>NC_060149.1:106662675-107336049 GCF_021461385.2 Schistocerca piceifrons
AAGAAACGCTACTTACCCGTCATAAAGGAAAATACGTCAGAAACGGAACCACCAATTTGCTCCAAGAACTGAACACATCCTAAGTAGTCTGGTTCGAGGTCAGTCGACAAGCAGCATTGTCACACGAATATTTTCTTTTTCTTTCTCATTATGAGATATCAAAAGCCTCTATCCAGACAAAATACACTGAACATCATAAACTGATGTAAAAAGATAACTTTCAACAGACATAAAAATAAAACATGTTTTGGAACTGGGATGTAATATAAAGTTCTCTAAGTGTTAACGGCAATAGTACCACTCTCCACCTGAGCGTTTATGCCAGTACCTCTGTACCTATTTAGCATTCTTTTCGACGGGGAGTAGGTGGTACGTTATTGTGTTGGTCTCTTTCCAAAATATTTAACAATGCCACCTCATTCGTGATTCTGCATTCAGCTCCAGTTGTGGGAACAAGCATTGTTTGACTGGTGCGCTTTTCTTTCTCGATTTCTGGTGGCGCCACCTCTCCGTGAAAACCTTCATACGAAACTAATCTTACAGTTCCACTCCTCCTTCTTCTAAGTTACTTGTTAGGTGTTATGCCAAGAGTGACAGCCGTATCACATATACTACAGACATGTGTAACGCAGGGGTTCTCAAACCTTTTTGCTCGCGGGACACTTTGAGAATCCTGGTACTTTGATGGATTAACTTGTTTATTTCGAAGGTTAATAAAATTTAAGAAATGAGAAACAGTTGTTTGATTTAGTGAACACCTCAATTGTAAATCAAAATTAATAACACGGAAATCACAAAAATGCAAAATAATTGATATTGTAAAAACGTCGGAAAAACCATGGCTTATTAACATTTTTTCACGGTGCAATTTTTCACTTCCCGCGGAACACCCATGTTCCGTGGAACACAGTTTGCGATGCGCTAGTCTGACGTATGTTCATTTCCTACACGTTAATCCCTTGAATGTGACCCGTCAAGAAATTTTCAGCTCAGTGTCATGTATCTGCTCAGATACGTCATAGAAACTCTTGAGCACTACTCGTACGTCGCAGGCGGCCTTACGACAGTCGAAGAGACGACATTTTAAATATAATATATTTTCTAAATGCACAAAATCTGTAAATAATATCTATTTTTCAAGATACTGATACCTGGGCGTCACAATCAGTCGAGTCATGAAGAAGTTAGCTAATTAGACAGTGCTTATGTTCCAGGCTGCGAATACCTTACGTCTACTTATGTTTTTCCACCAGCCTGGAAAGCAGTCAATTAGTCAGTAAATATTAATCGATTAAGGAATGAGTGGGTAAGTGTGTCATCATTTCATTGAACATAAAATGTTACTTGTTACTTTTTGAAATTACGTTTATTATTTTATTTGATAAGAATGCAATGTTACGTAAAACACAACGACACGCTATGAGGAAATCTACATTCCTGTGAGAAACTACCTCTACGGATTGTGTTTGTTACCCAGTTCTGAAAAGTGCCCTACGTAATGCTTTATCGCCTGTTTCTTAAAGATGAAATTGTCATAAGTGTTACACGCCACTGTAAAACAATACTATCACGATAAAGGATGACAGCCAAAAACAGTTGCAGGATAAAAATTTATTAAAATTCTTGACCAAGGTTTCGGTACATATAAATATACCTTCATCAGAAGTAAAAAATCTAAAATTACATCATGCAATGGAGATTAATAAAACAATTGTGCCAAAGGCGTCGTCAAGAATTTTAATAAATTTTTATCCTGCAACTGTTTTTGGCTGTCATCCTTTATCGTGAAGAATTTCAACAGTTGCTGTTGCAGCCATGTTTAAAATCTTGAAATACCATACTATCAGTTTTCCACAAACCAAGTAAACCGAAACTGTCTTACTATCGTTATGTGCAGTCTTATGAGTCTCATGGCTGAAGATCGAGAGCTACATATCATGAATGCACCGTTTTCCGAAATTTACACAAAAGTTGTCGAGTTTCAATTATTTTAATCATTTTCTGCTTGATTGATGGCCCATAGGTCTGTATTTCCGATTCAGTCCCGTTATCCTCTTTTGGTTACGCATTGACACCCTATGAATGTTCCGACAGTTACTTCCGATAGACTTTTAACTTTTTCTGTAATTGGAATTAAAGTACATCGAAGTAATTTTCGTCCGAAATTTCTCGCCTTGAGCAATGTTCGGTGTGCAAGCAAATAAAGGCAATCTTGTTACTCGTTCAGATCAAAGAGAAGTCTTGAAAGTAATAAAAGAAAAATAATTTTGTTAATTTTCAGAAAATAAATAGGAAACCGGGACATAGTTTACATATTTAGATGTTAGAACAGAATTTCACAAGCAGTCACTCTCGAATAAAAAAACTGCGTGGTATAATATTTTTAAGTCAGTGTGATTAGTCATGATACTGGAGACTAACTGGTGTATAGGCAACCTGCAAAAGTGACACGGCATGAGTGTTGCATAAGCGGTAGGGATAAGCCTCGCCTCCACGTGGTGCGATACTTCAATCATTCGTAATGAAATGCCCTGAAAGTATATAAAACATCAGCTAATTCATTCAAATTATACGTGGATAATTTTTTTGGAATGTATGATACGTCTGCAGTATACTTCATTGTATTCTCAGCAACTGATTTTTACGTTTGTTCTGAAATTCAGCTGTTTTTACCTATTCTTAAACTAGAACTGGAGGAGGGTTACAACAGATTGATTATTTCCTATTAGTTACAATGCATGTGTTAGTTCTGGGTGAGCATTATTTATAAACGGGCGTCAGTATATAATATTATTCTATCAGTAAAAACACCAGCTGATTTTGTATAGCACGCAGTTATCTCATGAAGTGGTTTTTGGCTTTTCGCAACGACGAAAGTAGACGAAGATTACCGCTACCTCCCCACTGTCGTAGATTCCCATATCATCGGCAGCATTCAGAGCAACCGCTTTGTATGCTCTTGTTACAGGTGTCATTAACTGCAATGTGGAAGTCAATAAATGGCCGTGGAGCGTGAGGTGATCTAATTACTGTTTAACCGGCTTTACGCGCTACGTTTAATTACTCCCAACTCATACACAGAGTTCGTTATTTCGATAGCGAGCTACAGCCACAATTCAGAGAGAATTTCTCTCTCTTAACCCATTCCCCTCGCCACGAATTACTCTCTCTCCCTCTCTCTCTCTCTCTCTCTCTCTCTCTCTCTCTCTCTCTCTGTAACAGACGTATTAACACTTATACACACTACAGGCACACTCATTCCAGAAAGCATTCAGATCCCATACGTTTTTATGTTTGCAAAAGTGATTTTGTAAATGCTATTTATCCACGTCTGGCACTTACTACTGAATTTCTTACCTTTCTGAATCAGCGCGAGTGTGATTTCACAATAACTCAGACAATTTTTTTTTTTCTAAATATATTGACGCAGCAGCAGTCCGCGAAAAATTACTACTAAAGTTCACTCCTTTTGAGGTGACGCCGGATATGCCTGAGCAATATTATAAACACTTTATTCGACTGTAAGCGGATGAACAAGGTCGCAGATTACGTAAATTTGACAGCCAGGCCACGAAAAACCAAATTAGACTAACTGGACCGAATTCAATACGCAGGTCTGTCTACCACTAAAGGACCTTAAATATGATTTGCATTAATAGAAACTGATGTATAACTTAGCATAAATGAAAACAAATTTAGACATACTGTGATCACCTAATGAGCAGCTCTCTCTCGTCGTTTATCAGATCCAGGTGGCTGCAGAAAATTCTTCCGTCCTTGGTTTCCGTTGCCCTCATAGCAATGATTTTATATTTCTGACGGCTGAACCTTCCAGTTTCGGCTAATAAAAACGTTCCGAGAGACATGACGTTGCCTGTAGGACGTTGTCACGTTTTACATCTGGTTTGTATTCCTCTTAAATAAAATGATAAAATTTCCAGACAAACACGTAACATTTAATACACTACTGGCCATTAAAATTGCTACATCACGAAGACGACGTGCTACAGACGCGAAATTTAACCGGCAGGAAGCAGGTGCTGTGATACGCAAATGATTAGCTTTTCAGAGCATTCACACAAGGTTGGTGCCGGTGGTCACTCCTATAACGTGCTGACATGAAGAAAGTTTCCAACCGATTTGTCATACACAAGCAGCAGTTGATCGGCGTTGCCTGGTGAAACGTTGTTGTGATGCCTCGTGTAAGGAGGAGAAATGCGTACCATCACGTTACCGACTTTGAAGAAGGTCGGATTGTAGCCTATCACGATTGCGGTTTATCGTATCGCGACATTGCTGCTCGCGTTAGTCGATATCCAATGACTGTTAGCAGAATATGGCATCGGTGGGATCAGGAGGGTAATACCGAACGCCGTGCTGGATCCCAACGGCCTCGTATCACTAGCGGTCGAGATGACAGGCATCTTATCCGCATGGCTGTAACGGATCGTGCACCCACGTCTAGATCCCTGAGTCAACAGATGGGGACGTTTTCAAGACAACAACCATCTGCACCAACAGTTCGACGACATTTGCAGCAGCATGGACTATCAGATCGAAGACCATGGCTGCGGTTACCTTTGACGCTGCATCACAGACAGGAGCGCCTGCGATGGTGTACCCAACGACGAACCTGGGTGCACGAATGGCAAAACGTCATTTTTTCGGATGAATCCAGGTTCTGTTTACAGCATCATGATAGTCGCATCCGTGTTTGGCGACATCGCGGTGAACGCACATTGGATGCATGTATTCGTCATCGCCATACTTGCGTATCACCCAGCGTGATGGTATGGGGTGCCATTGCTTACACGTCTCGGTCACCTCTTGTTCGCACTGACGGCAATTTGAACAGTGGACGTTACATTTCAGATGTCTTACGACCCGTGGTTCTACCCTTCATTCGATCCCTCCGAAACCCTACATTTCAGCAGGATAATGCACGACCGCATGTTGCAGGTCCTGTACGGGCCTTTCTGTATACAGAAAATGTTCGACTGTTGCCCAGCACATTCTCCAGATCTCTCACCAATTGAAAACGTCTGGTCAATGGTGGCCGAGCAACTGGCTCGTCACAATACGCCAGTCACTACTCTTGATGAACTGTGGTATCGTGTTGAAGCTGCATGGGCAGCTGTACCTGTACACGCCATCCAAGCTGTTTGACTCAATGCCCAGGCGTATCAAGGCCGTTATTACGGCCAGAGGTGGTTGTTCTGGGTACTGATTTCTCAGGATGTACGTACCCAAATTGCATGAAAATGTAATCACATGTCAGTTATAGTATAATATATTTGTCCAATGAATACCCGTTTATCATATGCATTTCTTCTTGGTTTAGCAATTTTAATGGCCAGTAGTGTATTCAACGAAATGATAAAATACTGATCCATTCATTTATTAGCGGAGTAACACACAGGGCCTAGTTGACTGACTTCCTAACTGGTGAAAACACACACACAAAGGCATTAAACATTCGCAACCTGCATAATTCACAGGAAATAGTTCCTCACTAAATTTAACATCTATTTATGTGGCCTTTGATTATAGCATCTGGGGTATTGGAATAGTATAAATTACAGATCATTTGCAGATTTGCTACCTTCTGTTAATGTTTTTACAAGATAAGCTCCAGATACTGCAATTTTACATTGATAGGTCTCGCCTTAGACCGAGGTGTTGCAGTAGCGCATATGAAATTTCATGGAACGTCTCAACAAATATGAGACAGGACTGACGATTTCTTAACGTGGCGTTTTGAGCGGATAGTCTTTACAGTAATGAACGTAATGTTTTACTTGTCTCGAGTAACTGTACTGTGACTTTTGCTTTGGGAAAATAAGGACATAAACATATAACGAGGACGATTGGAACTATAATACTGTTTGCAGATCAGCTTATTCGCAAAAAGATGGTATCGCAAAGAATCAAGGAAGAACAGTACTGAGACAGTTGCTAAATGCTAGTGTCAATAAAATGAGTGAAGAGTTCTTACTTAGGTGAATAATTCCGAAACCATATTAGTTGAGAGTAAGCAATGATGCGTAATTCATTAGTAAAAATATTGGTGGGAGGTAATCAGAATCAGTGTAAGCACAAAGGACGAAATGGTGGATGTATTTCAGAATGCAAAATCGATAGACACTGTTCATTTGACGAATTCTGATAAAGCATAGGGTTTCGAATAAAGGAATACACTATTTATATAGGAAACACTAAAGAAATGTTTCAAGAATTCCATTGTGAGGAGGAGAGTAAGGAATCACTTTACGTTTACTGTTGAAATGCAGATAACCAGCCTCTAGAGAGAAGTCAGTGCGACGTTATTGCCTCTTATATACTTCTGATGCAAGGGCCAAAATGGTAACAACTAGATATACTACCATGTGATCTGGCGCAGTGGATGAGGTACAAGGCAAGCGTTTTAGGGAAGAGAATCTAAATCTAATTTTCCGTGGTTGTTCTAAAATACTTTTGAAGAATCCAGAGTTATTCCCGATGTAATCTGAACATTCAGCCCTATCTGTAGCCAAGGCTGGCGTTATTCTCATCAGTTTCACCGTTGCTATTGATCATTTATCGTGAACACAACGGGAAATGCGAGAAAGAAGCTTCATGGGTCACTGAAAAGAATGTTGCTGCTAGATGGATAATATTAGAGAAATACAGGAGTGTGTTACAGGATCAAATGGAGAAATTCCAAACCCGATCTGCTGTTACACGTTAATAAGTATGGCACTTCTTCCATGAGAAGCAGAGAGTACATAGTGATTTACAGAAAAAGTCAAAAAGTTCGGACGGGACGAATGACACTTTGTAAACACCATTGTTGAAAGGAACGAAATCTTTCAGTGTCATTGTGATGAACGAAACAAGTCACGAGAGAAAAGAAGGGGGTATTTGTAGACGAGAAATCACTCCGGAAACCGTTGTGGTTTCCGGTTTAAGAGTGGTGTTGAAACTGCTGTTGTCCGACTTTCAAACATATCATGGAATGAACGTTGGAGAATTGCTTCGTTATGACTACAGAGACACTTAAAGCCAGCCATATGACAATGAGGCCCACAAGTTGATTTATCAGCGCGACAGTTCCAAGCACATCGATACTAATTTACGTTTACTCTGTTTAGCTGTGATAGGCTTCAGAGTTGTTGAGGACACTCTTTATAGCCAATGTGGCTTTGTTTTCATCAGGACCGATCGAGTTAACATTGTGGTTAAGGCACTGAATTCATATTCTGGAAAAAAGAGGTTTAGTCCTAGACCGCCGATACAGGATTTTTTGTGATTTACCATGGTACGAATTCGAGATGATTCTTTTGAATACACTTCGATAGATTTCCTTCTATGATTTTATGCTTCCGTCTCCAGTGGGCTCGACGTCGATGGAGCAGAAACCATCCTTTCGTAGGTGTTCGGAAAGGACGTAAATTCCTGTGAATAAAGTGTCTCTAAGTCAAGGAGATGATGAATTTCCCCAGCCAATACAACATATACCGGAAAAAAGGCTCGGAGAGTATTTTCGAAGGTGTAAGAGATGTATTCAGTGCAGAAAAACGCTTTTTGGTTTGAAGTAAGGAAAATAACTGTAATTTTATTCATACTTATTAAAATATTGCGGTAGATTTTACCGCGGTCTGAAGAATTTCTTGTCGAAACTCAACGTACGTTTAGTCCCCGTCTGTGGAGGACATCTTCATGGCGGATGGGAAGGGGGGGGGTATAAGCGGGGCTTGCAGCTCTTTCGAAGGTCCGATAGCTAGCAGCAACGGGTAGAAAACATTGTGTTTCGATAGAAAATTCATACGACCACATTTTATAGTGTAATTGTATTACAGAAATATCCTACTACCATTTTAGTGAATAATTCCTGACACCACCTCTTGGACCTAGTGGTTTTATGGATTCGTATTTGGTTTACTATCACGACGTGTTTCCTTGGTGGGGAGGGGTAGATCGGTGATCACTCAGTCTTGTGACGCCAAGTGGGAAGTTGACTAACTAAAGATTCATCGGAAGTGAGGTTAAATCCAAAGTCTTTGTCCCTGGCTGCAATATCTCACTCTGATACCATTGTCGATCAATGTGAGAATAACACCAGTCCGTATTTCAAAATATATTTCGGCAATTGCTCGAAGGGATCTTGAGAAATACCCAGGACGTGGAGAGAGGTGTTGTTGTACCGGCGTCTCAAATTTCGGCCCTCGTAGACGTGAGTTTTTGTGTACCGCTGCGCAGCCGTATGATTCGCATTGATTTTCGGTGAGGGCTGCGGCCCTGGCTGAAAACATTCGTCGCTGGATGAGGCGGCTCGGCGCGGCCGCGTGCGTGCTGGTGTTGGTGTTGTGGCCCGTTGCTACGTAACGCGCACCGCTTGTTTGCCGTGACGTGTCGTCTTGTGGCTGTCCGCCATGTTTGCGCTTCTGCTTTCCGCGCCGGAAGCGAAGCCGGCGCCTTCATTCAATGGACGGCGCTGCCAACTATGCCCACACTGTCTTTGCTTCTTCTCGTACATTCTAACCGCTTAATGGACTTTCCCTGAGTCATCGAGAGTTGTCTGCTCCAGGAGCTTTACGCCAGCGTACCCCCAGAGCTCCTGTTTTAAGTTAATTGCTCTACTACAGCATTTTCTCTAATTTGTATTGTTTATCGTGCAACGATTTAATAGAGACTCATACATTATCATTCGCAAATTGCGTGATTAGTGTCCAGACGTGACAAAAAAGCAAACGAGCTACAAGCAGTTATTATCCAATCGATTTCTGAGTCTTTTCCATCAGCTTTGGTTCCAAACTAAGCTCGATTAAAGGAAGAGAGACAGAAAACTCAGAGGAGATCTTAAGAGTGATTGCTTGGATAATGTCGGTCACAGATTGGCCTAGTCTTGAAAGTTCTAGAGCAGACGTTGCTAGACGAGTCAATAAATATTATTACTTACCCCCACATATATCTGAGGTAATGACCAGGATGGTAAAATTAAAGAAATTCTGGCTTATGCGGAAGAGCACCGAGAGTCATTCTTCCCGCGTATAACTCGTCGAACCGGAAGGAGATACTGAGACTCCATACAGCTCCCGCCAGCTAAGCTACGGAGGCTTGTGAAGCACTAACACAGAGCTAGAGTGTACACAAAGGACGTGGAATTCAGCACGGCAATATATTTTTCTTAATTATAAGATCAACGACGCTACAGCATGTCAGCCAGAGCCCTTAAGTAACAGGCAGCTGGTGCATACTACAGTCTCGCATCACCCTGGAAAACCAGAACTATACACGGTAGAGTTCGGACTGAACAGCTTTTGTCTAGGGTAAACAAGAAAACATACGAACTTTTAGATATTACCAGCGCTGATTTGATCTTCCGTATATGAAAATATGCGGAAAGACACAATGTAAGTGAATTTACTGTAAACTTCTCTTGTACCATGAGCTTTCCTTTCCAACATACTAGTTTCAAAAACAGTCTGATGTGTAAGGAGCAAAGGTTTTGTCTGCTTTTTTCAGCATTTTCACTACTCTTTAGTTCGTAGATAGATCAAAATTCAATAATGCCTTAACACCTGAACGATAGCTATCTTCCTGTGTTAAAACTCTTTTCCATTGAAAGTTTAATATGATGCATATAAAACTGATTTGACCTCTTTTGGTCAATCAAAAAAAAATTCGCTTACTGATACTTTTTTCTCAACGATCAGATCATTACTTTGAAACTTCAGAATGAGATTTTCACTCTGCAGCGGAGTGTGCGCTGGCAGACCAAAACTGTGTGCCGGACCGAGACCCGAACTCGGGACCTTTGCCTTTCGCGGACAAGTGCTCTACCAACTGAGTTAGCCAAGCGCGACTCACGCCCCGTCCTCACAGCTTTACTTCTGCCAGTACCTCGTCTCCCGAGATCATTACTTTGACATACCGGATGACCTTTTATGACTAATCTGAGCGGATCTATTTTGCTGAAAATTAAGACACTGTAGAATGAACGAGTTATACAGCCCATAGCATGATCGTGATATTCTCTGACGAGCTGCAGCTGACCGTGGTTTGTCCCATAGGACTCTTATAGTACTACTACTCCGCAATATTATGGTCGTTCTTATATCAATTCCGTGATTCAAAAGGCCTACCGCGATATTGCACCATCCCTTGGCCTGCGATGTAGCATCGTATTCAACTTTAGCGTTCGTTTTTACTCTGTTACGACAATACGACAGCATACACTGACGGTCAAAAAATCGCAATATCGAAAAATAATTAATGCAGAGTAATGAAATTTTAGCAGTGCATTTGTCTAGGTAACATACAGGGTGTTTCAAAAATGACCGGTATATTTGAAACGGCAATAAAAACTAAACGAGCAGCGATAGAAATACACCGTTTGTTGCAATATGCTTGGGACAACAGTACATTTTCAGGCAGACAAACTTTCGAAATTACAGTAGTTACAATTTTCAACAACAGATGGCGCTGCGGTCTGGGGAACTCTATAGTACGATATTTTCCACATATCCACCATGCGTAGCAATAATAAACCGTTGACAACGTGTCTGGTGGAATGGCTTCACATGCAGATGAGATGTACTGCTTCAGCTGTTCAATTGTTTCTGGATTCTGGCGGTACACCTGGTCTTTCAAGTGTCCCCACAAAAAGAAGTCACAGGGGTTCATGTCTGGCGAATAGGGAGGCCAATCCACGCCGCCTCCTGTATGTTTCGGATAGCCCAAAGCAATCAGACGATCATCGTAATATTCATTCAGGAAATTAAAGACGTCGGCCGTGCGATATGGCCGGGCACCATCTTGCATAAACCACGAGGTGTTCGCAGTGTCGTCTAAGGCAGTTTGTACCGCCACAAATTCACGAAGAATGTCCAGATAGCGTGATGCAGTAATCGTTTCGGATCTGAAAAATGGGCCAATGATTCCTTTGGAAGAAATGGCGGCCCAAACCAGTACTTTTTGAGGATGCAAGGACGATGGGACTGCAACATGGGACTTTTCGGTTCCCCATATGCGCCAGTTCTGTTTATCGACGAAGCCGTCCAGGTAAAAATAAGCTTCGTCAGTAAACCAAATGCTGCCCACATGCATATCGCCGTCATCAATCCTGTGCACTATATCGTTAGCGAATGTCTCTCGTGCAGCAATGGTAGCGGCACTGAGGGGTTGCCGAGTTTGAATTTTGTATGGATAGAGGTGTAAACTCTGGCGCATGAGACGATACGTGGACGTTGGCGTCATTTGGACCGCAGCTGCAACACGGCGAACGGAAACCCGAGGCCGCTGTCGGATCACCTGCTGCACTAGCTGCGCGTTGCCCTCTGTGGTTGCCGTACGCGGTCGCCCTACCTTTCCAGCACGTTCATCCGTCACGTTGCCAGTCCGTTGAAATTTTTCAAACAGATCCTTTATTGTATCGCTTTTCGGTCCTTTGGTTACATTAAACCTCCGTTGAAAACTTCGTCTTGTTGCAACAACACTGTGTTCTAGGCGGTGGAATTCCAACACCAGAAAAATCCTCTGTTCTAAGGAATAAACCATGTTGTCTACAGCACACTTGCACGTTGTGAACAGCACACGCTTACAGCAGAAAGACGACGTACAGAATGGCGCACCCACAGGCTGCGTTGTCTTCTATATCTTTCACATCACTTGCAGCGCCATCTGTTGTTGAAAATTGTAACTACTGTAATTTCGAAAGTTTGTCCGCCTGAAAATGTACTGTTGTCCCAAGCATATTGCAACAAACGGTGTATTTCTATCGCTGCTCGTTTAGTTTTTATTGCCGTTTCAAATATACCGGTCATTTTTGAAACACCCTGTATTTAAGTGCTCAGACACTGCCAGATGACAGGTTAATGTAAGTGCGAGGTGAGCTATTGCAAATGTGAAGTGCTGGTAGATTAACAACCGCCTGTGATGGAGTTCTCGCTTGACACCACTGAATTCGCAAATGGCGGTGGTTTGGAATCAGTGGAATGCACGCTGCAGGGCGTCTGGCTCGGAGCTGTCGTTGAAGCAACCGATTTGTAACAGTTCGTTGTGTCACTGTGGTGCCAACTGCTGTTCAAATTACTCCTGCAGATGAAGTACGACGCGCCAGAGCCGTACACCGAACACGTGGCAGTGCCACGTGGCCGTACGGAGCTTGGTCTTGCTCATGCTCACCGCTGCCAGCAAGTCATGTACATTGGCTGCATTCCTGTCAAGTCTTTCTGCAGTATCGCAAAAGGAACTTCCAGCTTGTCGTAACCTTATTACACGGCCTCGTTCAAACTCAGAGAGGTACTGGTAATGGTGTCTTTGTCGCCTTAAATGCATTCTTGACTAACATCAATTCACCTCGTTCAATCTCAAAGGTAACTAACGCTCGTGACCATTACAGCGTGTATTTGAAGCAAACCTGATTTGCATCCTCATAGTGGTCTACTGGCACCTCTCTCATGTGACTGGCGTGAGATTTGAATACACACCATCTTTCAGATCTAGATACACGCCCACCAATTTTCATTTATGTCGCACAACCCATTCTTTGTGTTGCGATTTTTTTCCATCAGTATATTTTCAACTGTCAGTCTTCTACACAAGGAGAGGAAATCTGCAACAGAAATGACTGCCAAATGATTTGGAAAACTATTATATATGGCTTGTCACATTATATTCCCAATAACTGTGAAAGAAAGTGGATTTCTGGATAAAAAGTTCTCGGTTAACTTACCGCGTCAAATTCGGAAGAAATCTCAAGATTTTGATGGCTTGGGATTTTATCCGAATGTGATGCGGCGCGTGAACCGAGAACTATTTATCCAAGGACTCCGTCACCAAAGAATTTGTAGCCAAGATCGTATTTTTTTTGTAACTCTTCTCTTTCAAATTAAAAGCATAGTTTATTTTACTCTTCAAAAACTAACAAATCTGGGTCTGCAGTATATTCCGACAGTCTGTGGTATTTTAGTAATGTTTCAAGGTAATATAATGAAATGTGTTGCAAATTACTGATGTATTCACCCAGATGGATATTCATTACAGATATGCTGGGTGGGATCCGCTCGCGACTCGAACCTGTTACGTCAGCAGTATGGCTCTGGAGGATGCAGCAGCTTGCATGCACAGCACTAAACAGGATGTCCCATTTATCTTTATCACCATAAATGACTGTTTGTCCAGATGCAAATTACAAAATGTTTCAAGCAAATGTTCTTTGGCCGTCAAAGGGACATCAATCAGCAGAACTGCCTTCGTTGTAGCTTTGTTTTCTATAAAGATATGAACAGCGGTATGACTTTTTTAAATGGCACCCGGTATTTTATATTCGGTAATTCATTTCTGCTCCTAAAGGTCTATTCAAAAACATGTCACAGTGTACCATTCACTGAAATACAACGTGTAGTGGGGGGGGGGGGGGTAATGGAACATGTGCAGTCTTGTGCTAATTAAGTTAGCTAAGACGTCAGTTCAGAAACTTATTTATATGCGCATTTTTATCACGCTATGAGAATCATTTCAACAGAAAGGAAGTGCTTTCTATTTAAATTATTTCCCATTTAATTGGTTTTCAAGAGGGATATTGTTTTGAAAAACACTTCGTGTTTAGACTTGAAGTGTTTGGTGGTGAAATCGGACTTACGATTCTTGAAGGAGGAATGTTACAAGGTATCGAACGTCGGTGGCACCGACAGCTTTCGGCACATTCCTCTCGTACTTGTCATAAAGTTTCTCTTCCGCCACTGCGATGCGTTCATATTAATTCACAATGCACGATCAAATGTAAAAATCGATTGACAAAAAACCTTTCAAAGGGAACTTCCTGCTGGAGGTGTCAGACCACTGTATAATATTCTGAAAGCCTTGTGTTTGGCTAGATCAAATCCCCGTCCGTTCAAGTAGATTTAGTTTTTCTGTGGTTTCCACTGTGTCCTAGTTCGATTAACGTGAATTCCGGGATGGTTCCTTTTAAATGCAGAAAGCCGATTTTCTTTATGATAAAGATCCTATCTGAGCTGCTACCTTTTCTTTAATGATCCTGTCGTCGATTGGCCGTTACACTCTTACCTCCTTTATCCCTTATATTTGACTCCCAAATGACTGACTGGGCCCGCCGGAGTGGCGCTACAGTCTGGAACCGCGCGACCGCTACGGTTGCTGGTTCGAATCCTGCCTCGGGCATGGATGTGTGTGATGTCCTTAGGTTAGTTAGGTTTAAGTAGTTCTAAGTTCTAGGGGACTGATGACCTCAGCAGTTAAGTTCCGTAGTGCTCAGAGCCATTTAAACTTTTTTTTTTGGCTGACTGGCTTTAATACACCTGCATTTTTCATAAATTTTCTCAGCCGAATTCATCGACAAAAGCGACAAATGATAATTTACGCAGATTTTGAGAAATAGGGTAGATTCTGGCTCACTACAGAGTGGTATCCTAACCCGTAGACGAGGTTCTCCAGACATCAGTAGACGGAATCAAATAGAGTGTATGCCTGATTACATCGATCTTGGGAGGCCGTTAAACACCTGGTGCAGGGTCTAACAACCCTACCACAGCAAAGGTCAAAATTTTAATAACGATTGCGGTGTTGCTCACGCTGCTAAATACTGCATTATCAGGCAACAACAGTCATATTATGTGTCAGGTGTGTTTAGAGCACAGTTAATAGTCATTTCATGTAAAAATGAATAAACTACGCACTCATCTTTTCGTGTTTCCCACGCTGGTCTCGTTGTAAAATCATGGCTCAATCGTTGAAAATCTAGGTGGATATGATTCCCAGCTCGGATGCAAAGAGGCCTAGGTTTTATTCCGCTATATTCAAAAGTTTTGTAGATGCGATTCACAAACCATTCTTGAAGATTACACTTTTGCTGGACAATGGTGATGTAAAAAAAGCAATCAGCACTCCGAATTTAAGTTACACTTCCTTTTAATTGCAATATCACGTAAACACAAAACATCACTTCACAATACAAAACATACTTGAAAACATCTTCCTCACAAAAATGGTTCAAATGGCTCTGAGCACTATGGGACTCAACATCTGTGGTCATCAGTCCCCTAGAACTTAGAACTACTTAAACCTAACGAACCTAAGGACATCACATACATCCATGCCCGAGGCAGGATTCGAACCTGCGACCGTAGAGGTCACGCGGTTCCAGACTGACGCGCCTAGAACCGCACGGCCACACCGGCCGGCATCTTCCTCACAGTCACTGTTAAAGTTCACATTTTATAAGCTGACTACGTTATGCGTCTTTCCAACATGGTGTCCAAGACTCTAACAACTCAACAACTAACTAATAATCGCTTACGCACCCAAAAATCAGAGTTACAAGTACGTCAAAGATCATAGTGACAAAAGAAAGAATACACATAAGAATAATATCAATGCAATATAAACATATCGATGTATCACAAATGAAATCAAATCTGAATGTTGTCTCAGAAATAGGTTAAGTAGTTAACAGAAAAACAGTAGAATATTACTGGTATCGAGAAGTTCAGATGAGGTACCGTAGTGGTTGCGTAATTCAAATACCATTACAAGGGTATCGGTTACTTTTGATCACCGCTGATAATTAGTTGTGGCTAACACAAGCGTTACAATAAACTAGACTAATTTGTATGTTGGAAAGTTTGACGAATATCATCAGTTAATCGTGATCGACGTAACAGTTGCGTGCCCTCAATCAGGATGTGCGAAGAAAGCCGATAATCACAATTTACTGGTGAGACATTCTCATGTACGGTTTGACGTTGTTAAACTGTTACGAGGAGCATGTGCTTGATCCTACAATAAAAATGTACTGAAATTCTGGAAAACTCGCTTTGATTGAAATGCGACGATTCTTCGAATAACGTAATAGTTTATGTAACTTTAGATTTATCGTGTATTTGTTTAATACGTGTCTATTTTACTTTTCTTTCTCTTTCATCGTTTAAGATTAACGCTCATAAACAACACGGCCGTTGGGGGGCGGAGCGATATCGTCGTTTCCTTCCGTAACTTTTACAGTGTGCACATAACCGACAGAGTTAACGCTATTCAGCAATGCCTATCGAACAAAACAGTACTTAATTTTCGCGTGAGTGCCGAATTTGATTATTTTTGTCTGCCTGCTTGTCGCGTTCTTCACGCCGACGGCTATTTATTGCGACGGGAATGCCCATAAGGCACTCGTTTGCGGTACACTGCCGCACGTTTTGAGCAGCGCGCCGTAGCTCGGGTGTTGTGTTATTAGAGTGAGTCCATGGCTACAGGTAATTGTATCGAGCGGAGGGCCAGCCGATCAATACGTTTATGTGTCGCCGCGCCGCTTCCGGCTGAGTCCTCTTCTTCACCAGCCGACTATTTCCATAGACTCGTTTTGGCGGATGTACTTCTTATCTCCTCCGGAAAAAAAAATGTTACACCTAAAATTCGCAGATATTTAGAGGAGCACAGATTTCATCGAAATAATCGAGTTATTATATTAAGTTCTCGGAATTGGACGCCAAAGAAATCATGAAACGAAATTTATAGCGAGTAATACTGCGTTTAGAGCTCGAAACGGAGTGGAATAGTACAGAAGTAAAACAGCAACTGTGTTTCCGTTGGTGATCACTGGTCAAATAATAGTACGGAAATTCTAATATTAAGTTTCCCGTGGCTTCCGTAAATCACTCTAGCAGAAATGCAAGGTACTAACCCAATAAATGCCACAAAAAGTTAGGTATCTGCGGGCACCAGATTGTAATGAAAAGAAAAACGCAGACATTAATTTTACGTAGGACATGAATCTATCATCTAGTATTGCCTGTTGGTTTATGACTTTAATATGAATTAATTTTGTTAAATGGTGAAATACGTTGCGAAATAAAATGTGTGGAATGTCAAATTAACACTCTCCCCCAGCTACTTCTTTGTGACTAAGCGATCTCACTTGCGGCACCTCCTATCGTCAAGGCCAACACGACATATCAACCTACTCACTCGCGACCACTCTAAGTTTTGGCGAGTATCTTCGCCAGGAACTTAAAAAGTACTCGGATCAGAGAAATGCATGATACTTCAACTGTTCCATCAGCGTCAAGAAATTTGCGCATGTGTAGTTATGAACTTCGTAGTAATGAATAACAGTAGGTGAAGATATAATATTAGTAACAATTATGCAGGAATATAGTTACTTGTCCTCTTTCCTTTCCTTTCTTTTATTTGTGTTATCAGTTCTCATCGCGAAAATCAGCAGCAGAAACTCTGTTGCGACTACACCCCCCCCACGCCCCCCCCTCCCCCACCATGCCGCTCACTTTCTATGCCCAGAACACGATTTATGAGCCTTCCAGTCCTCACTTTCTTATTTTTCCCTGGTTCTGTAAATCATTACCTGTGAAAGAAAGTATAATTTTTTTAGCGTCTCTTTTCTGAGTATGTCACTCGTTTATAATGATGGCGCAGTAACCGACAGGTTAAATATAAAACTTCCTGGCAGATTAAAACTGTGTGCCCGACCGAGACTCAAACTTCCTGGCAGATTAAAACTTTGTGTCCGACCGAGACTCGAACTCGGGACCTTTGCCTTTTATATATATTTTGTTCTTGTTGTGATCACTCACGAGCTTGTCACACGAGTTTCATTTATGAACCGTATAGCGGCAACATTTCAGCTTCCTCTACGAATATACACTGAAGAGCCAAAGAAACTGGTTCACCTGACCAATATCGTGTAGAGCCCCCGAGAGCACGCAGAAGTGCCTTAACACGACCTGGCATGGACTCGACTAACGTCTGAAGTAGTGCTGGAGGGAATTGACACCATGAATCCTACAGGCCTGTCCATAAATCCGTAAGGGTACGAGAGGGTGGAGATCTCTTCTGAACAGCACGTTTCAAGAATCCCTGATATGCTCAATAATGTTCATGTCTGGAAGTTTTTAAACTCATAAGAGTGTTCCTGGAGCCATTCTGTAGCAATACTGGACGTGTGGGATGCCGTATTGTCCTAATGGAATTCAAAAATGGTTCAAATGGCTCTGAGCACTATAGGACTTAACAGCTGTGGTCATGAGTCCCCTAGAACTTAGAACTACTTAAACCGAACTAACCTAAGGACATCACACACATCCATGCCCGAGGCAGAATTCGAACCTGCGACCGTAGCAGTCGCGCGATTCCGGACTGCGCGCCTAGAACCGCGAGACCACCGCGGCCGGCCCTAATGGAATTGCCCAAGTCCGTTGGAATACACAATGGACATGAATGGATGCAGATGAGCAGACGGGATGCTTACGTACGTGTCACCTGTCAGAGTCGTATCTAGACGTATCAGCGGTCCCATATCACTCCAACTGCACACGTCCCACACCATTACAGAGTCTCCAACAGCTTGAACAGTGCCGCGTGGTCTGCGGCGCCTTGTCACGGTCCGCGAGGCTACCCCCGTCGGAGATTCGAGTCCTCCCTCGGGCATGGGTGTGTGTGTTGCTCTTAGCGTAACTTAGTGTAAGTTAAATTAAGTAGTGTGTAAGCTTAGGGACCGATGACCTCAGAAGCTTGGTCCCATAGGACTTCACAAACACATTTTTGAGCATGAACAGTCCCCTGCTGACATATGAGGTCCATGCATTCATGAGGCTGTCTCCATACCCGTACACGTTCATCCACTCGATACAATTTGAAACGAGACTCGTCCGACCAGGCAATATGTTTCCAGTCATCAGCAGTCCAATGTTGGTGTTGACGGGCCCAGGCGAGACGTAAAGCTTTGTGTCGTGCAGTCATCAAGAATACACAAGTGGGCCTTCGGCTCCATATCGATGATGTTCCGTTGAATAGTTCGCATGCTGACACATGTTGATGGCTCAGCACTGAAATCTGCAGCAATTTGCGGAATGGTTACACTTCTGTCAGGCTGGACGATTCTCCTCAGTCATCATTGGCCCCATTCTAGCAGGATCTTTTTCCGGCCGCAGCGATGTCGGAGATTTGATGTTTTTTCAGATTCCTGATATTCACGGTACGCTCGTGAAATGTTCGTAGGGGAAAATCTCCGCTTCACAGCTACCTCGGAGATGCAGAGTCCCATAGCTCGTGCGCCGGATATAACACCACGTTCAAACTCACTTAAATCTTGATAACCTGTCATTGTAGCAGCAGTAACAGATCTAACAACTGCGCCAGAGACTTGTTGTCTTATATAGCAGTTGCCGACCATAGCGCCGTGTTCTGCCTCTTTACGTATCTCTGTATTAGAATACTCATGCCTATACCAGTTTCTTTGGTGCTTCAGTGTATAATGTCGTCGTATAGACCACGAGACACTTTCAAATATGGGTTTGCCGTTGCCACACGTTTTCGTAGGTCTACAAGACAAGTATGGATCAGCAATCACGTTGCGTCAGTGAGAATCTCAACTTCATAGTCTGTTTTCCGTAAAAAGTAAACTGGTGTGCAAAACTTAAGGACGAAAGCCAATTTCGTGTGATGTGTCGCTGCCATATAATATTGCTGTATAAAACGTGAACTACAGGGTTGTCCATTGATAGTGACATGGCCAAATATCTCACGAAAGAAGCATCAAACGAAAAAACTACAAAGAACGAAACTCGTCTAGCTTGAAGGGGGAAACCAGATGGTGCTATGGTTCGCCCGCTAGATGGCACTGCCATAGGTCAGATGGATATCAACTGCGTTTTTTTTTTCTTAAATAAGAACCCGAATTTTTTATTACATATTCGTGTTGTACGTAAAGGAATATGAATGTTTTAGTTGGACCACTTGTTTCGCTTTGTGATAGATGGCGCTGTAATAGTCACAAATGCATAAGCACGTGGTATCACGTAACATTCCGCCAGTGCGGACGGTATTCACTTCGTGATACATTACCCGTGATAAAAAGGACCGTTTACCAATTGCGGAAAAGGTTGATATCGTGTTGATGTATGGCTATTGTGATCAAAATGGCCAACGGGCGTGTGCTATGTATGCTGCTCGGTATCAAAAAAATGGTTCAAATGGCTCTGAGCACTATGGGACTTAACATCTGTGGTCATCAGTCCCCTAGAACTTAGAACTACTTAAACCTAACTAACCTGAGGACATCACACACATCCATGCCCGAGGCAGGATTCGAACCTGCGACCGTAGCAGTCGCGCGGTTCCGGACTGAGCGCCTAGAACCGCTAGACCACCGCGGCCGGCGCTCGGTATCCTGAACGACATTATCCAAGTGTCCGGACCGTTCGCCGGATAGTTACGTTATTTAAGGAAACAGGATGTTTTCAGCCACATGTGAAACGTCAACCACGACCTGCAACAAATGATGAAGACCAAGTAGGTGTTTTAGCTGCTTTCGCGGTTAATCCGCACATCAGTAGCAGACAAATTGCGCGAGAATCGGGAATCTCAAAAACGTCGGTATTGAGAATGCTACATCAACATCGATTGCACCCGTACCATATTTCTATGCACCAGGAATTGCATGGCGACTACTTTGAACGTCGTGTACAGTTCTGCCACTGGACACAAGAGAAATTACGGGACTATGACAGATTTTTTGCACGCGTTCCATTTAGCGAGGGCCGGCCGGTGTGGCCGTGCGGTTCTAGGCGCTTCAGCCTGGAACCGCGTGACCGCTACGGTCGCAGGTTCGAATCCTACCTCGGGCATGGATGTGTGTGGTGTCCTTAGGTTAGTTAGGTTTAGGTAGGTCTAAGTTCTAAGGGACTGATGACCACAGATGTTAAGTTCCATAGTGCTCAGAGCCATTTTTTTTTATTTAGCGAGGAAGCGTCATTCACCAACAGCGGTAACGTAAACCGACATAATGTGCTCTATTGGGCAACGGAAAATCCACGATGGCTGCGACAAGTGGAAATTCAGCGACCTTGGCGGCTTAATGTATGGTGCGGCATTATGGGAAGAAGGATAATGGGCCCCCATTTTATCGATGCCAATCTAAATGGTGCAATGTATGCTGATTTCCCACGTAATGTTCTACCGATGTTACTACAAAATGTTTCACTGCATGACAGAATGGCGATGTATTTGCAACATGATGGATGTCCGGCGCATAGCTCGCGTGCGGTTGAAACGGTATTGAATAGCATATTTCATGACAGGTGGATTGGTCGTCGAAGTACCATACCATGGCCCACGCGTTCACCGGATCTGACGTCCCCGGATTTTTTTCTGTGGGAAAAGTAGAAGGATATTTGCTATCATGATCCACCGACAACGCCTGACAACATGCGTCAGCGCATTGTCAATGCATGTGCGAACATTACGGAAGGCGAACTACTCGCTGTTGTGAGGAATGTCGTTACACGTATTGCCAAACGCATTGAGGTTGACGGACACCATTTTGAGTATTTATTGCATTAACGTGGTATTTACAGGTAATCACGCTGTAACAGCATGCGTTCTTAGAAATGATAAGTTCACAAAGGTAGATGTATCACATTGGAACAACCGAAATAAAATGTTCAAACGTAACTACGTTCTGTATTTTAATTTAAAAATCCTAACTGTTACCAACTGTTCGTCTAAAATTGTGAGCCATATGTTTGTGACTATTACAGCGCCATCTATCACTAAGCGAAAAAAGTGGTCCAACTAAAACATTCATATTTCTTTACGTACTACACGAATATTTAATAAAAAATGGGGGTTCCTCTTTATAAAAAAACGCAGTTGATATCCGTTTGACCTATGGCAGCACATCTAGCGGGCCAACCATAGCGCCATCTGGTTTCCCCCTTCAAACTAGACGAGTTTCGTTGCTTGTAGTTTTTTCGTTTGACACTTATTTCGTGAGATATTTGGCCCGGTCACGATCAATGGACCACCCTGTATAGCGATAAAGAACTGCTGCAGTATAGTACAGCGCAGTACAGCATAGTGCAGAAGGTAACTGGAAGAAATAGGCAATGAGACGAACAGAAATGATACTTTTACTTAAAAACAAAAATTACACTGAAGTTTCCGCGACTTATGATAGTCCCTTGGACATTACAGATGACGGGACGTGATTCTTAGTAGGCCTTGTGATCGTCACCGACTGCAGTGCATGCTCTGCAACATGCTGTCCCATGTTGGCCACAAAGTTCGTAAGCAGCTCTTGTGTTCATTTCCACCATCAACGGAGTTGACAATTCAAAAAATGGCTCTGAGCACTATGGGACTTAACAGCGGAGGTCATCAGTCCCCTAGAACTTAGAACTACTTAAATCTAACGAACCTAAGGACATCACACACATCCATGCCCGAGGCAGGATTCAAACCTGCGACCGTAGCGATAGCGCGGTTCCAGACTGAAGCGCCTAGAACCGCTCGGCCACTCCGGCCGGCGGAGTTGACAATTGCTGGATGGTCTTTGGTGCCCGTGGACGCGCTGCAGTACGTCTCCCCAACGCATCATACACGTGCTCGATGGGATTTCAGTCCGGATGACGTGTAGGCCACTTCATTTGCCAAATATCCTCACGTTCCAATGGCTCCTCCACCTGCGCTGTTCAATGTGGTCGCGCATTGTCATCCATAAAAAAATGTAGTGCGGTCCGAATGCACTCCTAAAAAGATAAAAATTCGCACATGGGCAAGGAGTACAGTGCCATAATATTACTGACTGGTGACTGTAATGTGTTCAGTGATTTTGAGGTGAGCACGCCAGGCTAACATACACTACTGGACATTAAAATTGCTACACCACGGAGATGACGTGCTACAGACGCGAAATTTAACCGACAGGAAGAAGATGCTGTCATATGCAAATGATTAGCGTTTCAGAGCATTCACACAAGGTTGGCGCCGGTGGCGACACCTACAACGTGCTGACATGAGGAAAGTTTCCAACTGATTTCTCATACACAAACAGCAGTTGACCGGCGTTGCCTGGTGAAACGTTGTTGTGATGCCTCGTGCAAGGAGGAGAAATGCGTGCCATCACGTTTCCGACTTTGATAAAGGTCAGATTGCAGCCTATCGCGATTGCGGGTTATCGTATCGCGACATTGCTGCTCGCGTTGGTCGAGATCCAATGACTGTTAGCAGAATATGGAAGCGGTGGGTTCAGGAGGGTAACACCGAACGCCTTGCTGGATCCCAACGGCCTCGTATCACTAGCAGTCGAGATGACAGGCATCTTATCCGCTTGGCTGTAACGTATCGTGCAGCCACGTCTAGATCCATGAGTCAACAGATGGGGACTTTTGGAAGACAACAACCATCTGCACCAACAGTTCGACGACGTTTGCAGCAGCATGGACTATCAGCTCGGAGACCATGGCTGCGGTTACCCTTGACGCTGCATCACAGACAGGAGCGCCTGCGATGGTGTACTCAACGACGAACATGGGTGCACGAATGGCAAAACGTCATTTTTTCGGTTGAATCCAGGTTCTGCTTACTGTGTCATGATGGTCGCATTCGTGTTTGGCGACATCGCGGTGAACGCACATTGGTAGCGTGTATTCGTCATCGCCATACTGGCGTATCACGCGGCGTGATGGTATGGGGAGCCATTGGTTACACGTCTCGGCCACCTCTTGTTCGCATTGACGGCAGTTTCAACAGTGGACGTTTTATTTCAAATGTGTTACGACCCGTGGCTCTACCCTTCATTCGATCCCTGCGAAACCCTACATTTCAGCAGGATAATGCACGCGCGCATGTTGCAGATCCTGTACGGGCCTTTCTGGATACAGAAAATGTTCGACTGCTGTCCTGGCCAGCACATTCTCCAGATCTCTCACCAATTGAAAACGTCTGGTCAATAGTGGCCGAGCAACTGGCTCGTCACAGTACGCCAGTCACTACTCTTGATGAACTGTGGTATCGAGTTGAAGGTGCATGGGCATCTGTACCTGTACACGCCATGCAACCTCTGTTTGACTCAATGCTCAGGCGTATCAAGGCTGTTATTACGGCCAGAGGTGGTTGTTCTGGGTACTGATTTCTCAGGATCTATGCACCCAAATTTCGTGAAAATGTAATCACATGTCAGTACTAGTATAATATATTTGTCCAATGAATACCCGTTGATCATCTGCATTTCTTCTTGGTGTAGCAATTTTAATGGCCAGTAGTATAATTCTTTCCCACAGCATAACACCTGGACCACGAAAACGAGCATATTCGACAGTGCTCCTGTCTGCATTCCCACCTCTCACCATATGAGGTCCGTCCAGATTCACTTCTCAGACTGAATCTGCTCTCATGCGAGAAGAGCACGCGGTCCCATTGCTCGTTGGTCCAGCCGCTATGCTCTTGGCACCATCGCAAACGGTGCCACCTGGGGGTGGGAAAAAACCGACGGGTTAAACCGATACCGGTACTTTCTGCATAGCCTGTATTTTTTGGTATTTGTTTGGGCTTTTTTCATTTTTGAGTAAAAACCGTTTAAAAAACTGGCATATCAATTTGTCATACAAGAAGTAGTAAATTTTTTAGTTTTTGAGTAAAACTTTTTTAAAGAAGCGATTAACGATTATTTGTAAATTTTCCATTGCTTTGAAATATTGGATTATTACAGAAAACGGGAAAAGCGATCGGTTCAGTTTTGTAACAACGCCGATAGTTAGAAACTAGCAACAAACACATAGCATTGGAATCGGTACAGCACTGATGAAACAATAAATGTACCTTTTACTGGGTGGCATGATGTACACTGAAGAACGAAACAAACTGGTATAGGAATTCGTGTTCAAATATTGAGATACGTAAAGAGGCAGAGTACGGTGCTGCTGTCACCAACGCCTATATAAGACAATAAGACCCTGGCGCAGTTGTTAGATCGATTACTGCTGCTACAATCGCAGGTTATCAAGATTTAAGTGAGTTTGAACGTGGTGTTAGAGTCGGCGCAGGAGCGATGAGACACAACATCTTCGAAGTAGGGATGAAGTGGGGATTTTACCGTATGACCACTTCACTAGTGAAAACATCAGATCTCCGACATCGCAGCGGCCGCAGAAAGATCCTGAAGAGAATCATTCAGCGTGACGGAAGTGCAACCCTTCAGCAAATTGCTGCGGGTTTCAATGCTGTGCTATCAACAAGTGTCAGTGTGAGAGACATTCAGCGGAACACATTATCGATATGGGCTTTCGGAGCCGAAGGCCCACTCGTGGACTGTTGGTGACTCGAAACCCGTGCCTTGTCGGAGGAGACTCGTTTCAAATTGTATAGAGCGGATAGACGTTTACGGGTATGGAGACAATCTCATGAATCCATGGATCCTGCATATCAGCGGGACTGTTCAAGCTGCTGGAGGCTCTGTAATGGTGTGGGGCGTGTGCAGTTTGAGTTATATGGGACCTCTGATAAGTCTAGATACGACTCTGGCAGGTGGCACGTACGTAAGCATCCTGTCTGCTCACCTGCATCCATTCATGTCCGTTGTGCATTCCGACGGACTTGGGCAATTCCAGTAAGACAATGCGACTCCTCACACGTCCATTATCGCTACAGAGTGGCTCCAGGAACACCCTTCTGAGTTTAAGTACTTCCGCTGGCCAGTAAGCTCCACAGACATGAACATTATTGAGCATATCTGGGATGCTTTGCAACGTGCTGTTCAGAAGAGATCTCCACTCGTTCGTACTCTTATGGCTTTATGGACAGGTCTGCAGGATTCATGGTGTCAATTCCGTCCAGCACGACTTCAGATATTAGTCGAGTCCATGCCACGTCGTGTTGCGGCACTTCTGCGATATTAGGCGGTTGTACCAGTTTCTTTGGCTCTTCAGTGTATTAAACGGTACGATTGCACGTTCAGTGCGCAAGACTTGCCCACACATGGTTATACGGCAGTTTCTCGTTGTCGTCCTCGGACATTTTTTTTTTCTAAGGGACCAAACTGCTGAGCTCATCGGTCCATATACTTACACAAACTTAAACTAACTAATCCTAAGTACAACACACACGCCCATGCCCGAGGGAGGACTCGAGCCTCCGGCGGGAGGGGCCGCACAATCCGTGACATGACGCCTGAGACCGCGCGGCCACTCCGCGCGGCACGTCGGTTGTATTGCTGAATCGCACGATTCCTAGTTTGGAAGTATTTTACTAAGTGCGATAGCAATAAAGTACAATGTTCCATTTGCTTTACAAATTTAAAAGCAGAAGGAAGTATAAGGAACTTGCGACACCGTAGAGAAAACACTCACAAGTTGCTTGGAAGATAGGTATTCCATTGATATACCTACAAGTCTTTCAAGTTGTGAAGTTGTGTTTCAGTTTGAGATTTTTTGGATATTTCTGCTGCATCGTACGTATTTACAAATACTGAGTATGTCGATATGGTATTTTTGGGCGTGCTTTGTAATGGAAATGCTGCTGCTGTTTGTAGAGAATATGGTAGTTGACTTCCTAACAGAAGAGTGCCTGATTTAAGTGTTTTTACTAATTTCTAATTAAACTGCGAGAGAATAGTGCATCCATCTCACATCTGAATGTGCAAAACAGTGTGTCGATGAAATAGAAAAAATTATTTACCTAGTACACCGTATTCCTTATACAAACTCATACAGAATTTCTACACTTATTCGTGTTCCCATATGGCGCAGATTACGTGTGCACGACCTCTATCCATATATTTTACACCGTGTTCAACACTTTTCAAAAGGAGATGGAGGTAGACGAATGGAGTTTGTCTGTGACTAATTAGAAGTCGCTTATACAGTTCACTGATGAAACCACTTTCACTTCTAACGAAATTAGTAACACTCATAACTACTTCGGTGGTCCGACTGGTGTGTTACGGTAGACAATCGGCTGATTGGGTGTGTTGTTCTACTGCATCGTCCGTTACCTAGAGCTTCTTGAAAACGAGATTCCAGATTTATTGTGAGAAATTGCTTTGGCTACAGATTTATTGTGAGAAATTGCTTTGTCTACAGGGATGGGTATGTTCTTCCAGCATGACGGGGCCCCTGCAAATTCTAGGTGTCATGTGACACATCATATAGGTCTAATATTCCCAGCAAGATGTATCGGCAGAAATGGTCATGTTTCTTGGCTAGCGAGGTCCGCAAACTTCCCCCTTCAGATTTTATCCTGTGGGGAATGTTGAGAGCCGAAGTCTACAAGTACAAAGTAAACACACAGGAACTGGTCGTTAGGATTAGGAATAGTGCTGTCCTCATAAAAGAAGGCCAAGGCTGCTTCAGAAGAGCTATACGTTCTGTTGTCAACAGAATTACAAAGTGTGTTTAAGTCGTAGGTGGTGTTTACAGCTCTATCTCTATAATCAATAATAATTAGGCAATTGTTATGCGGTATGTTTTTTCCAGTTGGTGTATACTACAACTTACTAAAATATTTACCATACCAACTTGTATATTTGAGTTATCTTCTCATACCATTAAGTTAAACAGCTTAAAAATGTTTTAGATGATTCGAAAACGAGTGTAATATTAAGATCAGGCCTTCTGTACTCTTGCACATAACAAGCTCCCCGATTCTAAGTGATTTAAAATGGGAAGGGCCTTGGAACGAATATTGGTACTAACCTCTTGATCTGAGTGTGCTTAGGCGTTCTATACTATCCTAGGTGAACCAAGAACGGTTCCTGAAGCACTGTCCAACATTTGTCATACACCCAGTTCTAATAGAGGGACTGCATGGGTGCTTATTATGCAAAGAGCTCACTAGCGAATGAAACTCCCTCCAGACACGGGAGGCGCAAGCTCCTAGCATGGGTTCAGCCAGCTTGATTTCGTCTCTACATCTACGTCTACATATACATCTACATTTAATATACATGCATATCTGAAAACAGTTTCCAGGCTACAGTACACAGCAAAGGATACTTCGCATTCTGTATTTCATTTCCATTCGATTCTCCGTCACCCTCCTCTGCCAACAGAATGTAAGTGTATCACTCCTAGGAACAGCCCAATTCGAACTATTCGTGGCATTCCCCACATTTCCCCGTGTGGCGAATGATGTCTAGTTCAGTACAAGTACCAAGACAAACATCAGAACACATCTGATGCACTAAATATCCCATTGCTTACTACTTCATCAGTAGATCCTTTGGAAATAATTTTATGTACGTAAAAATTGTAGCAGCACAATAGGTTCGTTATGAAAAATGAACACTTATTGAACTCGCAGATTAGGGTGACATATCCTTATGATTCGATATTCGGCGTAAACGTGCATCACTGAAATTCGCAGTGCCTTCAGAACGATCGTGTTACGCCTATAAGCGGAGACACACTGAAGAGGTTCCACACAAGACTGCCATCGTCAGGGATTTGGACAGGAGTCACTATACTCAACATCTCAAAATACTTTCAATTAGCGGTAGAGAAATGTTTGTATGAGATCGGTGAGAGTTCATTGGTGGAAGGCATGTGGAATCATCTCACATGTGTACAAATTTTGGATGACTTATGACAGATTCATAGGCACAGCCCGTCACGTGCGAGGTCAGTGCGTCGCAGTCTCTAACGAAGTTGGGGCGTGTTGTAGAGTCATGCCATTACTAGTATACATATTATCCATGTTTAGTGAGAACCTGTTATAACACAGCCTAAATAGGAAAGATCGAAACTAAAATTGCTAGTGGGAGACGGATCGAGAGCTTTGTCAAAGCCATCACAATATTCTACTGAATTCATGAACTGTAATCGACTAGTATGTAAGTATCATAGTTGGAGGCTTCCGTATTAACCATCTCAGGTTTCCTCTCGGCACTAGAGTTCACCATCTGAAATTTAAAGCATAAGAAATCAGGGATTTGGCTTAACTCTAAACAAAAGCTACACCAAAATTATGGTAACGGATGGTGAGTAATCTCTGCCGCAAACACTTACTTTTTTTGCAGGATATTGAATAGATGATCTTTTCATGTTTGATCCACAGTCTGGAAGGACAGCAAATGCAATAATGATTGAAAAAGAAAGAAACTACATCATAGTAAAGAGTTACACGTTATTAGTTGACACAGATAGATACGAGGCCCTCCTCAGTATATATCGCAGAAGCCTCACTTTATTTGGATATGTAATTCCGAGACAAGGAGACGACAATAAAACTACGATCCAAGAGAAAACTAAACACTTCAGTCCACGAGGAAGACGGTCTTAGAATAAACGCAATCTAACATAAGAACAACGAGTCCAAGAAATTGAAGGTCACAAAAATTTGAGATACATTCATGAGCTGTAGTCATGTTTCAGTAGTGAAAGGAAGGCTTTAAAAAAGGTGTAGCTGATAATCTTGTTCAACATGAGGTAGCAAGACAGAATTAAAATATATTTACTCACACGTGAAAAACGAATAATTCAGCTTGATCTTGATGTGATTCATACGGAACTGATGACCTAGTTCACGGCTGATACGAAGGAGCTACAATCTGAAGAATGTTTGCTTTAGAAAGACAACTTTGTTGAAAGTTCAAACTCATGTGTTATTCAAGTATTTGGCACACACGCTAAGGTCGGCTCGTGGAAGAGATCGGTGGAGACCTACCAAGGGTTGCTATTTCTGTGAGACTTCATCGACTACTCGTGCTCTCGCGGAGAACTCAATGTGATCGGCTTTGACTAAGGGTGTAGCAGGCGCATTAACTATTGGCCTACAATTCTAAACCCAGAGAATTTCCACTGCGTCTAATTTCTTATTCGCTAGGTATGTTCTCCATGGGAGCAGACGTATAAGAAAATATTCCCGAGAGCGGTTTCCTGTCACTGATAAAACGAATATACAGTACCTAGATGACAACTACCCGATATCGCAAAAAAAAATATTTTACTGTTGTATGTGAGTGACACATCGGACACTCGTGATGACAGTGAAGGGACGCGTGAATCTTAATGAGTTGTACACAAAAACATTATCAGCTACTTAGTTGACTTTTGCGTGTAAATTTCTTTCGCGCATATAGTGAGTTCCACGCAATCATTTACTATCACATAATCGTTTAACAATATGAAATAATATTTTCATCAACTTGTTTTTATTGTTGTTGTTGCTGCTGCTGCTCCTGCTGTTGTTGTGGCGGTCTACAATCCGAAGGCTGGTTTGCTGCAGCAATCCATGCTAGTCTGTTCCGTACAAGTCTCTTCATCTCTGGATAGCTAACGTAACGAGACTCATTTGAACGTACTGTATTAAACCTTGTTCTCTCTCTACAGTTTTTATCCCCACACTTCCTTCGATTAGCAAACTGCCAATTCCTTGATGCCTCTGGATGTTTCCTATCAATCGATCCCTTATTTTACTCAAATTATGCCATAAATTTATTTCTTCATCATTTCGATTCACTACCTCCTCGTTAATTATTCGATCTACCAATGAAATCTTCAACATTCTTCTACAGCAATGCATTTGAAAAGCCTCTATTCTCTTATTGTCTGAGCTTCTTATCGACCATGTATCATATACATAGAAGGGTACATTCCAGTAGAATATCTTGAGAAAAGTCTTCCTAACACTTAAATTGATGTTACACGCCAACACGTTCCTTTCTTCACAAATGCTTTTCTTCCTATTTCCAGTCTGCATTTTATATTATCCTCACTTCAGCCACCATCACCTATTTTGCATCCCAAATAGCAAAATCTATCTGTTACATATAGCGTCTCGTTCTCCAATGTAAATCCCTCGGCATCTCCTGATTTTATTCGACTACATTCCATTACCATTGTTTTACTTTTCTTGATGCTCATCTTCTTTTCGAAACACTATCTATTCTGTTCAGTTGCTCTTCCAAGTCGTTTGTCATCCTTGATACAAATACAGTATCATCGGAAAATCTCGAAGTTTTTATTTCTTGTTGCTGAACACCAGTTACCTTCCAAATTTCTCCTTGCTTTCCTTCACAGCTTGCTCAATGTACAGATTGAATAGCATTGTTGCTAGGCTACAGCACTGTCTCAGCCCCTTTTCAATTGCTGCTTACCTTTCATGTCCCTCGACTCTTATAATTGCAGTATGGTTTCTATACAAGTTGTAAATAATCTTTCGCTCTCTGTATTTTGTCGCTATACCCTCAAAATTTCAACGAGTGTAGTTCAGTAAACATTGTCAAAAGCTTTCTTGAAAACTATAAACGCTGTAAACATGGGTTTGCCTTTCTTCAGTCTATCTTGTAGCATACGTCGTAGGGCCAGTATTGTCTCATGCGTTCTTACATTTCTCCGGAGCCCAAACTGATATTCCCTATTTCACTTTCTACCAGTTTTTCCCTTCTTCTGTAACAGCTTCCTGTCGATATTTTGCAACCGTGACCTACCAAACTGATGGTTTGATAGTAATCATGCCTGTCAGCACCTGTATTCTTTGGAATTGGAATTATTACATCACCCTGATGTAATCTGAGGGTATTTCATCTATCTCATATATCTTGCACACCAGGTGGAATAATTTTGTCATAGATGGCTCTCCTTGTTTTGACTGAGGATTTTTAGTATTCTGTCAATTTCGTCTAGCAGTATCACATCTCCCATCTCATCTTCACCTACATCCTTTTCTCTTATATTGTACTCAAGTTTTTTTCCCTTACATAGACCCTCTATATACTCCTTCCACCTGCCAGGTTTCCCTTTCTTGTTTAGTGCTTACTTGGGATCTGAGCTCTTGATATTCATACAGTTGCCTCTCTTTCCTCCAAAGGCCGCTTTAATTTTACTATAGATGTCTGCATCTTTCTCCTAGTTATGTTTGCTTCTACAACCTTGCATTGGTACCCTAAACCTGCTAAACCGTTATGCACTTTCTGACAATCACATTTTTTAGACGCCTTCCTTCCCTTTCATTGCTTTCTCCTAGTCCATGTGCGCCTATTAGTCTTCGTTCTCTTCCTTTTCCTATTACCTGGTATCAGTCACCCAACACAATTAAATTTTCATCTGCCTTAACTATCTGAATGATTTCCTTAATCTGGTCATACTTTCTTTCCATCTCTTCATCATCTGCGGAGCTAGCTGACGTACAAAGTTGTACTACTGTGGAAGGTGTGTTGGCTTTGTGTAATTCGTGGGTAGTGTAACGCGTTCATAGTAGCTTACCCACATTCCTATTTTCGTATTCATTATTAGGCCTACTCCTCCACTACCCCTATTTAATTTTGTGTTGATAGCCCTGTACTTTCCCAACGAAAAGTCCTGTTCTTCCTTCCACAGCACTTCTCTAATTCCCACTGTATCTACCATCAACCTATCCATTCACGTTTTTAAATTCTCAAACCTACCTACCTAATTAAGGGATCTAATGTTCCCCGCTCCGATCGTAGGATTCCGCTTTTGTTTTTCCTGATGGCGAAATCCTCCTGAATAGTCCCCCTAATGGGGGACTATTTCACCTCTGCAATATCTTACTCAAGAGGAATTTATTATCGTTAAGCCATACAGTCGAGCTGCGTGGCCTCCGGATAAAAATAACGTCTATAATTTCCCCTTTTCTTCAGCCGTTCGCAGCAAGGGCATATCGCAAATGTTCCAAGGCTATATCACTCAATCATCCAGGCTATTGCCCCTGCAACTTATGAAAAGCCCGGTGCCCTTCTTCAGGAACCACGTGTTAGTCTGACCTCTCTGCAGATGCCCCTATGTTTTAGTTGCACCTGCGATACGGCTATCTGTATTTTTGAGGCGTATTGTTGAGGTATGCAAGCCACCCCACCTCGGCGAGGTCCATAGTTTACGGTTCACTAAGTGAAATGGTGTTACACAGAATCCTTAATTCTTATAACCTGTTTATCTGTTGAGTTGATGACGCAAGTATGTAATAAAATGATTGATGTTCTTGATAAGCTATGCTCGAGAGTTGTTAGCGAACTAGGTACCACCATAAACATTGAACTCATTAATTTTAGGCCGGCCGGGGTGGCCGAGCGGTTCTAGGCGCTACAGTCTGGAACCGCGCGACCGCTACGGTCGCAGATTCGAATCCTGCCTCGGGCATGGATGTGTGTGGTGTCCTTAGGTTAGTTAGGTTTAAGTAGTTCTAAGTTCTAGAGGACTGATGACCTCAGCAGTTAAGTCCCATAGTGCTCAGAGCCATTTGAACCATTAATTTTATTGAAAGCTTTAGAGTCCCCATCGCCTAGGAATTTCGTATATTTAACTCTATAAACGGGCACCGACCTCTGAAATATTTTTAGAGCTGCATCACATTCCATACCTCCACCGTAACCATCATAATTCTTATAACACTGATGTTCAATACATCCTTCAGTGTTACCATGGCAGGTGTGGCAGTACTTACATAAGCACTCAAAATCAACAACTTTTCCATTCTCCAGAGAAGTAGCACTTACAACACCATTCAAAGAACAATGTCCTCGACGTTACCATGTCCCATCAAGTGCAACAGCAATGTCCCTGGTTCTAATATTTACAGTTTCTTCTACTGCACGTCTCATAGATGCTTTAGACACAACCGTGAAGACACCTAAAAGTACTTTTAAGTACTTTCTGAACTTACTGGGAGGAGGAGGAAGGTCGATCAAACCGCAACACGTTTGAGCAGACTTTTTTTCCTTTCCTATTGCACACATTGCATACACTAAGTTCAAATTCACATCATAAGAATTATGCACAATGTTCTAAGTCATTTTCGAGGTAGATTTATTGCAGGATCTACACATAACAACTAATTTTGACGCTAAACCCTTCTTGCTACTTTGTTCAAAAATGGTTCAAATGGCTCTGAGCACTATGGGACTTAACATCTATGGTCATCAGTCCCCTAGAACTTAGAACTACTTAAACCTAACTAACCTAAGGACATCACACACATCCATGCCCGAGGCAGGATTCGAACCTGCGACCGTAGCAGTCGCGCGGCTCCGGACTGAGCGCCTAGAACCGCTAGACCACCGAGGCCGGCGCTACTTTGTTGTTCAGTTATTTCCAGACAGCCTACACCAACACATTGTTTACATTTCGCCACTTCCTTTATCAAAGAAGCCCACATCAACAACAAAAAATCCACTACAAACAGCGTCATTGTTAACACAAAAATTTGAATCACCAGGAGGCGTGCCATGTGGGAATTTCTTCCCTGAAATACTGATACATAGGTTACTTTTAACAGTGTGGCTTGCTTTGTTTGTGAACTGGTTACCACGGAATTTCCTTTTATTGAACTTCATGATGCGTGGCATATTTCGTATTTATTGCACACTAAAGGATATGTACTTCCAAAAATATATGTAGCACTTGGGCAACCAACATTCAGTAACACGTGAACAAACTGCTTCAGCGAAACAAATCTAAATACTAGCAAAGATAATCATTTACAGGCACTAGAAACCTGCACTGTTACCGACACATACAATATATCATACGTGTAATCGCTGGAAACAGAAAGTTCACAGTTCTTTTCGAAATAATACTGGTTTCTGTGACAGAAATAAAGGGAGCGTGGCAGCACACATGACTGTAACTTTAAAATTCTGTATATATAGGTCATTTTTCATTTGAAACCCTATAAAGTATTTATCGATGAATTCAGGAAAGACTGTAGAATTTAATAGTCATAAAAATTTCGAATTTTCCACCATTTATAAGAACCCTGTATCCTTAAGGCAGATGTGTGATCGTAAGCTTTCACGTTGAATCAACTGTTTGCATTGCTCTCGGGTTTTCCGCCGAGTGCAGTCATTTACGAAACACGATATTTGATCTTCAGGTGATACCTGTAGAATATGTGTCTTCGCTGCACTGCGGCTCCTTTATATTCTTGTCGCGCCCCACCGCTTCCCCCACTACACGGCCGCACGCCGCTTTAGGTGGAGTGGCGGGGGAATGCGATCGCCGAATGCTGGGCACGAACTCCGGTCCCTCAGTGCTTCTGCCGCCCTCATCGGGCGCGGAAGTCGATCTTGGCCGACGTTAGTACTTGGGTTCGGTGTGCTCTGAGTCCCACGCTATACTAAGAGTGAAGCCACTGTCTCTGTCTTCGTTAGAACACAGTTCCAAATCGACGAGGTCTGTCTTAGCACTTTCTTTTGTTCATATTTCTTAGAGACCCTGTAGCTATGCAGTGTTCCACAACCGCAGACCGAGCGAGGTGGGGCAGTGGTTATCACACTAGACACGCATTCGGGAGGACGACGCTTGAAACCCGCGTCCGGCAATCCTGATTTAGCTTTTTAGTGATTTCTCTGAATCGTTCCGGGCAAATTCCGGGATGATTCCTCTGAAAGGGCACGGCCGACTGCCTTCCCCATCCTTCCGACGGGACCGATGACCTCGCTGTCTGGTGCCCTGCCCCCAAATCAACCAACCAACCACAGATTTTGTTGGTTTCTTGGTTTCGGTTTGTTTCCTGCGGTCCTGGTACCTTTTCTTCACTGTCCGCACAGTCTGCCTGACTTATGTCTCCCGCATTTATATAGAATAAGGTAGACACCCTATTCGCGGAACCCAAAGTCTTAGTGCAGGCTTTTTCGGAGGTGGACGAAAATCGCATTCAGTGTTTCGTCGAGCCAAGACACTTTGCCGGCGTAAAGCAGATTCACCGTTGTCTTATCCAACTTGTCGTCTTCTGTTTCTGGGCCTTTAGGGTCTGTAGCTTCGGCCTGAAACAACGTCGAATATGTCTCCCGCCGTATCCGAGAATTATGTTTATAGCGTAGGATCATAGAACATGAAACGGACAGAATAACTTCCTTCCCCTCTTACTGTTTTAGAACAAGTATTGGTTCTATTTTATGTCTTGAATCTTTTATTCTTGCTATAAACTAAAGCGAGAGGACAGCATAAACTGTGCAGATTTTCTGTTTCCATTATCCCTGAAATGGACAATAAGTATCCTCAATATATTAACTATCCGTTTACCATATGAACCAAACTAAAACCAAGTGACCTGTCAGAAAGTCTTATTGAGGAACTATTGCCCGGGTGGTAATAATCCTGAGTGATAGATATTTAATCCTCTAGAAGCCATGATACTATACTGAAGGGTGTAGAGCAGGGCTTCACAACATACGTGCTCGCGGAGCAAGTTGTGAGCAGCAAGGCGCGAGCACGGAGCAGCGCGAGCACGCTACCCCCACTACCGGACCAGAGTGGAGAGTGGGGAAAGTGACGTGGGGCACACAACAGCTGCCGCCAGTCAATGTAAATCCGTGGCCACCTGTAGGGATATCACTCACGAATTATTACTGCGACAAATGAAACAAATAAAGGAGAATGTACACATGCCACATAATTTTAATAGCTTAGTGTATGCCTCTACATTCGCATTAATTTGTGAACTGTTACACAATAAAAGGTGTCACTGAAGTGTGGTATTCTCGGTTATCTTGTACTTTTTGCCCTTTACAATTGCGTTTATGTTCGGAGTAATTGTTCTTGTGCATTGTAGGCGCAGCGTGCAGTTTAAATTTCGATCAGACAATGCGTTTCTCAGGCGCGTCTTGTTACATTTCATTGCAGAGAACAGTTGTTCACAAACATACGTGGAACCGAACATTGATATTATTGTAGCCGCCAGTTTGTGCAAACGAGGAAATCTATCCTGAGGGAAGTGTCTGTAAAATTCCAAAATGTTTTTCTTGTTCTGAAATTTGTCTCTGTATTGTCTGTCACACTGCAGGTCAATAATTTCTTGCTGCAGCTCAGGACGAATCTCTTAAATATTCGCTGAATATGGAGAGAACAGATCAAAATCACTGTCTAGTGCTGTCAGATCTTGAAAGCGCTGATCAACTAAACTATGTGAATAACGTTCACAGTCTTTGTGAACATCTTGCATGGATGATAATTTAGGAAAATGAGCTAGGTTTCCTGTTTCCAGCTGACTCACCCACAGTGTCAATTTCATTTTAAAAGCTCGTATTCGATCTATGAAATGAGTAATCAGCAGATCTTTACCTTGTAGTGAAATGTTCAAGGCATTCAGGTTGCTGGTTAAATATGCTAAGAACACGAGATCACATTCAAACGTGCGTGCGCATTTCCCCTCCCTCCCTACTCCTCCACCATGCACCTGCTCGCGAGCACGTGCCTGAGCAGACGCGAGTACTCGCGCTCAAAACCGGCCAGTTGTTAAGCCCTGGTGTAGAGGGATAGCTGCGAGAGAACCGATCCACGCACGGTCTAACAGGTCTGGTGAAATTTCAGTCTGAGCCACAATTTTAGACGACTCTCCGCACTTTATGCTAATACCATACCCCCATCTCAACGTCAGAAACATTAAACACACTCATAAACAGAATTAGAGATACAGAGTAATCCATCACCACGGCGAATGTAAGAGTTCGTTCACGTGACGAGGATGTCGTGAGACCTTGAACCGGTCAACGACGTTGCAACCGAGCGCAGATTGGGCAAGATACAAAATATCCATCCGTGTATCTGAATGCAGATAGATAGTAGGTGTGCGATGTAAAGGACACTTTAAGAGGGGTATCGTCATCAATTGCCGTTGATTGTAGTCACGATTACAGGGTTGCATATCACTCACCGATTCATTATTAGACAATAGCAACCAATGCCATCTAGAGGCAGCTCATCGCTATGGAGCCGGCCGGTGTGGCCAAGCTGTTCTAGGCGCTACAGTCTGGAACCGCGAGACCGCTACGGTCGCGGGTTCGAATCCTGCCTCGGGCATGGATGTGTGTGATGTCCTTAGGTTAGTTAAGTTTAAGTAGTTCTAAGTTCTAGGGGACTGATGACCTCAGATGTTAAGTCCCATAATGCTCAGAGCCATTTGAACCATCGCTATGGAGCATAGGAAGCCATAATAGTGTTCACCGCACCACACAGTGATTACTATGGGGACAGAAACACTGCAATTTGACGCCCCAGTTGTGGGAAAATATTGCCTGGGCTGATGCGTTGCGTTAGACGCTGAACCATCCCAATGGCAGTATGGTACGGATAAGTCGAACACCACATATTTGCGATCCCACATTCCAGCATGAAACTTTACAGGTGCATCCATAGATAAAATGGACAGTGGTACGTCAGCTGGGTATAAATTTATATTAAAAATGAAGAAATTCCTCCTTCTGCATTTAAGGTGTCGATTTTATTTTGGCAACTAGTTTCAACGTTGTAACAACGTCATCTTCAGGCCCATACACTTGTTGACGTCAATTGCGTGCGGTTGATACTAGAAAGCAGTGGTCAGGTACGTGGTGGAGATTTTCTAGGGTGGGAGCGTTTCATACGGGATGAGTTGGGGATTCTGATACATCTACTATCGTTTTACTACGGCTATCGGTACGGGAAAGTACAGTCAGATCACGTGCTTCCGTTTTCTCGCGTACAAAACCGCACACGCCATTTGTTCCTCAGCAAGACAAGAAAACTTCAGTGCAAATCTCTTCCCAAAGATTTGAAGGGCATTCCTCAGCATGTCAGGGTCACCACTAGAGAGATACGTACTCCTGGGACTCGGCTACGACTCATCTCTGTGGCTTATGGATGTTTCCAGCATGTCTTTCCAGCTATTTCCATGGCTTTTGGACTACATAAAACGCATCCCCTCCCCCCCCCCCCACTTCCCCCCACCCGCCCACTCAACAGATTGCCCCCTCTCTACAGACTGCAGGAATGTAAAAGTTATACATCAAAATATCTGGACTGTAGAGCGATTTTTCATTTGTTGACCCCGTGTAACCCAGTGCATGTCCTGTACGCGACCGTTAGCACGGTGAGCTCATCAGCATGGTTGGGCGTTCGACATCCTCCCTACAGCTTGTGTCTGCCACCTGACGATTTTTTCTGTTCTGGTGGACGGAAGCAAGACATTCCTGATATTCGATTATGTAACTTAGCGTGCTCGTCTTGCAAGAGACGATCACTAGTAGTTTGCCTATTTTTGAATCTGAATTTTGTAGAGTAGCGGATGTCGCTGACGCGCTCCAGTGCCGCAACGTTCTAAAAGGAAATGTATGGTTCGATTACGTGTGAAGGAAGAAATTTGTGGAATTTGCCGCCACCGGCTACTACCTTTTCCGTAATAAGACACCTGATTTCACCTTCTAACTTTTATCCAACTGTCAACACGATAATTAACATAAACAACAGTGACGCCAACACAAACGCAGCACCAAATTACTCAAGCATACAACAGTAGTAATTGTTGTCGGAACATTCCAAATTATTTCCCTTGAGACTCTGACGTCAGGTAAGAAGTAAGGTTACATCGCAGAGTACCTGCATATTCAATTAACGCAAATTAAAATATGCCACAAAGTCTGGATGTAAGTAATGGCGATGCGTCGTTGTTTATTTTTGTGATTCGATGATAAAACAACAAAGGTTGGCAGTGGAGACATCCAGATTATAATCACAGTCATAGTCGCCTTTAATTTATCTAGCTGTTAACGTCACTAGAGGCTGCAGAATCTTTATTAGACGACTTCCATTGACGGATTATAATTTTCAGAAAATTAAGTTGAAGGCGACTGTAACAGTAAATAAATTCTCTGCATCATGTTTGTTTATCTGGGATGAAACAGTAACTTTACTACGTAGGCAACTTTAGAAATAATGTCGAGAGCTATCAGGTGTTGATATTCAGCAAAGAAATCGGCGCAGGGGCAGACACAGTGCTGTGTTGTGTTTCTGTGACATGACTGAAGCTCTGCTGTACAGATATTAGTAGTATAGAGTCGACATATATCTCTTTCGTTTTTATGTTTGCTGGGCACGAAATTCGTGCGTTCTGCTTGCCACAATTTCAGCATTATGGAGATACTGACGCATGCATAGAGGTACAGCGCGGGTCACGTGTCACGCTCGTTATCGGTAGTGTCATCTGCATATGGCCTGCATCGCTAGCTTTTAAGCACAAATGATCGAAAAACTGTAGTATTTTCCCTTACGCTACCCTGACACAATTAATATTGTACTTGCTGCAAAACTATGGCTAGTTTCTACTAGTTTACACTAATTTTCTGGTCCATTCATCCTCCCGTGAGAGCGCCTCTGTTGAAGACTATTTCAGCTGCTTGTGTGTGTGGGTTGTAAATATATAGTGTCGCTGAGAGTGATGGGTTCTTGTACAGTGTGCCGTCGTGTTTGTGGGAGATACTGAAACTTGTTACTGACATATTGCCTTCTCCTGTAGAACAAGATCACATTGGTTGCTTAGCTTAATTTTACCGTATCACGTAGTGTTCATCATCAACAGCGGCATACAGTTTTAACGTTTCGCAAATGTTCTACAGCGTCACAGGCCCTCAATCCTGTGGTTATTGCGAAACGGCTTGGAATTCATCGCAGGACATTTGCAAAAAGCGTGGTGCACAGTAATGTTACGTCAGTCGTCTATTACTCTCGATTGGCGATCAAAATTTGTTTCACCTACTGTCTTTCTGCCGGGCGCAACTGCACTATCCTGCCATAACCTTCTCGGCTACAGAACAGGTCTCTCGTAAACATATCTCCATCTACTACTCTGCAGCCACGTTACGGTATGTGCTAAAGGATACTTCTGTTAGGACTATCATTTCCTCACCCTTTTCCTCCTCTCCCTCCCTCCCGCCCCCTTCCGCTTTCAGATTCCATTCGCGAATGTTGCGTTACATGGGAAGGATCATTGCCGGTGAGGCTACGTATGAGAACTCGTCGTCATCATATGGTGCGTCGTACTTTGGAAGAAGTAACATGTCGCGTGAGTCTTCATGGAAGACGCAATTTCAAACTTTGTACAATAAACTTCGCCTTGATGCTCAAGCCTCTTTAGTAGCATCTACAACGAAATTCGTTGAACATATCCAAACGCTATCGGCTTACTGCACGAATCTGTGCGTTGCTGTTCGTTGGAGTTTCTTTGTCTCGTCTATTGACCCAGGCTGATTTAGATCCCAGCGTGACAACAAAACTCAAGAATCGATCGAGTTTTCTGTAAGCCACTTCTTTAGTGTCTGATTTACATTCCCTTAAGATTCTTCCAATGAATCTCAGCCTGTCATCTGCTTTTCTTATAACGAGTTTAATGAGATCGTCCCGCTTTTAATCGCTTTAGCTATAATACGCTTTTTTTGTTTGCAGTAATTTATTTCTAATAAAATAATCGATTAGTAATGGATATCTTAACTATGCATGCCCAATACGTTATATTTAAATCGTTCGAGATCAACTGCCAGACCTTGCAAAACTCTTTGATTATGTGCAGGTTTCCTGTATTTCGCTACTGTCCTTTAGCTTTGCATCCTTCCTCACGTAGCTTCCGACATTGACCACTGGATCATTTATAGATATTGTAAATAGTAAGGGCCTTCTTACACTACCTTCTGTTACTCCCCAAGTTATTGTTCCGTTGAAAAGTACGTATTGGGTTCATTCTGCTAAGAAATCGTGAATCCATTCACAAATCTTGTCCAATACTAAGCTCGTCTTTTATTTATTAAACGATAGTGCGGAACTGTATCGAATGCCTTCTGGAAGTTAAGGAACATAGCAATCTAGTCACCGTTGTCTAATATTCTCATCGAAAATATGTCCCATTTGAAAATCGTGTCTGCATGGATTGTTGTTACACAGGGAAGACTTGGTGGAAGTCGGTTGAGGAACATTAGTCTTAATCAGCTTACTTATAAACGCTTCCCTTTGCATGATCGTCTTCCTAATAATAGTGGAAATACGCTTTTTATTGCATGGCTGTGAAGGGGATGGAGGGGTGATACCGTATAAACGTTAATCACCAGACGTTGCGCCATTGTCGTGGATTAAATGTCAAACATCTCCCCAATGTCTCATGAAGTGAGGACATGTGACACTGTTGATGGTGATCTGTTTGTCGGATGGAGACGTTAAACTCGGCGGACCCCTTGGAGCTATTCGAGAGAAGTAGGCTGCGTGCTGCCAACATCGGATTCCACCTTCTCCCATTCTCTCATCATCATGCAAAATAAACATGACATACCTGTTACTGTCACCAACACTTATCAGATACACTTAAACACACAACTCTCATACATCGAGAAGGAAATGTGCCACTGTGCGTGAAAGACAGATAAAACCTTCACAGTTAGGCGGCTGAACCTGCCTTTCGCGGTCTCTCAGCCAACCGTCTCTAATGACCACTCTGTCGACGGATTGTTAAACTCTTAATCTTGCTTCCTTCTTTCCTTCTTTCGCAGCCAATACTACTTTGCTTTACATTGACTCAGAGACTGCTCTGTCCGTGACAAAGCGGTAGAATTATGTCAACAGGCATACAGTATCCAGCAATAATCCTTTGCAAGTTCAGTAGCTCCTGCGAGCGTGCATTTATCTCAATGAACACGACGTCTGCGTCGCTCAACACTTTCGTCGTAAATTGACCGGATATGCAAGGTTTTTTTCATTTGTCCTCTTGCTTCGTTGGGGTTTAGATACAAATTCCATAGCGCTTCTAGATTTCACAGTATTCATAAAATGAACGTTGTTGCTTCTACGTGTAGGCGGGGTGTTTAGATCCGATAATAAACTTAACCACTCAGGTATAGTCAGAAACTCGTTGAGTGGTAGTAGCCTTCTAAAATAAGGGTCGTGTGACTAGGGCCTCCCGTCGGGTAGACCGTTCGCCGGGTGCAAGTCTTTCGGATGACGCCACTTCGGCGACTTGCGCGTCGATGGGGATGAAATGACGGTGACCAGGACAACACAGCACCCAGTCCATGAGCGGAGAAAATCTCCGACGCAGCCGGGAATCGAATCCGGGCCCTTAGAATTGACATTCTGTGGCGCTCACCACTCAGGTACCAGGGGCGGACAGGAGCGGACAAGCGTCAAATCTGGCCAATTCAGAAGAATTGGCCATATTTGACGCTTGTCATTGCGTCGTCCGTAAACACTGACTCTTTCTTCGTGACGGTCCGTGACCGTTCTGTTTTGAGGCCAAGAGAAAAGTGGGCGCGTCCCACATATGCCTGAGCACATCTTTTCTACACGGCAATGGACATATCAGTCGTATCTGTCCATTACGTCTGCACGATTGTCATAAATACGATATGTTGTTAATATTTCATTCAGCCTGAAGATCAAGAGAGAAGGGAGTGTTTCCCACATAGTTTCATCAGCTCCACTGATGAGCCAAACATTATGACCACTTCTTTAACAGCGTGCTGATCCACCTCCCAAACGTGATAAGCAAGGTATCTGCTTGGCAAGAACTCGACAAGTTCTTCGTTGATTTCTGGAGGTATCTGGAACCACCCGTTTATATATAGATCATCTGTGTCCCGTAAATTACGGGCTGGTAGTTTGTGGAGGTAGAACTGGCGTTCGATTTACCTGCCAGATGCGCTCCATCGGGTCCAGATTAGGCAAATCTGGTGGCTCCACAAATCACTGTAGCACGATTCTGGCCTTGTGACATTGACAGTCGTCTCGCTGGTAGACGCCATCGCCGTCGGAGATTGTATCAAACATTAAGGGATGCGTGTGGTCCGCAGTTATGTTCACGTAGTCCACAGCTGTCGCGGTAACATAAGTTAGTACCACAGTTCTCATGGAACCTCAGGTGGATGTCAACCATAGGATAATAATGCACCAACGACGTTCATCAGTGGCGTGGTGGATGTTTGGATCACCCGTTCTCCTGGATCACGGCGTACTCGGAAACTGCCATCGACTTCATATAATAGTAAACGACATTCATACGGCAGGGCGACGCGGTTTCATTGATCCATTGCCCAATCTAGACGAAACTGTGCATTTTGCAATCGTAATTGACGATGTCGTTTGGTCACGACCCCAATTGTCTGATGCGGAGCCCGTGTTCAACAATGCACGCTGAACGGTGTGCTCCGAAACACTTGTGCCTGCACCAGTATTGTAACCTGGCCTCAGATCAGCGACAAATCGCCGCCCGTTCGGCTTTAGATCGCCGGCCAGCCCCCGGCCTCTACGTTCTGTGATGAGGCGTGGGCATCCAACACCTTGTCGTCTACTTGTTGTTTCACCATCCTTCAGTCACTTTCTATAGACTATCACAACAGAAGCACGCGAACACTCGGCGGACGAGCTTCGACGTTCCCAGGCGCCAAGGAGTGACAATCTGTCAAAGTCGTTTATGTCAGTGGATTTCCGCATTCGTCGCCAGCATTGCCACTAGAATGATTCTCCATTCGTCTCTAGTCCGATGATATCCTTCCCTTACCGTGTCCCTATCAGGTGGCATCCAATGCAGCGTTAGAAGGGGTCAAAATGTTTTGGCTCATCAGCGTATTTTCGATACCTCAGTTAATACTTGAATCACATCTAGCCCCTTCATGTACAAGGTTGTCGTGGATATATATGATGCAGCGAAGCAATTCAGTAGCGAACTGCTACATTTGTTACTGGTAGGTGCGAAAAGCAGGCGAGGTTTACGGACATGCTTCGGGTACTGAAATGGGAATTCCTGGAGAGAAGGCGACAATCTTTGCGAAGATCGCTATTGAGAAAATTTGGAGAACAGGCATTTGAAGCTGACTGCAGAAAGATTCTGCTGCCTCCAACACGCATTGCACCTACGGACTACGAAAATAAGATACGAGAAATTAGGGCTCATACGGAGACATATAGATAGTCTTTTTCCCTTGCTCTATTTGCGAGTGGAACAGGACAGGAAATGACTAGTAGTGATACTGGCACCCTCTGCGACGTGCCATACGGTGGATTGTGGAGTATCGATGTAGACGTAGATGTTGCTGGTTCAGGAAGTAGGTGGATACTGCATAAAGTGAATAACTGAGAAATAGTAATTTCGAAGGGCTGTTTCTCCCAGAGAATCGGGTAGTATGGAAACGTTCACATTATGTAGCTGTTACTACCCTGCGACCTCCTTTTTGTTTCAGTAGTTAGGTGTGTACATAAAACAAATTTATAACGCTATGCACGGTGGCATAAACTCTTAGAAGATTAATCATCAGGTGCAGCTCGCGTTGCGTGTTGGTGTCATTGATTGCCCGTCGTAGCGCCAGAGCAACGAGATAACCACGTGGACCGGAAACTCAGTTCCATCACGTAAAATGGGGTTGTCTCTCCGGTAGGTACATTGAACCTCCAACGTCATTTAGATTCTAGTTTATTACTTTTTCTAGTTGATTTATTCGTGCATATTAATTTCTGAATTATCAGGAATAGTAGCTTGAATCTTGGAAGCCGCGTCTGCGATTTATCGGACGTGGTGCACAGGATTCTTGAACTCATTTACAGACTGCTTTCTTCTATGAACGTAGGTAAATACGGCCCAGCTTGATATTTTCCTCTAACCTACTCTGAATCAGGTACGTATTCATTGTAATTAATAAGATATGACTGATACGTTACGTTGTGTGACGTCCTAATGTGTTAAAAGCCAGTCATGGTATCAAAGCTGAGATCTTGAGAATTGATACTACCCAAAATAAAGAACATTTTTCTCACGTTTTAACTACAGAGGTGTTGAAGCAGCGCTCGACAGTCCTTGCAAAGAGAAGCCCATTAGGCTGAACTTGTTATAGTTAGCTTTTGTCCTACACGCTACATTTCAGATGACTCAAAATAAGTAACTTTTGACGTCGTGCTATTGTTAAAGAACTTCATCTCATGATACCTTTCCTATCGTGTATAACATTGGAAGGACATGAAGGCTTACATCAAAAAGTTTGCGATAACTGTTTTAACCAGGACGAATACGTCAAAACAACAAAATCCAATTTCTAGATACCTCAATACTATCTGTTATTACCAAAGGGAACCGGTGATGATGCTTCTAGGAGTAAAGTGTGAATCCCACCTTTCGTTAAGACATAACAGAATTTTTAATTGTGTAAAAAATACAACTGAATTATTAAAGCTAGGCAGGTCAAAAACATACGAAAATGTTCTTACATGTGTTAAGTTCAGTTTTCTATCGGTATCGTGTTAGAACTATTTCAGGGTTTATGGATATTTACAGTGAGTTAACGTCTTTCGGATCTACTTATCGATACCGTAGACAAACCTAAGAAAAAACTAGTCTCATAACCTCACACACACAGGTGTAGATACATACTTTCTCCCCATGTTGCAGTCTAGACTAGAACAGGAAGAGAGAAAAACTACAATATAAAGCACCCTCTGAGAAATACATTACAATGACACGCAAAGCATAGATATAAACGTTCATATTTCGTCTACGTTTCATTAAGAGTGAAACATTCATAACGCTGGTGATGAGTGCACTTTTTCTGCTTATTTTCTCTTTGTAAAATTTTCGTTTAACGGCTCCCTGTACAGAAAAATTAAATATATTAAAACTCCAGGTCACTGGTTTTCAGTGAACCGCTTTTGGCGAATGTTAGATGTAATCACATTCAATAACTGCTATATATGTAGCATAATGAATAGTTAGTTTTACCAGAGACTGTCGCTTCATATTGCTTTAGATGCGACAGTCCTGAATTTTGTTTCCCAAATCATACAAAGTATACGGAATGCTGTTCAAGATGAAAAGTAATTGCGCACGTGCGCGGTCGTGTGTGTGTGTGTGTGTGTGTGTGTGTGTGTGTGTTGTTTCACGATGTAGATTTAGTACATCAGTCACATCCGTCTCATTAGTTTTAATCAGACATAATGTGGACGACATTAAACCAAACAAGCACTTCCACGGCAGAAGTGCTGACGCCCTCTGTAAGTAGTGGAATATACCACATTCAAAATGTGGCTGCAGATCCGAAAAGCAAACGAATCGACACATAGTGGAAGGATGCCCAAATCGAGCCTACAACGGATCATTCAATGATTTCCTTGCTGCAATAGATAAGGCGAGTGATTATATTGTTATATAAGTATACGTGTATCACAATGTATGCCAAACGATAAAAAAATAAATTAATAGTCGGAAAATAACTACAACAATTACTACAGAGCTGGATGTCTTACATACCAAAATTTCATGTTTTACGACACTAAATCATCCATAAATGCCACACAAATGTTGTAGCTCGCTGCAAAAACTGTATTTTTGTAAAAGTTAAAATACTTAATTTATCTTTTCGATTTAATTTATTATTATTACTTATTTTTTCATAATTATTATTAGTCATGTGGAACGTAACTTTATTTTACGCTACAGTAGTGAAACTTTCATCTGATGATTCCGTTTCGCCGACTGACGAAAATTTATTGTAATGATGTTCATTAATACAGACACTGACCTTCGCCTGCTGTGATTCCTGTTTTTAAAGTCGAAAGTAGATGCACTCACAAGGTCTCAAGTAAAATTGATGGTTAGAATTACGAATAAAAATAAAAGAACATTCGCTTTAAAGTGAGTTTTTCGAATCGCACATTTACAGACTCCAAAAACTTTATTTCTCATATCATCAGCTTACTAGCTGCTCTGGTTCAGAGTTCACGATGTCCAGGAAAAGTTTTTGAACGTAAGGTGCTAAGGTACGTTACTACAGTGCTACCTTGCAGTCAACAATTCAGTGTTAATTGAACGTAGTTTGATTAAAGTATGTAACACGTGTCATTTGTAGTAAACCCATTCTCGCTGTGGGAGCTGTTCGTTTAGCGGGCGTCAGTGATGCGAATAACGGCAGCTGTGGCTGTACACACAGTGTTTCATTGGCAGCAATCGATCCTAAACAAAGACGTGGAAAGAGCTGCAGTTTGTTAGCTTTTCGTATAATGTCCTGAATGGAGCGTTACCCGTCTGCCTTCCATCTACTTTGCCTGGTAAGTAAGGATGAAAGTCAGCTGGGATTTGACATCCCACCAACGACTAGATCATAAAATCGGAGCACAAGCTCATTTAATGGCAAGAGTGGGCAAGGAATCTGAGTGAGTCCTTTTTAGTGGTACCATAGTGAAATCCGCTTTAGTCGATTGGGATAACCACAGAGAAACCGAATTTTGGTAGCTGGGCGGGGAGTCTTGTGCCTAAACTACAGCATCAACTAGCGCAGCAAGCAGAAGATAGGGACTGATCACATCGAAGAGTTTTTTTTTAGCGTCGATTTGATGATTTTCCACAAGCATGCAACTTAACTTCTGAAGTCATCAGTCGCCTCGAACTTAGAACTAATTAAACCTAACTAACCTAAGGACATCGCACACATCCATGCCCGAGGCAGGATTCGAACCTGCGACCGTAGCGGTCGCTCGGTTCCAGACTGTAGCTCCTAGAACCGCACGGCCACACCAGCCGGCTTCCGTTATTCAATGCTGATTCTTCAAGAGAAATTTTGATGACATAGTATTTCAGAGCCATACATACTATACCTAGGCTTTGTGACTTACATATCGAAGAAGTAAGCAGGACTGATGTAAAACTGGTAAAAAACGTGTTACCTCACCGGTGGCAAATAATTTTTTATTATCAGCAGTCTGACCCTTGTCTGTATAGCGCCTCCTTGTGAATAACATTGCTTATATTGTTTCTGATATTAACCGCTTGTAGAAGCAAGTATGGCAATCTACTGGTCCATTTTATTTCAGGTCCTCGCATTTTTTGCAGGCTTCCATCATTTCCCGACAGAGAACGCTGAGGATCAGGATCTAACAAGGAGATGACATAGGATAGTAATTTTTTTATGTTTATGGTAAGTGAAGTTGAGAACTCAAATATCAATCCCCTAAATTAGTTCGATGCAACTCTCAAAAGATCTCCAGAAAATCGACTTTGAAGTTTTCCATGCGTCTTTAATACCATGAAATATGCTCTAATTTTCGACAGACAGTATGGCTCTTTGGTAGAAAGTTCGCCTGCTCCATAGAGCTCCTGGGTTCGATTTTCATCCGATGCAATTTTTTTGACAAAGTTACGTGTTCTACGAGCATATCTGTGAAGTGTAAAATACATTTAAAAAATCAGTATCGCTAGAAACCGGTAATCAATGGATTGTTGTTGTAGTCTCGTTTCGGTCATTACCTTTTTAGTATTTTTACTGTTCAATTCGAATACCAACGCCACTTAAATATAAAATTCATCAACTATATGACAATAATACGGATCTAATTATTATTTTTAAGAAAAATTCACGTCACCTTATATCTAATTACATATTGCAAACAAAAATCCAGTTTCCATTGAAAATATAAATCCGTAATTACCGACCTCTTATAAAATACTGTTAATAAACATGGTTTAAATTAAAAAAATAAAATTAATTTTTTTCATCTCTCTGTTTTCTACGCTTCACGAAAATTTTCATGGAACATTCACCTTTGTTGAAAATTTTACCACATTTGGGAATCGAACCTAGCCCACTGCCACAGGAGGCGATCAATCTACCACACAACCACGCGACCCCTCTAAAAAGTGACATTGCCGTAGGGTATTGCAGATGCTCGTAACACTTCAAAATCGATTTTCTCTAGACTTTTTGAGAGTTGCATCGAAAAAGTTTAGGGGAATGATATCTGAGCTTCGAATTTCACGTATCATAAAAAAGTACAAAAATCCGATTGCCAAGTGGTCTGCTTGTAAGTGCTTGCTTCCCGCTAATCCACTGCTTGCGAATACAAGCTCTACTGAGACATTTGAGGTATTCCTTGTATCTTAACGGAGTAGTTTCCCTTTTCTATCACATAGCACACTTTACACTTTCATCGAGAATCTTTGTCCGAAATTAATACTGTTATTTATTGCGAAGCGCAGTGGATTTCGATTTCTGTAGTTGCACGGTCTGACTGCCACGAGGAGGACTTGGCTGTAATTCCCGGTACTGCCAAGAAAGAACAGTAAGAGAGCGCACTCAACCTGAGTAGCTGCTTGAAAGCAAAAGAGCGTCTCATGTTTAGAGAAGCCAATATTAACGACGGGGAGGACGGTGAGCTAACCACATACCCTTCCACATTTACATTCAATGTCGCCGTGGTTTCCCGAAAAAAATTCAGGCGAATGTAGGTATGGTTTCTACAAAGAGGCCACGGAGGATTTCTTTCTGCTTCCTTGCCCAGACGGAGCTTATGCTCCAGGTCTAGTCACCTTGTCGTCGTCGGGACCTAAGTTTCCTTCGTTCTCCAACATGGATAGTGTTATATCTTTCTTTCACTTTCATCTAAACCTGACCACTCTATAATTTCATATTCTTACAGAAAGAATGTACGTGGTAAATAAATTCATTAAAGAAGTACTTAAAAGGTACCTTGCTGTAGAGCGATTCATGGTCTCATAGAGAAACGGGGAGAGAGAAGAGAAAGAGATAGAGAGAGAGAGAGAGAGAGAGAGAGAGAGAGAGAGGGGGGGAGAGAGAGAGAGGCAGAAAGAGGGAGGGGGGACTGAGAGAGAGAGAGAGAGAGAATAAGGAAGGGATCTGAGAACCCGTAGCTTATTGAATCGGAAGCGACGCGTCGAGCAGGCGTTCAGCCGATAGCAATTTCATTACAGAGATCAACCGCACGTTGATGCCCGATATTCGGCGTACGCGAATTCTTTCTCCTCCTGACAGTCTTCCCGGGCTGTTCACGCGACATCGTAAACAAAGCTGATTGCTGTTGTTACTCTTCGGAGCATTCTCAGATGACAGCTGAACTTCCTTCGTGTGACGTCAAAAAATGGTTCAAATGGCTCTGAGCACTATGTTGTTGTTGTTGTGGTCTTCAGTCCTGAGACTGGTTTGATGCAGCTCTCCATGCTACTCTATCCTGTGCAAGCTTTTTCATCTCCCAGTACCTACTGCAACCTCCTGACACTTAAATTAATACTGGATGTTAACAAATTTCTCTTCTTCAGAAGCGCTTTCCTTGCCATTGCCAGCCTACATTTTATATCCTCTCTACTTCGACCATCATCAGTTATTTTGCTCCCCAAATAGCAAAACTCCTTTACTACTTTAAGTGCCTCATTTCCCTCAGCTTCACCCGACTTAATTAGACTACATTCCATTATCCTTGTTTTGCTTTTGTTGATGTTCATCTTATATCGTCCTTTCAAGACACTGTCCATTCCATTCAACTGCTCTTCCAAGTCCTTTGCTGTCTCTGACAGAATTACAATGTCATCGGCGAACCTCAAAGTTTTTATTTCTTCTCCATGAATTTTAATACCTACTCCGAATTTTTCTTTTGTTTCCTTTACTGCTTGCTCAATATACAGATTGAACAACATCGGGGAGAGGCTACAACCCTGTCTTACTCCCTTCCCAACCACTGCTTCCCTTTCATGTCCCTCGACTCTTATAACTGCCATCTGGTTTCTGTACATATTGTAAATAGCCTTTCGCTCCCTGTATTTTACCCCTGCCACCTTTAGAATTTGAAAGAGAGTATTCCAGTCAACATTGTCAAAAGCTTTCTCTAAGTCTACAAATGCTGAGCACTATGGGACTTAACATCTCTGGTCATCAGTCCCCTATAACTCAGAACTACTTAAACCTAACTAACCTAAGGACAACACACACATCCATGCCCGAGGCAGGATTCGAACCTGCGACCGTAGCAGTCGCGCGGCTCCGAACTGAGCGCCTAGAACCGCTAGACCACCGCGGCCGGCCGTGTGACGCCAGGCAGTGCACCTGGGGTTATACGCTCGTAAGTACAATGCGTTACCAGCATTATATTTCATTCAGTCACGAATAGTTAATGGAGCGAGATGACTTTGTACATCGTTTTAGAGACATGAAGGCTAATTAGCTATTTGGAAATTTGTGATAAGTTCCTATGGGACCAAACTTCGGAGGTCATCGGTCCCTTGGCTTACACATTACTTAACCTAACTTACGTGAAGGAGGACACACACACCCATGTTCGAGGGAGGACTCGAAACTCCGAATAGGGGAGCCGTGTGAATGGTGGCAAGGCGCTCTTGACCGCCCGGCTATTTTCGAGAGCGTGCTTTATATGAGTTGCATTTGACCAGGTGCACTGTTGTCGCTATTATTTTCAAGTGGAAAGGAGGCGCTATTGGAAATCAGCAGAAAGTGATCTCAGAGCTCTATAATGTACACTACTGGCCATTAAAACTGCTAAACCAAGAACAAATACAGATGATGGACAAATATATTATACTAGAACTGACATGTGATTACATTTTCACGCAACTTGGCTGCATAGATCCTGAGAAATCAGTATCCAGAACAACCACCTCTGGCCGTAATAACGGCCTTGATGCACCTGGGCATTGAGTCAAACAGAGGTTGCATGGCGTGTACAGGTACAGATGCCCATGCACCTTCAACACGATACCACAGTTCATCAAGAGTAGTGACTGGCGTATTGTGACGAGACAGTTGCTCGGACACCATTGACCAAACGTTTTCAATTGGTGAGAGATCTGGAGAATGTGCTGGCCAGGGCAGCAGTCGAACATTTTCTGCATCCAGAAAGGCCCGTACAGGATCTGCAACATGCGCTCGTGCATTATCCTGCTCAAAAGTAGAATTTCGCAGGGATCGAATGAAGGGTAGAGCCACGGGTCGTAACACGTCTGAAATGTAACGTCCACTGTTCAAAGTGCCGTCAATGCGAACAAGAGATGACCGAGACATCTAACCAATGTCACCCCATACCATCACGCCGGGTGATACGCCAGTATGGCGATGACGAATACGTGCTTCCAATGTGCGTTCACCGCGATGTCGCCAAAAGCGGATGCGACCATCATGATGCTGCAAACAGAACCTGGTTTCATCCGAAAAAATGACGTTTTGCTATTCGTGCACCCAGGTTCGTCGTTTAGTACACCATCGAAGGCGCTCCTGTCTGTGATGCAGCGTCAAGGGTAACCGCAGCCATGGTCTCCGAGCTGATAGTCCATGCTGCTGCAAACGTTGTCGAACTGTTCGTGCAGATGGTTGTCGTCTTGCAAACGTCCCGATCTGTTGACTCAGGGATCGAGAAGTGGCTGCACGATCCGTTACAGCCATGCGGATAAGATGCCTGTCATCTCGACTGCTAGTGATACGAGGCCGTTGGGTTCCAGCACGGCGTTCCGTATTACCCTCCTGAACCCAACGATTCCATATTCTGCCAACAGTCATTGGATCTCGACCAACGCGAGCAGCAATGTCGCGATACGATGAACCGCAATCGCGATAGGCTACAATCCGACCTTTATCAAAGTCGGAAAAGTGATGGTACGCATTTCTCCTCCTCACACGAGGCATCACAACAACGTCTCACCAGGCAACGCCGGTCAACTGTTGTTTGTGTATGAGAAATCGGTTGGAAACTTTCCTCATGTCAGCACGTTGTAGGTGTCGCCAGCGGCGCCAACCTTGTGTGAATGCTCTGAAAAGCTAATCATTTGCATATCACAGCATCTTCTTCCTGTCGGTTAAATTTCGCGTCTGTAGCACGTCATCTTCGTGGTGTAGCAATTTTAATGGCCAGTAGTGTACTGTGAGGACAAATCTTGAGAGACTTTTGTCAGTTAAAGACCTGGATTTTTTGCGGTAATGCCATTAATAAAATTCTCTCGATTTTAAGCTGCATGTCATTTTAGTAGAAACTCGAACTTAGCACGTATTCCAGGCATTCAGTGATGGCTGGATAATGTTATTCTAAATCAAGGCAGAACGCTAGGGCACGAAAGCCGCAAATAGATCCCGGAATTTAGTTGTCTCATGGCGATGATGATTTGGCTAATCGTACAGGAAAGGGCCTCTTTGCTGTTAATTAGGACTCAATATTTCACACAGATAGAGCCCGTTACATGTGGGTAATTAATGTAGTTTTTAGAAGAAGTGAGGAGAAGATCGACAATTGGTCTGTTTGAAGATCTGTACTCTTCACGCATACGTTAGCAGTTGTGGAAACTTTTACATTCTAATCACTTTTTTCTGCTGTCCATTAGTGCAATGTTGCTTAACAGCTTTAATTTTCATAAGCACCCTCGTTATGTGAGAGCGTCTGAGGCATCGGGCGATTTTATTAACTTTTCTAAGCGTTTATCTTCTTAATGTGATTTCGTTTATAACCACGATATTACTCTGTAAACCATCACATGGTGTGTGGTTGCGTGTGCACAGAGTACCTGAATCTTTTTCGCTCTTCCTCTTCCGTCTGCGCGTGGCACGGGAGGAAAAAATGTATGTGCTCCTCTGTGTGAACTTGGAACGGCTTCAGTTGTACCGTCTAGATCATTATGCGACGTACAGGATGGACAGAAGGAATTTTAAAACTTGTAGGGCTGTTGTAGGGTATGTTGTACTGAGAAATACTTGCTAAGAAACAAATTCAATACATTGCCCCGTTTCCGAGTTAATTAGAACTGAAGTTAGCCAATCAGGCAGTTGCGAGCGATAAATCAAGCGGCCCGCCAGATACAATTGGTGTCAGCTGTTCTGATAGCGTTGATGATAGCGCATGGGGTGCTCAGCCTTTGGCTCTGGTTAGATTCTTACTACCGTCCCATGTTCAACTTGTGTTTCTCTCTCTTGTTAGGGTTTAGGAAACAAAACGATGATTACGTCTGGCGACATCGTTTGCGGCGGGCCGCGTGAATTTGCGCCCGCAGCGGCCTGATTGGCTAACTTCAGTGCTAATTAACTCGGAAACGGCGCAACGTATCGAATGTTTTTCCTAATAACTATTTCTCAGCATAACCTACCCTGCAACAACCTTACAAACTTTTCTGACTGTTTCTGACCAGCCAGTATACACAATGAAATTTATTTAAACCGACAAACTCTAGGAGGTTGCTCAGAACACCAAAACAAATATTTTTCTCCAATGTCATATTTTCGTGTGAGGACTTTTTAAACCAGTACAGGGAGTTTTCTCTGGATGAAAATTAATTAAACTAACGAATTCTGAGAGGTTGCTTGGGACCATGAATATAAATTTTCTGATCTGTTTTCCCGAGAGGACTAAAAGTGACACAAACAAGTTTTAACTCTTTATTACCGAGAGACAACAGCATTAACCCACACAGTTACTTCAATTACAGTAGAGGTTCAAAAATGCTTCCATTGACTTGTAAACAGAGGTTACACGGGTGGGCCATGTTCTGTCCATGTTCTGTCTGACACGCTCAAAGTCTGCCGGATTGTCCCTAATTCCTACTGCTGCTGCTACTATCCAGGTAGCCAGATCCTCTTCTGATTCAACAGGGGTTTTATAAACAAGGTTGCATATCTCTCGTAACTCAAAGAAGTCCAGAGAATCGACTCAGGGAATCGAGTAGATCATATTTCATGTCCGCCACTGCCATTCAACTTTTCTGGAAACTGTCGATTACGGAATCTACACATAGGACGATCGAAATGTGTCACCGACCCGTCGTGCTGAAACCATTTGCGCTGTCTTATACCGAACTGCACGTCATCCAGCAACTCCGGCAATGCTCTGGCGAGGAAATTGTAATAAGGTTGTCATTGAATGGCATAGGCAGAAGATACGGTCCAGATAAAAAGACACAACCGCTGTCCATTCACATATTCACGTCCAACTGCAATTGAAGAGCGCGAGCAAATGTGGCATGTGGATTAACCTCACTCAAGACATGTGAATTGTGTATGTTGAAGATCCCACCACGCCCGTACGTTGCTTCGTCTGTAATAGGCACAGAGGATGGAAATGTAAGGTTAATTTGACACTGTTCCAGGGACCACTGTGAAAACTGTGCTCTGAGAGGATAATAATCTGTTTCCAGGTTGTGTATACATTTTGAGTGAACTGGATTAACAATTTCTCATGAAAGAAGTTTTGTATAGTCGTCTAATTCGTCCCCACGTTATGCGCAATTGCAGGAGTGCTGAGAGCGATTACGCTCTCTACCGGTAATTATGATAATATAGAAAAATGTTTGTTTTGGTGTCCCGTGCAACCTCCCAGAGTTTGTCGGTTTAAATAATTTTCAGCCTGTATGTTGGAGAACGTAACATTTTTCTTGAGTTGTTTTGGAACGTTAGATCTCGTAATTTTCTCACTAAGCTCTCCGTGATGAATAATAACTTCCTTGTAGCGTTAGCCAGAGAAATTTGTTGAGTGTTTGTAGCACATTCTCACTCTGACTAAAAATGCCGTGACGAACGGCACAGCTCTTCTTTGAATCTTTACTATCCCCTCCGGTAATCCTACATGGCATATACATAAGCCGTTGATTCCACAGTCTAATCACCGATTGTGTAATAAAACTAAATCGATTCTTTTCGCGCATTTACGTGCGTTACATCACACTTACTTATGTTCAGAGTAAGCTGTCAGACTACATGCCGTATGCTGATCATCTGCAAGTCTCTCTGTGTGTCGTAATAATTTAATAATGATGACACATCTTTGTGTATAGCTCTCGTCGCACCTAAATACGTAATCGAACAGACTTTACTCAAGAAAAACCAGTTCGCTCCACATTTTCCAGTACGGATGTTTCGATTAAGTAAGATACTTGCTCCGTCTTGTTGGATCCGTCCATGCAAAGTTTCGGCATCACTTCTCAGTTATGTATACAAACGTAGTGTACTCAAGGGATATCGCCTGAAAAAATCGTCTTTCTACGAAAGATACCAATTTAAGTGCGTCGAGCACCTCGATATCACCTTCGTATGGATTACATTTCAGATGACCGTCTCTGAACTTGTTCGATGTCATGCCTACTTCATGAAATCTCCAAACGCCGCAGCAGTGCTCTAGCACTCGGCCACTAGCGACTTGTACGCGGAATTCTTTAAAGATGCATTTTTTTTTCAGAATACCCCCCTCCCCAACAATTCAGTGTCTTCCATTCGCCTTTCCTGTTAGTAAACTGACGTGTCCTTGCTACTTCATGTTACTTCTTATTATTAACGCTAAATATTTAAACTTCCCGTCTCTAAATAACTAAGTACTAATGAGTCGTAAGGCTATAGCTTTCATTTCCATCCTACCTCCGACAGTGATTCTTCCGCTGCTTGCTTCAAAATTCAAGATTTGTGCCTCTTGCATTTTCTGACGGAACGAGTGCTCCTCTAACTGCAGCGAACAGTACAGTTGGCCATGTCAGGCGACTGTGCGACTCGTATGTAGTCAATCGTTCTGCCCGTCGGCGCATCAGCCCAATGCAGACTGGGCAAGACGCATACCATGAGCATATGTGATCCCTGTCAAACCAAGGACCGAACACCGATTAGATACTCAGTGTTCGTGGTAGTGCTACCACTTACCACCGTATACCGGGTGTACCGTGAACCGGCAGGCCAGTGTGAAACTCAACAGTCATTGCGATGCCATTCTAAACCGGCCGTTTAATGTGAGGCAACGTACAGGTGTGCTGGTGTGGAACTCTTTTCATATTTTTCTATTCGTTTACTTTCTTGTTTGAGTACCCATGATCTTCTTTCTAGTTTATAAGTATATTACGAGGACGTGATGAAAAGTAGTGCCTCTAAATTTTTTTATTCTGTTCCCAATATCGGTTGAGGTATTACATGTCATGCACATTTTTACGTCGACTTTCCCGCTTCTCTGGCCCCAGTTGCAGCCCTCTGCCTTTAGAAGGCTTCGAATGATAGCGTGCAACATGGCGGTGCGTAATATAACTACCCTGGTGTCCAAAATTAAAGCAACAAACCGCTGTTTCCCTTTCCTATATCTAATTCAAGATATAATCGTACAAACAGTCCAACCACATGAAGATGGCATTTCGGTCAAAGGACAACCATGCCTAAGATGACGTCAGGGCACCTACGAAACGACGTAGCTTGCTGGATAGCACCACATCGACAATCGCTGTGTACGGTCACAGACGGTGCGGTATGGAACAGACAAGATGCCTACCAGACTCTCTGCGGTGGAGGGCCACAGAAAGAAAGGAAGCAGGACAGTCGCAAACTGATTTGGCCCGATGGCTTAATGTGAATCATTCTTTTGTTTCTCGGATTCTGGGATGTAGCGACGATTTATAGAGGCCGAAACTGTATCCCGAAGACCAAGGCAGGGCCGACCACGTGTGACATCAGAACAAAAATGACTCTGAGAACCATGAGACTTAACTTCTGAGGTCATCAGTCCCCTAGACGTTAGAACTACTTAAACCTAACTAACCTAAGGACATCACACTCATCCATTCCCGAGGCAGGATTCGAACCTGCGACCGTAGCGGTCGCACAGTTTCAGACTGTAGCCCCTAGAACCGCTCGGCCACCCCGGCCGGCTGACTTCAGAAGAGAGGACAGTTATTTGGCTACAAGGGCACGACATTACCTCCTTATTACTGCACGGCAACTGACATGTGAGCTGGCTGCACCCACTGGATGTATTGTATCGAGACAAACGGTGTGGAGAAGGCTTCGGAAGAGTGGCCTTTATTGTCAGAACATGCTGTTTCTCTACCTCTGACGTGTCTTCATTGAAGGGAACGCCCAGTGTGCAGTCATCAACATGCCACCTGGACAATCGAATAATGGGCCAATGTTGCTTTCGCAGATGAGTGCCGATTTAGTCTGGAGAGTGATTCTAGATGGATTCGCATCTGGAGGGAACGTGAAACACGATTTCGGGACCCAAACATTGTGGAAAGAGACTGAAACTGGGGAGGATCCCGTATGCTATGTGCTGGGATTATGTTTACCACTCGAACCCTTCTTCATGATATTTTACAGATGAATCGGCAAGGTTTAACTGCTGTCAGGTATCGTGACGGGATCTTGGGACCTCATCTGCGGTTGTTGGAGGTGCTGTGGGCCCAGAAGTCTTATTGATGGATGATAATGCTAGACCTAATAGAGCACAGGTGGTTAATGTTTTCTTGCAAACGGAAGATATTGCACGCATGGCATGGGTTGGTCGCTCTTCCAATTTGAATCCAATAGAGAATGTCTGGGATGCATGACGTCAGTACCCTCTGCTTCAACATGACAAGGCCACACCACACACGAGTGCTGTGACATCTGCAACATTCCAACGCATTGGGTTCACTCTCATCGATCAGGCCCCACCCAGACCCAACTTTGTCCCATCCGATTGTCACCAGTTTCCAAAACTTTTAGACCACCTCCGAGGATATCAATTTGATCGTGATGAAGCGGTTCAGGAGGAGGTGGGACTGTAGATCTGTTAACAAAGTCAAACATTCTTCAGTGGCGATATCAACAAAATGGTTTTTCGTTGTGAGAAATGTGTGCGTCGTGGGGTGGCTATGCTGAAAAATAAATATGTAGACATGAAGAATAAAGATTTAGATGTTAATAAATTTCATTTTATTGAAATAGTTTTAAGAGTATTCCTGTAAAACTTTCGCAGGCATTATGTTTCAGCATACGCTCGTACAAGTTTACAAGATATAATTATCTTTAGATATAAGTTATTAACAATCTAAATGGAATTTCAACTTCAGATTGATTCAACTTTTGTAGTCACTACTCAGTATCGCGTATCATAAAGGTGGAATTAATTTTACCGTAGATAGTTCAACTGTGGGAAAATCAGTACTGTCAGAATCAGCCTTGAATCATCTCCTCGCTATGGGGTACAGATACCACCGTCCCACATGTGAGGTTCTGCCTACAACAGTTCACACAATACACTCGTTAGCATGGTCGTAGGAATACCGGCATTGGACGCTCGAAATATGGAAAATCGTAGCCTGTGCTGATGAGTCGTGGAACTTGCTTTCATACTCTGATACAACAGCAATGCTGAACACATTATGATCATTCTGAGACTGTGGCCTGTGAGAACTGTATTACGAGGGTTCCCAGAAAGTAACACACCGCATTCTTTTTCTCAGCCGAAAACAATGCTACGAATGCTAAATGTTACGTGTGTATTAGTTGAAGACTCTTGAGTGAGAGCGCTAAGTTACCGTCACTTCCGACAGATAGCGTAGTTGCAGGACAGTTTCAAAATGACGTTTGTAGTTGATGTACGTTGCAAGCAACATGCCGTCACTGAATTTGTCACTGCAGAGAAAGGAACTGTGGGGAATATTTAGAAAAGCGTGTGCAGAGCCAATGGAGCATCTGCTGTCGACAGAAGTACAGTAAGTCTCTGGGCACGGAAGGTGAGGTCATCAGAAGGCGGTTCGGCGGAGCTCCACGATTTGTAGCGGTCGGCGAGACCATCCATGGCTGTCACACCTGACATGTTGCAGCGAACTGATGTCATTCGCGAGGAGGGACACATTACGACGCAGCATTTGGGGCTGCATCTGTCAGTCAGTCAAGAACGTTTACACAGTGAAGCACTGGCTCCGCCAGCAGGACAAGGATAGGTACCGACGTGGCATACACGCCCTCGTTTCGCGCTAGAGGAAGGCCAGAGAACAGGCTGGAGATCATGTGGAAAAATAGGGTGTGTAGATAAAACACCATTCTTTCGTGTGTGTAATTCTCATTATGTTCAATAAAGAACTGTTGAAAAAAAATGCGGTGCATTACTTTCAGGGCGACCCTCTTATTACAGTTGTTCGACGATGGCATGCTAACTTTGTTTACATCCTGGGTCGATGCCACTTTGTCTGAATCAGCTACACGTATGAATTAGTCACCCGCCGCGGTTTTCTGTCTTTATTTGAAGGCAAATCTCTGGATCTGCTTTAGGGATTACCTAATAGTAGACTGATTCACGACGAAGGTTTGTGTGAATAATTTATAAATAATTCGTGCAAATTGGCTGAACTTTGATGAATTAGAGTCCCCTGCTGCGTTTTCTGTCTGAATGTGAAGGCTTATCTCAGGAACTGCTGTAGACATTATGTTAAGGCTTTTACTGATAACTGCACTAACACACGAGGAAGGTTTGTTTACACAATCTATTACCGCTACACCAGACAAGTCGTCTGACCGTACATACTTTAGCGCTACTCTTGCGAATCCGGGAAGGTTCGCTAGTATCAAAATAACAGCAGATTTTTCTATTTTAATCAGGTCTGAAGATGGTCATAATGAACTGAAATCGATAGTCTGCCAATGATTTATTTGGGATCATTGACTGGAATTAAAGAAAGAAACTCTGATAATAGGACTCGAATATTTCGAAAACCACATAGCACGATGCATTACAAATGCCAACTGGGCGCATTAAGGAAGGTTTTGGCCGTATTTTCACGTGGGGAACGTTTACACGGGACGAAATCTCGCCTCTGACATGTCTGTATCTTTTCTCAGAGCCGAATGATACAGAAACGTACAGTCAAATCACGTACATCCGTTTGTTAGCATACAGCACACACAGATGAACTGAGCAAGGCTTCATCGCTACCGAATTCTGTGTTGCTGGTTTGAGGAACACTACCAGGACATGGGGACGCTTATGTGACCTCGCTTTTATTCTCTCCCTTATACCATCGCTCTACCTCGCACCCTTCTCGCTTATGTGGCAATAATCCTGTCGAGCACATCAGGAACGCCTTCGAAGAGATATGTGCTCTGTGGACCTAATTCCTAATAATATCTGTGAGTGGTACGTGACTGTTAAATAAGTGGCCGTGGATCAGCGCAGTTCCACAATGCTTCTCCGCTTTCGTGGAGTCTATTTCATGACCCGTCACCGGAGTTAGCGAGGCAAAATAGGATGCAACACGTTACAAGAAAGATGTTCTTAATTCATTTGTTCACGAGTGTGGGGTTCAGTGTTGGAATAAGAATTTCTTGACGAGCATGCTGCAGTGCATGATCCTGGAAAAAAGTCATCAGTAGACCCTGAGGTAACTTCGCATGTCCCTCACGAAACATAACACTACTGTTATTTTTCTTCTATATGCAAACTACTTGACATATAAAACTGCATGTAGCTACAATTTTTTCCGCTTCTAATTTCCAGTCAGGTATTAATACGATTTCAGGCTAGTTCCTAATATTTTATCTACAAGAGTTGGAACAGTTTCAATGATAAAATGTACACAGAAAATTGTAAGCGAAGCTGATTTAATTAGTGGAACTCTTTGTTTCACCTTTGCCCGTGTGATGCCTAAATCCATTTTCAATTGTCAACCTGCAACTGTTGATGCGTAATTTTATAAAGAGAGAATTTGCAATAATTTCATTTGCGGAAGCTGATTTTAGGCTTGAAACTGCTCATGGTAAACCGAAGGAGTATAATAATGAAATTGTGACTTCTTGCTATTTCCTGTCATCGTTCTGTTTGCTGTTTCCTGTCATTCTTCTAGAATAAATTCAGCCATGTGTAAAGCACTCAGAGAACTTTAGGTCGTAGAAGCCGTTGTAGGGAAGACGAACCAAAGATTGCGTTTTACTGGCAGGAACCTTAGGAGGTACGACAAAACCAGTAAAGAGAATACTTGCACTACACCTGTGTGTCCTCTTTTAGAGTACTGGAGTGCATTATGGCATCTAACCAGATATTACTGATAAAAGACACCCAAAATTTTCAAAGAAGGACTGCTTCTTTTGTATCGTCTTGAAATAGGGGAGAGAGTTACACGGGTATGATAAGCTAGTTGGGTTGATGATCACGAAAAAACTACGTTTCTCATAGCATCGAAATATTTTCACGGATTTGCACACATTCCTCTCCGAATGCTAGAAAAATGGTTCAAATGGCTCTGAGCACTATGGGACTGAGGTCATCAGTCCTCTAGAACTGAGAACTACTTAAACCTAACTAACCTAAGGACATCATACACAACCATGCTCGAGGCAGGATTCGAACCTGCGACCGTAGCGGTCGCGTGGTTCCAGACTGTGGAGCCTAGAACCGCTCGGCCACCACGGCCGGCTCCGAATGCTAAATCATTTTGTAGTCTTCTTATTGTAAAAGGAAGAATCTGAGCTCGCACAGAACGACTTAGACGTGATATCTTGCACCCTCTTCCAAGCTCTTAGCTGTGAATTGCAGCGTAATCATGTTGATGTAGACCTTGATTAACTGGTTAAGCTTTTCGCAAGCCAAATGTTGGTTTGAAGTGCAGAGTACTCTACTGGGTACGGTCCCATTGGATGTGATTTTCATTTTCCTTCGTCCAACCGCTGAATTTACATTACCATTTTTAAGGATATCTGCAGAATACCATGAAATATTGGCACTCGGTAGAAGATGGCATTTTTCACGTACCGAAATTATTTTCAAAGGTGAAAAGAGTGAAGGCATTTTTGAACGGACTGAGGATTGAATCTTGTCCTTCTACACTTATCCACTCAGTGATTGATAGACTGTCAGTGGCTTCCCAATAGCAACTTGCCGTTTATCTACGAAAGCGAGTGCATGTGGAATACTCGTGAGATCTCACAATTTTATTCCAGATTGTGGAATGTCGTATTAGAATAACACGAGACACCACCAACGCTCAGGTGCTAGTTAAGTTCACAAAAGAGAGCCACACGAATGAAAAAATAGATATATCTTCACCGAAAAACGCTCAAGCTGCGAGACTCTATTTAAGTAATCATGTTTGTAGAATAATCTAAAAGTATTACACAGCTCTTTGCATACGTTTCCCTAGGTATCGTAAAGTTATTGCCGAATTGCTGAACGTCTCATATTATTTCTTCTTCTTAGCTCACATTTTGATATTGCGAGTCAACGTAAAGGCTATACTGAACATCGGCGCGTAGCTAATGACGTACGTCTGGGATTATTCTATTTCTTTCCAAACACTGACACATCAACTACACGCCGAGATCTTATACTGTATCCTACAGAACGATTTCTAATCGAAACAAAAATCTAACTGCCTACCATCCGCGCATTTTGTTTGGCAAAGAACGAGAAGGCTGCATCCGATACACCAGTCATCAAACGCTAGATGTAATCCACAAGTGACCTAGCGGCTAGACCTCAGCGTACTATAAGAGCGCTGTCGTGAAATGAGCATCTATCAATAATAATAGTAACTCTTTATTCAGACAGTCTGCTTGTATAATCCATGTAGGACCACTTGGTGTCACATCTGATCTATGTAACTGATTGCACAGAAAGCAATGTCGAAAATCTGTATCAGTTGCGGCATGTGAATTTTAGCCAGTCCACCAATACGAGTTAACGGAGGTAGTTCATGTCATCACATTAGCATAAAATTAATCATCGTTCAGCAGTTACTCACAACATAATTCTGATTCTTGAGCTTCAGTCCCATAGTAAACTTGAAATTGCTGGGCTTGTATGTATGACAGCTGGAATCCAAACGTTGAGCTACAGCACTGTTCTGTCATCAGAAGCTGCAAAGTAATCTGCGATTTTGTGTTTATATCCTGTGTCGGTTCTAATTTTAGGGTGGTAATTCACCAAAATAACTGTGATGTTTCTTGATTAGCAGTGACACTGTATTACTCAGGTGGCCATCCACATTGAAACATACCCTTAGAAAAATTTATGAATGACTGATAAACCTCTTATATTATTTGATTTTCAAACAGCTGAGCAGAACTGAACGTACTCAGACGTTTCTCTCTTTACTTATTCTGATTAACACTAAACTAACACACAATAGTTTTAGCGCAACGCAATCTATCTTTCAAAAATCCCTACAAAAGAATGGCCCTGACTAACAATAACCTATACCTTTCATGAATCACTTACCTCACAAAAATCTTCGTTACTCGAACTACTGCAATACAGCGAGCGCCATTACTGCCAGCTAAATAAAAGATTCTAACTACTGAAGGTACTAACTACTGATAGGCATACTTAGCAAATGAAAGATTTTGATAAAGAACAAACAATGTATTTACCTTAATAGTGTTCAAAAGTCATAATATATATATATCAGTTCATGACATCCAGTCTTACAAACTTACTGTCTCTGATGGACACACGTCCAGATCATCCGCTGTCAAAACTCCGCCGTCTCTCTCCCCACATCCACCACTGCTGGCGGCTTACCTCCAACTGCGCAACGCTACGCGCTGTTCACATCCAATTGCCCAACACCGCAATAGCGACTATTCCAACACTGCCACCCAGCCACAGACTGCACACAGCACAGCTAGTGATTTTCATACAGAGCACTACGTGGCGTTACCAATATAAAAACCTAAACAGCCTACTTACAACGTTTAGGAGCCAAGTCGTCCAAGTGGATAATTGTTGTTTTGCTTGTCTGGGTATGTGGCATGCTCTATGTTGGCGCGTTTATACTCTGTTAGCTTAATAGATTGGAAACAAAAAGAATTACGAATAGGAAGTACTACTAGACAATAACCAGGTGCTAAAAAGAGCCTGTTTCACCTGAAAACATATTTTGGTTAAGAATATGAGATTCTCTGAAGATGTCATTGTAACATGGTAGTACTTTCTCTGATATATTGGTATTCTAAGGAAGGTTAGAGTTCACCATACCGACGAGTTTGAGCTAATACGGAACACTATTTCCGGTTGACAGTGCCCAGAGAAGGAACTGGCCGTAACCTTTCCGAAGAAACCATTCGTTTGAGCGATTTAGGAGAAACGTAAGTCAGTATTGTCAGACGTGCATTTACAATTCGATCCTTCCGAATATGAGGACAGTGTCTTAACCTAAGCACATTCTTTGTCGACGAGAAATTTGTGTGTGTGTAGCAGAAGCCGGTGAAGTATAGGTGGTTTTTGTAGCAGCTGCAAAGATTCGCGTAGCATTCCGGCATCTATTTGTGTGGTAATATCAGATAATACTGTGCCAAATTTAATGGCTTTCTTTTTTCCTCGTCGCGTGCAGATGTTACGATTACTTAGACCGTATAATGTATATACCTCCATAAACGTGAAATAATTGAGCTCAGCCACATACTGACACGAAACACTGCCGTCACGCTTCCGGCGACATAAATTCTGCCTGCTTGCCTGCCTGCGTTTTACAAACATAGTATTTCATTCCTTTCCTGTTCGCCCGATTTCGAATGCAGCTGAACCAACACTTCTGATTTTTTAATTCAAGAATTTTATATCGATGTGTGTAAAATTTGTCTTACGTTGTTCGTAATAATACTTCAACGTATGTGTCTCACTGGTTCAAACATAGGATTTATACTGAGAACGAGCGGGATTTAAATACCCGTCCTGCCACCATGAGTGTAGTTCTTCACGGTTTCTCAAAATCGCTTTAGCCAAAACCCGCGGTAGTTGTTTAGCCTTATACCACGCTTCTATCGCTTATTTCCCACCGAGCGAAGTGGCGCTGTGGTTAACACACAGAGCTCGCATTCGGGAGGACGTTGATTCAAATCAGTGCCCGGTCTTCGAGATTTAGGCTTCCTATGATTTCGCTAAATCGCTCTAGGCAAATACCAAGATGGTCCCTTAGACAGAGCATCCCGACTTCCTTACCCATCCTCCAGAGTCCGAGCTCGTGCTCCGGCTCTAATCATCTGGATATAGACGTTAATTCTTCATTTTTTTCATCTTCCCTTCATCCTTCATCGGCTAGCTGATGCCTCTCACTAACAACCACGATGTTAAACTGTGACCTTCATTCAGCAAGTATATTGTTCGCCGAAAAAAATTACAAACAGTTTGTAGCTTTAAAGAAACGCTGAGTATTACGTTAGTTAGCACCCTGTCTCTTAAAACATCTCTTGTTTCAGAGAGCGGTGTGTTTTCAGGTACAGCATCATAGGCTTCCCGTACTGTCATGAACAATTAGGCATCTTGCTTTTACTTGATTTAGACCATTAGTTATCGCAGGTGGCATGTCGTAAATTTTACGAACGTAAGTCGCAGCCACTGTCTTCGGAACAAACTTGATGCATCTTTCAGTTTATTGGCCGTCTAATACATCAAGCGCTCCCCGTTTTGATTACTGGGCGCTTAGAAATAAACAAGAATGAGTATCTGTTTCTCGAAATCCTACTATTAGACTGTGTTACAACTGCTTACTACATAATACAATTTCCCGCTGGACACACGCTCGGGAAGACACCGGTTAAGATCACCATCATAAATTTCAGACTGACGTTTTCCGTGGTTTCCCTGAAACGCTTAAGGGAAATGCCAAAATTGTGTCTTTGAACAGGGCATACCTTATTTCACCATCCTTTCCAAATTCCACCTAGTGCTCCGTCTCTAATCAGGCGTTGAAATGAAAACTAGTTCGTTGACCAGAAATCTGTACTGAAATATTATTACTTCAATAAAATTGTTGCTTGGACAAGGTATCTTATATCGCGAAGGACTCAGAAAGGCCAGATCTCATACTTGAAATATCTTACATGTACGATCGTCTTACAACTGGAGGTCTCATTTATTGTGTGACTCAACAGAGAAGACACTCCTTTTTATATACAGGGCTATTACAAATGATTGAAGCGATTTCATAAATTCACTGTAGCTCCATTCATTGACATATGGTCACGACACACTACAGATACGTAGAAAAACTCATAAAGTTTTGTTCGGCTGAAGCCGCACTTCAGGTTTCTGCCGCCAAAGCGCTCGAGAGCGCAGTGAGACAAAATGGCGACAGGAGCCGAGAAAGCGTATGTCGTGCTTGAAATGCACTCACATCAGTCAGTCATAACAGTGCAACGACACTTCAGGACGAAGTTCAACAAAGATCCACCAACTGCTAACTCCATTCGGCGATGGCATGTGCAGTTTAAAGCTTCTGGATGCCTCTGTAACAGGAAATCAACGGGTCGGCCTGCAGTGAGCGAAGAAACGGTTGAACGCGTGCAGGCAAGTTTCACGCGTAGCCGCGGAAGTCGACGAATAAAGCAAACAGGGAGCTAAACGTACCACAGCCGACGGTTTGGAAAATCTTACGGAAAAGGCTAAAGCAGAAGCATTTCTTAAACAGGAGATTGGAAAACCGATGGATCGGTCGTGGTGGAGATCATGATCAACAATTCATGTCATGGCCTCCACGCTCTCCCGACTTAACCCCATGCGATTTCTTTCTGTGGGGTTATGTGAAAGATTCAGTGTTTAAACCTCCTCTACCAAGAAACGTGCCAGAACTGCGAGCTCACATCAACGATGCTTTCGAACTCATTGATGGGGACATGCTGCGCCGAGTGTGGGAGGAACTTGATTATCGGCTTAATGTCTGCCGAATCACTAAAGGGGCACATATCGAACATTTGTGAATGCCTAAAAAAAACTTTTTGAGGTTTTGTATGTGTGTGCAAAGCATTGTGAAAATATCTCAAATAATAAAGTTATTGTAGAGCTGTGAAATCGCTTCAATCATTTGTAATAACCCTGTACTAGAGAAATTCAAAATGGAGTGGCAGGCAAAACAAGTGATCATATAAATATCAGTCGACTGCACTTCAACAGTTAAATGGCATGGTGAAATAAACTAGGACATGGCTGCGGCAGGGAGACTGTTCAGTCAGTTGTTTTTCAGTCTTGTACAGGAAGCGATAATAAGGACCTGGACAACAGAACCCAAATTAAAACAAATGGCGTACATCGTGAAACTGAAAATATCTTACGTTATTTGGCATTCGTGGGAGGCCTAAATGCATTTCCCAGCAACAATGTTCTATTCCTTTCAAAAAACTATGAAACTGCACTAAAAATTCGAGTACAAATCTCCAAAATAAAAATGCATCTTATTGGAGACCTTCTCCTGTGTTTCAGTGGCCAAAATTAGTTACGTCAGGTCGGAAAAATATTGCAAAATCCTGAATTTAAATATCTAGGAGTAATCATCGAACACTTAGCAATACGTCCTGAAACTAATCTAGTTAGAATGTCTTATTTATAAAATACCTGTAGCATTACCTGATATTCTTACAGTGCTCTAGAATGAAAAAAAAAGAAGAAATTGCAGCACTGTAACTACGCCTGAAACATGAATCACTTAACTTTATCGGTCGTAAAATAAAGTGATACATCTATTAATAGTATGTTGAATAAGTAAAATACAAGAGAGTTTTGGAGCTCTTGTAACATTAATCTCACTGGAAGACCAGAGATTTATCTTTTCATCGTAAAAGTCCTTAGCAGGACACTCGATTACCACAATATCACTATCTTTCCCTTCCTCCCCCGCCCCCCCCCCCCACCCCTGCCCCCGCTCACTCTCTAATTCGTCGTAAAATGGTGTTCACTAACTTATTTCACAAGGCCACTAAAACTGTAAAAACTGAAAGAGTGTGGGTTGTAAAATTTCTTTGTATAACTTTCGTGGAACCGTTGAAAGATAAGATGCAGATATAAGTTTTCCCCTTCCATTGTTGCTGCGTGCTACAGCAACCTGTTACGAATTATTTCAGAATAAAAATAGTCTTCGTTGGAAAGTTATTTAATATCAGTGACGCGTTTCATTGTTTTGAGGTACCATCAGATTGTCTCGAAAAACAAGGAACAAATCAGTCAGAAGCAGAGGCAGGGGCATGGTCCTATCTTGTACGGCTACACAGGTAAGATGAACTAGAAGTACTGGAAACTTACACAAAAGTAGCTGAATATGTAAACCATCCGTCACAAAGCCATATAAATTGGGAAATGGACGCAACAGTAACTGAATATGCAATCCTTCCGTCATAAAAACATATGAAATGCAAAGTGCACGAAATGAAAAGGGATGAAAGTCGCCAGTATATCATCAAGAAGGTACAAGAGGGAGATGGAAAAAATTCGATGTCTGTCGCATATTACCTTGACCAACTAATTCTGCCACCTTTTCTCTTCTTGCTGATATACTGGCGGTTTTCTTTTCTTTTAAATAAGTCCACTTCGCATTTCATATTTTTTTCTTACAAATGGATTACATATCCAGTTACCGTAGCGTCCATTTCCAGTTTTATAACGAATGGCTTACATATCCAGGCACATTTACGTAAGTTTCCATTACTTCTCGTTCATTTTACCTGCGTATCTATCCAAGATAGAACCATGCCCCCTCGCTATTTGTTTCTAATTGCTTGGTTTCTTGTTTTTATAAACAGTCTGATGATGTGTAATTGATATTAAATAATTTCGCAAGCGAGACTGTTTTTTTGTGAAAAATGCACATGCTTTACTTGAGATTTTTTTTTTTACAGCACAGTCTTTTCCACGTGTCTTGTAAACTTCTCGGTTGCCTGTAGGGAAGAATTCGTCAACGTAATCAATTTGCAAGAGACAACTTCGTGTAGCACACCACACGATCTGGTTTCATTAGCGGCGTAGATTTCTTCGGCGGGGACTACTGACGACCTTATACGCCAGCGATAAATATGCCTTAACAGTTGTGTAAATTACGTTAGATAATAGATCGACAACGGGACTTGTTGTTGTTAACGCGGTCTCAGTCGATTGCCATAAATAATCCCTATAACTGACAGTCTCCTTCAAGAGGAGCAGAAGAGGGCCAGAGCATGGAAAGTTCGCTCGTTTTTCTATTGTACTGCACAATGCAAGAAATGTTTGTGTTTTGTGTAATATAAGATCTATGTGTCAAATACGACCTTATTTAATTAGTTGTTGTATAGGATTCAGGTAAGAATTAAGGTTCCAGAAATGTTTGACAATTTCTTTCCGGAATTCAGTCATATTATGAATCCCACTGGCAGAGAATAATTTCGAAATATTTGCCACGTTTTCTTTGCGCAATGCGCAGACCGCGCGTATTAATTTGATATAGCATTCGTACGCATACGTAGCGAAAGAACTGGAATTCGATACGGGAAGATGAAGATTATCGCATAGTTGGCCAGACTGATGACGTGCGGAGATGCCCGAAAACGTGGCTCGCAACATTCCAAAACAAACAAGCGCGGCGCGGCGCGGCGCGGCGCGGAGCGGCTGCGGTGTGTGGGCGGCCCGGGGAATTTGCTTAAACTTGCCTCTCTGCGCAGGCCACAAAACCGTTCCATCTCCTTGCCAGAGGGATGGACGAGGGATGTGGGGCGGGGATTAACTTTGTCATTCGTGCTTTAGTCAAACCGCACGCGCCGGATTGATTGACTCGTCTGTGCAAGCAAATTGGCCCTCGGCTGCCCCGCCGCAGACGCCGCCACCGCCGCCGCCGCCGCTGCCGCCGCCGCCGCCGCCGCTGCAGAATCGGATAATGCACATTCTTCTTCCGCTGTAAAAGCGAATTCCAAACATATTTCGGCAGCAGGAATTGCGAGTTCAAAAGTGATATTAAAACGAGACAAGGGGTGGGGGCGCTCTACCTGCAGAAGGTAACCCCGGCCTGGCCGCCTGAGTAATGATTGGCAGCCGGGAATTAATTAGTTTGCCTTTCAACAAAGCCGCAGCAGCCTAAAATATTTTAATATCAAAGGGGGACTACCTATGATAAAATTATGTGATTATGCCCGAGCTACGCGTGCGTGGGCGCCCTTTTGTCGGGCGATGGAACCAAACGTTTACCCACCCCGCCTAAGTCTTCCTCACTGGGGAAGGGGTTGTGTTTTCCCCTATAGATTATCGAGCTTCAGAATAATAAAAAAATTGGAAAATAAATTCCGGAAAGCGTAGAAAAATTTAGAGAGCTTCGTAAAAAAAATGTTTTCGCGGAAGAAAGTGATCAGAAAGGCACAAGTACTTTTTATCTTGTGACAGAATGAAACGACGAAAAATTTTCCGTAATATTAGAAGTTCCAATAATCCGAACATGTCAACTTCAAATATCACTACTTATTTCTTACAATTTCTATTAACTTTCATCTATAGTTCATCAACAGACAATTTTTAAGCAATGGCCTGTTATTTGCCGCTCCGGTCTGCTGAAATTAATTAGTACTGTGTGTATTTTAGCAATCGTTTGGAAGCTTGGATATAACTCGGATTTTTGCACACTCTTTCGAAAATAGTCATCAAAAGGTAAATGTTCAACAATTTTGGCTCATAAGTCCTTTATAGTCATTAATGTCGTGACAAAAATGACACTGGAAGAAACACACACACACGGTTCTTTATTTGACGTTAAATATACAAACCTTATATATAGAAACAAATATTTTTGAAATAGTAATCTATTTCTTGATACGCAGTGTATGTAATCGTATTGAGTTAAGTTGTTAAGCTGTTACTTAGTCTAGAAGTCTTCTTAAGAGATTATCGACCTAGGTTTTCTTGTACTTGAAGCTAAATAGAACATGATCCGTGTTTTCTTCCTGTCCGAAATATGTATGTACCTATGTGTACCTGACACACCTATCCGGGAAACAGGCTTTTTCTTGTTTAATTTATACCTCTATTTCTTCCATTATATTTCTCTCAATAAGTTTAATTTCCTTCTTCGATGTCTTTCATAATGTGATTTCATTTAATATTTTTACTAAACGTCAAAATTTAATTTAACGCTGTAAATTTGAACAGTTACACAAAGTTGTTGCAATGAATATCTAATTGTCTAGCTTTACTGTGTTCCTTTAATTAAATACAGAAAACTTTCGTCTGCAATGATCTTCTCTATTTCCGACCGAATACGGTCAGCCCTCTAAAACTATCCGTGGCAAATGAAAATCTTGTTTCCCTTCTATAAAGCAGAAGCTCATCTAAGACTAGTGCAAGCTTCATTTGTGAAGTGGCATAGTGATCGGACGTCAAAACTTACGGAGTCTGTGACGAGGTATGTTGCAGTTGCTACATTACGTTTGCGTCACTAGGGCTGCAAAATATGTATCTTCTTTTCTGAAACGTTATATTTTAAAGCCAGCGCATAAATTGTCTAAATACTTTATATTTTGCGTAATAGATAACAGCTACAAAATTTTCCCTCTTTGATTGACTAATTGCGGTGGTTTCCAAGTGCCAGGAAGTTTATTTTCAGCCACTGTATGCAGTCATACCTCAAAATGTTTAATCTGTTACAATAACACTGTTAACTGTCAAGCTCGGCGTTTGGCACTGTTAATGCAAATTTCTGTTGTATGTTGCCACCTACGTGAAAAACATGGCATATTTTATTGTGCCCGACCTTATTACATTTTAGTGATGGAATTAGTGTACGAACGCGTTGTTTTTGCTATGCCTCATTGCTTATCTGGACACTAATTACTCATGTTGACCTGCGTGCGTTTTAGAATTGCAAGAAGAAACTGTGTTGATAGGCGGCAACAGAGCAACAAGTACATGGGCGTTATTGGATTTTAAAGCCATTTAGCACTAATCTCAACTATCATGGGCTGCAGTGTCGCCCGGTGGCATTACTAGTACATCAACAAAGTTGTTACTCGTAACTTACTTGTCGATAAATATATTGGATAGCTCCGTAATAAGCAGATTTTCACCGCCAGAATGACGTGGCTCCACAGGCAATATAAATTTTTATTAAACGCTCGGTGAAGGTACGACTGACATCTCGTTTAACATTATTGCGAAGAATAATATATGTCGCTCGAACGCTTCAATCCACACTTAGGATTTAAAGGACTCACAATTACTTTTGAACATAGTTCAGCAGCTCTTCTCTCAATTATAGGTGGCGTTTAATCAGCAGCAACTCATTCAACCCGTTATTGATCTGCAGTCTAGAAGAGCACTGAAGAATTTATAGCGAGCAAGAAATCTTGTATCGTCGTCTTGAACAAATGATCTCCCTCAGATCAATAATACTTACATAAATTCACCAGAAACGAAATGAAAGTTTCATTATCACTAACCATCGTCAATGTTAAGCTCACAGGTTTTTGATTATTTTTATTTTTTTTTCAATTTAAAAAAAAAAGCAATTTAAAGTTATCTTGGGCTTTAAAATCATCCTATTTGTTCCCGATAGCCATAAATTGAATTTTGTCTCGTCAGATTTTACAGAATAATTTCTGTTACATTCCGTGATAAAGAGCGGTCTACGTTACTGGCTACCTTAGAAAGACTTATTCAGCATCTGTGTCGCTAGCAATGGGGTCTGATGTATAACTTAATTGCTTCGTATTGTACTGTTGAATGACAGCCTACGGTATTTTGTGGGTAGAGGCAGATGAAACTGAATTCTTCCAAAACCAGTTCATTTGCCATACTTGCAGCCGTGTTTAGACTGAGTCAAAGGCAGTCGCGATAGTCCGGATGTCAACTGCTTACTCTCTTCCTGCCTGTGAGAAAACGCACACATCACAGATATTAAAAATTCTGACAGTCAGAGAAATTCTATTACGTATGCTGCGTCAGCTTGTAATAAACTCAGATCGAACTCAAGAAAGGGCTTAGTATGGAGATTTATCGAGAAAATAGCTATCATTACGGTTAATTAGCTCATCTGCCAGCAAAACATCCACAATTTCTTTGATTATTCAGTCTGAAAGCAGATAAGGTCGAGGCTAAGATTTTGAGATTATCTTAATCCATGATGTGACCGGCTGTGATAAAGTATTCAGCAACAGCACACTTCTAGGAAGTTACAGATGAATCCAATCTGAAAGAAGCGTACTGTAGTCAGATACGGGCCAGATTATTCCGTACGCCAGTAGACAGTACAGTTGACATAGAATGGAAGAAAATTTCTCCTAGAATGGACATAGCAACGAATATACGCGGTTCAATCACACTAATTTGACGACCGCCTGTGTTCGACGTCAACGTGCAATAACCACTCAAAGACTGCAAGTGGCAGTACTAGCAGTAAATGGTGTATAAAGCGTGTCGGGGGACGCGGAAAACAGTGCAGTCGTTGTCGTAGTTGTCAATTTATCTGACGTCCAAAGGAACTTGATCATTGGCTTCCGGGTCAAGGGTGGAAGCATTTCCGAAACTGCTAAGTTTGTAAACTGTTTGCGTGCCGCAGTGGTTGAAGTATACCGTGCATGGCAAAATGGCGCTATGCAAAACCCGCGCCGAGCCAACTGTGGTGCATCACGGTACATCGGTGACAAGGGTTAACGACGGCTGCATACGGGCGAGCAGACGTGCAACTGTTGAGCAACTGACCGCCCACATGAACCAAGGGGCTACCAAGAGCGTCTCATCAATGACCGTTCAGCGAATTTTGCTGCGTATGGGCCTCTACATCAGGCACCTGGTTCCTGCACCCATGCTGACTGCTGTTCATCGGCGACGAAGGCTGGAATTTGCACGCCAGTACCGCAGATGGACGTCCGTTGAGTGGCTCAAATGGGTCTGAGCACTATGCGACTTAACTTCTGAGGTCATCAGTCGCCTAGAACTTAGAACTAATTAAACCTAACTAACCTAAGGACATCACACACATCCATGCCCGAGGCAGGATTCGAACCTGCGACCGTAGCGGTCGCTCGGTTCCAGACTGCAGTGCCTAGAACCGCACACCGCACGGCCACTCCGGCCGGCCGTTGAGTGGCCTTTTCAGATGAATCACGTTTTGTGCTCCATTCGACAGATGGACTTTGACTTGTACCGCGCTGCAACACTCGTCAAAAGAGTCCAGGCCGCAGGAGTGAATGGTTTCGTGGTTTTCCCCGTAAAATCTCCGCATTCTGGAAAGCACAATGGATCAATACTATCAGATATCTATCCATGGGGACCATGTCCACCCCTACATGCTGTTTCTTTTTACGTTGGCACGATGGCATCTACCAGCAGGACAATGCAACGTGTCACGCAGCTCGCACTGTACTACGTGGGTTGAAGAGCACGAGGATGAGTCTGTCTTACTCCCCTGGCCACCAAACTCCTCGGATTTAAACCCAATCGACAATATGTGTGATCACCTCGATCGGGCTGTTGGCGCCATAGATCCTCAACCGTGAAACCTATCGCCGCTGACCACAGTATTGGGGTCGGCATGGCTCCATGCCCCTCTCGGTACGTTCCGGAACTTCATTCATTCTCTTCCTGCACGTCTGCACTAGAAAACGTACTTATTTAGGCTTTTGGCAGGTGGTCACATTAATGCGACTGGACCATGTATTACTCATGTGACAAAAGCCTATTCAGTCCCATTCGACTACACGTTTTCTCTTCCCGAAAAAGACTTAGAGAGTAGCTATCTATATTGTGAAGACCTTTCAAAACGAAAAGGCTACGTTCTTCTATTAAAAAATATGAATAAAAACACAACGTTGCCACTCACTACATTTAACTTTTCTTACCTATGACACGTTTCGGACGCCTTGCTCATCATCAGGTACCATCTCTGGTGTTCAGAGCTGGAGCAGTGCTCCTGGAAAACCGTCTATGTCGTGCAGTAAATGGTTACGTAGTGTTTTCATTTCTGTTTTAATCTGTCACGGAGACAGCTTACCAAACATGCGCGTGTGTAAAATCGTTTTTCATTTCTCTTGCTTAAGCATCATATACAGTGCAGTGATGGAAATTTGTCTTGAGAATGGAATGTTGCGCGGAATAGCATCCTGCTAGCTCTTTCTAGTTCTGGATAGGCCTGTTAGCTACACGCCTGTTGCGCGCGAACAGCAATGCTCTCTCGATATGAACGGCAGCGTAAGCAGCTTATGGTCTTGTTCAGGCTCTCCCTAGCGGCGCTGAGACTCATCATTCAATACACGTCCTCCACTAATGTGGAACTAGCCGTCGGATAGATATTGCCTCTATGTTAGGTATATTTTTACGAGTGCCGTTTGTCTTTATGAAAGTGAGTTGCTACTGGGTTGGGCACAATACATCAATAACTGTATAAATTAGTTTTCACCTTGAAGCTAACCCCATACCTATGGGTCCCTTAAGTGGTGCTAACAACTCTAGTAACGTGCTAAACCATTGCACTACCTCAATAAGAAAAAATGCAACTGCTCGTATTACTAAGGAACTACACTGTCTCATATAAATTATACGGACACACTGCGTAATGTGGAATTGGCCACTCCATGCCACGAAAGGCGGACCCGCAGTGTAAAAGCACGCGGGTAGAATTGCATTGTCAGCAGAGAAGCAGTAGAAGCAATACGGGTCCGTCAGGAGAACTCAGTGACTCCGAACGTGAGCTAGTCACTGGATGTCAGCCGAGTAGCAGATCCATCAAGAGAATTTCAAGGCTTCTAAATCTGTGCAAGTTGACTGTCGATGATGTGACTCTGTAGTGGAAACGTGAAGGAACAACCATAGCTAAATCAGGACCAGGGAGACCTCATGTACTTATGGACAATGACTGTCGAGACGTGCAGAGGGTAGTTGCAAAAAATCGCATGAAATCACTGGAAGGAATCAATCGTGAGTTCCAAAGTGCTACCAGCAGCAACCACGCTGGGGAGCCGCGCGGTCAAGGGCACCTTACCACGGTTCTTGCGGCTCCCCCGTCGGAGGTTCCGAGTCCTCCCTCGGGTGTGGGTGTGTGTGTTGTCCTTAGCGTAAGTTAGTTTGATTAAGCAGTGTGTAAGCCTAGGAACCGATGACCTCAGCAGTTTGGTCCCATAATAACTTACCACAAAGTTCCAATTTTTCCTACCAGCAGTTCAAGTAGCACAGTGACTGTGCATAAGGAGTTAAAAGAATGGGGTACGATGGTCGAGAAGCTCCCCATAATGCACAAATTTCTGCAGTCAATCCTAAGCGACGCGTGAGGTGATGTAAAGAGCGACGTCTTTGAACACGGTGGAGTGATGATTCACGCTGTACCCTACGTCAATCCGACTGAATGGTTTGGTCTGGCGAACGCCTGGAAAATGTTACTTGTCATCATATGCAGTGCCAACATTGAAGTACAGAGGTGGTGGTACTGCGGTGTACGAATGATTTTCGTGTTTGGCTACGACTCTCTTGCTGAGCTTAAGAGAATGCTAAATACGGAAGAGCAGAACACATTATGCAGCATTGTTTTCTGCGTTCATTAGAGGAACAGTTAGGAGAAGATGACAGTTTGTATCACCATGAAAACGCACCCCTTCATGAAGCAGCATCTGTGAGGCAGCGGTTTGTGGCCAAGAACAATCCTAAAATGGACTGACCTGCCAAGTCCCCATATACCCTCTGCACGGATCGACGGTCATTGTCCGTCCGTGCATGAGGTCTGTATGGTTTTGGTTCCTTCACGTTTCCACTGACTTACCACGCCATCAACATTCAGCTTGGGCACATTTAGAATAGGACACCTTCGGGATGAGTTAGAAAGTCGCCTTCGCTCCAGACCCCAGTATTCAACATCACTATCTTTTTAGTTTCGGTGCTTGAGGAAGAATGGGCTGCCACTTCTCAGCACACATTTAGACATCTCATTGAAAGCGTCTCCAGCAGTTGAACTGTCATAAAGGCGAGTGGTAGACACACCTCTTATTAATATCCACTAACAGGTGTCGGAATACATTTGATTGCCTGTGAGAAGTTTCATTAAAATAGACCAACTCTGTGGTAGTGAACGAGTAGTTTACGACAAACGTCTTCTTGCTGTACGCCGGGAGTTTCTGTGGGCAACCTTAAGGAGAATAAAATGCAGCAGAAGGAGCGAAAGTTTATTTGTGTTGTTTCAAGTGGGTCCTACTGGTTTAGATGGCCCCCATTAATTGGACATATGTGGTAAGTACTCAAATTTACAGTATCAGTTTCGTTTTATGTGAGTCAGAACTCGTACACCACATCTTATAGGAGCACAGGAAAACGTCTATAGTAGACTGCTCGTCCACCGCCACTGAGTTGACAGATTTTGATGAAACGTGTCACAGCATACGATCACAGTACAAGGTGAAAAAAGTTTTGCACTGATACGGCACGAAGTAGTGATCGCAGCAGTCACACTTCTTTTGCTACGGTCGCAGGTTCGAATCCTGCCTCGGACATGGATGTGTGTGATGTCCTTAGGTTAGTTAGGTTTAAGTAGTTCTAAGTTCTAGGGGGCTGATGACCTCAGAAGTTAAGTCCCATAGTGCTCAGAGCCGCCATTTTCTTCGTCTTGTTCCTTGTCTGTTCCCATCGCTCTACGAGGACGGCAATTTTATTGCGCATGTGCCATTGTTAGTGACAGCTGGTGGCCGAAAGGCCATCCTGACGCCACTAACCCATCTGTCTGCGTCTAGAGGAAATCTCACGTTCAAGTATGGGAACGCTTTCTAAGTGCTTGTGTAGGGTAGATCTAAGGCGGGACGTGAATACCGGCCTGGTATTCACCTAGTTGGACGTGAGAAGCCACCCAAAACCACATCCAGACTGGCCGGCTTACCAGCCATCATCGTTAATCCGCGATTCGATATGAGGAAAACTCGCCTCCCAGAATACCAGAAGCGGCGCGTTAACGTGCTCGTCTATCGAGACGGGTGCGTCAAACTAGTGTATGTTCCCAACTAAAAGCTATCAGCTTGAGATCAGTTAATTTCACATGTAACCACAAATATTTTTCTTCCTTCTCTGAAATTTGTTACTTGTTAATTCAGCACCACAAAAAACCAGTGTCTGAGCTGACCGCTTTCTTCGTACTTATGACTTTATCATCGCACGCTATTATAGCGAGGGGTTCTGTAGTTGAGGCTCTGTTCTCGAATCGGAATTCACGAAGTCTCTCGAAAATCCTGTTCTGAGTTTTCTATTGTTTCGACCAATGACTTCTGTACAGTTCTCAGATGGTCTCTTCAGAATAGTCGCAACTGATTCCCTGTTACATCCTCTCACCCACAGCGCTGGCGCCCCGTTTCTGTCGATCTCTAAACAGATAAATGGTTTATGAGATTTGTTCAGCAGCACTCTCAAGTTAACGGTGCTGTTATCTTCAGGATAGTATCATCGCTAGACGACAGTGCAAGTAAGTAAATGCAGAACGCCTTAAATGTGAGATTTACTCTCGACGCAGACAAATGGGGTACACAGATTCTAACTCTGGGGGATTAGTGGCGTCAGGGTAGCCTTCAGGCCACCAATTGTCACTAATAATGGCACATTTGCAATAAAAATGCCGGTGTCGTAGAGCGATGGGAACAGACAAGGAACAAGACGAAGAAGATTCACTGAACTGGCACAAAAGAAATGTGACTGCTGCGATCACTAATTCGTGCCGCATCAGCGCAAAACTTTTTTCAGCTTGTACTGTGACCGTATTGCCACTTGGTATCTCTACAGCAGCTGTTTTTAAATGTGGGATAAATGCAAGATAATGCCCGTAACAAATAAAAACGCCGATTGCCTTCAATTGCTAGTTCAGTGGTACACTTTTGAAGCCTGTCACACCTTTTAAATATTTTAAGTCAATACCAGGTGCTGATACGAAATGGGAACAATACGTCAAATCAGTAGCTGATAAGGCAGTTGTCAGACTTCGATTTGGTGTGAGAATCCTGGTAAAGTGTGATGCACCTGTAGAGGAAACTGCGTACTATGCTCTAGCGCAACCAGTTCTAAAGTATTACTCCGGCTTCTGGAGACCTTTTCAGGTATGTATGACAGCATAAATGACACGGATCCAGAAACGCTATTCTAATTTGTGACAGGACGGTAAAGCTCACACAGAAGTGTGTCATGTATGCTAAGGGAACTTAGAAAGAAATATTTGGAAGAAAGGCGACGATTTTCTTGTGATTCCATATTGGGTAAATTTGGAGAATCTAAATTTGACGAAGATTGCACAACACCTCTACTTTCTCCACTATTCAGGGTTGTACATGAGTATCTCCAGGGTTTTAGAAAGCGACCGTACGAAAACTAAGAAAAATGACCAGATCGGTGGCTTTTACTCTCCATGCATATGAATATCTCTCCAAATCTTGATTTGTAGTAAGCACTGTGGCGTAGTTTCACTAGGGGACGGCGTGTCAGAACATGTAGGCAAATCTTCTGCTAAGTATTGTCCCTTCGAATTAGTTCGCGCCTGCAACCAGGCAACCCAATGAACAGATTCCCAAAGCGGGCTGCTGCCGCGTCCCCCTCGGCAGTCCGTATCAGTGATTTCAGTGAAGTAGACGCACTTATTGACGTTTGCCGCGTTACACATGGTGACCATACTGAGCACCTGTAATGTGAGTTAAAGCCTTGGAGAGATGCTCACTCCACTGATACGTGCCTATTTCCTATACGTCTTGCACCTTTCGCACAGTCCTCTTCTGAAACACCACACTTACTTATGAACAATGCTGTATATCTCCGACAGGGATCATGAGAATAAGGTGAGGGAGGTTATGGCATGTACCGAGGAATATAATTACACATTTTCCTCTCGAAATGGACTGTTATGTCACTAACGTTAGGACGGAGTACCCTCCAGCAACCACTGTATAGCGGCTTGGTGATCAGAAATAGTCTGAAAATTTGCAAGGGCGTTTTAGGAGAGGTGGTGCTGAGAAATAATTGTTAAGAAAATAATTCTGTTTCAGAATTGTTTAGCACTGAAGTTAGCCAATCGGGTCGTCGCGCGCGCTAGTTCAGGCTCTTAGAAAGCCTAAAATGTGGGTCCAGGAGTTACCACTTGTTCAAAAGCTCATGACCGTTTAAAATGTCCCTTTTTCGGAAGTGATAATTTAAGTTAGGAAACCAAATTAGAGCACTTTGGCGACACAGTCTCTGGCATACTGTTTGAATTTGTGCGCGAAGCTACCTGATCGGCTAACTTAAACACTAATTAAGCAAGAAACGGGGTAAATTTTTTTATCAATTATTTCTCAGCACAATCTACCCTGCAACACCTTTACAAGCTTTTCAGACTGTATCTGACAACGATGTATGTAGTTGTAGATCGGATGTTGATCTCTAAATTTCGTTTTCCTCGTTTTTCGCATTTATCTAAAAAGATGAAGAAACTTCAGTCTTATTTGAGTACAAGTCTGTTCAATTTCAGCACTTCCAGTAACTTTGACGCAAACATGCATCTATTATCTGTTTTGTCTTGGGGGTTTTGTTATCTACACTTCCAGTATAATAATTCCAGAAAGTCTTTATCAGTTCAGTGCACACGACAACTTAAGAATTTATCAACAGATCAATAGCATCGGCCCATCGTGTATTTCCACATTTATTATCTTCGCAGTGCACCCTACAAGAGATTTCGACCAAAAATGAATCATTATAAGGCCCAGATTCTTTTATTATGTACATCAAATTGTTCTATATAGTGCTGTATTGGAGCTCTTGTGTGTATTAAACAACCTAATCACTCGGAGATTTTTTTTGTTAAGAAACTGGGGGACGGATTACGGTATCTCATTTACAGCGTTTAGTTTCACGTCCGAATTTTTACACTTTTCGTAGCTGAATTATGTGTTTCCAGAGGAAGAGCAGCACCAGAAGTGTAGCATTCGGTACTAATTTTTAACTGAATTAATGTGCAGAATTCGCCTGTTCGGTCCGGAATTCATTTGTAATACGTATTTTCGTTTATTTTAGTTATATTTAAAATTTGACGTGTTGAAACGTAGTAGGTTGTGACGTGGTAAATGATTTGAATGGTAGCGAGCTGTTTTCTCTGTTCCCTAAAAGCACCGTCGAAGAATCTGATAACATATCTATGGTGTTAACATTTTTAATTTTTTTTATTTTACAACATCAGAGACTTAGGATTTTGCATGCACAGGAACTCGAGAAGGAATATTGTATATTTACGTTTCAGTTACTCGTGAGGTGGATCCAAGGGACACTTCCATTTTCAAATAGTTGCTGGGATATCCACAGTGCGCCAGAATAAGACGTGCAGCTGGTACAATTTTAGAAGACTATTTTTCCTACTTAGAGGAATTGTTAGCATGTTTTATCTTAAGGGTTCCTCGCAATCACGACTGTATTTGATGAATAGTTCAGCAATGTTTTGAACGAATCAGAGAAGTTCATCAGGCACAGAGTGATATGAAATTATGAAACTGTAAAGAGAGTAAGAAAAAGAGTTTCATTCTAATGCCGAAAGCGTCAACAGAACGATCGTCTACTGTGTTGCGAATACTAGTCATTCCGTTTTGGCAATCGGCGGTTTTCTTTTTAAGAACGAATAACTATATGAAAGGATTAGGATTTCATTTGCGCTATGTTATTTTTCGAAACTGGATGGAAAACGTAACAGAATTGAGTAAATAATCATTGCAACAACTGCAAATTCTACATAAACATGAAATGAGTTCTGCAGACGCAGCAGTTAAGCTGGCTGTTCCACACGACGTTGTAAGGCGTGTAACTGTTAGCGACTGCTCTTACGTAGTCCTTATTTTTTGTATACGGGTTGCGCCATATGTGAAGGAAAATTGCCGGCTACTTCCATTTACTTTCTCTAACAGGAAAATCTCTTCTTGCGTCGTCTTGGTTACCATAAATCTGATCAATTACCGCGTTGCTGAGCCAATACCCTAGATTTTCTATGGAACATTAAACATGAATTCCATCAATAAAAGCCGTCAGCGGCATCCACAAGAGGAGATGTTTTGCATATTTTGTGGTAAAACACAGTAAAAACATAAGAGTCGAGAGAAATCCGTAAGTAAATTTCATGTTAAGTTTAACGGAATACAAAGCTTCGTTCATACGTGTCTTTCAAACATGATTTGCCATACTTTCCTCACATTTAAGTACGTGCTTACATATTCGAGAAATGTATACTATGTCAACGGTATAAGATATGTACGAGCTTCATGAGAACTATTCGTTTAATCTGAGATAAGGTCAGTTTTTTACCACAACTTCACCATTCCTCGCCTTTAATACAACGCAGCCAGTTATTCCGTTCGCAGTGCAGACGATATTATATTCTACATGTTATCGCTAAGTGGAATGTCATCTGTCTACTCACAAACTGGACTTATTCACTGTACTCCCTTTGTCATGTTAGGTATCTTCTTTTAACAGAGTGCAGTTAAGCACATATTTCTGATCTCTATGCGGTACATACACTATATCTAATACACCCTCTGTTTATAAAATTATATTTACGTCTCAACGAAGAAACCCAAGTCAAAATCAGATATTTACTCCACACATGGCGTCCGATTATACTTGAATACCTGCTCCGTCGTCTTCAGGTTCTGCTGACGTTATATACTGTGCTATTTTATATCACTCAAGTGCACTAGTGTTTTTCAGTCTCTGCTCATTGCTTAATGTTACGATAAGACTTGTTTATTCATCGATTACCAAACGTTTACGACAAAAGCAGAGTAGATTTTATAAAATGATACTTTCATGTATTCATTGTTGATCTAGGGCTGTAATGTCCTCTTTCTATATCACAATCACGTCAGCGAACTGCTGGCAGTGAAACAGAGAACAAATCTCTTCCATACTGAAAACGATTCTTCCGCGTTACGTGCTGAAGTCGCAATGAAAGTCTTTGCATAACCATCGAAGTCCTAACGGTGAAGCTGTGCTTCGAGAAATAAATTGGGGAAGTACAAACGCTGTTTACAAGACAGTCGATGGATGCTGTAATTAAATTTTCCATTTATTAAATTGGCTCGTTTTACCAAGAACAGCCACTATGTTTACAGTCTTTTTTGTTTACCTTAGGAAGATGTAATAAATGTAAAATCTCAACACGATATCTTTATATTCATAATCATTCAGTTTCCAATAAACCAACACAAGGCGAGTAACGGTCAACGCAGAAAGAAAGAAAGAAAGAAAGAAAAAATAACGCCTTTTTGGGTGTACTGCTTCAGTCAGAAGAGTTTCAGGTTTCTGTCTGATAAAAACGTGTCCTATAAACACGCAAGGGAGTAAATAAACCAGTATACCGAAATATACTATGTAGACCTACGCTAAGCTGCAGTGCAGACATAACCTTCAATACTTAACTCTATCACCGATATATTGTCTCGCGGGTGGACGTGAGATATCTTACGTCTGCTACGAAGCAATAGTGCCAGACATACGACTCTTCCCATTGTTATAAAACTGCAAAACGTTTTTCTTTGCGCGAAGGTCAACAATATGGAATCACACCTCAACGAGCCCCACTGCTTCTAAACTTTGCTTCTAAACTTTCAGAGGACAGGATGTCGTATGATAGTGTGACGTTCTCTGTTCGAAGCGGCTCTGATGAGCCAAAACATTATGCCCACCATCCCACCACGATACTGAATGCCGCCTTGTGGCGCTCCTGGTAAGGAAAGTAAATTACCGGACCAGAGACGAACGGGGAATCATTCTAGCGACAGTACGGGGATATCAACTGCAATTAGCGACTTTGAGTAAGGGTAGCTTGTTATGGCCCTACGTCTGAGAAACAGCGGCTTGGTAACAGGGAAACGGGGAAACTGCTTAGCTGTTCCCGAGGAAACGTCGTGAGCATTTGTGGAAAAGGATTGAAGGACGGCAAACCACGAGTAGACCATTGCAGAACGAGGAAGTCGGGGTCTTGCCTTTCTGTAGAGCAGGACAGACGGCGGCGATCCGTGTCAGATCTGACGACTCCGTACAACGCTGGAACAGGTCCAAGTGTCTCTGAGCACTGCGTTCAGCATACATTTTTGAAAATGGGTTCCACAGTAGGCGACCCCTCCATATTGCTGCCATGCTGACCCAACGACATCGTCAATTATGGTAGCCGCGCGGGGTAGCCGTGCCATTTGAAGAGCCTTGCCACGGTTCCTCGGTTCGTGCCCCCCCCCCCCCCCCCATCACCCCTACCTCCAGCCGTTCCAGTCCTCCGTCGGGCATGGGTGTGTGTGTTGTCCTTAGCGTAAGTTAGATTAAGTACTATGTAAACCTAGGGACCGATGACCGCAGCAGTTTGGTCCCATAGGAACTTACCACAAACTTCCAAAAATTTCAGTTATGATAGCAATGGGCAAACGATTTTCGAGATTGGACCGTGAATCAATCGGAACGTATCGCCTTGTCGGGTGACACCTTTCTTGTGTCCGGATACGCCTACTTACAGGTGAATAGCTACTCGAAACACGCACTGCGCCACGGATCCAAGCCGTGGAGGACATTCACCTGAGCTTCCACGGGACCAGTGGTAGCAATCGAAGGCACAGTGACAGCTGTGGAGTTGGTGAATAATGTTGCCGACCAGCAACATCCCTCCATGCTTGATGTCTTCCCTAATGGTGATGAGGTCTTCCAGCAGGATAACTGTCCGTGTCCCAATACTAGAACCCTGCTGCATTGGTTTGTGGAGCACGACAGTCAACTCACGTTGATATCTTATTATGCGATTAAAACTGAATTGATATTCAGTGAAACTACTGAAATATATCAGGACGGAGCAAAGATTGAAAAACTGCTGCTAATGTAGAGCCAAATGAAATTATGCTCATCACAAAACCTAAGAATTTAGTAGCCCCTGACTGCACTCACAACTGCGAGAACCAATGGACCAGTAGCAAGTTCCTATTTTCTGAGAACTGCAGTTTTCTTAGGAGAACATTGTTTACGAAACAATTTTTAAGCATATACTTGAATACTCTTCTAGTGTATGGGATCCACAATAGGTCACACCAACAGAGAACTCGTAGATTACATAGGGTGTCCCAGGAAGAATGGTCAATATTTACGTATATGACAGGAACGATCATTCGAAGCAAAAAAATGTCTAGCAAACATGGGCTCTAAAATGCATACTTTAAGAGCTATGAATACTTCTTAATTATCGATACTGTGAAACAAATCTCTTCTACTGCAAGATCTCTGCCTTCCACATTTTGGGAGGTGCGGACCAAAACAAGAAAAAAATATCCAGTGAACATGGGTTCTAAAGTGCATACTTTAAGAGCTACAGGGTGGCACAGATAAATGTAATACGTGAAGGTGTAAAGGAAATGCAGTGAAATTACAGAAAAGAAGAGCTGAAATGGACTTACCATTTATTTCAATGAAAAATAACATGAAATATACATTTATAGAAGATGTTGAAAGTGACCTCTTACAACATCAATACACAACTGTGCGCATCTAAGCATATTCAGATACACTCGGCGTAAAGTTCGGATATCGATGGCGGCAACTTCACGGTTGATGTCGTCTTTCAGTTCCTGTATTGTGAGTGGATTTGTTTCGTAGACCTTCCTCTACAAATGTCCCAACAGGAAAAAAATCACGTGCTGTTAGATCCGGCGAATGTGGTGGCCGTAAATGTTTGCTAACACTTAGTGCCTCAGTGAAGACATCATCGACTCGTTGCAGGGATACCTTAAACATTTGGTATGTTACCCTATCTTTCTGGAGAAACACAACTGTTTTTCATATACAGTGAAATGGTTCAAATGGCTCCGAGCACTATGGGACTTAATATCTAAGATCATCAGTCCCCTAGAACTTAGAACTACTTAAACCGAACTAACCTAAGGACATCACACACATCCATGCCCGAGGCAGGATTCGAACCTGCGACCGTAGCAGTCGCGCGGTTCCAAACTGAAGCGCATAGAACCGCCCGGCCATCACGGCGGGCACTCGTAAACAGTTAGTTGAGTACAAAATGTATCAGAAATTTCTATATAAGCAACCGTGTTGAAGGTAGTGTCAAAAAATATCGGTCCAATGATGTTCGTTCCTGTTATACCGCACCAAATTCCGATTTTTTTCATCATGAAGTGGTTGCTGACACACAATGTTAGGATTCTCCGTTGCTCAGGACCTCGTGTTCTGTGAATTCACATAATAGGAAAGATGAAACTATGCTGCATCACGCATGATGTAATGCGAAGGGTATAACAAACTATCGTTGATGTTATTCCAAAGCCACGTGCAGTAATCTATGTGTTTCTGACTGTCATCCTCCCGTAATTTCTGCGCAACCGTCACACGATACGGCTTCAGATTAAGACTTTTCAATATCCGCTGGCAAGTCGTCCTGCTTACTTGCACCAGTGGGCCGGCCGCTGTGGTCGAGCGGTTCTAGGCGCCTCAGTCCAGAACCTCGCTGCTGCTACGGTCGCAAGTTCGAATCCTGCCTCGGGCATGGATGTGTGTGACGTCCTTAGGTTAGTTAGGTTTAAGAAGCTCTAAGTTCTAGGGGACTGATGACCTCAGATGTTAAGTCCCATAGTACTCAGAGCCTCGCGGTTCTAGGCGCGCAGTCCGGAACCGTGCGACTGCTACGGTCGCAGGTTCGAATCCTGCCTCGGGCATGGATGTGTGTGATGTCCTTAGGTTAGTTAGGTTTAATTAGTTCTAAGTTCTAGGGGACTGATAACCACAGCAGTTGAGTCCCATAGTACTCAGAACCATTTGAACCATTTTTGAACTCGGAGCCATTTGAACCATTTTTGCACCAGTTGTGTCAATTTACGTGCAGACTTCTTTGGTCTTGGATTAACTTCTAGTGTGATAAATGAAGGAATTCTTTGTCGTTTTACATTTTGCACAGATCCGTAGGCGTGCTAATTTTTATACAGACTTCGTATTGCTATCTTTGCTGGTAGTCCTCTATCTGGATACGTCACCCTGAAAATTTCGCGAGTTTCCTTAATCAAACCTGTTTTCACATGTGATTCCACAACTTCAGTTCTGTTTTATTACTTATTTGCTTCTAACCCTATTCGCAATAAATTTCGCAGACAATATCCACACTTGCCGCTGAATGCACTTGTAATATTGTATCACTGTACGACATATATTATCAGGAGATATGAAAAGAGTGAAAAACTGACTCATCGTGCATGACGTTTAAGTTTATTATTTTGTTGCAACACATTAGCCCTCGGCATCCACATATACCACTGAATGAACGCACAAAATTATATCATTCTACGACACATAGTTCAGGAAATGTGGCGTCATAAACATTAGCACAAGGCCAGACGCTGTGTGGTATGGGCTTGGACACAGAGCTATAAGTAATTAACTGGGCAACGCCGTGTTTGTTAGCTAGTATTAGAATAATTTAGTTTCGTGCCTTAAATTATTTTCTCACCGTCCCTTTCGTTTTATGCATTAATTTTATATTTTTTCTCCTTTAGTATGAACAAATAAAAGTGCTTAATAAGATATTCAACTATTAATTAAATACAGCGAAATTTTATTCACTCCCAAGTAAATCGGGCTTGTGCTAAATAATACAGAATACAAAACTCCTTTTACTTTCCGTGTTGAACCTTTATTGGCAGTGCGTCTAAGCAACCACCAAATTCTCGAACTGTCGTGGAGAGAAAAATCCTTTACAAGTGTATCTGGTAAGGTTGCAGGTACATTAGTCTTTTCTGTACTGAGATATACGAAAAACTATTTGCAAAAGATTCGAGGAAACACGCGCTTCCAGAAATTACAACAAAAGTACGTGAAACGTTGACTTCGTAAATTGTGTCATCGTCAAATTACACTCGTAACACACCATATTAATTGACAATGTATATAAGTATTTAAATAAAATTTATAACTTATTTATAAATTTTATTTCCATACTTACATACATTATCTAACGCACATACAATGATATAGTCCTGAAGACTTTCGAGACTCTTCTGAATCCATTCATTCGCCATAGTCTCAACACTGAAATGCCGAATAAAGGGCAAATATTACATTTTCAACCACACTGTGAGGCAACGGCATTAATTATGACTTGTCTCTTTCCTCTTCAGCTTCTCTATATCGCTACCAACCCCACAGCTTGAATTTCGTACAACCACTGAGATCCAAGAGAATATCCAAGTGTACTATTAAAATGTGAAGTTTGATAAAGCAGATAGGCACAAACGATTCAAATGATGTGGAAAGTTCATTCCGTGTTAACAGTGATGAAGGTACAAGAAATCAGTTAATTGAGGCTCGAATTATTTTGAACTGCGCGTGCACTATTAATACAGTGACAGCGAGAGGGAAAAACCTACGCAGAATAAGACGAGAGAGTTAAATTCTTTGATTGATAATATACTCAACGGGGAAGACTGGAAAAGTAGTCTCCTTAAAGTATGAGGAATATTAGGGAGACCCGTCGCCGTATACACCGTATTTAAATAGATCACTAAGAAAAAATGAGACGGTAACGAATTAATATACGCTTAGGCCTTAGGAAATAAATAACTCACCTGCGTTAAGGAGGTTTTCCAATGAGACCGTTTGAGATGTATATTTTTAAATATCATTCACTACAATGATATGTGCAAGAGAGAATATTGATGTGTAGATAGCCAGAGATGTAATACTAGAGTGTGAAGAGGTTCGGAAATTTATGGTACAGTTAGGCGATATTTTCTAAATTACGTTAGATATTTTGTGTGATGGTTCGTTTAATATGAAAATAACTAATGACAAAAGAGTAGTACATCGCTGGAGGACCAACTATTGTTCAGTTATGGTATTTATATATAACAAGTGGTAACGAGGGTCTGAAGGAATCAAATATTAGGTTGCATACCAGTACACTTGTTTACAACATGAATATGCCTCAAGCGCCCATAATGAAATTAACAGATTAAATAAATTTCATTAATTGTAAAAATATAAAACAGTAATTCTTCGGGTTATCTCATATGTGGACATGATTTTGCGTCTAAAGAAAATACTGAAATGGGAGTAAATTTTAGACTAGAAAAAAAAACTAAAAGGAAAGAGTACTACCAGTAAATGTGGAGTGCTGGAATGGACGGAAGGCTAATCCAAAGATTCCATTCATGGAAGAAATGAAAGGAAAGTCCAAATTACGAACAGAAGTAGCAACGACAAAACGTGGTGCTAAATAGGATATGGTAACGTCAATATAAATACAAAGAAATGGTATCTACGGAAGAAAATTGAGCAAGCCTGTCGAAGTACAAAAAACACTGAAAACACACCTAGACAAGAAACGTAACTATCTGGTGGCGCAGATGTAATATTTTATCAAATACTGCTCTAATACGGATGAAACATTTAGCGTGAGAATGTAAATCAGAGAGCTAGATGAATTTCAGATGTATCCTAATGTAAAAATGATAGATCGCAGTGAGCGATCTGTGATACTAATGAGTTCAAAAACTGACCTTTTAAATGAAACTGACGACGCTTCACTATATGTGGGGCGTGAATCTGAGGTTGGGCGGTATTAACCAGCACTGTGGCTTTCATGAAGAAATTGAGTCAATTTTCATGGACAGTTCTCTCTGAACTGCTGATAAAGGATATCTCAGCAGAAAAATAAATGCATATTGCCTACTATTGCCCCCCTCTTTCCTAAATAGGCACAAATATTAAAGCACATACTCAAGACAGAAAGCCATTTCAGTCGTTGAGGAATTACAATAGTTGCCATTTTTTTGGGAAGTTGTCCATAATGCTCTGCGGCAATAGTTTGTTAGAACTACTACTGACTTACATATGCACTAAACGAAAAATTAACAGCACCTTGAATACGAAACTATAAGCCAATGGCCGACTATTGGAAAAAGCAACTGATACCTCGATTAGTAAACATACTTTCACTGACATAGTCGTTAACGGACAAAGTTTAATCGGACGGAAGGAGGATGGAGGTGTTGACCGAGAAACAGAGTTCCTTTACGATAATAGATAGATCTGAATCTAAATGTACTCCTGTTTTCACATATTTGTTTGCAGCTAGTACTAGGTAGCATACTGAAAAGAATGGTGTGTAGTCTCGTTCCAAAGATTTCGTACCGACGTCGTAGCACTCGGCTTAAAATTCTGCACAAAAGACCTCCTGCGGTTTCATTTCGTCGATGTATCAGTAATGTCCGATAATTTCGGGTTTTATATAATTGTCTCTCGGGCACATCTGGCGAATTCCCGCCGCGGAGTTTTCAGGTTATGGGGAATTTGGCGTGGCGAGAGATAATTATTCGGGATTGACAATCACGATTCATTACTTTTTTTTTGTATTCGGCTCACAAACAACACAGCCCCGCCTGTCTGCATCTTCTGAGAGAAACAAAACAAAAACACGAGAACAAAAATGAAAGACTACACTGATTTTAGCGTAGCGTCGCAGTCAGGAGGAGTCGCTGTTTTATGTGTGGGTGCGGTTAGAGCGTATTCATTTCACTAGGCCTCTGGCACGTTTTAATCAACGTCGAGCGCAGAAAAGCCTCTAATTAGCATGCAAAAGACAGAAGATTACAACAGTAGCAGCGGTGCCGGCATCATACCTATAGCCTGCTATCACACCTGCTCTGCCTTTTCTCATTTGAAATGATCTTCAGTTCTGAAGACCTGCTTTACTATTTACGGTACTGACGTGTCGCATATACAAATATTGTTGTCGACTTGGCAATTGGTGCGAGTGGCACCCGACTGACGTAACCAGCGCTTTGGAATGTGGCGTCAACCATCGCTTCATTTCACACAAATTCTACTGTGTGGATCTTGAAAGAGGTTACACAACAGTAATTTGTTCTCAGCATAATTTGTGATTTGTAGAGTATCTTTTTTCATATAAACTTATTTAAGCCTCATTCTGTGTCCTACATTGAACCTATCCAGCTCTGTTGGATTGAGTTTTCAATAAGACGCTGCTTACAAAATTTCTCTCCAAACAATAAGCATTTTTTAACTGAAATCTGTACCGCCCTTCAAGAGGTTCGGGCCAATAATGTTGTTTTCATTGGTGGTACGTCGATAACTTCAGAAATAGAGACAGATATGTCTTCGTTAAGATGTTTGTCTTATTTATGGTTTGGGCGATACATTTTTTGTGTTCCTTCTCTCTGATTATTTATAAGTGGTAATTATTTGACGATTGCTGCTTGTAACACGAAGTATGGGAAATATTTAGACAGTTTTTTTTTTAAATTCATAAACGGATAAAAAACGCTGGAGGCATGATATGTATTATTCCAAGTGAAATCCACAAAATAATCAAGTACTCAATTTTTAATATATAACATCTGTTTGTAGTTGATGGATGCAGTGTTTTCACGTGGTGGTAAATTAGATAATAGAAATTCATTGATGGATAATTACTAATCTCTGTTACTTTTTTGACGCCATTACTGACATTCGTACACCACATCTGTAATCTGAGGTTGTTACATGTACTATTATTCGCACATTTTCAACGTTGCAAGTCAGTAGATGTATAATGCGATGTGTTAGACATTTGTCCTTGGCCTGTTGTCTCACCGAATCGGTCGACATTTGTCAAATATCAGTAACCGCTGTTGTTGGGAATCCTTGTTTGCCAACCAAACTATGTTCTATTTCGGTATGGTGAAATGTGTAGAGATGAGTGTTAAGTGACATAGTATTAAAAGAGGTCGTTTGTATCGTCTGAACAGTTTAGTCACGTTCCTTTCATGGATAACATCGAGATAGCCGTAACTGTAATTTACTCATTGAAATGAATTGTCATATGGCTTTATGCAATAACATCTTTGACTGTTATTTTTAGCCGGCCGCGGTGGTCTAGCGGTTCTAGGCGCTCAGTCCGGAACCGCGGGACTGCTACGGTCGCAGGTTCGAATCCTGCCTCGGGCATGGATGTGTGTGATGTCCTTAGGTTAGTTAGGTTTAAGTAGTTCTACGTTCTAGGGGACTGATGACCTCAGATGTTAAGTCCCATAGTGCTCAGAGCCATTTGAACCATTTTTTTTTGTTATTTTTAAGCAACAATCTAATTTGTCTTTCCTACGCGTTCTCTTGCATTTAATACAGAGCCTAGTTTCGACAGCTTCTGTTGTTGTTATTACTGTTCTATAAATGACAATTTCTCCGTTGCCTGCATATTACACACCGTTGGCCGCGAGTTGTGGCTGCGCGGTTTGAGACGCCTTGTCACGGATTGCGCGGCCCTTCCCGCCGTATGTTCGAGTCCTCGGTTGGGCATGTGTGTGTGTGTGTGTGTGTGTGTGTGTGTGTGTGTGTGTGTGTGTGTGTGCGTTGTTCTTAGCATAAGTTAGTTTAAGGTAGTTTAAGTAGTGTGGAAGTCTTGGGACCGATGACCTCAGCAGTTTAGTCCGTTAGGAATTCACACACACTTGAACTTGACCACACCGTTGTAAGTTTTACATCAATAAGTTATCGCCTCTGGCCGAGTAAAGGTCTCGTCTTGCGTGGTTATTGTGAGCTGAAAACAGGTTAAGAAGAAACATAAAACGTTCTCTCAGTTCGTACTTTCCATTCATAGAAAAAGAAATTTCATATTTTCTTCGGGGTATCTCTGAACAAACTAACAAGAGAAATCGAGCGTAATAAACTGAATATAGAGTGACTGGATCCTATGTAACTTGAGTGGTACGTAAATACCTAACTCCCAGAGGCATGAGAAATAATGAACTGACAAATGCTTGATGGCAGAGGGTAAATCTTTCACAGAAACGCCATCTAAAATTCCAGCCGCCTGTATCAGGAATTGCTTTTAGGAATACACATCTTAATTGTAAGGCTCGTAAAAACGAGGACAGAGTATTCCCAAATGTTGAAATGATATAAAAGTTGCCCTTCTGTAAAAGCTCTTGCCTCGAATCGAACGGAAAGAAAACATAATTTAAATTACAACATACTGTTCCTTCTGTTAGATAGCATGTAGTGGTGCTCAGAGCATGCATTTAAAAGAAGATGGAAGTTTTTGTAATGTGGGAGGCGCCGGATGAAATTCGAGATTACGAGAGATTTCATTAATTTGTTACTCTTGTACTGTTTTTGCTGCGGTAAAAATGTTACTTCGGTACTTCAGCTCTTAGCATTCTTCCCGCTTCAGAAAATAAGACCACTTTTCATGACTGGTGTGAGATATTTTCTCACATTTTAGGTGTCTCTTCCAGTACGCAGTATATGTGGACCGCTTCGAAGTTATGTTTTGCACTTGACCTTTGGGAAATGCGCAGATTGAGGCAAATTACGGACATTGCTTGAGTTCCATTCCGATTTAGTACATTTTGAGCGTGGCTAATAGTTATTTCGAGTGTTGGGAAACAATTCACTCACTGAGATCAGAAATCCAGTGCTGCTGTGAAAACTCATAACGTGACTATAAAGTAGACGACGTTTTATGTTTCGGCACTCCTACCGCAGCAGTCGTGAGGGAGAAGAGGGAGGGGTTGGAGAGAGTGTAACCCCGAAATTAAATCAGAGATACAGAGGTTTGTCGTTTCTAGATTTATTTTTCTGCAGTATGGAAACAATTCCGAGTAAACAAAGGAAACCGAATTACATTGTTTTGTTTACACTCGCAATCACTTGATTCACTGCATTTGTAACAGCCGTCTATTTTCTGCTAGACTGTTTGATGCTGCCGAGTTTTGAAACTCCACAAGAATTTAAAGTCATTTAATCAACTGGTTCTAGTGTAAATAAACAAGCGCAAGTTGCAGTGTCTGAAGGAACAGCGCAGATATCGACAGTAAAGGCATACTCTGAGCAAGTATTACGCAGCTTATTTAATTTGGCGTTTCTTAGGTTCGAATATGATAATCACGTGCAGTTTGCTCCTCGAACGATCCTAAACCGTGTTAAATTATGCGACCGATTGTCTGAGACTTGGGAACGTCCGCGGCTCAATGAATTTTCATCTCAAATGTGACGACGCCGTGCGAGGAGACAGCGTGCCAGCCCCTCTGAATGATCCGGCGGGGGAGGGTGACTTTAAAGAAAGAGCTCGGATCGTGACAGACGATTATCGACCACTATCCGGCCGGCGTGTGGCGTGTGTGACGGCCAGCCTCCTCTCCCTGGGGCGCGGACGGCGCCGATCGGCGACGTGCACGTCTGCTCCTGAAAAACCATCCACTTCTGTCAGCACAATCTCATATTCACAGCAGTAAATGTGTCCAAAACATCTATCGTAATTAATCCTAACTCAGTTATTAACCAAGAAAATACACTTTCACTTTTATTTCACAACTTTTTATCTCGTACAATACTGATTTCGCATTCCGAGCTCCTTTTCTAGTGGTCTGCTGTTATTCATGTTCTCTAGTAATATGAAATAAAGGATCTACAACTACCAAAGAAACTGAGTGGTAATTCTAATTGCATCCTGAACTTACAGCAGGCAATAAAAAAAATTATTAGGGAGATACTGGTGATGTAGTAGCTACGGTGTAGTCACAGATGGGTTCTATGTACTACACAATAGGGAATCGAGGTCTTTTTTCAGAAAGTATTGTAGTATTTAATGATGGAGTTTTAAGCACAAAGTTGTTGTTGTTGTTGTGGTCTTCAGTCTTGAGACTGGTTTGATGCAGCTCTCCATGCTACTCTATCCTGTACAAGCTTTTTCATATCCCAGTACCTACTGCAACCTACATCCTTCTGAATCTGCTTGGTGTATCCACCTCTTGGTCTCCTTCTACGATTTTTACCCTCCACGCTGCCCTCCAATACTAAATTGGTGGCCGGCCGGTGTGGCCGAGCGGTTCTAGGCGCTTCAGTCCGGAATCGTGCGACCGCTATGGTCGCAGGTTCGAATCCTTCCTCGGGCATGGATGTGTGTGATGTCCTTAGGTTAGTTAAGTTTAAGTAGTTCTAAGTTCTAGGGGACTGATGACTTCAGATGTTAAGTCCCATAGTGCTCACAGCCATTTGAACCATTTGAACTAAATTGGTGATCCCTTGATGCCTCTGAACATGTCCTAGCAACCGATCCCTTCATCTAGTCAAGTTGTGCCACAAACTTCTCTTCTCCCCAATCCTATTCAATACCACCTCATTAGATATGTGATCTACCCATCTAATCTTCAGCATTCTTCTGTAGCACCACATTTCGAAAGCTTCTATTCTCTTCTTGTCTAAACTATTTATCCTCCCTGTTTCACTTCCATACATGCTACACTCCATACAAATACTTTCGGAAACGACTACCTGACACTTAGATCTACACTCGATGTTAACAAATTAAAGTATGTAAGTGAATATCGCAGGGCTTTGGAAGGGGGGGGGGGGTAGAATGGAGAATAAATGGAGATAACTAGGTACCAGGTTTTCCTTTAACTACTTTGGCGATATTAAGATATGAGGAAGCGAGATCCACTTGTTCTGGGTTGTACATCTAACGCTTTTAAATCTACAACACTTCTAAACGGCGCCACGCAACAGTGAAGTGTATTATGTCCCAAAATAACTGTAGAAAATCTTAGTTGATAAATGCCGCTTTCACCACCCCTCCTCTTATCTTCGAGGCCACAAGGTTGTGTGAAATCGCAGTTTCCCCCTTCCACAAAAATTTTCGATGGCGAGATCATAGAAAACGCCTTCCTAGGAATCCACTAACCCAAACACAGTTAATGCTAAAAGCTCGTAAAATGACCAATTTCTCGTAGCATTTCCACACACAGAAAAGAAAACACAACAATTTTTGTTACCCTCTATTGGGGCAATAATATTCAGTCGTATCAATGACTCCGTGATGTTAGATCTGTCATTCTTACGTCGTATGAAATGAGGGACATTGAGCAGGTAATACCACCCTTTGCAAGGCTTATTCCATTTCATGATACATTGACTGGTACAGTAACCGGTTTTCATAATTATATGAAGAAACAGTCTCGGTTGCTAGCGAGACAATCCCATCATTTGGTGTCAGATGCTCTAAAGTAGATATGTTTACAGATAGAGTACAGCATAGAGTTTAATTTGTTTTTGCACAAACTAATGCTATCAACAAAGAATCTGCTACCCAAACAATTAAAGAATGTTCTACAAATCTAAGAAAAGAAATGAATCATAATAATAATAAATACTATTGCCACTGTTGGTGTTAAATAATTTCATGTTTTTGGATGCGTAGTAAAGAAAGACTCATTGATGGTGGCAAAGACATTCTGGAACCTACCTGGGAAAGGATATCGAGAAGAATTTGCCGGCCGTTGTGGCCAAGCGGTTCTAGGCGCTTCAGTCCAGAACCGCGCGGTCGCTATGGTCGCAGGTTCGAATCCTGCCTCAGGCATGGATGTGTGTGATGTCCTTAGGTTAGTTAGGTTTAAGCAGATCTAAGTTCTAGGGGGACTGATGGCCTCAGATGTTAAGTTCCATAGTGCTCAGATCCATATGAACAATTTGAGAAGAATTTTTGATCTGCAAAAACTAATATGTAGTTTAGTAGAAACTGCAAATAATCTTTCAGTCTTATTTATGAAATTTAAGACTGAATTTCAGAGATAGTTACAGTAATAATGCATATAAAATATCGCTTCGCTACAGGACAACTGGCAATTAAAGTTAATTGTTAGTTTTTTGTATATTTTCGATACTTTTTAAAATATTTGTAGGTGCAAAGTTTAGACATATTGCTTAGGAAGAGATATGAAGTCCTCTAAGTTTGCGAGGTATGTTGAGAATAATGTTTTTAACAAGTCGTGAAAGAGATTTGTGTTAACGAACCAGGAATCCGCTCTTTCGTTATACACAACGTAGTTTGCTCTGCGTTCGTGTGAATTTGGCACTGCGCATAATGGCATTTTGCATTCTCAGAATTCCGCAAGCGCCAGTATTCGATCCAATATGATTAAAATGTGTTTCCACGTACCTGAATACAGTCTTCGGTAATATGCAGTTAATCGACCGATTTGGATAATCACGTATAAATTTAAATTAACGTTATTATCTGAACTCAATGATACGAATTTTCCCAAACAATTAGATGCGGTTCACAACTGACTATACCGCCATAAAGTATTATAAAGACTGAATGACATATCCGTATATGTAACAGATAAAAGACTGCGTCATTTTCTTGTTTACGTAATGAAGGTCGGGAAAAAGCTTATGTTTAAAATTAGCTTGGATGTGAGCTTCCGTCCTTTTTAATTGGTGCACACACTGAAAATACAAATATACTGATACTGAAGCATATGAGTGATTGTCTTGTACTTTAATATCAGATTTTTATTTTATCATTCGTTTAAATAATTTATTCTCATAAACTGGTGTGGAATGCAAAAGGTTTAACAGGAAACATTGTTTGCTAGCAAAGGCACATAACATTTTATAACAAATCGTTGCAAAATTTACTTTCTGGAAACTGCCGCCGAACAACTAAGCTACGGTGTGTCATATTTCTCATTTCTAATATGTAATGCTGTCGTTACGTCTTGTGCTATCACTTTTCAATTAAAATGTCGACATTTTCTTAACTCAGTGTTACGATTCTTTGCTAATTGCGCCGTCGTAAATTTAGGGCCTACAGCATATACACGTACAGTTCTAAAATGTCTGTGCTCCTATTATGTTACAGCGCTAATATTCATATAAGGATGCACGAGAAACATGAGGATCCTGGTATGAAAATGACTGGATTCCCGCTCGACTCCAATCATCATAGTACGACGAATGATAATCACCTTTTTCTCCCTCTTTTTGTTTTGAGACGGGAGTAGTAGATAGAAAGTGTCAATTTACTGTGAGTGCATAAGAAAGACTCAATTTACTGTGTTAAGACACATTATGCCTAGCGATGAAAATGGGACGCGTGCTGTTTACTACATTACACACTAATCACCCACATTTTGCGCAGAATTAGTGTATGATGGAGAAAAATTGTCAGGCTGATGGAAAATATTCACCGGTTCTGGGAGGACGAGCTTTCACCGAACTAACAGGATGTACTAACCAATTCTGCTTCCTCTGCATGTTACCTACCCCAGTAAATAGCTAGAGTGATTTTCAACAATAAAGCTTTAAGAATCAGTGTCTTGAAGTGGAGAAAGATCTTTTAGATGCTCAGCCTAAACCTTTTACAAGGAGTAGAGGACAGAGATGACTCGCTTATAGATAACACTCTTTGCATACGAACTCCGTACAATGCCTAAGCCCTGTCGCTTCACAGATTCGTAACTATTAACAAATGACGCCAAGAGTCACTGGGAAGCGTCAGCGAATATTTTGTCTCTTAACTAAAGTTATTTCTCATTACGTGTTCTATCACCCCTACATATTTGAAGCAAATGTTTTGGAATACCCTCTGTACATATCGTGGCTACCGTTTAGATTGACAATTAAAAACTTAAGGTTCACAGGGCACCGTGATCACTTTCACTGTGCAGAAAGACTTTAATTTAGCATATCTTGGGAATAAGCCACGTTATAAACATGTCTTATGAAGCTTGATCTTCGTGTTCTCTTTCATTGTTTTAAACTTCAGATTTTTCAACTTTTTTATTGTTTTCGCCGCCTGACAGGGCATATATTTCATAATCAAAGACATAATGTCCATGGGATACGCTGACCACTTCCAGAGTATGGAAGAACAATACTGTTGCTATACATTTAGCTTGATCTCATCAATAGCACACAGCTAAAAAAGAAATGCAAATTTACGGAAAGTATAACAACCTTTTCGATGGTTATGCGTACACTGTGTTCCACACCACAATATTTCTTTCTCTATGAACTACGTCTATATCTTTATTCTGCGAATCTCTGTGAAATACGTGGCAGAGGGTACATCTATTAAGGCTTCTTCCCGTGTCATTCATGGAGTGTGGGAAGAATGTCAGCTTGTACCCCTCTGTGTGAGCTTAGTGTTTTCTATTGGACCTCTACATGATGGCACGTAAGGGGGTGGGGGCTAAGTAATATTTGTAGTTGCTGCCCTTAAAGACGTTTCTTGAAGTTACTCAGAAGATTACAGGGAGATGTACGGTATCTTTTTCCGACTGCCAGCCTGGTAAAATTTTTCGATGTTTCAATTACACTATCTTTCCAGTCAAACAACGCTTTGACTATTCGCGCTAACTTTCTTTGTAAATACTCGATGCCTCCTGTTAGCCCGACTTGAGATCAGTTACGTACTCTTGGCCACGCGGGATTAGCCGAGCGGTCTAGGGCGCTGCAGTCATGGACTGTGCGGCTGATCCGGGCGGGGATTCGAGTCCTTCCTCGGGCATGGGTGTGTGTGTTTGTCCTTAGGATAATTTAGGTTAAGTAGTGTGTAAGCTTACGGACTGATGACCTTAGCAGTTAAGTCCCATAAGATTTCACACACTTTTGAACATTTTTTGAACGTACTCTTGGCCAGTATTCAGGCTGGTCCGTATAAGTGTTTCACTTCCGTAGACCAACTGCTGTTTCCCAACATCTTACAATTGAATCGTAACCTGTCATTTGTTTTACCCTTAAATGGGCATATTTGGTCATTCCGCTTCATATCTCTACATGCTGATACTCTAAAAAACAAGACTGCCTATAGTTGTGATTTATTGATCATATACCTGAAAAATAGCACGATTTTACGCATTTGTGAAGCACACAACTTCAAATTCGTCAACATTCAGAGCTAGCTGCTAGTCTTTTTACCGGGCTAGTATTTTTTTGAAATCTAACTCGATATTACTGCAACTTTTAACAGATCTAATTTCCTCACAGATAACAACACATCTGCGAAAAGCCAGATATTGCACCTAATTTTATGCAGTCCAATATGACATCAGTGTCAGTTGAAGACCGTCTATTAAAGATATCTTGCTGCGAACAATCCAAAGCTTTTCGAAGGTCTGGAAACATCGAATCAACCTGGTTTCTTTATCCATGGTGCTGGGGATTTCATATGTGAAGAGGACAACTTGAGTCCAGCATGATCGATATTTTCGGAACCCATGCTAGTGTCCATGTAGATAGTTACCTTTTTCCAGGTAAATACAATGTTTGCTCTCAGAATATGTTAGAAGATTCTGTTACAAATATATATGACTGCTATAGGACTCCGTTTTTAGTAGGCGAATGAGATGTGTACTGTTTTCTGTTCACTGAGAACGCCGGAGGGACTAACGGTGATTACGGTAACAGTGTAGCTAATTGACTCACGCACTACGTATCGAACTTCGAGGTTACCAACAAACGATCAGAACATAGTGATATATGTTTTTGTCACTCTATGAGTGACTCAGAAAAAAAAGAAAAAATTTGCTCCCTTCAAGGCTAACAAAAATAGCACCTATACCGTGCATGGCAGTCACCGCATTGCAGTAGTTTGCGTCATTCTCGATACATCATTATAGGGATTAGCGAATACCAACAAGAAGACATTTGTTTACTTTTAGTCTCATGTTGATTACTTAAAAATCATGTCAAATTATTTTAGCGCCAGGCTACAAAGTCGTAAGCAATTGGAAGGTGTAAACCCCTGCGTAATGTAGGGTAATCACCGTAGTGCCGTCTTGTATAAAGCCTGCTATGGAAATATTTAGCTATACGTCAAATTTCGGGTCTGAATCACAACTACCAATCTCTTCAGTGGCGCATTAAGGAAAATGATGGTGAGCCGTATCACACCAGTCAGAAGAAAATGATAGAAATAAACAATCAAATAAATAAAAAATACAGCTGGTTTCCAATTTATGGTTGTGTAAGGTATTTGCACTCGTAAAGTTACAGGGAAACGATCACACTCATGAATGATTGTGGACCCTATGTTGTACACATGTTTCCCTGTTTATTTATTATAAATGTTTCTTTCGCCCTCGATTACCATACACTAACGATTTACACTGTATAGGATTTATGAGACAATCCGATAGTTCATAATCATTAATACTATTTTACTGGGAGTTTCAGGATGTTACACTCACTCTTTAATCTTTTTCCCGAATTTTTTTTTTTTATTTCCAGTTTTCTGCCCGTGAGAATTAGTTTCTTGGAACTGCTAAACAATGCCAAGATATTTAGGAGTTATTTTCCGAACTATATTTAGTCTTTAAAGTTTCGGCGGCTAAATTTGGAGACAGCGGTAGTGGCCGGGAGCGAAGCCGTGAGACCCCTAAGCAAGAAAAGGGCTACACATTGTTAGAGACCGTGGAATCAATAGCCGCTGCTCGCTAGCCTCCTCATACTCAGGTAATCGAGCTGTCATTGTCGGTTTTATTCCGCACCGATTAGCCTCAATGCAGCATAAAAATTGCTCGGCATAAAAGACGCTCTTTGGCGAGCAGTTCCTTGGGCTTTCAGCGGCCTCCACTCGTAATCGCCTCTCCGCCTTCCTCTGGGAGGGCGAGCCTCATCCGCGCCGCCTCGGCTAAATACTGCTGCTGCTGCCACTGCTGCTGCCTTCCCAGGTGCTGCTAAAAGCTACTAGCTTCGTTATTTCTGTCGTACGTATCCGTCTCAAAATGAGCTACATACAGCGAGTATATGGAATTTCCTGAAATCATTTTAATCCAGACATTTATGTTTCGTTCGAGTAATTATCCTTCGACCCTCCCTTCTTCTTTGCACAACGAATTGTCCTATGTGAATGGAAAGGTGCGCAGCTCACTCCAGTTAAAAGATATAAAACTGACAAGGGTGTTTCACTGGCTCAGCGTTTGAGACGAGAACGGGAATCGTGCAAGATTTCATCATGTCCACAATATCAGAAAACCCGCAAAGTATAAAAGATGGTTCAATAACTTTCTGCGTTATCGGCAGAAATAAAATGAATTTTGCGTTTTTTAAACAGTTGCTAACAAGAGTTCCAATTTCAACTGTAAATTTATTCATCAACAAAAAGGTCAGAGACTAAAAATTTTCGTTTTCCTACCAATTTAGGTCTAAAGAAGAATTACCAACAGACTATAAGATTTTATTTCTGCAGAAGCTTCCGTCACGTGCTCCAAAAACACTAATGTACATTTCCTCAAGAATTTGAGTGTATTCCTTTAAGAGTCAGTTACCAAGAACTATTATTTTTTATAAGAAGTTAAGTTTTATTTACATTTTTACTTGTAATGAAGAGTTCATGATAAACTTCGCGTGATGCTTTACTCACTCAGCAACCTTTATTTCTTTATTTCATTTTATCACTTTAAGAAGTCCTTTGAGTCTTCCTGTTACACTGGAGTTTCAAAGAAAAAAATTCGCTATTAGTTATTTACCGATCGGTAAGACATACAATGACTGAACAGATGGCACGACAGCAAAGATAACGAACCAATGAAGAAGGCAAAGTAATCAGAACACAGAGCCTACGTTGTGCATCACTATTTACTATTGAAATTTCGGGACAGCATTTTTCAGGAGGAGTCAAACAACATGTTACTTCCCCCCACATACATAATCCTAACCATGTATGATGTGTGGCTGGCGTTGTAATTTGTAGTTGTGTTTGACGCATGCCAATATATTTTAGCATGGGTCAGATCGGATGCCCATCTGTCGTTCCGTCTCAGGTTTTACCGAGGAATGACATGTTTTTACGCGCACTTGTACCTTGGAGTTCGTGGCATATGTAGTATTAGTTTTATATGACCTGAAGGTATACCTCCAGGGTATGAAACCGGTCGTCATACAGTGAAAACACAATAAGCAGCTATTGCAGATTTGGATTTTCATTCAGTTTTAATAGACACTATTTCACCATCTCTGATTTTAAATTGTTTGATTGTCCTTCACATTATGTATAAGAAAAGAAAGTGGTCAAATCCATCTATCCGGTTCGATCCCCCGTTGGCTCCAGGATTTTTATCTGAGACCTACCATTTCTTTATCTCTGTCAATGTTTGTGAAAATGCTAAGTTGCACCGTGGTTCGGAGTCAAAGTTGAGCTGTAGGTCCACCTATAATTGGCAGACGGAGTCAGTTCAACTGTCAGAAGAAAACAACGCCGTGTCACCTCCTATAGGACTGTGCCCAGTGAAACACTGTGATGTTGAAACCAGTCTTGGTGTTGATGACAGCTTTACTTTATCGCTTAACGAACGAAGCCGCCATTGCAACCAATTATATATGGCTTTAGCTTTTGGAATCCTTATCAAGTTCGCTTGACAGCTGATACAGCATGAATTGGGGAGCTTGCTGCTAGGATCGTAACAAGAAGGTGTAACCAAAGCGAAAGAGCAATAGAGGTGCACGGGGAACATAAGAGGGTATGTTTGAAAGAAAGGATACGATGTTCTTGCAAAATCTTTTTAAGTAAATTGAGAGAACGGTATTCGGGAAAGACTGTGCGAAAATTCTGCTACCGTCATCGGATATCTCTCGCATGTTTCATGAAAATAAGATAAGAGAGATTACGACGCTTGTAAAGGCCACGTTCTCCCCAGCTCGAAACAGAAACTGCCACGTCCTGTATAGTGACTTGTGGCGTATGTGTGTATATGTACACACTGCTGGGAAAAAGATGCAACACGCAAGAGGACAAGGTCATTTTACTGACAAGCAGTCTGAGAGATAGTTCATCATTGTAGGAGTATATGATAATAAACTCAGTCGCAGTACAGGGTGCCCAAACAGTCGCATCAATAGACAAAGTAAACCGCCCACAATCTAGCGACGGCGGTAACGCTGGTGTCTATTTTCGCATGCAAACGATCATAAACGTGCCGAATGACGTCCTGCAGTAGATTGTCCCACGCATCTTGCACAATTTGTCGCAATCCAGGAATGATTCTTGCAGGCTCTGGAGGACGAGTAAGTTACCACATCACGATGTCCCATACGTGTTCGATTGGCGAGAGGTCTGGTGCTCTTCCTGAAGGGCTGTTGCTGTACACTACGAAGAGCACGTTGCATAGCAACAGCCGTATGTGGACATGTAAAGTCCTGCTGAAAAAGTACACCACCTTCCCGACGAAGAAATGGCAATGACAGAGGGATACCAATATGTGCAAGGTAGCAGGCAAGGGTTACTTTACCTCGCAGAAACATAATATGTGACCGCGAGTTGTAACTGATGCCCCTTCTCTCCCCCCCTCCCACTCCACAGGCACACCATGAAGCCTGGCGTGCACCTGTGTGGCGTGGGCGAATGCACTGCGCAATAGGCCACGACAGAACCTACTCTCATTACTGAAAGACGACAGAGCGCCATTCCCCATTCAGTCGACTCTTTCGCAACACCAGAGTAGCTGTGCTTGGCGGTGTCGTGGTGTCGGTGGCTACGAGACCAGAGGCATACGTCATCATAGTCCTGCTCCAAGCAGACAGTTCCCAATGGTCCTCTGCGACAGCAGGTGCAACATGTGCCAGAATTTCTTCCCTAGATGATGTTCGGTCGGCCACCGCTTCTAGAAGAAAGCGTCGATCTTGATGTGCGTCTATACTGCGCCCATGTCCAGAACTTGTCTATAGGTGTGGGAATGTACCACAGACCACTGCTGAAAGCAGCGACATATCACCGATACATCGTGCCCAACACGTGGAGCAATCTGTGGATGCGCCCAGCCAACATCCCGCAGACTCACAAGACGGCCCCGTTCAAATGGCTGCAGTTATTCAGCTGGGGTACGTACTCGTCGCCGGTGTACGGTTGTAACCGAGAATGAATGTTGCTAACATGTTCACCCCAGAGCAGCACAGTTCCTGCCTGCAGAGAAAAATCATAGGACACACAGACAAGCCTCCTGAGAGCCCTCTTATCGCCGACGACCGTGAAAAGTAAATGACTAACACTACAACTCCTCAATATGCACACAGTATAGCCTGGTGCCACTGAACACAGGCCTTGCGGATGATGCATGTTTCTTTCTTTGGCAGTGCACTTTAGCATTCCGTTATTAACAGCATCGTTAGGACACGCAGACGAGTATACAGTGTGTGCCGGCTAAATTAAATGAGATAAGCGTCGGAAAACATAAAAAAAAACCAACAGAGCCGTTCCGCAGTTTGGCATGTCGTATATCGTAACTACCGAATAGTTCTGCAACTGTCCTTGAAGTTATTTATGTCAGAAATATCTGCAGGTTTTATTCATTCTTCAGCTACAGCTTTGGACAGCTCCGTCTACCAGCGTCAGAGTGGTTTATCACTTCTCCAGATGCCTGGATTACCTATGCGGCTATCTTTCCTGTGACAGTCTTATCAGTTGCCACTCTCCTCTTACGCATTTTCTTTGTCATCTTTCCGCTCCTCTCACACAACTTTTTATTACCCTTCAGGTGGAAGCTAAGCCTCTGTCAATCTTTCTTTTGTCAGTATATCTTCCTCAGGAATTTTCTTTCCTTTTACATATTATAGATTTTTTCTGAATAGTGCTGCCATAGCATAGAGACTTTTTGGTGTAACTAATGCTTTGTAGAGTTTAGTTTTTCCCTGAAGAGGAGGCATCTTGTAGGCCAACTGCAGCTAAGATAGAGCTCCGTCTCTTGTACCACATCATCGAAGGTGAGGTGCGTGGAATTCCAATTGTTCTCTTGTACCTCCTACTCCTTTTTATTATTATTATTTACTAGTTGTCTTTTTTTGTTCGCTGTCGGATTTCATCATCCCATTATATCTTACCAGAAACGGAACATAAACATAAGTTTCGTCGAATGTGAAAGTTACTTGACTACAATGTACCAAAAACCATATTTCAATACCTGTTGATTACGTAAATCACCGTCACACTATTTTACTGTGAAAAAACACTTACTCGTTGTTATAAAGAAGGAGAAATTGTCACTTTAGAAAAAAAATTACGTCAGGGAAGTTTAGGAATGACGAGACATATTTGGTGCCATGTGTTTTCTAAATCTTACGTAGCATCAGTAACTGGTGTAGTTTTCTTTATTTACTGGCAAGTTTGTAAAGAATGCAGGATTTCCTGAAACATCGAATACGATGAACGAAATTAAGTACACATTTCCTGATTGGTTATGCGCAACTCCGCCATTTTCATATCTTGATTAGTTTATATCATGCATTTGGTACATGAAAATTAATCAGGAAATGTGGAAAATAACTGATTATTAGAATCTGTCCTTTTACTTCAAAGCCTTACTCTTTATAAACTCTCCTACTATTATCAATATTTTCCTTTGTGACGGATTAAAAACGTTTTGTTTCTTTGTTCACTACCAATTATTTCCTAACTATTCACTTTCCGTATCTGCAATAATTGCTGTATTAGAAGTACTTTAGCTCGGTTGTTATTCGCCATGTAATAAATTGTTAGCTGTGAGTAGACTCATACTCTAGAACATTACGTATCGTCCGTTAGTGTGTTTACTGTTTACAAACCGAAATCAGCTGTCCAAAACTTCCTTTTCGATGATATTGTGCGCATTTTTCGCAGTGATGAAGTTGTTTGCGCAAACAAGCTGACTAATTTTCAGTGACGTTTTAGTACTTATACCAGGTGCCTTGAAGAAACCATTTTGGTATCCACTGTTTTCTTATTTCCTTCCTCATCCTTAAGTCAATTCGAGCTTGTGCTCTGTCTCTGATGACCTCGTTGTCGATTGGACGTTAAAACTTAATCTTCCTTCCTTTATAGATTTGTTTTTATTGCAGAAAAACTCGAACCCTAATTCCTGAAATGAAGCTGTTTCCCGAATTTGTTTCATCCATAGCCAGTATTTTCGAAACTTTGCACCTCTACTAATTATAACGATTGCTCTTACAACAGTGTGTTCCGAAAAGGGGTACTTGCTGACTTCCATGTATTGACAGTTCTATGACAATAAAGCAGTATAATTCCTCTGTCTTGCCGTCTCCCAAATAAAAAGTTATAGCGGTCGTGCTGGCCACAACGAAACTGAAGATACAGAGATTATATCATTTGTTTCGCAAAGTAATTTGTTTACACAACTTGCGCTCGCTAAATGTTTTAATTTGGCAGCAGGACGTGTTTGTAAATATTCGACGTTGGTCACGAATGAGGGTGAAGTTGCGGCGCAGAATTCTTGCCGAGGGCCGCGTGTTGCCCCATGAATGCGTCTCATTTTCAACCTGCGAGCAGGAAAGAGTGATGACAATAGCAAAAGCCACTCTCATTAACGAGTACCAGATGAGACTAGACACAAAGAGATAGTCCGATATTAATCTGCAATATCTTTGTTCCCTCTGTTCACACCCGAGGCTCGGAGAGAAGGCAGGCGTCTATCGCCCCGTGACGGATGCACCATCTGTTTCCAATCAGCCTTTCTTTGCTGCTGCGAGCTACAACACCTACGCACTGAAATTTGTTATTCTGTGTAATTTACGAAATCCAGAGGATACATTCATTTTATTAGCTGATAGATCACGATTAATGGTCTCTGTCAATTGCGAATCCTTCTCGGTGGTCTTTAGTAGTGAAACTGATCTCTAAAGTGATAGATGACTGCGATTATAATTTATCGTGATGATATTTAACTGTAGTTAAGCACATATTTATATACTTCCTAATTTTATTGAAAATAAAAAATGTAAGTTATGTGACGTATTATTTCAAATTGTGGCAAACTTTTACAAATTGCTTATGCTTCATTGCAGTCACTTCATCTTCAATATGAATTGAAACCTTGGTCTTTAACTTTCAAACACTTATAGACACTATTATGTTCTTCTAACGACAAGTACCTCCCATTGTTTGAGTAGTTCTTAAAACTGTAGACTTTGAGTCATGATTATCAGGTTTTTGCCTTGTTTTTGTAACACTTGCTTGTAAAAGACGCAGAACTGCAGAATATAAATCGAAATATGTAGCGATGCTTCTATGAATAGCTTGAGGTTTCATAACCATGCCATGTAATGAGTCTACATTAATATATAAAGCCTTTAGAACTGGCACTCTTCCTTCAAAGGTCAGTATACACACAGGAACATTACATTTTATTTATTTGGTATCAAATGGAAATCTGCAGTAAATTATCAAGCCTCATCTTGAGAATAATGTAAATTTTGCTGTAACGAAAATATAAAAACCTAATAAATATTTTACAAAGTTCGCGCGCATTTTTTTTTTTTTTTTCCTGAGGTAACTCTCGTCGTTACACTGTGGACACAAAATCAAGACCTTTGGGGCGAAAAAGTGCAAATAGAGACAATCACGTTATGATATGCAGAAAAGTTCACTACAGTAGTATATCGTAAGTGTCTGTGAAATCAGTTTGTCAACGAGGAAAATGAAATGTCAGTAATTAGATAAAGACATTCATAGTGACGATTTCTGAAAAAGATTCTTGATATAACTACTTCTTGTTTTCATGTGAACACTTTGAAAAATATGACAAATTGGCAACAATGTAGCACCGGAGATTTTTCCATTTCTTTGACGTAGTAGCTGCTCTGTATTTGTATCTACAGTCCGATATTTATTGCAAGTCGATATTCGATGCATTTCGTCCGCTTCAGATTCATCATCAGGCATTGCTAAGTTATTACCAGTACGTATTACGTGCACTTAAATATTAACTATCTAGAACACCACAGTTAAAATTGAATTAATTAGCTTAAGAGACACACTATGTTATTTTTACCAGAGGCAACAACTACGAATTACGGTCGACGAAAATATCGGTGAGGACAGTTTCATGTGAATTACTTTTTTCGAGGGCAGTAATCTCAACATGCGTTTGTTTATCATGTACAGGGTAGTTTCACAAGCTCATTCACAAACAGATTTTCTTAGAAAATGCTCGATAAAAAATATTTTCTGTACGAAATTCAAAGCAAATAATAGCTTCAAACTCTGTATAAAATTTTAAACACACATTATTAGTATCGAGGTATTTTAAAACCGTCCGTGCAGCTACAAGAAAGTGCGTGTTTTTAACACTAAATGCGTTCCGTTTAGTTTTATTTAGATCTAGAAAACAAAGCATATTGTGAATATGTTTCATTACAGACCACTGACGATGTTTTTATATTAATAAAGCGAAACGTCAGGTTACTTTGCATTCGGAAAGTGGGCGCACTCAGCGACTGTTATGTGATTTATAAATTATAGAGCGCAGCAATCAGTCATCCTTTTGTTTTATTTTATTTTTTCCAGGTTTTATTACGCAAATCCAGATTTCGGCTAGTGCCTAGCTATTATCAATGCACTATTTTCTAATTTCGATGCATGTTAGTTCTCTGTAGTTCGGCCGTCAGTCACAGTTGTTTGAATACTTGAGTATTCAAAGAACTGTGACTGACGCCCGAACAACAGGGAACTAACATGCATCGAGATTAGAAAATAGTGCATTGATAATGGCTAGGCACTAGCCGAAATCTGGATTTGCCTAATAAAACGTGCAAAAAAAAGGACGACTGATTGCTGTGCTCTATAATTTACAAAACGATACGTGTTTGATGAGAAAATTCGAACTTTCTTATAGTTGTACAGACAGATTTAAAATACCTCCAATAATTATAAAGCAACAACAAAAATTGTAGCCACACAAGTGAAGAACGTACTGATAATCAGAAACTGATACGTAAGTTTTGAAATGTTGTTTGTTGATATATTATACCTCCTGAAAAGCATGCTTTGGAGGACACAACACATACAACTGGTTGTGACGATGAACAAAAAATTCAAAACATTAGTGACTATGTTTTATTTATGTATTATGAGGAATATTTAAGAGAAATTGACTTAAAAGGCTTAGCGGCCTGAAGCCAATATCTGTCCGCTCCTTATAACGCCGCCAGCTGTTTCGGAGCATCTTATTTTTAAAATAATGTCCCTTGCATAGCAAGGATCTGCGCAAACAAATTAAATGCAAATGAACCGGTGGTATTCAAGGGAACAGCACTTCGGGGTTTAGTTGACAAGAAATATTCCCTACCGCTCTTGTAAATCCGTCTTCCAGGTTCTGTCAGTGTAAAATGTAAAGATATTCTCTTGCTAGATAAAATCACGAATTTCGTGCTGTTACGAAAGAGGAGGGTATTTCTCTGCTGCGTAATAACGTTGAAACCACTGTTTTTAATCCCAATTATTCTTACAGAATAATTATCGTATTTATAAGACGAGCGTTGATTATGACGTTTCGTTCGTATTTTCTTTCGCAAGATGACTCATGCAAGATGACTTAGAGACGAAATCCGTCAGGAAGCGAATTATGTGATTAGACTTGAAGAATATTATTATCGGAACAAATCACAGCAATAAAATACTGAAAAATTGCCGTTTATTTTTTATTACTAAATTGTAGGTTATTTTATAACTAAACAGATGCGCTAATTAAAAATTGGACATCAAGTAACAGATACTTGAACGGTAGATCATCGACATAAGGAAGAGAGGTTGCTAAAGTGTGCGTCTGCTGCTCCCCTACACGATGTGGGAAGTAGCAACAACCATTACGAAAATTTACTTTGAGATTCCAATTTATAGTGTGAATACATAATAGAACTGAGACAGACATTTAGTGGATATAGTGGCTTTTTTCTTTGAAGTTCGCAACTGGTATATGCCACCTTTACCCAGTGCTAAATGTTGCTCGAAACTTGCAGTTAGTTGAAACACTGAAATGGTTATTAAAATAAAAAATGAAGCCATTGAAGTGAATTCAATGGAATGTACGTAATAAAAATGGGACAGTTAGATCTGCGATTGAATATGTATGTTACTAATTCAAGTTTTGGATGCGAAGCAGAATTTGCAAGTTTCGAGAAAAATAAGGTGAGAATTAAATGCGAATCGTTTGCTATTGGTTGTTATGGACTTCAGAGATATAATATATCTTCTTCCTTCTCTTTTAGTGCATTCATATTATTCTTGATCTTGTCAATAGGAAAGAAGTTAAAATATAAGATATTTCTCATTTTCAAAGTACAGAAGTACGTGTTTTTACTCACGTTTGATTACGATTTCTGTAAATATGGTACCTTATGGTTGTTATTTAGAGAGATCACCAGCGACTTCGTGTTTTGTTTTTCGTGTTCTCTAATGACACGTGGCCTTACAATGACCTTATGTAAACGTAAATACGATATATGCAGCTAATGTTTAGTTTGTCATTTGTATTCTAAATACTTCATTTGCAACTTCTGGTTTCGGTATTTCGTTTGTAACAACAAAATTTCTCTATGTTTCACTGCGTTTTATAAAGCATAATTTCTCTATCTGTGCAGAAATTTCATTGATAACGTTAATACGGCTTAAATAACGTAAACTTCCTTGTTTACTACTTGGCGAAATCTCATGTAAGACAGCTTTCAACAGGAACAACACACAAAACTTAGTTCTCTTGCTCATGAATATCCAAAGATTAACTATATACATCACAGCTTGTAATCCAGTAGTGAAAAAAGTCTTTCAAAGGCATGAGATATTGTTTATCATACTGTCTTCTGACACCACAGATTTTTGTGAATGCCTTCTATGGCTTATCTATCCACATGAGGTTTTGGAGGTTTTCTACTGAAATTTGGAATCACTCTTTCTCTGGAAATACTTTCCATGCATCAGTAGGTAACTAGTATTCCAAAAAGGAGATCACTATATTTACGACAGTTGTTCAGCTAGAGTAAATGATTTTATATTATTACGCACTACTGATTGGTTTCGGCATTTACGCCATTGTCACGTACTCACAGATTACAACATCCTTACTGCGCGCGCACGCCGTTAGGTTACGATTTAATTTTTAGCGGGACCCTAGCATTATGACGTTCTAATCCATATGCAGTTACTATTGGTTATCCGGTGACAAACGTATAATCCACATGCACTTGAAAATGGCGCAAATTCCCAAACCGATCGGCAGGTCGGAATAAAATAAGAAATTTTATACCAGGTGAACAGCTGTCGCGGAAATGATGTAATTCTTGGAATTTATTGAGGCTGTAGCGTCTGATTGCAAGAAACCAATCAGATAACTAGGGTTATTGCGTTCTAATATGTATTTACGATTTCTAAGTCCTGTTAACTAAACAGGTTATAGTCTACTGAATCAATACTGCCTCGATGCAGATACAGACTCGAGTAATATAACGTAATTACATTAAAAGAATGTGGGAGCAAAGGCTGAGAAATTCCACGAGAGTAAAATACGACACTGAATTCACATGTCGTTCATTGACAAGCTTGAAATGCGATCTGCAGGATTTCAAAACGTAAATGCAAACAATTATAACAGCGTGAATGGGTGAGTAGTTTTCCCCAGAATATCCGCGCTGGAGGGCAAGCGTTCGCCTATGATTGGTAGCAGTGCGGGGGTGTGCGCGTTGCTAGGCAACCGGCGACACAACACGAGGGCACGGGCCGCATTCCCTGCTCGCCACCTCACTAGCTCTATTGTTGCTTCACTCAAATAACGCAGAATTTCACTTCTTCTTGTCGATCTTATTCCTTCTCTACAAAACTCGAGTACAGAGTAGCAGAGAAATACAATGTACTTATTATTGCGTGGAGGTCAACAAAAGTATTAAAACTTGGTATAAAGTACTTTTAGAGGAAACGTTCTGCTAGAGCCTAAATTACGTTTGCAACTAAAAAACAGTAAAGCAACTAGGCGAATTTATTTTATGTAACTCGTCGACTCATCGGAAATACGTTTCGTACAGCAGTAATGCCTTAGAAATAATAAAGTTTTTTACAGTTGCTGTTGATAAAAACTTCTTGCCTTATCGCGTAATGTACACCAGAAGAGAGGCTTGTTTTCTCTACATGTGCTTAGAATGTCTTCGTTAGTTACGTAACTTTCACACAGTTAGAGAACTATTCGATTGCTCGATGAAAATTCACTTCTTTTGCGACATAATCGCGATTTTTGGCGTAATATACATTTGGATAAATGTACTGCACGCTATTCGGAAGCTTTCAAAGCTAAGACGCCGAATAAGGTTGGTAATTTTGAAATGTAGCCGACAAATGAAATTATGCAGATGAATATTTGTAAACATTTCATAGCAGATATTTAAATCGAAACATACGCGTCCAAAGACCTGATACTCTTTGTATAATGGAGAATTTCTTGCAATACTAACCTGTTAACACGCAAAAAAAGGTTTTCTTAAATCTGGTACCTTCTTGTTTATCTTCTGATAACATTTCGAATGTTTGCTATGCTCATCAGTCAATTTCTGTAAATAATTTGGCTCTCACAAATGTTGAATATTTTGGTAGCTTTTATTGTTCCGATTATAGTCTTATATTTTCGTGACTATAAAGTGTTATTAAGTATAGAAGTAGAAAAAAACACTATAGTGACCAGAAAGAGTATCATACAAGAAACATTCCTCATGTTACAATACCAGGAATTCATAGTCCAGATGGAGCACAACAAATTTAATCTCTTAATATGTCGGTCAGGTATTTGGGCGATTTTTCTGGTTCTTATAACATATAAACACAGGGAAAAATTTACAGTGACATCCGAAGAACTGATAAAACATACGGAAACCCTTGTAAGTTTTTCTTCATTATTTAACTTACGGCATAGGTGATAAGAACTACAGTGCGTTGTTCGAGAAAGTATTTACAGTGATTTTCTAACAGTTTCTGTAATTCGGCGACGAAATTCCGATTCCACATCTATGAGGATCCTAATGATATCCTTGAGTTTGTGGTATTCGACAAAGGTTTAAAATACCAGATAAAAGTGTCAAAATTATGTCACTTGACTTACTTAATTCTTAGTAGACAATGAAACTTTCAGAATCGATGCTGTAAATATATTTAAATGAAGTCGAAGTTTTTTGTCGACTTTTGAAGTTGTGTCGGTTCTTTCTGTTGCGATTGAACAGGGTCGAATCTTGTAGACAGGCAGTAACAGTCGGAGACTTAAGTGATATGAGGCAGTGCCCTGTTACTTTGATTTCGGTAAAATTGCTGAACGGCACAAGAAAGACAATTCCCTCTGCGGATACGAATCAAAATATTTGGACTGTGCTTCTTATTCATGTTGCACAAATATGCGAAAATAAGTGACGGAAGCTGCTTGATTTAGGCAATAAAAATGGGTGTAACGGAATGGCGGTTAATTTTGTGTCGTTATGAAAAATAACTACTGTTGCGAGTGAAACTTAAAACCCCTCAGATAACATTGTTCTCTCATGTTCTAAGGAAAGGTCACGTTCACACTACCAGACTTTCTTCTATAAGTTCATTCTTTAACACTCTCCTTGTGGTACTACCCAGGAGGCACTAATGTTGTCTCAAAATGGAAAACTGTGCAGAGATATGACATTATCTTGCGATTTCTCGATATCAGTAAACTGTATAAGAAGGAATCTTCCGTTAATTGTGAAATTCGACAATATTTTCACTAATTAAATGAGAACAAAGAAAATTTACTGAATGAACTTAATATTTTGCCATAATTTATGGCTTGAGTACACGGTTCAGGACGGTCTGCCGCAGTTGGGTAATGGAACAAATCTTATGGCTACCATTTCGTTAAGGCGAAATATGTAACAGGCTAAGGTAAGTATCATTATTATTAAGTATTTATTTCGTTCGGAATGAGGAAAATGATGAGTTATTTTTTCTACCTGTTACTTAATATTTGCTGTGTTCAAGGGTACGTTTATCATTTTCCTGTATGAATGTGAAGTTAACATTCCGTGCGATGGCCTCAAACTCTATCTTCTAATTTTATGATATTCTGTTTCTATTCGAAGTTCTTTAGTATTGCCGGCCGGGGTGGCCGAGCGGTTCTAGGCGCTGCAGTCTGGAACCGCGCGACCGCTACGGTCGCAGGTTCGAATCCTGCAGCGGGCATGGATGTGTGTGATGTCCTTAGGTTAGTTAGGTTTAAGTAGTTCTACGTTCTAGGGGACTGATGACCACAGAAGTTAAGTCCCATAGTGCTCAGAGCCATTTCTTTAGCATTTGGGGAACTGGAAACTCTCGGAAAAAGATGAAAGTAAATGATCTGGATATCAAAGTGTAGGTGTGCGAGGTTATTCCTTTGAGTGAGGAGAAATGTGACAGATAGCAGAATGTTTCCATTACACATTACCGTTTTGTCAGCCACCGCCGTAACTAACTGACGGATGTCCGATTCATGATACAACACTCTATAGGAGTATTTCCTCAGTTGTTCACGTAATGACTCATAAGGCGAATCCGATTGTGAAGATTAGTGGTATGTACAGGTAAAAGGTACAACGTGCTCACATATTCTTTTCGGTTGGTATTAAGAGCCGAGTGTAGTGCTATTACCTCGCTCCTGAAATAGTGCCGAATTTATGAAACAACAAACGTTTTGTCAATTTTTTATATTAGAAATCTGACAGGCCACCAATGAGACCAAATTTCCAGACTTCAGATTAAAGAAAATGTCCACTCAAAAACGCTCAAAGTTTAATGATTATTACCGGAACTGTTACAGAATCTCGCTTCAGTGATTTAATGACATAAATAAAGGTCCAAAGAATAATACAACTCGACATTGTAGCTATGCGTAAGACTCGCATCTTACAACGCTTCTTCAACTGTTTCGGGAGTCACACTGAATCACTACATCTCCTTCCAGGAGAGAGATTAGGGTGTTACGTTCATTTTTATCAATAGATTCCCAATTATTATCTACCTAATTCTGACACGAGTCTTAAGCAATGAAAGAAACGAAAAATAAATTGGCTATCGGGAGGCTTACTTGAAAAACCCAAACGCTTGAGAAATTTCCTCTTAAAGTGAAATGTCCGTTTAAAATCAGTGTTACGCACCAATGTGATTGTTAATGTGCAGTAGTCTTCGTATTATTGTAACTACATATTCCGAAATACGCCAGATAATTTAGTTTCCTCAGAGATATGAAATCTGGGGTATTCTCAAACGCCAAAATTGGATATAACTGCCCAAACTCTGGTGAGAATTATTACTGTAGAACGTTTATCGTCTTGTGCACATGTGAAAAACTACTTCAAGACAAGTGGCGCTCTTTGCTGTTTTATGTTGAAAATAAGTAAAATTGTTTGCCGATAACAAAATATTCTTTAAAGGGATGATGTTGTGTACAAATCATTAGAGCAGATTAAAGCCAACGGAAGACTGATAAATCCCGTACCTTCACCTCGATGCATAGGTAATGCAGTTCTGATAAAAAAAAGTACACAAAGAGACGGATACTTTGAAAGATATTACTACCGGGAATGAAACATGGAGAAAAAGGAAAAAAAGATACGAAACCTATAAAATATATAGGTAAAGTTAATCTGATAACATTTCACAGAAGATAAACTGCCCAGTTTCGTAACCATAACGTGGCTGCGACAGAAGAGATTGTCTACTCTTAAGTGACAAATGTATGACACAAGTTTCCTGTTGTAAATATATCAAACCATAACATCCAAGACAGTGACACTTCCATTATGCTCAAACAATTGAACGAAGACTACACATCCTTCGATTTAATTTCAAATATTGAAGTGCAGCAGTTGTCTTCCTGTTATTGTTAATTATATTCGGGCAGCGATCCTTTACAGCAAAGTTTATAAGCTATATTCATGCCTTGTTGTCACAAAATCATCAACAATACCCATTCGTAAAACATTTGAATCTAATAGTTTTCCTTGAGCGTCGGTCCATGGTTGCTAAAAACTTGTAAAATGGCTCTATGACCGCCCACCTGTAAATGAAAATAAACCAAGAAGTTGACAGCCTCCGGATGGTCATGTAGTTATTTCAAAAACAGGTACCGAAGCTGATGCGCAATGTATTGAACCTAAAAACAAAGGTATAGGAAGGCTTTAGGAAGGCACCATTCTTGAACAGCGAAGTTATCGTGCGTTTAGACAAACCACGAGCGTATTTTCGGCTGTAGATCAGATGGTGAAACGTAGTTCTCATCTATGTTCTATCTTGCTTCGTGTCGCTGCCGTGTTCGTTTTCCAGGACACTCGGAGACGTGCCTGCCCTCCTGAAGCGTTGAATGTCATTCCCTAGATGTTTCATTTACATTTTAAGACTGACGTTCGTGTCGACATCTACATCTACATGTACACGATTACTCTGCAGTTCACACTTAAGTGCTTGGCAGACGGTAAATAGAACCACTTTCAGATTATTTCTCGACCGTTCTACTATCGAATAGCTCGTGGGAAAAATGAACACCTAAATCTCTCTGCGCGAGTTCTGATTCCTCTTATTTTGTTAAGATGGTCACTTCTCGTCAAGAAAATATTTTCTTATTCGCAGGAGAAAGTTGGTGACCGAATTTTCGTGAAAAGATCTCGCTGCAGAGAAAACCGCCTTTGTTTTAATGACCGCCTCCCCAACTCAGGTGTTATATCCGTAAAACTATCTACCCTATTTCGTAATAATATAAAACGAGCTGCCCATCCTTGTACTTTTTGAGTGGCCTGCGTCAGTCCTACTTAGTACAGCGTAGCGATACTCCAGAAGGGAATGGGCAAGTGTATTGCAGGCAGTCTCTTTAATACATCTGTGGCATCTTCCAAGTGTTCTACTAACAAAGCACTGTGTTTGGTTCGCCTTCCCCACAACATTTTCTATGTGACGGTTCCAATTTAAGTTGTTCGTAATAGTAGTTCCTAGATGTTTAGTAAAATCGGCAACTTTTAAACTTGTGCGATTTGTCTTGCAACTGGAATTTAACGGATTCTTTAGTACTCTTGTGGAAGGCCTCACACATTTTATTGTTTATGGTCGATTACCACGTTTCGCACCATGCAGGTATCTTGTCTAAGTAATTTTGCGTTTCGTTTTGATCTTCTAAGGACTTGATTAGACGGTTGTTGTTGTGGTTTTCAGTCCAGAGACTGGTTTGATAAAGCTCTCCATGCTACTCTATCCTGTGCAAGCTTCTTCATCTCCCAGTACCTACTGCAGCCGACATCCTTCTGAATCTGCTTAGTGTATTCATCCCTTGGTCTCCCTCTTCGATTTTTACCCTCCACAGTGCCCTCCAATACTAAATTGGTGATCCCTTGATGATTGAGAATATGCCTTACCAACTGATCCCCTCTTCTAGTCAAGTTGTGCCACAAATTTCTGTTCTCTCCAATGCTATTCAAGTAGACGGTAAAGAACAGAATCTTGAGCAAGAAAATCTAAGAAAGCTGCTTAAGTTCTCTCCCAACTCTTTTACGTATATTAGGAGCAGCAGAGGGCCTATAACACGTCTTTGGGGAACGCCAAATATCACTTCTACTTCACTCTACGACTTCCCGTCAATTATTACGAACTGTAACCTTCCTGATAGGAAACACAAATCCACTCGCACAAGTGAGGCGATATTCCATAGGTATGCAATTTTATTAGAAGCTGCTTGTGGTGAACGGTGTCGAAAACCTGGAAATCTAAAAATATTGAATCAATTTGAGATTCTCTATCGATGGCACTCATTACTTAGTGTGAGTAAACAGCCAGTTGTTTCAGAAGAACTATTTCCTGAATCCGGGCTTGCTATTTGTTAGTAAATAATTTTCTTCGAGGTATTTTATGATGTTGGAACACAGGATATGATTCAATATCCTACTGATAATCGACGTCAGTGCCACGGGTCTACAAGTCAGTGTATCACTTCTATTTTCTTTCTTGTGTATTGGTGTGACCCGTACAATTTTCAAGTATAAAGATACTGATAGTTCGTCAAGCGAGCTGTTGTATATGTTTGCTAAAATTGGTGTCATTCAGCATACGCTCTTTTCGTCGCTGTGGTGGACTTACCACGTATAGAACCCTATTTTAAGACACTGGGCGGCAGGTATCACTGGCAACGGCTCAATGATTCTGAAGTTTCATACTGTATGAAATATTGTGTAGTTTGATGCTGCTTTGTTTCTTGCACACTAGTCTCCTTTGTGCATCAGTTAGTGAATACTAGAGTCATAACAAATCAGTGGCCATTGTTGGTCAATTCGTCTCCAACGGACGCCGCATGAAGCGACAGATATCATTTATAAGTGTAATCTTTGTAGAGATACACTCACGCCATAGTTTGACGTAATTCCAGTAATCGCAGAAATCGATGGGTATAACGACGTGGTTAATGACGACGTGGTTACCGGAAGCGAAATAAAATTGATACAGTGATTTACCTAAATCTTTGATCTTTTAAGTAATTTCTGTGACGGATGGACTGAGGTATTACTGAAATTGATACCTTCGAAGGAGCGTCTCTCAATGAGCCGGAATATATATCACTGTTCAAATGGTTCAAATGGCTCTGAGCACTATGGTACTTAACTTCTGAGGTCATCAGTCCCGTAGAACTTAGAACTACTTAAACCTAACTAACCTAAGGACATCACACACATCCATGCCCGAGGCAGGATTCGAACCTGCGACCGTAGCGGTCGCACGGTTCCAGACTGTAGCGCCTAGAACCGCTCGGCCATCCCGGCCGGCATATATCACTGTCTAAAATTTTGTTTATGGTAGCAGCAACTACTTTAGCTGGCAAAGAAAGTCATTCCCATATGGTCCGCAGCAAAAAATCAAATCAGTGCGCCAACTTTAAACATTTTTTGTTCAAAATAATTTCCAGTTTCAGGTTTTCGCTGGTGCTACAAGAGGAGCTGTTTTACTTTCCGGAGATGCCGTCGTATACTGAACAAGTTGCATTGTAAATGAACTAAAATATGGCATCTAAAGTGATCAAAATAACGGGAGTATAGTTGAATCTTTGATAACTATATCTTAATCCCGAAATACGTTGCGTTCGGAATTAAACAACTATCCTGTCCAATATAACTTGTTGCTTCTCATTAAAACGTAAACAAACGTTCTTTTTATAAATTATAACAGGTTTTTCTTGCTGCACTCTATATTCATTTATGTTCTACACGTGTTTCATCTTTTACATAAAGCGTCTTCAGAAGATTTAATTTGGAATATTACAGTTTTGTTATCATAAGGGATACTTATAGATTACATAAGGGATACTTATAGATTAGAAAAAAATATTGACGCCATGTCCTACAATCTATTATTACCGCATATAAAAAATTTGTATTATTCCAGATTAAATCTACTGAAGATGTCATAATTCAAAAGGCGAAATGCTTCTGGACCATAAATAAATATAGGTTGCAGCAAGACATAGGCATTTCGTTTTATTAAACTACTATTTATATACTTGCTGCGGAAAATAGTTACAGCAACAATCTTGTACAAACCTGTATTTTCCTGAAAAATCAAAAGTAATCAGAGTTCGAAAGTACATAACGTTTAGAGAGAATAATTATGAAATGTCTCCATCTGTAGGTGTGATTAGTCAGATCAGTTCTTGTATTTATTATGAGGTACAAGCGTACGACCAAGACGCCTTGTTGACTCAGGAACAGAGATATTTACTTCTGCAGTGTGAAGCGTTCTTACCTTCTCTCCAGTAATCTTATCATTGTTTGTTTCGGTTATATGTAACTCTGAAGAATTGGTTTTGAGTAGCACAAACGTGATAAAAAATTGTAAAAGACTATTACATTGCAAATTCGGTGAAATTTTAAGAATGCTTCAAAATGTGTGAGATGTTAACGCTCAGAATTTAGTTTTTAATGACTGAACTGTTCCGTGAAAGACGTACAGATTTACGTATTCGGTCTTCAGCATTTCTTACTGTATTAAACGTAAACAATGATCATAGTAAATGCACAGTGGCTCCATTCCTGTGAATCTACACCACAGTTTGTATGATATTCTGTTAGATATGAATTAATACGTTTTATTCCCTTAGATAGTACTTGCACTTCTGTGGCAAGAAATCATTTTATGACTCATCAGCATTTCCACTGTTCCAGTAAGATAGTAATTCTTAACGATTATTTACCACAATGAAGTTTTGAACTATGCCTTAACTAAAGGAGAAAGCATTTTTGCAGCCAAACGCGTCTCTAAGTGAACTGCAAACTGTTCACCTGCACGGGGAATTTGCTATAGGAAAAGCATTCAATTCTCAGGTAGCTTTATTTTTATCAAACTAAATAAAACGACTAAAATTTTCAACAGGTAGCATCGAAAAACTCCAGGCGTAATGACTTTTAGGTGAGAACTGACGGTCCTTAAGAACAAGTGCCCCTAAAAATGTGCTTGTTACTTGTACCCTTCCAGTTCCGAGGAACCGTGCGGTACTTGTAATTATGTTCTGTAATTTAAATAAATGTTTTGTGATCCTCGCTGAGCAGTTAATACTGTGGAACTTCCGAAGAAACGCTGACTTTGCAGCAGTGCGCGTCGTAGATGTACTGCTAACTGTTTCGTGGTAAATATATTTCCTTGGGAAAAAAACGTTTAAATTAATATGTGGCTTCTTTTTTATAAAAATGCTATCCCAGTCTTTGAATACTTAGGTAAACTGAAGAAGAAAGGTAAACGCTGTTACTCGATGAATGCTAAGCCTTTATTAATACTAAGAATATCATAAGTATTACAAGCTTAATACCTGTGAAGGATGACACACATAGAAAATTACATGAACCGCCTACTTTATGTAATAAAAGCGTAGTATGTTTGCGGCGATATGTCTTCACTTAGCCTTTTATCGTTTGAATTCCGTTCACCACAACTCTATTCATTAAGCTGTCTTTAGTCTTTGAAAATGGAAAGATGCCGTCGAGGTGTAACACACTCTCTTTCCTGTGACAAACATTTTCATATTTCAGCAGTCAAATATATCGTTTGACAGAAAAGAAAAGAAACGAAGGGAAATAAAGGGAATTCACCTGCCTATCGCGGTGCTGGAAACGTTACGTGCTTCCACTCGGTTGAACGGCGCCTAAGATATTCTAAATTGCCTCACAATACAAAAACGTTTACCCGGAGATAATGTTTTGCCGACTGGAGGCGCAGTGAACGGCACTCCGAAAATGCATTATTCCATCGTTAGGCTTATGTTTTGGTGTTCGTGGGCACGCCGCGAGGAGACCTGATCGTTTCCGCTTAGTCAAATGATGTATAAATTTTGATAACGTCATTGTGCATTTTAACTGCAGTAGATAAACTGCTCCCCGCGCACTTCCGCGTTTATGTTGATGTTCCGTTCTTATTAGGCTCTGCAAATGAGCCACGGTGGGTACTACATCAGCGTGCAGCATCGCCCAAGTGCAAGTTAAGAAATAAAGATAACCCAGGTTTTGTCAGAATGAAACCTTCGCCCATTATCGACCGCACACTTTCTCAAAAAGAAAAAAAATGAAAGCAAGAACCCCCTATCTATCGGCTTTATGGTAGATTAATTATTTAAAGACTTAACTAATGCATCGCACCCGTCTTATCTCTAGGGCTACAGCGTGCCCACGAAGTTTCTCCTGGTTGTTGGGAGGTAGCCCGCTTTTGAATGTATGTTAAAGGAAGGACTTCCTGTGTTCGGTCTTTGCCGACATAGTAAAATTATTCAGACGAAGAGATTTCATGTGTTTTCATTTAGTTTTGACTGTTATGGGATAATACCTCCTTAATAATTTTGCGGTCAAAGCTATACTTGTACGAATGCATATGTGCGTTTGTGTGTGTGTGTGTGTGTGTGCGTGTGTGTGTGTGTGCGTTCGTGCGCTATATATATATCTCGTGCTACGTAGATGACAGTATGGGGGTAAGCCTCGAGTTATTAGAAACGTGCCAATAAAGGAATGCATGTACGTTTCAGAGCCCCAAGATTCTTGAAGACATTTATGCATGATGATATACTAATAAGTATTTCTGAAAGGTAGTAGTTTAGATAAAGCTTCACTAATTATCCGGTGGAAGAACATTGAAAGACAACACGAAGTGTGTTAAGCCATGACCTCCTTGCAAAAGTGAAACAGATTGCAGAAACTCGTCAATAACTCCGACTCTCTAGACAAACAGTAAACGCTTGATAAAGTAGATCGTTTATTTAGTTAACATTTTGACAACACGACATTATTTTGTTGCGATACTAAATGAGTGTCTGCCAGATAAGAAACTTTATTACGCAATCTGTTTCCACAGACACCAACCGTATCCTGCAGCCTTTGCCTAGGAATCACTGATAAAATTTATGTGACGCACTGGGTTTTTCTGTGATGCGTCGAAGTGCACGGAAGAATGTGTCAAGCTGAAAAGCTTCTCCACATATTGTGTTATTCCATGAGCCAATTTCGATGAACTTGTTACCAGAATTGTCTTGTGTGGACGAGGTTCTAAGGCCAGTCTGAGGCATATTTCATTTTCAGTCACTCTACGGCACACACTCAGTAATAGGTCCCAAAGCAGCGAGAAACTATTAGAACCGCTAAAAAACGTTTATCAGAAATTCCTTTCTCCGTGTCTGCAGTTTATGACATTATCGAAAATTATTGGTAAATATCCGCAAACTGACTAAATTTTCAGTAGGTATTGAATCATGAAATTTCCTGTTCATAAATTATAAAATATTACACTCTAAACAATATGCGCCGCTGCAGCGTAAGCGCGAATTATAATTTAGAAGAAAATATGGAACCTGAAATGTGTACGTGAACGCTCCTATTGACTTTGATATTATTCTGATTTGGAATTACTTGAGAATATTAAACATTGGGTTATTCTTGTTTTCCTTTAGCAGTATTGTGTGTTTCTGATGGCTGAGAGTATCTATAAGAAATTACACTTCTGATATACATTCGCAGCAGAAGAAGTGCAGACACTACAGTTAAGATGTGCAGACTTCTAGTTCAATGTATCTTTCTTGTACTCAACAGACTTTTCGTGACAAGAACTTCATAAATTGCTTTTCTGCCCTGATACTTCATGTAGTCAAGCACTTTTACGAACGTTGTCACCGTCGTTGAAGCTGTCCTTTATAATCTAACAGAAAATTCCTTCACTTTACAATGGAGCAGATTTAATTGCAAATTAAGTGTGTTATAAAAATCATAATACATTGCTGAAGAAAAAAAAACAAGTTTTTTGCTCACGCAGGTCCCATAAAATATGTGTTGCTGTTAAACGATAGCGGTATCGGATTACGAGCCCGTTTTGTGATACTAGATGGCATTACATTCCCGAAATTTATTTTTTCTGGCAACACACTCGTATTAAATTAAATATTTATGGAAAACCGAAACTGAAGAGATACTTTGATAAGTGTAGTTGTGTAGTTTTCAGCAAATAAAAAGTGAGTACTTGAGTGAGGTTTTAAAAACTACTTAAACTATCTGAATTTGTAACGTATAACATTTTTATCTTTGTTGTCCTTCTATCCCAATTCAGATTATTATACTTACGATGCAGCTTGTGATCACATAACACGAACAATTTTTTTAAATAAATTAATAGGCTATATTTTCACAAATGAGCGTATTCTTTATTATTTCACGTTATTCTCCAAGGACCTACAGTTATGTAAACTGCTGTGACAATATATTACATTTCTTATAATCACTAGTTCGGTACAGAGAAAGTTACTAGGTGACTGACTGACGGTGAATATTTTCTGTCAGTCAAACACCATCTAGCATTTTATTCTTGTTTTTCTGCGAATTAGTGGAAAGTCACTCTCTTCTCACAACCGTATGTTTCTTTCTGTAAGAGATAATAAATTACATTAAGTTGAATACCTTTCTAGTCAGCTGTACTATCATTTGGATAACCACTTCTAACATAATTGAGATATTTTTCTTTGGCATTGTTCGATATAATTCTTTGTATGTTTCGACTATTCCTAAGCCCATCTTCCATGACTGAAAAGTAAATAAAAGTTGTGCAGTGAACTGATTTCGATTCTTACTCTTCACTACTGTCGCCTTATATTTTAATGTACAATTTCAGTGTTGAATTTGCGTATAATTGATAATTTAGCTGCGCAGGATAGTTGGACAAATGAAAGGGCATGTCTAATGGAGTTGTCAACATATTTAGTGGGGAAAAATTAATAGATAGTCTGCCACCATTTTACATGTTACCTGTGAATACTCAACATATTTCCAGCAGTTAAATACGCACGCTGGGAAGTCTTAACATGTTCACTATACTTCTGGCTGCCTTAGTCTCAGAAGGCATTTTCCGTTAACCGACGAATACTGGCAAAGTAAGAAATAAATCTTGTAGGAAGATTATAAGTTAGGCAATAGCTGATTCATTTGATTTAAATATGTTTTTGAACGGAAATAAATGAAGTATTAATATTACCGGCAAAATCTAGAAACAACTAAGAGATATCATTTTAAATGTGAACTGGTCAGTCAAAGCTCACATTTATTATCTAAAATAACCAGAAATCAAAGTTTCTTTGTAATGATTTTAATAATTTGTATAGAAGTAAGGCAACTGGAGAATCGTAATAAGAGGATTTGTGAATACAAAACGTATCGAAAGTCCCTGACAGTTAAAAAATGTATGAAGTCATTCTTGTTACTCAAGACAGAGGCTAAAAGATACCTCACGTATTTAAATCATGTGTGTTGTAATTCACACCTAGCTTAGACTGATGAGAATAACTTGAATTGGTCCCGTCTGCGATATTTCAGATAACTTTAATTCACTTTTTGACTAAAACACCCGTTAACGTCCTTGTACTGGTAACAATAAAAACGGTAATAAACCCATTTGGTTTTCTCGATGGTTCAAATGGCTCTGAGCACTATGCGACTCAACTGCTGAGGGCATCAGTCGCCTAGAACTTAGAACTAATTAAACCTAACTAACCTAAGGACAGCACACAACACCCAGCCATCACGAGGCAGAGAAAATCCCTGACCCCGCCGGGAATCGAACCCGGGAACTCGGGCGTGGGAAGCGAGAACGCTACCGCACGACCACGAGATGCGGGCGGTTTTCTCGATATCGGCGTGAATCGTGTTCTGATCACAGCAGGCTTACATTCGCTATTCGCTGTATTCTTTCGTAGTTTGTCGAACATTTACCCACGCAGTTTGGCTCAAAGAATGTGTGCCACTGTTTGCTCTTAATTTCCTGCAATAGAAAGACCTACTACTGGGTAAAACGAAATTCATAACCACCGTAGGATACGAAATAAGACAAGCATAATGTCTGTTTTGGTACAAAATTAGTATAGCTTCAGAAACGTTGGAAAAAGTTTCACATAATGCTCAAGCGATGTGCGGCATAAACAGAATTAAACCTGTTTCAGAAATATACGCTCCATTGTCTGAATTGCACGCAACACAACGCTCTCTTAAGAAAAGCTTCTGCTGTAGCACATGCAGAAAGAAGACTCCTCGCGTGTATAGAATTGGATTTAAAAATTATGCTTGTTACTGTTCATTTCATCTGTGTAGCTTTTATGTATTTCATTATAACATTCGATGTGTACACGATGCTACTTTTGTTAACTCAATGAATCTTTGGTAAAATAGCAGGTTCCTCACTTATCGGGAAAATACGTTTTGCAATAGTTGTTCATCGTCAGCTTATAAATGAATATCCTTCTATTTCAGATTTGACGTCTTAGATCTTACACAATACCAACTAGTGCAACCTAAGTAATACAGTTTCATCCAATAAACATGTTGTTAAAATCTGCATATATAGGGCCAGGCAGCTAAGACAGCCCATTATTAATATATCTAAAATGAATAAATATAACGAGGTGCGGATTTCACCAAGTTATAGCGGACAATATGGTGAATGTCCTGACGTTCGCAAGTAATATTTATTGACTTTGTTTTTATCTAAGGGAACTATATACTTTTTTCTGTGACACTTGAAAATACCTTAGAAGGGAACTTGAACGATATAATAGCACGTATAGGACTTATCAAATAGTACCAAGATAACAGCGGGCACAAACGACTGTTCCTCCATCAGAAGATGTTCCACAATCGTCTGCCCTATTGCACGAAATGTAAGCAAACGCGTAACTCAGGTATGTTTTTTGTGTTTACCTGTGCGGTTGAAGCCCATCAGACTATTCTGCTGTTGTAGCAATCAGATACCTTGCTCGTAAAGCTTTTGAGACATTCACATTGTATACGACAGTCGAAAAAGTGAATATCGTTTATAGCGAATGTCATCAAACCATTAGAGCAGCGGTGAGGTTGCATGCCGAAGTGTAGGCCTATCTGTATCGTGCTAAGCGCTCACGATCCATCTTCGGAACCATTCTAAAATGTCCTATAAGCCGGAAGTATGGAGAATAAAATACGCAAAGGAAAAAGAAGAGCAACTGGTGAAAGAAATGTGATGTCATTAAGAGGCGTCTCGGAAGCACGGGAGGGATCAAACAAGCAAGTGTTCTGCGAACACTACACTCCATCGTATATCATCCTCTTCACATTATGTTGCATCTACAGCTTCATGGCAATGACTTTCAAAATTGGTTACAGTTCTCCGATTGTTACCTACGAAAAGTGCAAAGGGATGCGGCATATTTGTTTGTATACGCATTAATCGTCAGTTGAAAATAAACGCTGACTCAAAGAAGTGGATAAAAACAACGCTCTTGGTCTATCAATGTTTGGTGTGTGTTTTTGACGACCCCCATCATTGGTCCCTGTTTTACTGAGGGAAATTTAAATACACCAAAGTACCTCTAGTTCCTAAAATATGACGCTGGCTCAGTTATTCGAAGACATCCCACTGCACATAAGATAATCATTGTGTTGCCAACATGACGGATGTCCCTCCCATTCCACACATATAATGACAGACCCTCTTAAGAGAACATTTTGAGAGCATTGGAATGGTAGTCCACGAAGCACCGAATGGTCTGTACCAACATCAAACTTTGCTCTTCTATACTGTTATCTGTGGTGAAAATTAAAACAATAGGTCTATTAGAAAACAACGACGACTCCCAAGGGCATGAAATGCCTTATAACACGTGTGTGTGCTGTCGTTAACTCCAGATGAAATTCAGTGTGCAGTATTGTTTCTTTTGGGGTAATTCTTCTGATTCAAAAAGGGTATTTTTGGCTCAAAAACGGGCTGTTCGAGCTATGTGTGATGTAAGTTCGAGAACCTCTTGTCGACCCCTATCCAATAGTCTGGGAATTCTGACATTGCCCTCACAGTATATATTTTCTTTAATGTCGTTTGTTGTTAGCAATATTAGCTTATTCCCAAGAGTTAGCAGCTTTCACTCAGTTAATACTAGGCAGAAATCAAATCTGCATGTGGAATGCTCTTCCTTGACTCTTGTGCAAAAAGGAGTGCAGTATTCTACTGCATCCATTTTCAATAAGCTACCACAAGAACTCAAAAATCTTAGCAGTAGCCCAAAACACTTATAAGTCTAAACTGAAGAGTTTCCTCAAACAAAAAATGGTTCAAATGGCTCTGAGCACTATGGGACTCAACGTCTGAGGTCATCAGTCCCCTAGAACTTAGAACTACTTGAACCTAACTAACCTAAGGACACCACACACATGCATTCCCGAGGCAGGATTCGAACCTGCGACCGTAGCGGTCGCGCGGTTCCCAACTGAAGCACCTAGAACCGCTCGGCCACACCGGCCGGCAGTTTCCTCATGGCTCACTCCTTCTGTTCTGTCGAGGAGCTCCTGGAAGAGCTGAAAAATTAAGCAAATTCCAGTGTTACATTGTTGATTTTCTTTATTTAAACTTACGAATTGTCGCCTGAATATGTTACTTATATTTCATTTTATCTGTTTCTACTATCGTGTTATAATTTCATGTATTGACTCGTTCCATGACCATGGGGACTTCTCCTTAATTTGGTCCCACGGAACAATAAATAAATAAATAAATCAAAGTCAACATTTTGAGCACTTGGTGCGACAGCCGTGATGATAAACACAGGAACCGTACCTGAGTTAAGTGTTTGTTTGTATTTGGTATAATAGGACAGACGTTTATGGAATCCCTTCTGACGGCGAGACAGCGGTCCGCGGCGCTGTTACGTTGATACCATTTGATTAAGTCCCATACGTGTCATGTTGTTGAAGTTTTCTTAGCAGCATCTTTCAAATGCCACAGAAAGAAATATATAGCTCCCTTAGAAAAAGGAAAGTCAGTTTCGTAATTCGGCGACTGTAAACGATAAAAATTACTTGCGAACGTCAGGAAATTCGTCATACTGTTCGCTTTAACTTGGCAAAAACCGCACTTCGATTTATTTATTCATTCTGGATGTATTTGGGGTGGCCTGTCTTAACCGCTTCACCATGCATATACTTAAGCGTCAACTATGCTTTGAAACACCGCATAGAGAAACACGTTGGGTTAAAAAATGACTACCATTAAGTAAGAGTATGAAAAGATACTTGACAATTAGTTCTGTGTTATTGCAAAAACGATTAGGCAGAAAACAATCAAGTAGGGACTAAAGATCTGGCTAACTAAAATCTGGTCGTAGAAGGCTTATAAAACTGCGAATGTAGTATCAGATTTAATGTTACCTATACGTAGAATGTAAAGCGTCGAACATTAAGGTGTAATGGCGTACGTACGTCAACATCGCAATGAACACTAACGGCGTCTTGTAAGGTCGCGCTTCATTTTTACAAATTTTGAATGCACTGCTGGAATGGAGTACTCCAGATTGAAATTTTGAATAGTTGCAAGATTACTGGGGAGCCATCCGTGAATATAAGAGACGTTTGTGGCCTGTTACAAAAGGATATAACGTAGCGCCATCCGGCGAATGGAGCAGTGTGCGATAAAGAGGGAGTCACTCCTGCAGCCATCGGATCCCATCTATTAGACGAGAGTTTTACAACAATACGCGCCTGGGGGAGCCACACAAATCTCGAATAAATTAACCTGTTGTTGAGCCCCGAAACTAATTTGAAGAGTCTCCGAAGGAGAAAGGAGGCATGTTTCTTTTCATGTGCCAGCTGCTGCAGGGAAGATACTGAACCCAACTTGGCTCGCTCCAAATTCCCCTTAAGAATATAAAGTATTCTACTTCTCTTTTCATTCGGGAATAATTAAACATGCCTTACGTTCGACTTCTTTCGCATGGTGGATCGTATTAACGATAAACGTAAGGGCTGCGCTGTCTTGGATCAGTGGAAATGTCATATGTGGATTAGTACTCGTAAATATTTGGGATCTTACGGTATTTAAAACAAAAATAAGACGCTACTCAAACCTGTTTCAGGTATTCACGCTCACTTCTCAAGGAGTTCTTGAGTCACTTTCATAAACATAACATATATTTCCCGACGTTACTAACATGCATTTTATTTAATATTTCTGTAACCTAAATCTATCTTGCACTTTTCTAACGTTGAATACAGGCGCTACGTGCAGTCTGCGGAAAGTACGTTTGAAAAATATACCTGATTTCAGTTGTACCTATCCAAAATCATAGATCCATTTCATTGTTACCTTGTGTGTTACTAGTCAACAGAACAGCTGCTAAATCTATAATTTAACGACAGGATAAATGACATGTAACTGCATGACACTTGCACACATATGTACGTACATGAGTTGGAGAGGGGACATTTTTTTGTAACATTCACACATCACAGCTAATTTAAATTTATGGACCATTTACCGACTTAGACATGTTATGATGTGAGTTAATAAGCATTTGCAAAAAATATATTTTTATGTGGCCATTGTTAATCAGGAACGTAAAGTTTGTGATGGCTGATTATTCCTTCAGACCGAATCAGTGTTCGGAAATGGCTTTAGATTTCCTAAGAATTTTTAAGTGTTCAGATTACGACAGACAATAGGATCTATCTGCCCGTATATTTATACAGTCGCCACAAACATGTAGATAAAGAGAAAAAGAATATTCACCATAATCTTTTGAAACTTCTAAGGATTTCAAAGGAGAGAAGGTATTTGAAATATACAAGTAAGCAAGAGAATGAACGACATCGTTATGCGTGGAATTCAAGGGTATATGAACCCCTAATTTCTTAATTTGGTTTTGTGAGTAGTATTTACACCATCCGTCAGAAAGTTTAGAGTCTTATTTTATTAATAGCATATAAGCGTTGTCAGCGCGGCAACGACGGTGGTAGCTTCAACTAACAACTGTAAACAACGGATGCGCATCCGACCAATCAGTTGCGAGCAGGTAGTGTTAAGTAGTGGGCATGCGGCCGTAGAATGTCAATGTCGTTGTGTCACAAATCGCAGTGCAGTAACACCTCTAAATCAAGTGTTCAAGATAGTCTCCAGAAAGTTTTGAAGAAGAGAAAAGTGTGTTCAACGCTTGCCCCGCACACCTTGGCTCCCAAACAAAAACAACATTGGACGGAAAAAAGGGTGAAAAGACTTGTTGTTATCAATACGAACGCACCGTAAAACGACAAGGTGCAGAAATTCACATGAAGGTTCAGTAGTAGTAGTTTTATTCATTAGTAGACCACTTTTACAAGGATATTGCACATGTTTTGGTATTAAAATTTAAGAACAACAAAAATAATGCTATTCATATGTACAGGCATTTACATACTTTCAGGTCTAATATGACAAGAATGGGACAAGTAGCCGGCCGTAGCCTCATAATAGGAACCATCCCGGCATTTGCCTGAAGTAATGTAGGGAAAACACGGTTAACCTAAACCAGGGTGGCGAGGGTTCAACAACATCTCAAAGAAAGACATGTCTGAAAGTTTCACATGGTTGGATGAACGTTCTGTGCGTTGTACTCAGGTTGTGGCACACTATGTACGTAGAACATCTGAAGCTTGAAACCCACCACCTTAACTTTTCTCCATTTTTTTTTAATAATCCAGTCTTCAAATTTTTTGGACTGACGGGGTAGGTACATTAGAATTTCTGTATATATCCACATTATGAGTTTCCAGCTTGTGTAACTGCTGGTAAACCTTTCGGGATGTGAGGTCGTGGTCCAAGAAACTCTTCTGTTCCTGACGTTTCGTCCAGGACTGCGCTGGACATCCTCAGAGGCGCTCCTCCGCTACGTCTTGACGACTGACCGGTCCGACGTCCGAGAGCGACATATATACTGTAGGAAAGGAGGAGTGCTCGAAGAAACACGTGATGGGCCAATTCTTGCTCCTTATTTTTGAGATGAGATGCTCGCAATGCATGTTGTGCATAGTTCCTTGTTTTTCCAGTTTTTTAGGAACTCTGTCGTAATTTAGCGTATCTATTTATGAAATTCCTCTGATGGTGCAGTACACCTATATCTACTTTTATTAGCACGCAGGAATGAGAAGTATTACGGAGTATCATCTACGGTGTCGGAACTGAATTAATTGGGCGTAACAATCTTCAGTCTCTGAGGTCCTTTTTGTAGGCTCGTCTGTTTTCAAAATTATTCTGTTAAATGCTTCAGTTGATTAGTAGTGAATGTGGTGGTTTTTTAAAGTCTCTACCGCAGGAATAAAGCATTATTCATCTTCTATGTCGTGAATGCTTTTTTTACAGCAATTAGTTGTGTTTTTGGCCCGTTATCTACCCCACCCTTGTAGCCATCACATGCCCGTGGGTTCATTAACGTGTGGCATGGCAACGCATTAAAGACTAAGTGGCTTAGCGAGCGCTGCCGAGAGTGCATCCCCATTCCGGTTTGCAACAAACTGGTAATCTGGCGCGGCAATGCGTTAAAGGTAACTGGCTTTGCGTCGCTGCTTTCGGTTCGTCATTAATAGCTGGCGAAGCTGTCAAAATTATGCGATGTACCGCTCACCGCAATTAATTCCGCGGTTTGGTCTTATTTAGTAGTGAGCGGCGCATCACAGAGTTCCCAGCTTAAAGTGAAGTTGTGGATGAAAGCGATGCTGTCTTCTGTTAGCGAAAAGTCCCGCGGCTCAGTGCAAAGTGGTACACGAAAAGGCTTCTCCCTACAGATAAAATTAGCGTAAGCTGATATTGCAGGTGGGATCTGTGAGGGCTACCCAAGCTAAACGACGACGGAACGTGTTGCCGGTCATTGCATGAATCTACCATCTTACGTGACAAATTAAACTCTAATGGAAGGTAATTGAATTTTAGTATACTGCTGACTTCGAGATCATAAGCCGTGTGTGTTACATCTCACTGTGTGACAAACTAATTGTTTGCCTCCTTTGGAAATAACCCAAGTTCGCATTCGCTTCCCCCCCCCCCCCCCCCCCCCCCAAGATATAAATTAAGAGACTAAATCCGCAAGGCCAAGAAATTCGAATACCTGCATCCGATAGCTTACGCGCCCAACTCTGAAAGGGCGACGGAATTCCAAAAAAATTTTCGGCGTTACGATAATTTTATATGTACGAGTGAGTACGTAAATGGCGAATTATAGATACCTTTTAGGTGTGACGAAGCTTCAACACCCCCAAACGTAAATCTGCCATCTGAGAAACCTGCTATTGCCACCAATCAGATAACAAATACAGAGGTTGAGATTATTATAAAAGTATTTCGTAATTGCCTAGGCATTCAAAGCAAATTTTAAGAATTCTCATCTGTTCTACAAAGCAGTCGCCCCCACTTAGGAACAGAGAGTTAGCTGAAATCTGAAGGAAAAAGGAGATAAATTTTTGAAAACATGTAGAACGTATATAAAACAGATTGCTCTCCCCGGGAGATAGTGTTTATAGAAACAAGCACAACATTACGTATAACAAAGTTCAAAATTAATACGAATGTGAACTATATGGATAAGAGTAGCAGGTGACGGTAGACTGAGTAATAATAGACTATTTCTTACGGCCACCGATTTTAGAAACATTAAGTGTAGATTGATTTAATACTAGCCTAAACTGGGTAGCACTTAGAAACCCCGACCATATACCGCAGTAGTATTAGTGACTTTAATTTGCCTAGTATCGCCTAGGAAACTCCGCATCAATGACCAGCATTAAGGAAAAGTAATGTTGTGAAGCAATACTGATTGCTTTATCATAAAACTGCTTCGAACAGCACGCAAGAAAAATATCCTAGGCCTCTTGGCTACAAGTAGACCGCTCCTTTCGAGGGTGTCGCCAAGACACATGGTTTGCTGACCTCGAAGCCAATGCAGAGACAATCGTCACCATAGGCAAAAGTTCTTCAAGAAAATGCTTCTACGTGGTCGCCAGTTTGATAGATAGTCATTAATATCACAGACGCTACTTGGAAAGACGAAATGAGAACAGTTAGTACAAATATCACAAAAAGCAATAAAAGACGTAGAAAAATCACCATGGTTTAATGGTTCCATTTGGAGAATGTTGCGTAAACATAGTGCTACACTCTTGCTACAAAACAGAATGAAGGGAAATTGATAAATCTTAACGGCAACTCATACACCCGTAAGTAGAGCTATAGTTTAATCTAGTCATGTGTAAAGTCAAAGAACGGATCTGTTCGTTGATTCATCTGGTTTTGCAATTGAAAACAACAGACAAAATGCTGAAATATTTAATTATGGCTCTCATACAAAGATACTATCATACCAACCCACTCGTAGACACGCAGGTCGCATTAATCATTCAGTGTATTTCGTAAATTGTTGACGTGAGTATACTGATAAATTCTGTCTTCTTACAATCCTAAAGTTATTCACCGCTGTACCACACTGTCAACTGATAACCCAAATATAATGATAAGGGGTAACTTCGTAAGAAACAAACGAACACCCCGAAACGTAATACAACCGCTAATATTATTAATATATACCAACGGTTTACGAGCTTGAGTCAACAGTACTCACGGGTTGTTTAGTGGCAATGCTTACAGGAAAGTATTGGTTAATGACAATGCTTAATGGAAAATATCGCCCCTTGATGATCATAAGGACATACATAACGAATTTGAACCTTCGGTCTGATGAATTACCGTTCCTTTTAAGTACGATGAAATGCTATACAATGCTGATTACAAAGAGAAAAATATCTTATTGGAATGTAGATCTGGAGCATATCACAAAGATTAAAGTGGTATTAATTGGGAGTACATGTAAAATCAGTAGCCGCGAATAGAATTATTATTATTATTTGAAAGGGGGGTTCTAGGAAAGTAAGCTGAAGCTGTATAGGAAAAACGACCTATTGAGTACTGTTTCAGTGTTCGGAATCCGTACCAACTAGGTAGTCAACGACGGGCATGGCACGAATTCATATCCATTGCAACAGAGATGCTCTGGAACTTTAAATCGGAATTTTGGGAAGATAGACGACGCTGTATTCGCACAACACTGTTGGGTAAATTTAGAGAACCAATGTTCGAAGAAGGCTATGCAACAAACCTGCCGATTCTACCGTACATCTTGGGTAGGGATGGTAAACATAAGAAAAGAGAGATGAAGTCGAGTACTCTGAATTTATCCTCGCTTCTTATACTAGTAGATGGGAACAATGGCAGGAGGGTGTCCACAATGAGTAAATCAAAGAAAAACTGGGAATGAACTCTATAGATGTAGCAGTCAGGGCGAACAGGCTTAGATGGTGGGGCCATGTTACACGCATGGGAGAAGCAAGGTTACCCAAAAGACTCATGGATTCAGCAGTAGAGGGTAGGAGGAGTCGGGGCAGACCGAGGAGAAGGTACCTGGATTCGGTTCAGAATGATTTTTAAGTAATAGGTTTAACATCAGAAGAGGCACCAATGTTAGCACTGAATAGGGGATCATGGAGGAACTTTATAAGGGGGGCTATGCTCCAGACTGAACGCTGAAAGGAATAATCAGTCTTAAATGATGATGATGATGATGATGATGATTCTTATGCGAACGGAATGCGATATAAAATCACTGACGCTAGAGGAAAGTACCGTCCGCCACACTTTCTGTATATTTAAACTCAGATGTAGCCTTGAGAGGAAATACATTGACGCACATTCCATGATATGCTGATAGAGATCCTCTTATACGCATATCGTCCCTTGAGAGTAGACCGGTAACAATTCTGGGATACTCTTTCTGTCTTGCACATACCATATCAATTTCAATGTGGTCTGATATCAAATCAAAATTCTAAGAGAGCTTCATGGTCACCGATGGTATCTGTTCTTTCGGGCATGTCTTAAAGAACAGATACCATCTTCATGAAGTTAAGGCTAACCGGCCATTGACCTTCTTCTGTGCGGATGCACACGCATTGCCCGAACTCTTACGGGACTCGGTAAGATTGTCTGCCGCGAGTAATGAGTGTAGTGGGCAGCGGCACTACGAATGTCGTGTGTGTACATTAAGTTGGGAATGTGGGTCTCACGGAGAGCGTGCAAGGGATAAAACCGTGCAGTCGCACTATTATCTGTGCCCTCGGTGGTTCAGATGGACAGAGCGTCTGCCAAGTAAGCAGGAGATTCCCGGTCGGGGCACACATTTTCAGCCGTCCCCGTTGATGTATATCAACGCCCGTCGACAGCTTAGGGTCTTGATTTAATTATCATTTCATTGCTTTCAAATGATTTGTGTTGCTTTAGAGTGAAGTCTGTCAGTTATCAGCCGAAACGCCATATAGTAACAAAACGAAATTTGACAATACACTACACGGTCCTGAGCAACTTCGGGATTTTTCGAAAGTGTAATAGCCATCCTTCTCCGAATTTCCTGTTCCTCTCTGCCCTCTCCTGCTGCGCAGGAGGATACGCAACGAGTGTATTGCAAGTTACAAAGGAACTTCTTATGTGAGTATCGCACGAGAAAGTGGAATTCCACGAATGCCACAAGAAGAATATATTAAAAATTAACTGTTTCCGATTTTTCTTTTACAGGTTATATGCGAAAACCTTCGACTGTAATGTTCATAATAGTGATTTTTATGTTGTGTCACTTAACGATCACAAAATCTGTGCACATAGCTTTACACTGCGGAAAGAGGAAATATACGTTGTGGTTATCTGATGTAGATATGATATCTACTTACAGCTTAAGAAAAAAAAACAAAGATACATACCGCAACTTGGTGTGAAAAAGCGGTGAAATGTTTTAGTTAACATGAGTTATTAAAGTTAGACGTTTTCCCTTAACTTAGGTATGTTTACGACTTCCTTTGTTGCCATCGTTGTTCTGGTCAAATAGTTTTCGTATTTTTGAATTTTGTGACTTAAGTTCTTTTACCGAAGTATTCGTCTTTCACTAGCTGCATCACTTGCATGCATAACATGTACAATGTGAAACAGCAGTACAAAAAAAAGTCTTTGATATACACTGAAATCAAACATAAGTGTTGTTTTCCATCGTAATATTTACCATTGTATGCTCACATATAGGGCAATATCACGCAAATATACTGATTTTCTCTATCACTTCTGATAGTTTTCGCAGATTTCAACATATTTAGTCTTATTATATGAGCACAAAAATGGTTAGCCAGTTTTCATCACTGTAATTCCTCCTATATAACACGTAAAAATTCAGACGACTGTGCATCCACAGTCGGGTCATGAGAGCTTCTTCCTTAACATGTTGGAATTTCTAATGTCTGTACCCCAATATCTTGTTAGGTGATCATGTGTACTTGATTCGGTATATATTACGTTATTTCAGATCGTAAATAGACTTCAGAAATCGGAACTTGAGGATATTCACAGCATTTTTGCCTGTAAAATGCGAAGAACCGCGTAAAGACTCGTGTGCACGTTAACCATAATGAGAGTACCATGTTCTGTAAAACCGCAACGAAGTGCGCCGGTTAGAGATGTCCAGTGTGCATGTATAGGAAGAGTTTGGGGCTGCATCTGCACAGAGCAAAGTACGCGTACACATGCACGTTTACACTCACTTGCAGTTTCAGCGACTGAGGTCTACTGACTGTTCTGGACATCGTCAACTTCAGTCGATGGTGCTGTTCTGAAGATGGCGTAAGACTACGTCGAAACCGGGCATTTTAAATAAAATAACCATTCCGATCTAGACTGTTTTCTCACTAATTTTATGTAGCTTACAAGTTCGCTTTTCCAGAAAATGTTACCAAAAAGTTTCAAGGAAAAACTTGCAGAAAATGAAATGGTGTCGTTGTGTCTCCGTACGGGCACTGTTTCTTTTTCGTACCGAAGCTTCAGTCTCTTACTGAAAACCTTCTGTGGAAGGAGCAAAATATTTTTGCCCATTTCGTTGAGAAATACTTTGCGTAAGAAAGATTCCCTGGTGCTACTTTCTTCTTCGATCTATCTGTGCCCTTATTGAAAGAGATGATTCCGAACTCTACACATACTTTTGAAGAGATTTATCAGAGTTCCTTGCTGAGAGGTTGATATAAGACTCATCTTGCCTTCAGTAACTCATAATGAAGAATTAGAGTAATAAACATCTTGAAAATTACTAAATAGTTGTCTGTATGTCGAACAAAGGCTACAGACACTAACGGTCCAAAAATGGCTCTGAGCACTATGGGACTTAACGGCTGAGGTCATCAGTCCCCTAGAACTTAGAGCTACTTAAACCTAACTAACCTAAGCACATCACACACATCCATGCCCGAGGCAGGATTCGAACCTGCGACCGCAGCGGTCGCGCTGTTCCAGACTGTATCGCCTAGAACCGCTCGGCCACTCCGACCGGCGACACTAACGGCATTTGGCTCTTTGCCGTACGGTTCTGAAATATGTTGTTTGCTTAATAATGATGGAAACGAAAGAAACTGACTCACTGGAAATTTTGGAATGACACTGGATGGACATATCATAAAATGCGGGTATGTAGAAGCAGATCCTACTGCTCTGAAATCGCAAAAAGGTAAGAAATCTAATTATCACCTGACAGTTAGTTATGAATTTGTTATATGCAGTCGCAGACATATTATAAAACCGACATTTTTATTTATTTAATTATTTTTTATTTTGTTTTATTTTTTTAATTTTTATTTATTTATTTATTTATATTTTTTTTGAGGCAGCCAGCAGTACGTAACAAAAACGATGAAACTGAAACAAACCAAGTAGAGATAGTTCGAGGTAGTCACCTTTCGCTAATTTTTCTCTTGCTGCTGCAAATATCTTAGATGAGTGCTTCAGTACGAGAATAAGTAGAAGGTAGATTGGCTGTACAGATTACGGCAAAGAAGTATTTTCACTGAAGATGCTGGGCGTACGTGAAAGCTATGTCACATGCTTGTACATTCCCATCAGACACTTTAAGGATCAGTAATGGGACCCGTGTAAGTGCCATTTTTAATATGAGTCGTGTTCCGAAACGTACTGTTTGGAACAAGCATATAAAAGAGTATAGTACAGTTTCCCGAATATGGTGGATAAAAGTGTGGTAGTAGTTCGTTACGATTCTGCAAATTACAACATTGGTAACCAACTAGCCGATGTGGCAATATTGCAAAATACCTAGGAACAGTCGAAACATGTAACATTTTTGTGTCACACTTTACGCTTGGTTTCGCATCTTCCGCTTATAGTCCGACCCTAATCCACTGCTACAACAGCAGTTGTCATCGGACACTGTTATCACAGATGTAATAATTTCTGAAGTCACAGTGAATTTCTATTTACCTTTTGCGCGATAAACGCTTGAAAGTGGACTGCGCTGTTCTATATATTTATCTCTGCAGTGCAGAACGAAATCTTTCCCAAAAAGCGCCTATGTGAAAAACATACGCACTGCAGACCCTCAGGGTGCATAATTCTAATTTAGAAACACACCGTGAGGTGCCTGTCCTCGTATACGCCTAGGCAGTCGCAAGAAGCTCTACTTTATAAAACAGCTCTACTCATTGAGCACAACACAAGGGTACCTCTAATATCCCATTACACTCTTTGGGAATTTCTTATGGGGGACACATAAATATCACATTCAGTATTAACTCCTGTCCGCAAAACACATCATTCTCGCACTATACCATGAAAATGTATTGTGTACCATGGGTCTGCCGAGTCAAAGACTGACAGTGATATTTTGTGACTGTGGTAATTAGTGTGTTTCTAATTAAGCAACTGAAGTGGTAACAAAATCCAGTTCTAACTATTGAAGTGGCAGTGCGACACTATAAGAGCCATCAATCGAAATGGAAACACAAAAGTATTTCACAGTCAAGTGGTTGAAAATATTCCACTTACCAGTCTCTGAAAACTATTACTGTTCTTTCATTCAGCAGTCTCAGGAGCATAGAAACGGCAAGTGTGTAATCAGAGTTCATGTTCAAAATGATGCGTACTTGGTACTCATTGCAAGCCCTGAAAGTGTCTAATGGAAATACAGAAACATACTGCATTCGACTGACTTACGCCCGTACCGTTCTATGTAAATAAATGCTTGCCGTTAACAATACATTCAGCTAGACCAGGCACACTAATCGTATGACTTGTCCCAGAAGTGAAGAACGCATCTACGAGTAACTATTGTATTCTTTATAATGAGATGAAAAAATTCCTTAAAAGTAGCGACCAAACCTTTCTTCGTTAAATTTATTCTCTTGCGCAATGTACTGAGAATTCAGTGATTTTCCATACTCTATCCGTCCAGTTTTGTGGATGATTTTGCAATGAGGCTGTCTTCCCACGAATTACCATCTCACTCAATCAAACAACAAAAAATGGCTCTGAGCACTATGGGATTTAATTGCTGAAGTCATCAGTCCCCTAGAACTTAGAACTACTTAAACCTAACTAACCTAAGGACATCACACACATCCATGCCGGAGGCATGATTCGAACCTGCGACCGTATCGGTCGCGCGGTTCCAGACTGCAGCGCCTAGAACCGCTCCGCCACTCCGGCCGGCAATGAAACAACATATTTCAGCACCGTAGTATATAAATACAATTATTTACAAACGTTGGCTACGTCTATGTCTGTATATTCCATTTTAAAATTTCGAATTCACTCTATATTGTGTAAGGAAACTCTCTTTCTTTAATTGTAAACTTGCGCTCTGTTTCTACCAATCAACTGTTCTGAAGTGGACGTCTCGACGGGTGATTTGACACTCGTGGGTACCATACGAGTTATTCGATACTTAGCGTTAGATTACAAAACAACATTTTCTTTTTTCATAACAGTGCCTCTTTTCTCCTCTAACTAAGGGAAACTTTATTCTCCCTTAAATGTACACGACTTTTCCATTTGTCCCATACAGTATAAGTCAAAATATAGTACGTTCATTTGCGCTGCGAATTTTTGTTTACATGGAATTATGTCAGAACTATGGTGTAAGATAGAAACTGCGCCAATAAACTACAGATTTCATTAGATTTTGGTATGCATAGATTTGTCAATGAGTTTTATCTGCCTAATTTTTCTCGATTTGTAAAACAGCTAGAAGCAGAGAACGGGAATCGTTACGTATTTCTATTCAATCTATTCAATAGTTTCATATAACGCCTAAAATACAAATATGTAAGAACCTCACTCGGTGCCTATTCCTGCAAGCACGTGTCTTTTTTGTCGTTGAGTTTTATTTGTATACTAACGCAAGTAATGATTTTAGATACGGATAACGGCGAAGAGCAAGTCGGTGGGCCGTGAGGTTTACACTGTATCACGACTGTTCGGAACACCTATTGATTTTCACAGCCGTCCACTTCCTGCAGTGCCTCCTTAATTGCAAACCGATTTGGTCAACTTGAGCTTGCAACTAGGCGCCGCAAGTAATGTGCTTTGCTATTGGCGAGGGCGTCGGCTAAGATGGCAAAGGTAGGAAGTGGAAGGAACGAGATTGCCTTAATTTATCGCTGCCATTAAAACTAAACTCGCCACGAGCCCACTCGAGAAAGACGGGGCACCAAGGGCTCCCCTGTATTCCATTCTTAGTGGCAGCAGTTGTGCGAGGGTTCGCCGCAGAACTGCTCTGCGCTACAGACGATTCTTTCCTGCAATCGATATCGATGACGTTTCCTACACGGAGGAAACAATAAGTTTTGAATTTGGCAGAAGATGTTTACTTCGAAACAGGGGTTGTAGTTCAACGTTACTGTCACTTTTTCGAAAAATTATTCGCCAGGCTTTTTCTTAAGCGACTGTATTAGAGGTTCCCTTGACAATTTTTAGTTGCACTCCAAATGTTACGATCATATCACGCTAACTGAAACTGATTCGAGATCCAGAATCGCAAAAAAAATTCTACTCTTTAGTGATGGCATGAACTACTCCTGTCTCTCCGTATTCCTGTTTCCCAAAGCGCACCGGTTCCTTGAGCCAAGGCATTTTGGGTTGGACAACATATTGTAACATATTCATGTCCAGTACTTTATGTTTCTGGGCTAGCTACTTTCGTTAATATTTTCTAAATGTATTTACTTTCCAATTTCGTGCGACGGATGGACGGAGCGATAATTACCAAACAGGTCTCTTAATCTGAAAGAAAACTATGTTGGAGGTTGCAATAACTGTTTTGTCGCCATTACTTTACAGTTTTTAATAAAAGTTCTTGCCGTAAGTAATCATCACCATACCGCTAAGGTGCAATATTGTTTAATATTACCCAAAATTACGCTGCTTTACTCTCTCTATAAAACATAAAATTCGTTGTAAAGGAAGAGGACAACTAATGCATCAATTTCGTTCCTCTTAGAATCATCGACATTAAACAAAACCGTAACAATAGAAGACACATCATTTCTTCTCACCAAATAACTTCCGGCAGCATTTATGGCTGTCTCTGACGGAATTGCAATGTCATCGGCAAACTTCAAAGTTTTTATTTCTTATCCCCGAACTTTAATACGATTTCCTAATTTCTTCCTGTTTTCCATTAATGCTTGTTCAAGGTACAGACTGAATAACATCGGGGACAGGTTGCAACCCTGTCTCACTCCCTTCTCAACCACTGCTTCCCTTTCATGCACTTCGGCTCTTATAACTGCCGTCAGGTTTCTGGACAAGTTATAAATAATCATTCGCTTCCTGTATTTTACCCCTGCTGTATTGAGAATATATTCCAGTCAAAATAGTCAAAATCCTCCTCTAAGTCTATAAAAGCAATAGTAGTTGATTTACCTTTCCTTAATCTAACTTGTAAAATAAGTCGTTCGGTCGTAGGCTCCGGAACCCAAAGTGATCTTCCGCGAGGTCGACTTCTACTAGTTTTCGTTCTTCTGTAAATAATTCGTCTGAGTGTCCTACAGCCGTGACTTATTACACTGATAGTTCAGCACCTCCCTTCTTTGGGATTGGAATTATTAGATTCTTCTTGAAGTCTGTGTGTATTTTCCCTGCCTCACATATCTCGAAAACATTATGGAATAGTTTTGTTATTTTTGGCTGTCCCAAGGATATCATCAATTCTGACAGAATTTCATCTAATCTACTTCGTCATGGGTCTTTTAGTTCTCTGTCAAATTCTTATCGCAGCATCAATATTTCTCACCTCATCTTCATCTACGTCCTCTTCCTCTTCTATAATTTTTCTAGAAGTTCATTTCCCTTTTACAGCGTTCCTATACGTTCCTTCCACATCTGAGCTTTCCTTTCTTTGCTTGATACTGGTTTTCCATCTGTGCTCTTAATATTTATATAGGTGCTTCACTTTTCTTCATAAGCCTCTTTAATTTTCCTGTAGGCAATATTTATCTTTCCCATAGTTATAGTGCTACTATAGACCTGCATTTCTCCTCTGGCTGTTAATGCTTAGCCAGTTTCCACTTTCTGTTAATCTCATTTTTAGATGATTGTATTTCCTTTCACCTGCATTATTATATTTTCTCCTTTCATCAGTTAGATTCAATAGCTCCTATGATATCCAAGGATCTGTTTTGTGTCTTGTCTTTTTACTTATTCTACCCTTTGCTGCCATCATTATTTCATCTCTCAAAGCTATCCATTCGTCTTTATTGCCTAATCCCACCTTAGAAATTCTCAACAATCTCTGCTTCTTTCAGCTCATTCTGGTTCTATCACCATAATTTCCTAGCTTTTTGCAAATTCTTCAGTTTTAATCTACAGTTCATAACCAATAAATTATGATCAGAGTCCACATCAGCCCCTGGAAATGTTTTACAGTTTAATGTCTGGTTCCGAAATCTCTGTCTCTACTCGTTCAGATGCTCTCTCTTTGTCAGGCAGCTGGTAATCGACGAATCGATGCATGAACACTGTCATTACTTTCAGCCGATGGTTGACAAAAGAACTGCTTATCTTTTTAATAATAATGATATTTAAAGCATTAGCATGTGATAGGCCAAAAATGTCAAGTCTCTTAACAAAATATGTTTATTTACGCTTATCAACTTTCGACGATCTTCCAGCATATTGTTTGTGGTTTCCTCCATAGTCGATACAAAGCTTACAATTTCAGTATGCAGTTTCTCCAGCTCATGTATCCGAATCAGTGGCTTTTCACCAATAAATCATCACTCTCCGCATAGCAAGTGTGGCATTTTGTCGCACAGTTAATGTACACACCGGCAAATTGCAAGAGAAAACATTAAACATTTGTTTTACAGATGGTAATTTACTTCTCCTTACTTCATGGGAGTTAATATTCGAGTAAATAAATTTTCTCCCGTAAACGAACTGAAGACGAAGACATTGTCCTTGCTACTAGTGCTACCTTCCCTCGAAAATGAAAGATTACCGAGATGGTCGGAGTTGTGTCATATGAAGGACAGGCTGGATTCGCTCTGCTCTGCCCTCTCTATTCTCTTTGCCTTACCAACCCGTCACGTCATTCAACCAGTCAGTTAAGGAGACTGAATCAAAAAATGCGCATATTTGGTAATAAATGAATTTGTGATGAAGAAATAACGGATTTTCCTATTTTGAAGGTCAAGGGGCATTCTTTCCCCTTATATTGTACATGGAACTGAACAAAACTGTTTGGTTAGCCTAGAAAAAAGCATAAAAACTTATTAAAATTGCGAAATAACGGCCATGCTAATAGATGTGTGCACATTTTGTGAAAAGAAGTTCTCAAACGTAAAGGCGAATATAACACCACTGAACGTTCCTGCGAGCTTGTCTAGTAAGTTCCCCACGCTTGTTCATTATAGATTCCTTTTAGTGCGTTTTATTAAATTTGTGATTACCAAAATGTAACACCCAACCATTAGTAAGAGAAGCGGCCTCTTCTCGCATGGTAGTAAGGAAACTAATGAAAAATTATATTTAACGGTCGACACACACGTTTTGAAACGTAACAAAGCAAGAATATTTGTGATTGGTGCGTTGTCGACACTACTAACCTAGAAAAATTATTGATATCCATCATAACGTCTAATATTACGAGTTTTTACTGACGAAAAATAGAAGAAAGTATTTTGGTAGTCTCAGAATTTGATGTCCAACAGTGAGCTATTATTACCACCAAAAGTATGTATTCCCTTCGCCATTAATCTGCTTAAAAAACACCTGCTCCTATGACTGGCTTCTAATATTTCCCGCTTAAATTTATCTATAGGTACATTGGAGGTTACTTATATGCATATTTACACCAGTCTTTTTTGTCACCGCTCTGCCGAAAATCTATCTCATTTGTTGTACATTGTATCATTGTAGTTTTCTGCCTAATTTCTTTTACACTAAACTACCAGGTCGTGAAATTTCTATACCATCATTACTTTTGAGTAGGTCAGAGTATTATACGTAGCGGATTGTGCAGCTAGAAACACATGTTGTTTTTTGGGCGATACTTCAGTCTAGTGACTAATTTTAGAATCACGTGAAGGAATGCGCACTTGTACACATTTAATTGCTGTGTAATATTTTAAAGCTGTTGATTCTTCAGTTACAAAATGTTATTGCAACTAAAATTCTTCATACTTACAAAACTTGCCATATAACGTGTGCATGGTAAAGCCATACTTCGTCGGTCGTGCACCAACTTGTATCTTGAAACAGAAGAATTTTTTTTAAGACTGACCATGGGATATTTGCAAATTAACTGAGTTTCCTAATGGCTTAACAATTTTACCTTTCTTTAAAATGGAAATTTGTATTAGTATGCAATAGCTTCAGTTTCAAATAGTATTTAACTTGTAATACAGTTCTGATAACTCTTCTGCTTACTTTGACTTCACGTACAGATTATTGGTGTCAAATACAGTAATAATGTAACAGTTGGATGAATAAATACAGTGTTGACAAGATTTTCTCGATTTCAACGCTTTTAAATTTTAATAGAATATTTTCTCCTGAGTACAAGATCATGTCGCACCTTGAAACATGCCTTTTAGACAAAACCTTAATTTCCCCGAGTAATTTTTGTAATGTAAGCAAAAGACTGCTGCACACAAAAAGTGAATGCCATCATTTAAAAGTGGAATAATAAAATATGTTAAACTCCAGTTACAGAGCTGGCTAAGGTTGAAAGTCTGAGAAGTGTCGCACGGTACAACACTCTCCCCCACAAAACGTCCAGATTTGATCATACCCTTCAGACTTAAATTTTTTATTCCTGCAACAACAATGCTTCTTTCGTATGGAAAATAATAATGTCAATTCTTATTTATAATGATTTACATGCACCATAGATAGAATATGTGTTAACGAATGTCTTACAGTATTCACGATTCCATTTTTATGGGCAATAATTGGACGAGTCTGTCGCTCGCAGCGCCTAACGACGATGATGAAGTCTATCGTCAAAATATTGCACAGAAAAAGCCGAGCCTCTATAAACTGAGCTCCCTAAAATATGATGTCTTCTAATCCAGCTACTTATGAATATAAAGTTTGTTGTTCTTCGATTTTGCGCTAGAACCACATTTAAGCAAGCAAACGTTCACACATCTGCCCATCAGTCTTTCTTATTCCTCGTACTTTATTGTGTCACCGTTACTGTACATTTTTTTCTGGAACCAGTTGTCTCACAGTTCATTATTTCCTGGGTCCTTAATTAACCAAACACGAGCTGTGTTTACAACAGCTAACATTAGCTCGCAAAACATTGCGATTTAATGAGTCATCGGAAAACGATGACAGGCTTGACAGCTAAATATGCAAAATGTCTCGCTTTATAAGAGCACAGAATGATGCTTTAACACTCCCAGTTTAACTCTAATCATTCATGATATCAACATCAAAAGTAATACGTGAGTTGGAATAGCTATGACACTAATAATATTTCTAATAATGTTTGTGGACATTAAGAGTAATACTCGAAGTGCCGAGTAAATCCTCTGATAGTCTTCAACCGTCGTCTCATTAGCAACAGGTGCTGAGTCAGTTCGACTGCAGAAACAGTAATCTTCAAATTCCGTTGACGGTATTTCTTCTCCAGTTTTCCTCCAAGGCCCTACAGGACATTGCTGGGGAATTACTTAGCACTCATTCTGGCTCAAACTAATATGGAGTTCTGGCTCCTATTAACTAGCTGATGACCACGTGAAGAAAAATTATTTTTGGTGCCCGTGATATAATAATACATCTTCCAGTAAAGAAAACAGAATTAACTAACTACCATTTTAATCTTTTGACACCAAACGCTGACATGTAAAGGGTTTGCTAATATCGTTCGAGTTAACATAAATTTACATTGCTAGCTTTCTTCGAGAAAAATTCGGTTTATATTATCAGCTGTCAGTACTTTGGTTTCAGAAATGTACCGCTACCATCGGATATCGAAGAATGTTTGGACCACATGAGACAGTGAAAAAAATAGTACGTCTTCCACATGGTGCAGTGCTCAATTAAGGACCGATCAGTAAATTATTAGTCCCTCCGAAAACTTGCCTCGATATGACGCACGAACATATTTCACATTATAGAGTTGTTTATTTGTTTACATTACTTGATCATATTAGTGACTTCAGGTACGGTACTCTCTTACGTGGCGCCTGGTTTTCACACATACAAATCTTTTTCTAACGCGTATAATTAAATAATAATACGTCACTAAATCTAAACATTTTCTGTACTACCCCTCTCTATGGCTGTTATGATACTGTATGCGAAGAGCCGGTTTTGAGTTTTGAATGATCGGTGCTTCACGAATCCAGGCCTTTCCAATTCCAGAAACTTGCAGTTCCTTATCCCTGTTGCATAAATTTGCTATTTAATCTGATGTCGAAAACTAGTGTAATTTCGCACCAGAACTGTAAGTCCTTTAAGTCTTTTGCATCTATAGCGGACATTAATTTCCTGGAAAATGAAATAAACTGAATTTTATATTTGTTACTGTCTCGTCACTTCTTATATGAAACAAAAATAGTTATCCTTAAGAATACTATGGGCTCACAGCGTGGTAAAAAGGTAATCTGTCTGAGGAAAGCATACAAAAATGTATATCGAATTATTTATGTACTGTAATATCTGTGCGTTCACCACGCGAACGATTACTGGTACAGTGTTAATGTACGCGAAGATTTCGACATAGTGTTTTTCCGGCATTTCACCGCCATGCGCAAAACAAGTTTTGTAGATAGAAGTTGCGTTGCTCCCTGTGAAACAGCGCCCGTCATTGTTCTGCGGCCTGAGTTTGCGTTCCTTTTACACTTGAGAGTTTTATAATGTCGTGTTTCCGCTGCATTGTGGTCGTTTTGTTGTAATGGCTGGCGTGCTGTATCCCGTTTTGCTTTAGACTGGGCAAGAATGGAATGTAACTTACATACCAACAAGCGCTCGTGCTACTGCCTTGCGTCGTCGCACAGGTACTTCCCGGTGCATTCGAGAAAAAAAAGGAAGAGAGCAGAACGCAACATCACAATGAACATCACTCCGCACAGTGCTTTGTAAACGTACAGAAGCATAGCAACTCTTTTGCGTAAGCTTCAATTGTATCCAGAAACACCACCACCAGTACCACTCTAATATTAAGAACCACTTCTGTGTCCAAAAAAAAAAAACAAAAAAAATTAAAAAAGCTGCGCATCCAGAGTCGTGATAATTTAATCATAAAATGTGGTTACTTATTAATGGAAGAGATAGAGTAAGCGTTGTTTTTGTTCATTCTCACTAGCTATTTGGTAAATCTGGTATTCTGTATATCAGATCATTTTCATTCATAGTTGAACTTCTTCCACTGTTTTATACCTTGAAACTAACCTGTGCCTTGCCAAAAATTAGCTGTTCTTCAGAGAACGAACTGGCACATCCCGGCTTCCGTATGGTCACTTTACGGACTACTATAATGTCGATGCTGAGCTTAAATAAGCTCGGAAAAAACAGGAGCTGAGATCTACTATCATTCAGTGCAGCACTTAATGCATTTTTGGGATTATAAGACTTTGTGGGCATAGAATTTACAAAACGTTGGTGGTATGCTGATGTAATCTCGAAGCAAGCATATCACAAAAGACACACACGCACAATTTTTTTTAACATAGTACTGTGTACTTCGTTCAATAATTAATCATTCTGAACTCTCGTGGTATTAGCTTTTTGAGACATTATTACCTGCGAAATTTGTTCTACATAAAATAACATATTAAATGAATTTTGAGTAAAAGACGTGCAGGGTACACATTACTGAAAGAAATGTCTCCAGATCCTTCCGTGTTATGATATAGATGTTCAGAATTAGAAAGCAAGCGATACAATTTCGACCACGTGATGTTGCTGTAGCAAAATGAGGAAGTGTTCATTACTTTTACATAGTTTTCTTTTCCTCCTTTTCTTTAGTATATTCCAGCCGTTATCGTTTGTATGTATCTACTTCCGTTCACTGTTATTTCTCATTTTCCGGGCGATGAACTCGACATTAACAATATGACGAGAATCATTTTTTAAGAGGTTATTTCAACTCAAATAGATCGGGATATCATTTCTCCATTTCTTTGTTGTAACTTGTGATGGCTATTCCTAAACAGTAAAGCTTTGCAGGTTGCGACATTTTCTGACAAACTTCGAAGCTCTGTACTTACTTCTTTTTGCTTGACCTACGATCGTAATCACTGCTACGATAGCATGACAACTTTAAATCAAGAAATGTAACATTAAATGTGGTACAGTTGTAGACTTTCAGCAGGATCTTGTAACCCGGCTTACATTTGTACTCTGCTCTCATTGTGGGCTGCATGTGCTTACGCTAAACTCCTCTTTGTATATCGAAATGGTTTCCGAACAGGGCTCATTCGTTTCTCCCTCCCCTTCAAATTATTCTCGGTTTATATGTTGTTTTGCAGAAACTTACATTTTGGGACCTTTGTTATATACAAAGTACAAGATGATTCTTGCAAAGAAGAAAACAGCAACCAGCCACTGTTAACAACGCTGTTTAGTTACTGAAACAGTGCCGTTACCGGTTTCTCAGCAATAGGTTCATCTTTAGGCGGCTGTACAAATTTATTTTCATTTGTTGTTGTTTACATTAGTTGTTTGCTGCTATTTCCCTCTTGTGCCAAGATATCTTTGGGTTGATGGTACCATACAGAAAAAAAAACGACGTGCGAAATCTGTATCTGTACCTATTAACGAATGAAAATAATTTAAGCAACTCTCTAAGGCAGAACTAGATTAGTGTTAGGTTACTTACGTTGAAATTCCTCTTCACTGTGTTCGTTGTTGACTGATTGTGTTCACGAAAAGTAAGAAATATATGAAACCGTTTTTAATGTAGAAATATAAACATAGTATGGAGCAACACAAGCTCCCTAACTTGAGACTGTACGAAGATGGCGGTGTCAGAGATAAAATAGTGCCAAAGAATTTCTCTCTCAGAGATGTTACGATACTTGCATTGCTGAGACTGAAGAAAATTTACACTTTATAGATGTTTTACATATTTTCTACCATTTCGTGGACCCAAGCAGTCGATAGTAAAACGTAATGACTCAGTAGTTTCAACGTAAGGAACCTAAACCTAATTCAGTTCTACTTAGAGGGTTGTTTACATTGTTTTGATTCGTTATTAGATATAGTTGTAGTTCAACAGGTCTATTCTGACGTTTTTTTCCCGTAGGGGTCCATCACCCCAAGCAACTTTAGCCACAAGGTGGAACAAACTTCCTACGCCTAATGTACATTATAACAACTGTAATCTAAACGTGAACAGCAGTCTGAACTTGAACCTGTCGGTTCGAAACCGGTAACGGCACTATGTGTATAAATAAATAGCATTATTAACGGTGCCTGGTTGCTATTTTCTAGGGATAGCTGGTCGGATGATCACAGAGGACTGCTTACTAACAAAAAAATATTAAAGAATTTGGGGTATTATTCTTTCAGGAGTTCCGGCGATTTACTGAGATTTTCTGTATATCTACGACTATAGAGACATCTGTCAGTATTCTTACACTGTTTGCAAGTCCTTTAACCTGCGCAGCCAAACTTTGTTCTCGAGCAACTTCGTCTAACGTTCAAAATTTTTATCGTAGTAACTAATGTTTATTCCATTGTTTTTAAATGTTTTCTGGTTTTTGCTTTGAATTAACTTTCGTTAGTGTTTTTTGCGCATGCAGTTTGTGGGCCATTATCTTTTAGGATTGAAGCAGTCCCAGAAACTAATCCTTTCTTTCCTCTGTCTGCAGCGTGAAAAGGTTCATCGTACTATATTACCCTATCTAAAATTATGAATGGAAAATGTTGTGTGAAACACTTACGTTTGTTCGTTGGAGGGAGGTCAGCATGTATGATTGACGCAATAAGGATTCCGGTTCGATCCCTGATCCCCCAATATATTTAAATTATTGGGTGAACTGTAGACGGCGCTATTCAGTCTCGTGACAGCAAATGACGAACTACTAGAAGACGAAGTAGCGGTTGCTGTACGGAAAGCTGATATTAACGACTGAGGATTAGAGTCGAGATTTGACGCTCACATAGTATTTATCCTCTGACGCCCTAAGCAGGGGAGCTGAGTCGTGCCTGTGTGTTTTCCATGTGTTCCCCCATGCGCGCCTGCTCTAGTATGTGTGTGTGTATGTGTGTGTGTGTGTGTGTGCGTGCGTGTTCACTTTATGTGCGTTTGTACACACTTATTGGCCATATATTTGAGTCAGAAATCGGAAATCAGTGTAGAATCCGTATGTAAATTCGTGAATATCGTACACTGTAAACATAAGACACCATATTTACGCCGCATTGACGGTAATGAAGTTAAATTCGGAAGCTTGTGTGGCTATCGTTGATGCAAACATTTCACATATTCAGCTATTTTAGATGATTTCTCGGCTTATTCTTGATTCACTTGAAATTTGTTGATGTGTTCGGGGTGATAATTCAAGGCTTTTTGAATTGGATACTTATGAGCACTTACAGCAAATAGAAAGTCCAGTTACTAGAGACGTACACATACGAAAGACGTCTAGTTCTGACCTCCGCTGGGGCTATAGGAATACCTATACCTCTCGACGCATGGAGCGTGGTATTGATGATGAGGAGGAAACCGCACTGCTCTTCTGAAAATGGAATAATGCCACGCAGAATATGCAGATGATTCTACATCTACACATACATCCACATCCATACGCTGCAAACCACAGCGAACTGCGCGGCAAAGGATGCTTCCCATTCTATCAGTCTATAGAGCTTCTTCCCGTACCATTCACCTACGGAGCATGAGAATAATGACTGTTTAAATGCCTCAGAGAGCGCTGTAATAAATATAATCGTATCTCCACGATCCCTACAGCCGTCCTCTCACGGGACGTGAGAACCTAAGTGAACAAGGAGATGGTGACGTCACAGCGAGGAATACCGTGTTCACCTATTGAGAAGCGCACTGCCGAATACGCGCTATGAATATAAGTTGTTTCAAACCATCAGCACATTGTGAATCTCTCAAAAAACGTTTTATATTAGGTACAATTTGTTATAATAAAATGACAGGATATACATATTGATAGTTACAGGCTTTCCATATTTGATGCTTTCTATGACATAACTTGCGTGCTATGAAAGTATATTGTTTCAGTTCTGTGACACAATGATGATGTAACAAAAGTGCGTCATTTGGGTACAATTTGTCATTGTTAAATACCAAATAACGACATTTGTAGATACAGCCGTTACACAGTGTATACAATGTGCAGAGGTGCGGCAGCCATGCTGAAGCTGTAACATAGTTGATGGCGTTGATGAACTTCATAGTTCGCGTCTAGCTACTTCCAAATTTTTGTTTCGCCCTTTGTTTTCTAAAGGATTCTTCGTCTTTCTTATTAATTTAATAGAAGTATTATCTGCTACAGTCGATGTTATTTATTATAAATAACGTATTTGCTGTTATTCTTGCTGCATAGGCCAATGACTGGAATGTTTACCCAGTGACCAGAAAGTTTTATGTGACTGCCAACCTGTGTCAGAAAGTAAACACATGTTACACACTCGAAGTTTTTGCTATTATAAAACTCGTGTAAAACATATATACCTATCTCTTGGTGTTATGAACTGTCCAGTGTTTGTATCTTGCCAATATTGTATTTTCTGTGATGGTGAGCAACTTTCGAAAAAAATTTTCTCTTCCTTTCGAATGGAATTACGAAACCTACATGAAGTACGTTACTTCAAATTGATGGTAGTGAATACAACATCGAGAATACGGATATTGTTGTGCACGCGCAAACTGACGTTAGACATTATACTTTATTTATAGCCAATTTAAAGGCGAAAATGAGATGAATTTCCAACTGAGTTAACGAATAACTTCTACTAGTATGTATGTCAGATCGTTGTGCAGTGTTATATGGTGTTCCTCTACTAGCAATTCGCTGTTCAAGCTTCCTCCGTCGTTCTTCGACAGCCGCTAAGAGAGTTAACACTGCTATTTTACCCGCGTCCGCTTTCGTGCAGAAAACTGTATAATTTGCTCGCCAGATGCAGTCAAGAACTGCCGCTGGAGAGTGCTGCGGCAGCAGATCGCGATGAGGAGCACGTTCCATGAGATGTAGCAGGTCATTTCAGAGCGTGTTGTACCCACAATGGGCACAATATCTCGCGTGCTTCAAGATCAGAAAAACATGCCTTGTGAGGAGAGCTGTAAGCGATGCTTAGGGGGTGTAGCATATCCCCGGAGTTATCATTGAAAGCCGGTTCTTGAAACTCTGTAAGTACACTTTCTCGGGATAGTTTGCGTCTCTCTTCAAGTATCTGTCAGTTCGGTGTTTTCAGCATATCTATGGTACTCTCCCATAGCTCAGTCAATCCTGTGGCCACTCTACTGCCCTTCTCTGCATACGTTCAATATCTTCTGTTAGTCTCACTTGGCACGGACCCCACACACTTGAGCAATATTCTAGGATGGATCGCACGAGTAAACAATCTCCTTGCGTTTCCCAATACGTGTTCTACCATAACCTGAAGCCTGCAACCTTCTTTACCTACGACTGGACCTATGGGATCGTTGCATTTGTTATCCATACAAACTGTTACTCACAGTTAAGTGTCTGAGTTGCCCTGTTCCGACTGTGACTAGTCGATACTATTCTCATAGGATACTACTTTTTTTCCTTTTTTGAAGCGAAATTTTATATTTTTGAACATTTAAAGCAAGTCGCCTATCTATGAACCGTTTTGAAATCTCATCAAGGTCTGACGAAATGTTTGTACAACTTCATTATAGATAATTGCATCATCCGCAAAAAGTGTAAGGATATTATTAATATTGACTGCAAGGTCGTTAATATACAACATGAAACGCAAGGCTCCCAAGACATTTTCGCGGGGCACACCTGAAGTTACTTTTATACCTGTCGATGACTTTCCATCCAGTAGATGTTGTCAGAAAATTCTCATTCAGGTCACAAATTTTCGCGTGATGCTTCATGCTATCGTACTTTTGACAATAAGCGTATTGTGCTACTGAGTCTAATGCTTTTCGGAAATTGAGAAATACTGCATCTACGTGACCGCTTTGATCTATGACTTTCAGGATGTCATTTGTTGTGTTTCACACGATCGATGGTTTTCGAATCGATGCTGGTTGGCGTGGAAGAGGTCATTCTGTTAGATATCTCTCATTTCGTTTGAGCACAGAATATGTTCTCTTCCACTGAGTATCAGCGTATTGAGGTCAGCCAGATATCTGAATCTATTACTATTTATGATATTTTATTAAGTAAACAGAGGAATATTAAACGATTGTATTAATTATGAATTACAGAACTAACGGATAAATAGACTTTCGAGTAGACAGCAGTTGTGTTCTATTCCTGCCGACGAAAGTGTTGGTGCTGCGGTTAAGGCACAATACTCACACGCTGACGGTATTCCACTTAAGTCTTCTTACGGCCATTTAAACTTAAGTATTCCATTGTTTCCCTAAAAAATACACTACTGGATATTAAAATTGCTACACGAAGAAGAAATGCAGATGATAAAAGAGTATTCATTGGACAAATATATTATACTACAACTGACATGTGATTACATTTTCACGCTATTTGGGTGCATAGATCCTGAGAAATCAGTACCCAGAATAACCACCTCTGGCTGTAATAACGGCCTTGATACGCCTGGGAATTGAGCCAAACAGAGCTTGGATGGCGTGTACAGGTACAGCTGCCCATGCAGCTTCAACACGATACCACAGTTCATCAAGAGTAGTGACTGGCGTATTGTGACGAGACAGTTGCTCGGCCACCATTGACCAGACGTTTTCAGTTGGTGAGAGATCTGGAGAATGTGCTGGCCGGGGCAGCAGTCGAACATTTTCTGTATCCAGAAAGGCCCGTGCAGGACCTGCAACATGCAGTCGTGCATTATCCTGCTGAAATGTAGTGTTTCGCAGGGATCGAATGAAGGGTAGAGCCACGGGTCGTAACACATATGAAATGTAACATCCACTGTTCAAAGTGCCGTCAGTGCGAACAAGAGGGGGCCGAGACGTGTAACCAATGGCACCCCATATCAACACGCCGGGTGATACGCCAGTATGGCGATAACGAATACACGATTCAAATGTGCGCCGGCCGCGGTGGTCTAGCGGTTCTGGCGCTGCAGTCCGGAACCGCGGGACTGCTACGGTCGCAGGTTCGAATCCTGCCTCGGGCATGGGTGTGTGTGATGTCCTTAGGTTAGTTAGGTTTAAGTAGTTCTAAGTTCTAGGGGACTTATGACCTAAGATGTTGAGTCCCATAGTGCTCAGAGCCATTTGATTCAAATGTGCGTTCACCGCGATGTCGCCAAACACGGATGCGACCATCATGATGCTGTAAGCAGAACCTGGATACATCCGAAAAAATGACGTTTTGCCATTCGTGCACCCAGGTTCGTCGTTGAGTACACCATCGCAGGCGCTCCTGTCTGTGATGCAGCGTCAAGGGTAACCGCAACCATGGTCTCCGAGCTGATAGTCCATGCTGCTGCAACCGTCGTCGAACTATTGGTGCAGATGGTTGTTGTCTTGCAAACGTCACCATCTGTTGACTCAATGATCGAGATGTGGCTGCACGATCCGTTGCAGCCATGCGGGTAAGATGCCTGTCATCTCGATTGCTAGTGATACGAGGCCGTTGGGATCCAGCACGGCGTTCCGTATCACTCTCCTAAGCCCATCGATTCCATATTCTGCTAACAGTCATTGGATCTCGACCAACGCGAGCAGCAATGTCGCCATACGATAAAACGCAATCGCGATAGGCTACAATCCGACCTTTATCAAAGTCGGAAACGTGATGGTACGCATTTCTCCTCCTTACACGAGGCATCACATCAACGTTTCACCAGGCAACGCCGGTCAACTGCTGTTTGTGTATGAGAAATCGGTTGGAAACTTTCCTCATGTCAGCACGTTGTAGGTATCGCCACCGACGCCAACCTTGTGTGCATGCTAATCATTTGCATATCACAGCATCTTCTTCCTGTCGGTTAAATTTCGCGTCTGTAGCACGTCATCTTCGTGGCGTAGCAATTTTAATGGCCAGTAGTGTACTTCAGGCGAATGCCGGGATGGCCCCTTTCAAATTATCACAACCTATTTCCTATGTATTCCTCCTCCATGCTGTGCTTGTGCTCTGCTGCGTTAACCACTAAGATTCCGTTTCGTTTATACGTTGCGTGTACTCTATCCAGGAGGCACGCGGACTGTTGACAAATTTGCGTGTCAGGTGTAGTACCCAGCTGCATTCTGACCGAGCCTTCACTCGTTGGTTGGCTGTGTGATTTGGCTTCCGTGACGTCGCGCGCGACTGTCCTCTGCAGCGTGGTGACCGCCGATAACTACCGGCCCTCCACGCCGCCCCCCACTCCCCTCTGCCCCTATCTATCCCACTCCAGTGACCCGGCCACCCCGTCGTTGAGCTGACTGTCCGCCCTTTTCGTTGTGCCCCTCTCTTATCTCGAACGAGAGAATGATTTTCCAGTCAATTCGTTCATGTTAAGAATTGGAGTTCATTTTGCAGAAGCTGAGATTGCGGTATAATTTCCCTTTAAACTCGTAATTTAAGCGTTTTTTTTTCGTCAGAGCCTAAGAAGCGGTGATAAGAAAGAGTAATAACGCCGGTTCAGTGAGGCACGTAGGACGGAGGACAATCGCAGGCGGCGGTAATTGCAGCTCTCGGCCCTTCACGTGCGGCTTCCTTCACGTTGGCCGTCCGCACCCCGCCTTTCCCTACTAGCCCCACATTTCATTTGCCGGGAAAAGATCCCATCCACTCAGCAATTGGCCCACGTCGTATGTCCAGCTAAATAGGAAGGATGAAACACTTCCGGTTCTAATACAATAATCGGCCTAATGCTTGATAATATGACGTGACAACAGAAACGTGGTATGTATGCTGCTTACATTTATGCAAATAGTTAACTCGTCTCATATACGCGTGTCAAATGCACGCCGTACAAATACGTAAAGTTGTTAAAGGTTAAACGTATGGTACCATCAGGACCGTAAACTTAAGATAAAAATTAAAATTCATGTACACGTCACTGGTACACGTCTTCAGGTACCTTGGAAGTCGTATCACAGCGGATGGTAGAGGTGTAACGAATTTGCGTAGCAGGGAATGAGCCGGATCTAAGCCACTCCTCACGTCCAGTTAACGTCCTTTGGTCTGGTACAGGTGCCAGCATCAGTAGGATCGTTGTTTCTCGCACTCGTCAAGGCATATCAGGGCTAGTTTCCCACTCCCGTCTCAGAAGTATAACAACCGAACACGTAAACACAAACACCCTCAGAATAAAGTTTCACAGAAATAAGGCGAGACGACCATCCCCTCCCCCCCCCCCCCCCCCCCCACCCAACTTAATGTAAGACGAAGTTATGGCAAGGTAATTATACGGTTACAAACACAAAAGAATTGTTATGTTTAGGCCGGGCGATATATCAGGGGGAAAGGGCATCCGGTGCCTTTGAGAAAGGGTGTTTTTATCTCCATAAAACTTGTGAGTCACTGCCTCTCAGGCGTCTGGCACCCATCCTCTTCTTTCAAATCCAGTAGACTCTCGTCGTCTTCACGTAAGCAGCCTACTCGATTCTCTATGGATAGAAACAAACAACTGAACCATATTTGTGTGTTGATAAGCATTTGAATGGTTTAGGCTTTTGTAGTGCCATTTTAGAGCGGTTATCAAGTGATATTTAAGACACTAGACTCGGTTTCAGAAGGAACGGGGCAACATCTCCATCCGGCCGTCCAGATTTAGTTTTCACATAGTTTTTCTAAAGCGATTAACGCAAATATCGGGATGATTCTTTTAAAAAGAACGTGTCCGATTCCTTCCCCACCTTTGCCCTATTCGAGATAGTGCTCCATCTGTAATGACGGGATTTCAGACGCTCGTCTTCCTAATTTTTCCATCTCATGTACGGGAGGTTATGGGTACATTAATATAATTAAAATTTATCAACTTGTCGAAAGACTATCGAAGAGACAATAGAGGAAAGTGTATCGGCGTACATGGGTGTCTGAAGAGGTCGTAAAATAAAAGCAGTTTTCAGGAGGTAGTACGAAGACGAGGAGCGTGAAGATAGGATTAGGGCTGATATGTGGTTCAACAACCAGGCGAATCAAATGAACACGACAGAGAGTGGGGGATGTAGCAGCGTCCACCATTATGTTATGAACAATGTAATGCAAAGAAAGCCGGCTGTCTCTCTGCGTGCCGGTTGATACTTCTTTTTAGATTTTACGCAGAGGCTGGGAACTTATAGAACCATCAGACATACTGCTGGAATTTCTCACATATAAAAATAAATTAGCTGATAAAAGGCTACGTTTTTATAACGTCGCTGATGTTTTGTTCCTACTTAACACGTTTCTCATTATAAGCGGAGAAGTTTCTATTTGCGTTGTACTAGTACTCCTGGAAAATCTTAAGAAGCTCAGTTTCCTTCAAATTCATAGGCAGTCCGCCATTAATTTACCCTCGTAAGTGTTCTTAGAACAGTATTTATTTCGAAACAATTGTGTGTCATTGTTAAGTTTGATGTTCTCCACAATAGTAAAATGATGATATTTTAAGCAGGGTCATTGTTTAATTCCTCACTAGACATTTCAAAGTGACACGATGAACAAGTGGATTCTTTTCCTCACTCAGGGTTGTATAACATTTCGCATGAGAATTTTCCTGGCCAAATGCAATACTGAGTTTTCGTTTTGTACTTGCAGGCGACTCTCACCTTCACAACCAATAGTAACGTAACCGTGACATGTACAGTTTTCGAACGATACTAACGACACTTTTCAGCTCCATATTTTGATTATTGCCACTCATTCTAATAATGTTTCATTTTATCTCGGACTTCAGTTACCAGTACGTTATAGTTGTACATTTGCGAACTATGCTGTTTCACTTTCACTGTAGCATTCTCGCAAACCATTTTACGATTAATCCGAGAATGCACAGCACAAAGCGTAGATTTCTTTCAGGGTGATTATTTTAAAAGAGAACTTAAATATTTCTCGTGGAAGGATTGAAGTCCAGCTCAACGGAGAAAACAGGTGGGTTTTTACTGTCGGCATGCCGTCGTAAGCAGGATCTTACTTTCTCACGTGGGAGGTAGGGGTTTGTTTTCGCGCACCTCAGCCCGTATTTCAACATCAATTTCAGGTTCAATCACTCAACTCGGTGATAGGTGGGTAGTCGGCAGCGTTAGAAGGACGTGTTTACGGCTTGTTTGCCACTAGGGAAGCCACTGCAAGGAGCCGGCCAAAGTATTGCACCTACCGACAACTATTAAAAGCTTATTGTTCAGCTAACAGAGCAGTGGGACTATTAGTGCTGGAATACAGTCATCAGATTTTTATCTGATATACTACCTCAAAATTCTGTTTGCTCACCTACATGCTTTTCTGTGTAATTAAGTAGACTGTTTTTCCAGTACTTCTAAAAACGTAGAATTTTGGGTTTTGTTGTAATTAAGACGGTTAATGCAAATTGATTAATACCGGAGGAATCTGTTGACGAAGTGTAAATTCTGTTTATCTGACAAGCAAATTCGCATACGGCAATAAAACATATGCAAGTGATCTGCAAAACTGAAATTACGCCGTAGATGAAGTTAAACTTTGAATTGTCATCTACAAAGTGCGAGATGCGACTCTATTAAATAATTGCGAAATAAGACTACAGTCATTTCAAAATTAAGTTTACATGATATTTGCTACAATACTCAGATACGAAAAAAATATATCCACTTTTGTTACAGACACACTCATTTGTAAATATCATAGTTATTGTAGTGTGACACGATGTGACAAGACCAACAGCGCGATTAAATGACTCTTACAAATTAATGTTAGAAAGAGCCGTCAGAGAAATGTATCCACGATGTGACGGTTATCTATTGCTCGAATAAACAAGCAGGCAACGATAATGGTTCATGGAATCGAAGGTGTCTGTATCTACGAGCATTAGTTGATTATCATTGTTTTCTATCACAATATTCTTAGTCTAAACCAGCAATTAAATTGAAATTAACTGTATTTTATAAAGCAGAAATGTTGTTCTTAAGGAGGACAGTATCGTGCAAGCCTCATGTATTATAGAGGTAAGTTGTAGGAAAATGTAAAACTGGAATGGCAAACGTGACAGATAAAGAGTAATGTGCGTGGGAGATGTGCTTTTATAAGTTCACTTCAGTATGAACGGCAATTCGCAAGACTACATTTTAGCGCATGTTTCTCCGGGTGAAGTATTATTAAACAAATAAAACCATCTGACTTAAGAATGGGCAAAACTTTAGTATTCTCCGACGAATCGCAAATAAATTAACAATTTGGCTATCATTTTCTTAGCGACACATTTGATGAAACTGAGTGAAATTAACAACATTAGGTGATTTTAGTTCCGTACGCAAACCTTTGATTTTCTGCGGTTCTATTATGTGTTTCTATCTACATCTTTGTGAGATTAATTGCAATAATGGAGTAAAAGCATATTAATATTGTTTACTGTGGAGAACCAACGTTTCAGGGAACGGGCTCCTGAACCGATAAATGTGTGTCATTATAGCTGCAGAAATGAAACAACAAACGTTGTTAACTTTTGAGGCTTTTCTGGCTGAATAATTGTTTATGATACCAGATGTTCAGTTGGATGACAGGAAAAAGTATAAAAGTTGTCAGTACGTCACGTCTTCCAGTTCTCAAATATTGAAGAAAAAGCATTTTAACACCAAAGCTGCTGCTTATTTACAGGCTGATTAGTTTGAGGCTTAGCCCATTTTTACTAGCCACAGGATATGGTCGGTGTAGGCGGCTCTGTTTACGGCAGCACACTTAAGTGAATCTCATATCTTCATTAAGCATCAAGATAATCTATAAAAATTACGATAACAGCTACGATAAATAAGCGAGTGTGACAACCCAGTACACTCCAGGAACAAATTATCCATTGCGTATAAAATATCGTTGTCACGTGTATCATATCACCACGGAAACTTAAGATAAGAGATACATCTAAGGGTGATGACACAAGCAGAACGCCGGCAGGTGTGGCCGTGCGGTTCTAGGCGCTTTAGTTTGGAACCGCGCGACCGCTATGGACGCAGGTTCGAATCCTGCCTCGGGCATGGATGTGTGTGATGTCCTTAGGTTAGTTAGGTTTAAGTAGTTCTAAGTTCTAGGGGACTGATGACCTCAGATGTTAAGTCCCATAGTGCTCAGAGCCATTTGAAAAAGCAGAACTATCCACACCACACATAACCTAAATATAAGTACGTGGCTTGTGGAAATTGGCTAAGCCTGAAACTAGTCAGCCAGTAAAAAAACAACAGCGTTTTGTGTTAAAATGTCTTTTCTTCGAGAGTTAAAAGTGCATAATACGACGGCTAACTACCTTGTTGGGCTATCTGGGACTGTGAAATATTAAGCTCAATTTGAGACTGAAATTTCGAGTTGATTTAACTGATGGTGGGCTGGCGATTCTATATCCCCCTTCATAATAAGAATAAACGTTACGTAAAAATTACACTATGTATTCTTCCGCGTTTTCTGGAACCTCATTTGATTTCGTTTCACGTGGAGCAGAAACCAAGCTGTCTCGTGTACAGTCAAGCGGCATAATGAGGATACGTTTTATGCCGTGCGTTACGCGTTCGTCGATCCAGCGAAAATACGGGATAACAGCTTTACCGGTGCATTTAACTTGGCCAGCCACCTGGTCCAACCAACCTGCAGTGATGTGAATAGTTGTAGTAAAGACATAAAGAGAGACAAGCAGAGTACAACGTAGCCTTGAATACAAGGAAATAATGATAAAACTCTGGCGATACGCTTCTTTGGTGATCTGATGGAAAACATCACACGCTCTCCATCTTAGCTAACCCAGTACTGTAATTAAGAACTAGAGTGATGAAAATTATTGACTTTAACAAGGGTAAACTTCTGCATGAGATACGCGTGGCTTAAAAGCGCACTGCTCGGATTTTACCATGCAGTTTAATGTAGAAGCCACTGAAGGTATGACAGTTAGTCGTCTGGTAATCTCTGAACTCTTTCCATATCGGACTCCGATGAATACCGTACATTTCAGTACTGCTATGTTGATAACGAGGCGATCAGAAACAGAATACTAAGCCGCCAAAAATTCCACATTTCCTGCTCCCTCTTTTATGACGTGCTGGTTCTGCATTCCGCCATCGTTCGGCAGTGACGAGTCATATAGCTTCGTGCATTACTTCCAGTACGTTTGGCAGCTTAAATGTCTTGCTATTTCTCGCTACAAATCCCTTAACTTGGCTCTAGATCAGTTCTATTGGGATTGCAGTGTCAAGGTGACAACTGCAAACATGCGGCATTTGTACAGTGTGCCCGACGTCGTGAAAATGGTTGTTTCCCAAGTTTCTACGACGCTTAACACTCTGAATCGAGTGAGACCACATGTGTCTTACTAAACAATGGACATATTCAAACAAAGAGTATTTGATTTTACATTTTTCTCCAAAAAATTTAATCGTGTAATGTCTTCTTAACCTTAAAATCTTCTACAATCTTTTATTAACTATGGATAATTAAAAATGTGCATTAGCAATGAAAACCAGAATTTCGGTTGTGATACGTAATTAGAAATTAGAAGACATGAATTTTTCTTGAGGAAAATGATGGCTAAGTATGAGTTAATTAACATATATTTCATATTAAAGTGCTTAGGTATTCAAACCGAACAAAAAAAAAGGAATTGTAGACTACAACTGGTTTCGAACTGCCGGCCACCCTCTGCTACCGATTACACACGAATAAAATTGCAGCAACCTCCCTTATATTTATTACATAGTGTTTCTCGAAAAACGTCGAAGCTGAAACTTTCTACGTAATTATGTGAAAACACATTAAGAACAACTTGTTTCTAGCCATTAACGGTGTTCCGTTCGCGTGTTTCACTACGAAGTAGGAAGCAGTGTCATCAATTTTCCCGGTACGTATGAACAGCGAGACAATCAGAGCACAAGTAGCGCTTACAGAGACTGTAACAGTACACCACGTTAAAATAAAAATTACGTAGCTAAAGGATGAGTAAGAAAAACTATGATGGCTGTCAATGCATCGGAATTCTTAAAGTTTCATTTACAGTGGCATTAGTAATAAGTTCCGTAGTATATAAGTTGGACCTACTTCCAAGAGCGGAACAACACCAGTGTACGAGAGCTACGGCTGCTGACCATTCCTCGCGTTTGTGTTTGTTTACATCAGGTTTATTCTTATGGTGAACGGAGTATAGCCAAGGAGTCATGATTTACGATATTTGCTGACGATAGAAATGCCTTGTTTAATATTTGAATCCCAGAAGTGTGCGATTTCTAAAATTTTCCGTTTTTTACGATAAACCAATTAAATGCCCCGGAGAAACGCAGTTCTCCGCAATTGCGTAACTACCTCAGGTGGTGCTTGCAGAAGCGATCTCCACGTTTACCTGGTTTAACCACTGAAAGTCAGACCATATTCGCAGGGTATTTTCTGCAAACTGAAGAGCCAGTCTCCAAATATTTGTTGGATTCTCAGTAGTCACGAAGCCGGGAAAATTTTCTGGCGAAACACTGTACACTTTCAGCAATATCAAAAGGAAAACAAAACAGTACTGCTGTGATCACTGGCTTGCATTACAATGTGTCTGTCATTGTGTAGCTTGTTTTTAGTCTGTATTGAAGTGTTTTCCTTACCTCTCAAACTCACGCCGTCGTACGAACTGTAGAATCATTTTGCAGGTAATTACAACTGCCTCATTTTAATAGTCGGCACAGACAAAATTTGATGAGGCGAGTATTTTGCAGCGCCGTTCGTATATTGTAGCCTAATCAATTTTTACCTGCATCGCCTCTTACCATCATGAGTTCAAAATGGTTCAAATGGCTCTGAGCACTATGCGACTCAACTTCTGAGGTCATCAGTCGCCTAGAACTTAGAACTAATTAAACCTAACTAACCTAAGGACATCACACACATCCATGCCCGAGGCAGGATTCGAACCTGCGACCGTAGCGGTCGCTCGGTTCCAGACTGCAGCGCCTAGAACCGCACGGCCACTCCGGCCGGCACCACCATGAGTGTTGCGTACTATAAGAGTTATGGAACGCGAAAGAAGTGACGTAAACAATATCGCGTTATATACATGGTGAAGAATTTTCTCCGTGTGAGACTCCTGCAAAACTAATTTCGTATCGGCATGGAACAAATATCCGTCGTACTTATTACAAGACGTTTACCAGTCCGAATGCAGGGAACTGTCTTTGCGCCAGCGTTCTAGACCTCTACGACAATTTTGTCTCTCAGTGGGATAAGTGTCTTACTATCTTAAAGTTAAACGTGGTAACCGGCAAGTCTAGTAAGAAATTTTGATGGCGTCACCGTTTTCCTTTGATAATTTTTTGACCGTAAAGTACGTCTACAGATACATTAACGTTCAACATACCGCAATCTACGATGTTGTGAACAGTATGTAATGTACCAGCTCTGTGCTCCCTCTGCCTATTCTGTTCGCGGATAGTATACGAGAGAAACGACGGTTTTTACGCCTCAGTGTAAGTCAGAATCTTTCAAATTCCAATGACGTGTAGGGAAGGATTTTTGCGAGCTTTTCGTTGTGTAATGTAATTAATTGACGCTATCAGAGTCAAAAATTATAGAGCTTTTTCCATTTCATATAAACATTGTATTGCAGTTACTTACGTTTACCTTCACCCTCTATTATCTGCACGAAGCGCTGATCTTCTCCACACCTAAATGATCGTCCGCAGCTCGTGGTCGTGCGGTAGCGTTCTCGCTTCCCGCGCCCGGGTTCCCGGGTTCGATTCCCGGCGGGGTGAGGGGGATTTCTCTGCCTCGTGATGACTGGGTGTTGTGTGATGTCCTTAGGTTAGTTAGGTTTAAGTAGTCTAAGTTCTAGGGGACTGATAACCATAGATGTTAAGTCCCATAGTGCTCAGAGCCGAAATGATCAAAATCCTTTATAGTAAAATAATTATCACCATTATTTTATGAATTTTGGTTAGAGAACATAGCAGCCTTTTTCGTAAATTACGCTGTAGGAAGTACTACAACAAGCCATAAGTTTATTTGAAATGACTTTATTGAACCATAACTAGATTCGGGCCCGAGCTCATCGTCAGATGGTAGCGTTTGACTTCTCTGCAAGTTTTACATTTGTGTCCTAAAATATAACAAAGACTTTTGATGCATAGTTTACAAAAGTTTTACATTTGTGTTCTAAAATATAACAATGTTTTTGTGATTAAGTAATTTTACACTTATGTACGCTCTATACATTGCACTTAGTTCATGAAAAGCCCTCCTTTACATGTTGTAGGACAGAGGTTCGACTTTCTTTTACAGTCCATACCTATCAGGTTCATTAATCAGTATGGATAGTAAACGAAAGTCAAACTCTGCCGTATAATATGTATAGGGGAGATTTTCACGAAGTAAGTACAATGTATAGAGTATAAAACTATCCAGTCACAAAAAGTTTGTTATATTTTAGGACGCAAATATAAAACCTTTTGTAAACTATGCGTCACAAAAACTTTGTTAGATTTTAGATCGCAAATGAAATATTTGCAATGGAGTCAATGCCACCTACTAACGATGGTCTCAGGCATGAAACTAGTAATAGTACAATAAAATCATTCAAAAAAGCTGTGGCTGGTTGCAGTACTTCCTACAGTGTAATAATTATCACCCCCTGAGACCTACAATACTTACAGTACATTACATGAATGGGTTGTTCTAGTCTTTAGCATACCGACCATTATTCATAGGCTCTCCAATATTTGTAACAAGCAGCCTTTTCCAATCAAAAAGAAACAAAACTGTATTACTTTGTACCACATCAATCAATACCAACCCTACAGAGATTCATTAAGAGAAGCAAAACGTTTACATATAGAAAGTGAATGTAATCTTTAGTATATTAGTTTAATACAAGAATTATTACGAGAAACATTTTGAAGAGTCGATATTTGTCCGGGGAGTAGTTTCTGTACGAGCTTCGCTGGTAAGAGAATTGTCGCTTAAACGGGCGCGGACGAGTTGTTTTTGGCGAGGCCGGTGCTGGCCGCAGCTAATGGAACTCGCTACCCCGCGTGATGGATTGGCTGACGCTGACGTGACATCAAATTTCCATTAATTTCTCAACCACCTCCTAATCAGCTCTCAGAAAAGTGCCGCAGACGTGATTTTTGAAAGGAAATCTCAAAAGGATAGTGTCAAGTAACACTTTTTTCTTTTTTCTTTTTTTTTTTTTTTTTTTTGACGAATAGTCGGCGAGATAGATCTCTCCTTCGGTGTGAAGTAGCTGCATGGGGAACTTTTGAGGATCATTCGCTGTTTTGTATACCGAGTCAGAAGATCAGAGTTTAAAAAAAACACACACATTCGGTGTTCATTCGATTATTTCTGATTTTCAGTAGGGTTAAACGAAGTGTAGAGCAATCAGATCAATGCCTGCTGAAGGGAAGAAATACATAATTTTGTAACTACGGAGACGCCATATTAATGTTTAAAATGACTCATATAATATCATTTACTTCTTTTTGTGGCGTAGTCGTTTGTGTGGTGTGCATGCGCAACCGTTAGCGCTGTTTCGAGCTTTCTAAACAGAAATCTTGTTTTATGTGGACCCTGGTTTACGTGAGCGACGTCTTCATGCAAATGACAGAATGGATTCTTGTACAGGCTGCTGTTACTTCCTGACCACTTGAGACTGTTTTTTGTCCCTAATGACATCTATATTGACGGAGCGCTAAACTTTATCCTCCTTCCGTGTATGTTCATATATGCAGAAGGCAAGGTTGTAGGATCAGGATTTGTATGCTGTACACAGCACTAGCTCCATTGTGACTAGAGCTCTACGTGTAGTAGCGAGTTGAGAAGCACACTTTTTGTTTTCAGGAGAGCATAAAGGCTGATAAGTGCACCCTGTTCACGAGCTGTCATAATTACAACAAAACCGAGTAAATATCGCACCTGACATAATCTTGGATACAGCAAGTAATGTTGGATGTAGGGAATTCTGTTACTATGAAGTAATTTGACGATTAGGTGTGGAAAATTATTATGCCTTTTAGTTCATGACACATTGGCTATTGGCTAATTTATTGACAAGAAATTGGGAAACTGCAGTTCGCCTATGAAAGAGAATGGCTGAAAAACAATTCGAAGTTGAAATTTAGATGTAGAAGACGACCATTGTTATTTTTACAAAATGTGCTGACGGAAAGAAGGGCGGTTAGAGCTTAATGCTTAGTATTCTATAGAAGAAACCATTTCAATTTTGGGAAATAAAAGGAAAGTAGTTAAACTGATGTGGCAGACTGGGGATTTGTACCTTAACCTTCCGGAATGCGAGATCAGAATCTTAACTTCTCACGAGACGGCTATGGCACGTGCTCAGAAATGACTGTCAGTTGGGAGCAATCTTCATGGGCTGAAGAGGTCACATCAGGCTTTTTTTTAATTTTTTTTTTTTGCGAGGGCAACTGTAGAAATAGGTTATTTGAATAGTATGTAATCTTTTCTTTCTGGTGTGTTACAAACCATATGTCAGGAACCGATGCTATAAAAATTTTGATCCAGTAATATGATATTAGTCAACAATGAGAGCTCAGAGGGCGTAAGATCGTTGCAAGAGAACGTTCTGTGATCATACTTCAAGACGTTTCTCGGTAAGGTGTGAGATCAATTTGTACTTGGCTATCCAAGCCATTATGTAGATAGGGGAGAGGACGGCGATTAACGGTCTGTCAGTGCGAATAATTTTCAGTTTTTGTATGTAGGTCGAATACACATAGGTGACGTGCTTAACGTCCGTTTTCTCAGCATGAGGCAGTATCACAAATGAAACCGCTTTTGAAAGCTCCCAGATGGAAAATATCCCGTACGTTGTGTATTAAGATAAAGCAAAAGAGGTACATTAGGTTAATTGCTTTTTCCTTTGTTCCAGGTAAGTGGTGAGGTGTCCTGGTGACCATATCGCTGTTTCTGGCATGGTAAGCAGCACTCAGCTTTTTGAGTGACACGCACACTAATCGCACAACTAGTACTTTTCCTGTAACCCCTTAAAGACATTTGACTATTCATTTGCGTAATTTAAAAAGCCAGCTTTGCAATTGGCCACTTGTTCCATTTGCTTTATTAAGTAATTGCAAGTCTCATTCATGAATTCATGTAATAGCCATAGCATTAATAATTAAGTTCCTTTGCGAATATGTGATTAATATAACACTACTTTAACCACTTCAACATATTTCATAAGAAGGAAATTGCTTTTGCCAGCTTCTATCGCTAATATTTTTATGTCAGCTGAATTCTCTTCTGCTTGAATTTCTTTTTAAACTATTCATACAGTAGATGTCATGCCAAATACGAAATAATAGTGCCATGCCACATTCAAAAAGTGTCAACCGATTCCATTTAACTACTAAATTTCAGTTTTACAGATAAGTCGACTTTATAATGTACCAATAATTCTATAGTTATAATAAGTTGTAAGCTAATTTTAGTGTCATGACACTTTTCAATAAGCAATCTCTTTACTTTTTGTCTGTGGATATAAATAAAAGACAAGATTTATTCTATAATCGGTTTTTAGAATAACCTCTTCGGAACCAGTGAAAAAAATTAGCACTACTGAGTACCGCGTGGCGGACCGTTACAGCTGACAGTTATTATGAAGCCATATGAAACCCTGAGAGGGGAAATTGAGGTAGTATTCTGCAAGAGATTATTTCCTTGCTTATGAATTTTATCCAAGTGACACTCACAAGCGAATGCTTCCCTTTTTGACCCACGTAGGCCTTGAAGCCATCGGTGTGTGTAATCACTTTCAAGGCACTGAAGCATGTGTCCATAGTTTGTCCACTTTCGCACGTAGATTAGTCAATGTAGTCCCACTTCAGTAGCGTCTTTAAATATTTTCTGATAGTTGTTCGAAGAAAATTGTTGATATATACAGCGATATGCTGATCTTTCAATGTTGGCCGCAGTGACGTGTTTCGCCGCAGAACTTAATACAACGGAATTTCACGGCGCTCACGCCTGGTATGGTGGTGTGAGGTGACACGAACTAATAGTTAAGTATTATTTTATTTATTTGAGTTTGTAGTACTCCACAAACGTACTAATACCCCCCTCCATTCTCCTCCCACAGTCGATGTCATCGGTATTTGCTATCTACTTAGCGCTTACTCTGCGGTAAATTTTGTGACGCCCATCTCGTTTTCTGTACCGGCACTTGATCTGAATCCGTCACTGCTATAGTTCAAATTAAAATCAATTAGTAAACAACTTTGGAACATAAATCCAGCTAAACTCTGTGTGAAAATTGAATTTTATTTACCATTGTGTTCAGGCCAGTCTGCAATGAAATCTTATAGTACTGTGAAGAGTTCAGTATGTCTCCTCCTCCTTGTGCTAACCCGTTTAGGAATGAATATCAGAGAATCATTTCTTAGAAAAAATAAGTTCTTTGCTCCGTAAACTCCTGTCGTTGTTAAATCAAGGGTGCCTGGAACACTTTTATAAAATATTTAACTGTTACAAGAATCCTTTGAATATTTTCATTTTTAAACACTGTTTCAGATGTGTGCAGTATTCTTAATTTTTATTGGCTTCAGACAAAATCACTCATTTTTCTTTCCAAATACTCTTCTCCAGGTGACTTAGTTGGAAAGGTAAGACAATAAACATATTTCTAGGTAAAGACATTTTCTTGTTATTCACAATTTTCCCGTAGATGTTGCAGTGGTGTCATGACATTTTTGCCCAACCACCTTTCGTTAGACAACTGGAGTGAGAGCCGCATAGTCTATGAAGTGGCCTGCAGTGGGCTTTGCTTGTGACTGGTCACCAGCTATCCGTGCAGCCCCGAAACAGGTGCCGAAGGGTCAGCACTAAGCTGGCATCTTGTACAGACAATCTTGCACAGAAAGTAATGCTCCGAATTTTTTTTCTCAACCGAAAATAAGGCTACGAATGTGAAACGGTACGCATGTATTATTTGAAGTTTCCTGAGTCAGCACGCCAAGTTTCCGTCGCTTCCGACAGATAGCGTAGCTGCAGAACAGTTTCAAAATGGCGTCTAAAGGTGATGTGCGTAACAAGCAACGTGCCCTCATTGAATTTCTTACTGCAGAGAAAGAAACTGCGGGGAAATTCACAAACGCTTGTGCAAAGTCTATGGAGCATCTGCTGTCGACGGAAGTACAGTTAGTTGCTGGACACGGAGGGTGAGGTCATCAGAAGGCGGTTCGGTGGAGCTCCACGATTTGCAGCGGTCAGGGAGACCATCCACGGCTGTAACACCTGACATGTTGCAGCGAGTTGATGTTGTCATTCACCATTAAAGGACGCCATTCGTGGAAGACATTTTGAGGACGATGAGGAGGTCATTCGCACATTGAAGCTCTGACTCCGCCACCAGGACAAGGATTGGTACCGACAGGGCATACACGACCTTGTTTCGCGATGGAGGAAGGCCATAAAAAGGGATGGAGATTATATGGAAAAGTAGGGTGTGTAGATAAAACACCATTTTTTCGTGTGTGTAATTCCCATTATGTTCAATAAAGAATTGTTGTAGAAAAAAATGCGGTGCACTACTTTCTGGCAAACCCTCGTACTTGTGCTTCGCACAGTTCTAAACACTATCAGAGCACTTTAGGGGGTGAACGACCGCTCTGACTAAGAAAACTACATTACACTCAGTGTTGTTCCTGCTGTTGTCTTCAGTCCGAAGACGGTTTCAAGCCTGTTCATTTCCTAATAACTACTGCAACCAAACTTCATCGGAATCTGCTTAGTGTATTCGTCTCTTGGTCTACCTCTAGGTTTTCACCCTCCACACTTACTTCCAGTACTAAATTGATGATTCCTTGATGTCTCAGAATGTGTCCTACATCTACATGATTATTCTGCATTTCGCAATTAAGTGCCTGGCGGAGGGTTCATTGGACCACCTTCAAACCATATCTCTACCGTTCCACTCTCGAACAGCACGCGGGAAAATCGAACACTTAAGTCTTTAAGTGCTAGTTCTGATTTCCCTTATTTTATTACGATAATCATTTTTCCCTATGTAAGTAGGCACCAACATAATTTTTTCACACTCTGAGGGGAAAGTTGGTGATTACAATTTCATGATAAAATCCTGCTGCAACGAAAAACGTCTTTGTTTGAATGATTGCCACCCCAATTCTAGTATCATATGCGTCGCACTCTCTCTCCTATTTCACGACTGTAAAAAACCAGTTGCCCTTGTTTGGACTTTTTCCATGTCCTCCGTCATTACGAAGCAATGCAGATCCCACATCGCACAGCAGTGTCTCAGAAGAGGGCCGACAAGCGTAATGTAAGCAGTCTTCAGAACCCCCGTTGCATTCTTTAAGTGTTCTGTAAATAAATCGCAGTGTTTGGTTTGCTTTCCCCGCAACATTAGCTGTGTCATCGTTGCAATTGAAGTTATTCGTAACTGTAATCCCTAAGCATTTAGCTGAATTTACACCCTGTAGATCTGTGTGCCTTATCGTGTGACCGAAATTTAACGGATTCCTTTTAGTAGTCGTATGGATGACTTCACACTTTGCATTATTTAGAATCAATTGTCAGTTTTCTCACCGTACAGATATCTAGCCTAAATCTTGTTGCAATTGGTTGTGATCATCTGATGACTTTAAAAGATGGTAAATGACAGTGGCATGTGCAAACAATCTAAGAGAGCTGCTCACATTGTCTCCTAAATCGTTTACGTAGATCAGTAACAGCAGAGGGCCCATAACATATCCTTGAGGAATACCAGATATTACTTCTATTTTACTCGATGACTTTCCGTCAGCAACTACGAACTTTGATCCTTCTGACACGAAATCACGAATATAATCACAGAACTGAGACAATACACCAAACGCGCGCAATTTGGTTAGCAGAAGCTTGTGAGGAACTTCGTCGAAAGCATTCTGGAGACCTGAAAATAACGAATCAATTTGACATTCCCTGTCGATAGCACTCACTACTTTGTGAGAATACGCAGCAAGATGTGTTTCACAAGAACGATATTTTATGAATCCATGCTGACTATTTATCAATAAATCGTTTTCTTCGAGGTAGTTCATAATGGCCAGACACAGCATATGTTCCATATCCTACTGCAAATCGACGTTAGTGATATGAGTCTTTAACTCAGCGGATTAATCCTATCTCCTTTGTTGGATACTGGTGTGACTTGTGCAACTTTCCAGTCCTTATGTACGAATCTTTCAAAGAGCGAGCGCTTGTATAAGATTGCTACGTATGAAAGTATTGTATTAGCATGCTCGTAAAGGAACCTGAGTGGTATACGATCTGCACCATAGACCTTGCCTTTATTAAGTGATTTAACTGCTTAGCTATATCTAGGATATCTACTTCTAAATTACTGATGTTTGCAATCGTTGTAGATTTGAATTCTGGAATATTTACGTCGTCTTCTTTGGTAAGGGAATTTCGGGAAACTGTGTTTAAAAACTTTGCTTTAGTGGTACTGTCATCAGTAACATCACCATTGTTATCGCGCAATAAGGTATTGAATACATCTTGACTGGTGTACTCTACATACGTCCAGAATCTCCTTCGCTATTCTGCCAGATTTAGAGACAAGAATTTCGTTGCGCAAGCTATTAAAAGCGTCTCGCATTTAAGTTCGCGCTAAATTTCGAGCTTTTATTAAATCATGTTAACGGATTCCGTCATATAGTCAATTTATGCCACAAATTTCCTTTCTCTTCAATTGTATTCAGTACTTCATTAGTTACGCGATCTAGCTATCTAACTTCAGTATTTTTCTGCAGCCCCATAGTTCAAAAGCTTCTAATCTCTTCATGTCTGAACTACTTATCATCCACGTTCACTTCCGCGCACGGCTGCGCTCCAGACAAATACCTTCAAAAATAATTCCTAATGCTGAAATTTTGTATTAGATGTAAACAAATTGTTCACTTAGAGAAATAGTTTTCTTACTATTGCTCGTCTACATTTTGTATCCCCTCTACTTTGGCCAACATTGTTATTTCACATCCCAAACACCAAAACTCATCTGCTCCTTTTAGTGGCTCAATTCCTAATCTAATTCCCTTATTATCGCCTGACTCAGCTCTAATACCTTCCATTATCCTAGTTTTACTTTTTTTGTTGTTCATATTTTATTTTTCTTTCAAGGCACTGTCCATTCCGCTCAACTGCTCGTCCAAGCCCTCTGCTGTCTGCAATATAACTACAATGTCATCGGCAAACCTCAATGTTTTTATCACTTCTCCCTGAATTTTAATTCATTCTCCAAAGTTTTCTTTGGTTTCCTTTACTACTTGCTCAAAATGCAGACTGAATAACATCGGGGATACGCTACAACCCTGTCTCACTCGCTTCCTAACCACTGTTTCATTTTCATGCCCTTTGACTCTCAGAACTGCCGTCTTGTTTCTGTACAAGTAGTATATAACCTTTCGTTCCCTGTATTTTATTGCTGCTAACTTCAGAATTTTAAAGAGTTGATTCCAGTCAGCATTGTCAAAAGTTTTCTCTATATCTACAAATGTTAAAAACATTGGTTTGCTTTTCTTTACCCTATCTTCTATGACAAACAGTGGGATTATTATTGCCTCGCGTCTTCCTACATTTCTCCGGAATCCAAAGCGATGCCCCTCGAGGTTGGCTTTTATCAGATTTCCCATTCTTTTGTAAATAATTCGTGTCAGTATGTTGCAACCATTACTTATAAAACTGGTAGGTCAGTAATGTTCACATGTGTCGCCCCCGCTTTCCTTGGATCTGGATTATTACATTATTCGTGAAATTTGACGGTATTTTCAGTGCCACATTCACATTGCGCACGAGATGGAATAGTATTTTCATGGCTAGCGCTCCCAGGGACATAGTAGTTCTGAGGGAATGTCGTGTACTACAGGCGCCTTGTTTCGACTCAAGTCTTTCAGTGCTCTGTCAAATTCTACTTGCAGTATCATATATTCCAATACGCAGAGACACAATGAAATCCACCGACAAACTGTATTGGAATTCATTCCGACCAACGATGCTAATGTGAAGCAGTCTCAAACATCGTACTGCCTCGTGTCTGTTCGCACCTGACCATAATCATTCTAGTTAGTCTTTTGTTTCGCTTAATTAGTCACGAAATTACTCTAAAGAAGATAAGCTGATACAATGAGGTAAATGTGTTCTTCGGTGCATACTCTACGGCGGTGAAAACACGTTTTACATTTAAAATCATCAATACTGTCTCTGCGTATATGGTGCGTTTCGTAGCGTCTCTCCCACTAAATATGGATCAAAATAACAAAGTGAGAGGCGACCGAGAACAGTTTTGCACGAGAACCATCTGAGTTGTTGATTCGCTACTATCCACTCGCGCATTGTGGCTGCTGCAACAACAGCTGTTCAGAACTAAATTCCTCCACACAGTCCTCTAACGTAAATTATTGAGTGCCCTTTGCAAGCACACAGTAGCCTTCTGACTATTCTGCATAGTATCAAAGAAAATTACAGACATTCCGTTGCTTAGATTAAAAATGCCTCATGGACAAACAACAAAACGAATCACTATAAGAAGGTTATCGGTCGCACATCCCGTTAGCAACTACTCTGTGGTAAGCACCACCAGGAGCAGCAAAGCACTACGACAACAGTGATTACAGCAGTAGTTGTGATCAACGCAGTTCTCTGATTGATTGTTGCTGTGGTAGCTGCCCCGTAAACAATTAGCTGTCAGTCACTTTGCTTTTCTGACCCAGGTTCCCCTCAGTCTGTGCCTACTCCTGGAGCGCTTGTAATTCATCGCAAGCTGTCGTTCTTAATTACCCATTCCTGGGAAAGCTTTTCCAACACTATACTACTGCTAAACTGAAGCCAGCTGCGTCTGCAGCCGGTAGAAGCCTGTTACGGAAACCAACATAGCTGGTTATGCCACAGTGTTAAATTACTGTACCTTCACTGGGTTTCCTTTATTTCAGTGTAGAACGTAACTTAAGTTGGATAAAATACATGAAGTTTGAAATTTTGGTTGCTGTATTCTCAAAACGGTTTCTACAAAACGTTCACATTGGCAGCAAATTATGTCGTTATGTTGCATTCAGCCTTGTGAACTACAGGCGACATTTCTTAAGTTTGTCATGGAAAGTACAGCAATGTGACAATCCTTATCAGTTATTGATGACAAACTATATAGGAATTCCGGTTGCACTGCACAAGACAGATAGCAGTGCGAACATTTCCTTTTAATCATAATCACACCCTACATGTATTTTAACATAATGTTACTTATGTTTTAGAGTAAACAGAGATAAATCCACTGGTGATCCTGTAATGTCACTGAAATCTCTATTGTCTTCTCCTTAAGGCGGGAAACTCAAAATATATTTATATTTTTATCCAAGACTAAACTGTGAAACATTAACGTGGTCGCTCCTAATATTTCATGAATTGTTATAAATATTTAACGAAGGAAGCGTCAAATAATAATACAAAATGGGACAAGTATGTTTTTTTAATAGAATGATGTACGTTTCGAACTTTATTTAGTCTTTTTAACAAGAAAACTGCACTTATAGGAAGCTTTCTAATATTTACAATGGAAAAGAGACGATATTACGGTGAAGCGGAATCTGCATTGATCCGCCATCGGTACTCTCCACATATAGCACATTTATCTCCTTTAGAAACAGTAAGTGACTCCAAAGACTAACAGAAGCTCCAAAATGTCATTAAAAATAGTTCGTACCATTAAAAATTAGTCATTTCAAAACCAAAATTGCAAAAAATATTGTTTGTGTTAATAATATAACAACATACATACTCCATTTCATCCTATCCGCGTGGAGAACCTTACTTCGGTATCTTCAACCGTTTACGAAACATAGTGGACGTGTTCACTCAGTTTGTATCGTAGCAAAAAACTTTCAGCATAAATACTGTCACTCATTAATACTATGACAATGCGAATACATCTGTTTAGGAACAAATAATCAACACAGACATAAATTTTTTTGACAGTTTTTGTCGGAAATAACTGTACATTGCCATGTTACAGCGTCTGGATTAACACCACATCGCTAGAGGATTTTTTTTTTTTTCAATCAACGAATATTAATGACAATTTAGTTTACTTACACAGGTAAAAATTAAATAAATTATCTTTATTGTGTTGTAAATAGTTACGAGACAGAGAAGTTCCATTGTTGGGAGTGATTACCCCTCACACACACACACACACACACACACACACACACACACACTCACACATGCACATACGCACTGGTTACGCTTTTTAAAATTATTATTCATTTTTGTATTAGACTTAGGTCTCCTCGCTCTTTTTCAGTAACATTCCCTCTGTGTGTAGTCGGCTTTCTAAGGTATTTTCTGTGTTTTCAAATCGAACAAAGAAACAGAGAGAGTGGTGTAATCAAATAAAACTGAAAGTGAATCCTGCGTTCGCTAATAAGTACAACACAAACCGATTACGAGAACGTAAACTTGTCTAGTTACATTACCGTACGCTGATGTTCTCTCAGGTGAATTACGGCGCCAGTAAACACGTGCTTCAATGTGGTTGTACGGGAAAGAAGTCGTTGGGCAAGTACGAAGCAGTGACGCGTGAGAATGCGTGCAACGGTAGCGGCTGGGTCCAAACTTACCTCATACGTGCCTATGTGGATAATTTAGCATGACGCATACTGCCTGGATGAACTTGGGGCAGTGTCTAAATTACTGTGTGTCGGTGAGATTATATAAATTTATTTCGGCTCTCTGCTTAGCGTTCTGCCTTAGCACACAAATTTTATTCGCGTAGGGGAAAAAGAAGTGATTGGAAACAAGAGTAATGAAACGGATTATCACCTAACAACGGGATTCCTTGATTTGTTTAACATAACAGTTTCTGTGCGCAGTTACTTACTTCGTGGGGTACAACCGCCAGAAAGGCGCGTCTGCTGTGTACGCCAACTTACAGTCAGTAGCGTCCGAAAAGCTTAGTTGCTGGCGCCAGAGCTGGCAGTTGGCGCGGGTCGGGAGATGATGGAGTTCAGTGCAGAAAGAAAAGGCGAGGGGACGAAGGAAAGCCAGCCTGCGACGTTCCCACGACGCTTTCAGCAGTTTGTTACCACCCCATTCGCCGCCGTGTGACTGCACTTGCTACACATTTCCTCCGCGAGGGGAGCTGTGCTTACGCATCTGAATTTACCGTAACCTCCCACACGTGCTTCCGTCTTTCAATATTCCAGCTTTGTTAGCATCCACTCGCTGCGCAATACCTTTCGCTTCTCCTACACCACTGTTCGGGTTTTACACTTCTCATCTGTGCTTAAAAAAATCGCTCTTCCTCCGCAGCAGTCGTAAATATGCAGTGAAAGAAATTTACATTCTGATTAAGTCTAATTTTGTACACAGGTGAAGATTCTCAGAGTAACAACACTTTTTACTACCCTGCTAGTTGCTACAAAAAAAATAAAATAAAATAGTTGAGGGACATATATGCTGGTCCGCAGCTCGTGGTCGTGCGGTAGCGTTCTCGCTTCCCTTCCCACGCCCGGGTTCCCGGGTTCGATTCCCGGCGGGGTCGGGGATTTTCTCTGCCTCGTGATGACTGGGTGTTGTGTGCTGTCCTTAGGTTAGTTAGGTTTAAGTAGTTCTAAGTTCTAGGGGACTGATGACCGTAGCTGTTAAGTCCCATAGTGCTCAGAGCCATTTGAACCATATTTTTTTTTGACATATATGCTTCATTATTAGTCTAGTTCCGTCTGTTACTAATCCCGTGCAATATTTCAAAACCTTTTTCTGCGCTAATGCTCTTGGATTTTTTTGTAAATTTCATACATGGGCGTCCAAGAAATGCATGCAATCTTATAACTCTGCTGAACCGTTTCAAAGACATTTTGATTAATATATACCATGGAGAGAATTGAATCATCAAAATAAATTAAAACGGAAGAAGAATTATTTTCCTCATTTGCCGCGTTAATAATACCACTTTCGTTTCCATTTTCACGCAGACCTGTTATCATAGCGGTGCGTCTCTGTAATCCTTCGATGTTTGCCGGCCGCTGTGGCCGAGCGGTTCTAGGCGCTTCAGTCCGGAACCGAGCTACTGCTACGGTCGCGAGTTCGAATCCTGCCTTGGGCATGGATGTGTATGATGTCCTTAGGTTTGTAGAATTGTTAGGTTTAAGTAGTTCTAAGTCAAGGGGACTGATGACCTCAGATGATAAGTCCCATAGTGCTTAGAGCCATTTTTGAACATTCGATGTATACTTTAATGACTACTTGATAACGGCTCCAAACACCGGAATAGTCCTCCAAATTAGACCTACTGACTTCTTATATGCGATTTCCTTAACAGAAGTGCTGCTGTCCCCAAGGAATCTCCCACTAAATCTCAACCTCCTCTTCACTTCTGATTTAACATGATCACTTCATTTAACGCCGTTTCACTTTATCACATCCTTCAATAATTACTGTTGCTATTGTTATTGTGACCTTTATTCTGCAGACGGCATCTCCCTGCTTTAGTCTATCTTGTGCAAGCCCATTCATTTCTACATACTTACTTTAACCTGCTTCTACTTGAAGCTGCTTACTGTATGCTAGACTTGGTCTCCCTGGAAAAATTTTATCTTCTACACTTTCTTCCAGCACCAAACTGACGATTTCTTGATGCCTCAAGATGTGTCCTATCAACCGATCTCTTCTTTTAGTTAAATCGTTCTGCAAATTCCTTTTCCTCCAAATTCTATTCCGTTCCTCCTCATTAGTTATTCGATCTATCTATATTTCAACATTCTTCTGTATCACCACATTTCGAAAGCTTCTATTCCCGTCCTGTCTGAATTGCTTGTCGTTCACGTTTCACTTCCGTTAGAAGCTACATCCCATACAACAATGTGGTGTCACCGCCAGACACCACACTTGCTAGGTGGTAGCCTTTTAAATCGGCCGCGGTCCGCTAGTATACGACGGACCCGCGTGTCGCCACTGTCAGTAATTGCAGACCGAGCGCCGCCACACGGCAGGTCTAGAGAGACGTACTGGCACTCGCCCCAGTTGTACAGCCGACGTTGCTAGGAAAGGTTCACTGAGAATTAAGCTCTCAATTGCCGAGACGATAGTTAGCATAGCCTTCAGCTAAGTCAATTGCTACGACCTAGCAAGGCGCCATTTATCCTTTGCTATGTATCTAATGAAGCATGTACAGTAACAAGACCAATGTTCACCAATTGTGGATTAAAGTTAAGTATTCCAGCAGCTACGTACTTTTCTTTATAGCATTCATTACGTATCCTGTTTCAGACCTCACGCCAGCCTGCGTGAGTTTAAGCGCGTGCCTTTCGGTTACCCGTCACTGTGGACTGGCTGTCTTGTCAGTCCACAACAAACACCATCAGAAAAAAACGCCCGAATACTACAAATACAATTATTTACCTACAATTAGAACATAATGACCCAATTCACAACTTCCTAAAAGATCTCTGTCTTATTCCTCTCTTATTTAAAATGACAATGACAATACGCTGACACATACACAGATTTATAACATGGTAACAAAATGCGTATTTATGGCAATGCAGACTTTCTCGCCGACTATCGATGATGAAATTTTCTTCTGTTATCAGCCGAGTCAAGGCGTCATTCTTCTGCAACCTTTCGGCAAGTTTCCTATTCGTTATCTTCAGGTAGACTTCACCCGAAGATGACGAGTAGGAAACTCGTCGAAACGTTGCTGCAGAACGACGCCTTGACTCAGCTGATTACCCGAGAAAACTTCATCATCAGAGTGCGTATTTTTAGACGTTGTATGTCCACGTCTCTGGCACACCCGAGAGTGCAGGGCACCTACCCTGCATGATTCTAATCACACACAATTTACAGTTAATATCATTATTCACTTATAAGGTGGTAAGAAGCTATAGTGTTTAGGGGCCTTCTCCATATGCGGCAACAACAAAATATGGCATCCAGAGAAAACGTAGACCGCTTTTCTCTCTGCGTCCAATTCGGTGGCGCGGTTAAGAAGAGATTCCTCTGCTCCTTTGGTTTCCAGCACGTGAGGTCTACCGGCTGTTGTGTATGGCAGCGATTAGCAGGCGCGTCCCCCTCATTTGAGAGGAAAAAGCGTCAGGCTTGAGCACGTTCGCTGTCTCGTCGCGGATCCCGCTAACAGCCTGCCCTGCTATTCTAACAACCACCTACTGTCTCTTCACAAAATAATTGGAGATTTTCCTCGTTTCTGTTGTGTTTCTTAGTGACGCCTGCCAGTTTTCTTCGAATCCAGCCCTTGTTTTACCGTCATTTGCATTAATCCGACTGCATTTTAGTGGTCGAGGTGTTCTCTTTTTCCATATAAGACCCTTTCTTGCACAGTCTTCAGACTTTGACGTTTAAAAGACGATTTACAGACATTCCGGAGCTCCCATGTTAGCACCTTCTCCTTCTGACATCTCGAAGCTGTATTTCATCAATGAAGAAAAGTCATAAAAATGAAGATAACTCATAGTTTATACGAATGTTATGAAACTTAGTCAATTTATAGAATGCGTAACAAGATATAAATAAATACAACAACAGAATAACAGACAAAGAATTCAGGAGTGCGGAGGAGGAGGAGGAGATTAGTGTTTAACGTCCCGTCGACAACGAGGTCATTAGAGACGGAGCGCAAGCTCGGGTTAGGGAAGGATGGGGAAGGAAATCGGTCGTGCCCTTTCAAAGGAACCATCCCGGCATTTGCCTGAAGCGATTTAGGGAAATCACGGAAAACCTAAATCAGGATGGCCGGAGACGGGATTGAACCGTCGTCCTCCCGAATGCGAGTCCAGTGTGCTAACCACTGCGCCACCTCGATCGGTAATTCAGGAGTGAAGTTGGAAAAATTTGCAGTGTGAAGTATTAACGTATCATTTCAGTATGTCACAATACCATATATGATTAATCAGGGCACCAGTACAGCACTTAGCTAACGGAAGACGCGCTCTGCCTCTACATACATACTTCCACTGCACAATGCATAGAAAAGGGTACATCGCATCATAATCAGAGGATTTGTGTCGTATTATCTTCAAGACTGCAACAACGGAAAGATGGCTGTCTGTATGATTTAATAGAGGCTCTGACCTCTCCTATATTATTCTCATCCCTATGACGTATATGATGGAGACAACAGAATCGTAGTACAAAATGGTTCAAATGGCTCTGAGCACTATGGGACTTAACTTCTGAGGTCATCAGTCCCCTAGAACTTAGAACTAATTAAACCTAACTAACCTAAGGACATCACACACTTCCATGCCCGAGACAGGATTCAAACCTGCGACCGTAGCGGTCGCGCGGTTCCATACTGTACCGCCTAGAACCGCTCGGGCACCCCGGCCCGCAATCGTAGTACACTCTTACTCTTTACCTAACAGAGTTTCGCAAGAATAACGTCGTTTTTCTTTCAAAGATTCTCATTTAAGTTCCCTCGGGCACTTCTGTTACATTTTTGCATGGGTTATGCAGACCCATCACAATTTGAGCAGTACCCTCTGAAATTTATTCGTACCTGCTGCTATGCATATTTCATAAGAACTCCAAATATTAGAACAGTGCTCTAGAGTAGGTCGTTCAAATTCCTTGTACGCAGTTTCCTCGACAGATATACGGGACTTTCCCAGAACTCTTCCAACAAATCTAAATTTCTATTCATCTAACTATCTACTGATTTTATGTCTTCGTACCTTCTCATATCGCTTCTTAGTGTTACCCAAAAGTTTTTAGCCGCTCCTGATGTTTACATCTACGTCTACATTTACACCTAATAGTGTGTGACGTAGGGTACTTTCTGTACCATTAACTGAGCCCTCCAACCTTGTTCCACTAGCGAATAGCGCGTGGGAAGAATGATTGTCGGTAAGCCTCTCTATTGGCTCTAATTTCTCGAATTTTCTCCTCATGGTCACTGTGCGAGACGTATGTGGCGGGAGGTAATATGTTCTCCGACTCTTCCTGGAAATTGATCTCTCAAAATTTCAATAGTAAATCTCTTCGTAATGCGCAACGCCTCTCTTGTAACGTCTGCCAATGGAGTTTGTTGAGCATCTCCGCAACGCTCTCATGCCGTGACGAAACGCGCCGCTCTTCGTTGGATCTTCTCTACCTCTTCTGTCAGTCCTACTTGGTAGGGATCACAGACAGATGAACAATAAGCCAATTCCTTTGTGGATGAATTACATTTCCGTAAGATTCTTCCTATGAATCTGAGTCTGGCGTCTGCTTTTCCCATTGCTTGTTTTATGTCGTCATTCCACTTAAGGTCGCTCTGGATATTTTACGGCAGATACTGTTTCCAGCTATTTGTCATCAATAGTGCAGCTATACAATAGTGGATTTCTTTTCCTATGTATGCGCAATATGTTACATTTATTTACGTTCTGGGTCAACTGTCATTCATCAACTCTCTGGAGGTAATTCTGCAAATCGTTACTGCCTTCTGGCGTTGCTACTTTTTTACAGACAACCGTATCATCTGCGAACAGCCTTAGAGAGCATCCGACGCTTTCTACTAGATCATTTATATATATTGTAAGCAGTAACGGTCCTATCACGCTTTCTTGGGGTACTCTGAAAATTACCTTTACGTCTGTCGATATCGTTCCGATAAGAGAGACGTGTGGAGCTCTGTCAGCAAGGAGTCTTGAATCCACTCGCAAATCGTCTCAGACACCCGACAGGCTCGTATTTTTTTCACTAAACGCCAGTGCGGGCCGGTGTGAAATGCCTTTCTGAAGTCAAAGAACACAGCATCAACCTGAGCGCCATTGTCTACGGCACTGTGGATCTCACGGAGGAACAGAGCGAACTGAGTTTCGCAGGATCTCTGTTTACGGAATCCATGTTGATTTTTATAGAGGAAATTTTCATTCTTCTATAACGTCATAATTCTTGAGCATAAAACATGTTCCAAAATTCTACAACCGATTGACGTCAACGATATAGGTCTATATTGTGTGCATGTGTCCTACGGTCGTTCTTAAAAACGGGAATGGCCTGCGCTTTCTTCCAGTCGCTAGGTACCCTTCGTTGCTCAAGCTACCTACGATAAATTACAGCTAGAAGGGGGAGAAAGTTCTTTCGCGTAACTTTTGTAGAATCGTATAGGTATCTCTTCTGGTCCTGAAGCCTTTCCACTGCTATGCGATTGTAGTTGTTTCTCTATTCCGCGATCGGTTATCTCAATATCCGCCATTTCGACGTTCGTACGACGATTGGAAAAAGGGACCGTGTTACCTTCTCTCTGTTATCTTCCATTTAGGTACCAATATGATCAGTGAGTGAACAAATAGATGATTTTAACCCACTTACTGATTTTACGTGTGACCAAAACTTCTTAGTCTCTGTATGTCCACCTTTTCAGAGATGGTTTCGGAACTCAGCTGTTCAGCACAGAATGTAAAATTAAACACCTTCCAGCTGTCTAATTTCCAAACTGTTATTTTGTTTGGTTACCAGATTCGGTGACTTACTATGCCATCTTCAGGCGCCTTTTACAATGTTGAGTGCAGTCTCTTTATCCAGTAATTCCAAAAGACGTGTCCTTTCTTTGCAGGCATCTGCTTCACATTGATCACAGCAAGAGGTCGGACCGCAGTGCAGGTCGATCCTTTCAGATAAGCTGATTTTTAAATCTCAATGGCTGTCTTTGTTACGAAAAGAAAAACCATCAACATCTCAAAATCAGATAGGTTGGTTGCTGGATTGATTTTCGGGAGGGGACTAAACAGCGAGGGCATTGGTCCCATCAGATTAGGGAAGGATGCGGAAGGAATCCTGTGGTGCCCTTTCAAAGGAACCAGAATTTAGGGAAATCACGGACGCGGGTTTGAACCGCCGTCCTCCCGAATGTGAGTCCAACGTACTAACCACTGCGCCACCTCGCTCGGTCAAAATCAAGATTTCTGAAAGGATCGAGCTACACTGCGATCCTACTTCTTGCCGTGATCAATGTCAAATAGATGCCTGCAAAGTAAGGAATAAGTGGACAAAGAGACTGCACTCAACATTGTAAAAGGAGCCTGAAGATGGCGTAGTAAATCGCCGAAATTGGTAGCTAAATAAAATAACAGTTTGGAAATTAGACGGCTGAAAGGCGTTTAATTTGACATTCTGTTCTAAAACCGCTTAGGGTTTTTACTCAGATAGGTTGACAAATTTCTACTTTCAAAGTCAATGAATGCTTCTCTCATTGCTTTCCTTACGCTCATTTTCGCTTCGTTCAGCTTTTGTTTGTCAGCTAGGTTTTTACATCTCTTATATATGAGATGAAGTTGTCTTTGTTTACGTAGCAGTTTTCTGACACGGCTATTAAACCACGGTGGGTGTTTCCCATTCCTTAACACCCTACTCGGAACATAATTGTCTAGGGCATACTACACGATGCCTTTGAATTTTTTCCGCTTGTCCTCCACATCTTCGTCCTCATAGCCGAATATTTGATGCTGACTGCTCAGATGATCTGAAATTGGTATTCTATCACTCCCGCTAAGCAAAAACATCTTCCTGCCTTTCTTAAAATTCTTTGTAAGACCCGCTGTCACAGATGCTATCACAGCCTTGTGATCACTGATATCTTCCTCTACGTTAAGTGATTCGATAACTTCTGTTTGTTGCCAAGAGGTCTAAGACGTTATCCTTACGAGTTGGTTCTCTGTCTGCGCAAAGTAATTTTCGGACAATACGTCCAGAACTATGTCACACGAATCCCTGTCTGTGGCACCAGTTTTTGTGGTAGAGGTGCTTTCGTTCCTGACTTCATTTTTATAGACGACAACGCGCGATCGCACTGAACAGTGTAAGTAGAGGAGGTCTTGAAACGTGAGGATATTTGGTGAACTGACTGGTATGCCCGTTCTTCCTACTTAAATTCCATCGAGCACGTGGGAGGTGCGTTGGGGAGCCGTATAGCCGTATTGCAGCACGTCCACATGCTCCAACGACAGTTTTATTGACACACAAGCTCTATCGAAAATTGAAATCTTCGTTATACGATTTTTTTCCTCAAACTAGATTTTCTTTCACTTTGTTGTCACTATTGTCGTTAACTTTACAGTCCATCACTCCTTCGAAATTTAACTCCTGCGCCCCTCTGTGTTCCCTTATCAAGTGCACTGATGTCACAGGAGACGCGAGATCCTAGAAATTTGTTTGTCACTTCAAGCCATGAATTTTCAGAAGTTAAATATTTGTGCTATTCTTCGTTCCAACCAACAGGAAATCTGAAGTTCCACAAGTCACCATATATGCATTACTTTCACCGTAAGTCACGTGGAATGAACTCTAATTTTCAATACCACGTGCGCTGTTTAAGTTCTCAACACACTGATTTTTAGTTATAGTTTCACCAGTCTCTTCTGTGCTCTTCAGCCATTTCATCAAAGTCATCACGGCAAAATAAGAATACGATATAAGAGCAAAGTTACTTATTACTAATCAGCACAAGAGCCACATCGCAAATGCAGATACTAATTCCGTTTCCGCCCTTCAACGAAAGTGGAGTAAACACTTGTGCCGCTAGTGTCCGTGCATGCTTTAGAAAGCATCGCTCCTGCGAAACGCAACTCGCCCTATTTTCACATGATATCTTGCGAACCATGGATGAAGGGTATCAGGCGGGTGCCATATTCCTTGACTTCCGGAAAGCGTTTGACTCGGTGCCCCACTGCAGACTCCTAACTAAGGCACGAGCATATGGGACTGGTTCCCAAATATGTGAGTGGCTCGAAGACTTCTTAAGCAATAGAATCCAGTACGTTGTCCTCGATGGTGAGTGTTCATCGGAGGTGAGGGTATCATCTGGAGTGCACCAGGGAAGTGTGGTAGTTCCGCTGTTGCTTGCTATCTACATAAATGATCTTTTGGATAGGGTGGATAGCAATGTGCGGCTGTTTGCTGATGATGCTGTGGTGTACGGGAAGGTGTCGTCGTTGAGTGACTGTAGGAGGATACAAGATTACTTGGACAGGATTTGTGATTGGTGTAAAGAATGGCAGCTAACTCTAAATGTAGATAAATGTAAATTAATGCAGATGAATAGGAAAAAGAATCCCGTAATATTTGAATACTCCGTTAGTACTGTAGCGCTTGACACAGTCACGTCGATTAAATGTTTGGGCGTAACATTGCAGAGCGATATGAAGTGGGACAAGCATGTAATGGCAGTTGTGGGGAAGGCGGATAGTCGACTTCGGTTCATTGGTAGAATTTTGGGAAGATGTGGTTCATCTGTAAAGGAGACCGCTTATAAAAACACTAATACGACCTATTTTTGAGTACTGATCGAGCGTTTGGGATCCCTATCAGGTCGGATTGAGCGAGTACATAGAGACAATTCAGAGGCGGGCTGCTAGATTTGTTGCTGGTAGGTTTGATCATCACGCGAGTCTTACGGAAATGCTTCAGGAACTCGGGTGGGAGTCTCTGGAGGAAAGCAGGCGTTCTTTTCGTGAATCGCTACTGAGGAAATTTAGGGAACCAGCATTTGAGGCTGACTGCAGTACAATTTTACTGCCGCCAACTTATATTTCGCGGAAAGACCACAAAGATAAGATAAGAGAGATTAGGGCTTGTACAGAGGAATATAGGCAGTCATTTTTCCCTCGTTCTGTTTGGGAGTGGAACAGGGAGAGAAGATGCTAGTTGTGTTACGAGGTACCCTCCGCCACACACCGTATGGTGGATTGCGGAGTATGTATGTAGATGTAGATGTAGTGTCGCTCTAGCGTAGCTTCAAGACTGTAGTCAGGGGAAAACAGACGTCTCCTAGTACTCAACGAATTTCATGATTGTTAATAGTAATCAAATTATACTACAATAACATTACACAGTATATACAGACATGTTTTGGACTGAATATTTCTGGGAACGCTGTTCCCACCCGTTCGAACCCAACGACCATCCAGCAGTTGCCTGGTGGAGGAATGGAACGCTTTACCTCAAGAATTCCTTACCAACCCTGAGTCCAGCATGGAAACACGTTCCAGAACATGCATTGCCGTCCGTGGTGATCACACACCCTATTAAGACCGATGCCCCGTCTTTTTTAATACCCGGGGGACCATCATGATTCGCGGTGTCTTCAGTGTAACTATCGTCTTTGAATAAAAGTGTCATTTGTGTTCGTCTCATTGCGTATTTCTTTTAGTTATCTTCTGTACTATACTGTAGCAGTTCTTTCTGTGTCTGGTCCAAGTTTCATCGAGCGATGTTACTAGGCAGTGACACATCATGCGAAAGTTACTTTCGTCCTTAAGTTTTGCACAGCAGCGTACATTGAGAATTTTAGTGGTCCTACGAGTATTACGCTTGTCTAGGCCATACTCAATGCTGTTTTCGTTTCTGTTTCGCATTCAACATTCAAGGTACCGTACAAGGTTCGGTTAGAAATTCTTCGAGCCAATCGCACTAATGAGAATATGTTGCTTAAGATCACATCTTCGTTATCAGTTGATAGTGTGGTGCAATATCAAACTACTTCCGGAACTCTAGGCAGGCTCACACTACCTATTCGCCCGCATCTATTACTTGCAAAGTATCGTCAGTTGTTTATTGTGAAGTCGTACTGACTGTCTGACAGAAGTCTATTTTCGTTCACGTACATCATAATGGACTCTCATTCTGTAAGAGTGGGGTTCAAATCACCGTCCTGTCATCCAAATTTATGATTTCTGTAGTTTTTACGAATTCAATCAAGGCGAAATTTGGGATGTTTCCTTTGAATAAAAACTGGCTTATTTCCTTCCTTGAGCATTCCGAACTTGTCAATCCGCCCTACTGACCTCATCATCGATATGATGTTCAACGCAAATCTTTCATTCTTTTTAATACAGTACATAGCAAAGTGTACTGCTGTTAATTTGATGTCTATAATATTCATAGGAAGCAAGTACATCACTTACTAAAAAGCTGCTGTCAGCGACCAAACGGCATGAACTGCAGGTCCTGAAGCAGCAGCATGCCTCCAGACAGAAATCAAATGTGCGCTGTGGCATCAATTCAGTAAATTCAACTGGCAACCTTATGTGCCATATTTTTACTGTTGAAAAGATGAGACCTTTGCGGCATCAGCGGGGTCGTTTATTAGGATTATATTGAACCGCACAAGCGCGTATATAAGTCTCAAAGATTTCAGGTCGTCAGACCTGGACAGTCAAAGTTTCACATGGAAAAACAGTTAAGTCTGTTGTCCTCCTAAAGACATATAATTCCAGACATAGACACTGCTTCGTCTCAAGGTTCCCTTTCCTGTGTGTTCAACGGATAACAACGGGTTCCTGGTTCTCACCTAACAGAAACCTGACCATCGTCATTTTACGAGCTAAACCGGTAGCAGTTCACCTGGAGGTCATGCATCGATCTGCGATATCTTGTACATTTAGACGTGTCCACTGAAATATCGCCAGCATTGAGCGATACAGACGTGCCTGTACGCCGGGCATGCAAACTACGTTCATTAAGCTCTCTGTGCAGGGTACTCTATGGCATCTCGTTTCCGGTGGCTGCAAAATTGGCAGATTGTAATTGGAATGGTGTCTCAGTGCCACACCTTCGAGTTCATAACAACAGATATTGAAAGTATTGAACGTAACGATACCACCCGTCTGCTTTGACCCATGACGTCATCAAAATGGCGGACGTAAACCACTCATTTTCATTCAATATGTTTAAATCACAACTTGTAACAAAGGTTATGATTACCCTTAGACATTTCACTCGCTAGCTTTCCCATCTCGCAACTGAACCGTTATCTTTCAGTCTAACCGAGACACGCTATTCTACAGATAAGTATGTCACGGCAACTTGATTTCCTATTCACATTCGTTGGTTTCATCAACTAACAGCCAAACTATCACCTTGCAGTCCAACCTAGACCTCGGGCATCGCTACAGGTCAGTGTATCACCACAACCTGAATTCATGAAAGTAATTATTTTTCTCCTCTCCTTTTCCCCTTCCTCACGGTCGGCTTCCCTAATCATGCGGCGGTACCTATACCGCCTGTAAGCATAATATTCGTCAGTCATCTTCATCGAGGTCTTCTCTTCTTTGTAGCCATGGAAAGACACTTTCCAACGATGGGCCCATCATGTCTGCGTGCTTTGTGACCGTGCCAGCGCACCCTGGATTCTGAGAGTTTTTCATTTGTATGATGACTTTAAAACTACCTCCTGTGAATTCATTGGGCATTTTGTCATTCAACGTTTCTGCTCCCACCCATCACGACACGTGTATTTCTGTTATATGGATCTTCTATTCGTGAGTTCTTTTTTATGCCCTGACTTCACTGTCACACAATAGCCCTTGTCTTACTCCTGTTTTATAAACTGAGCTAGTGGTTTTTAGAGAATTTTTGCATAGCACGGAACCCCTGAAAGTATACGCCACTTGTTCCAGTCAGATCTTATTCTACGAGCTATGTATTCTTCAGCTGATCCGTCCTCCAATATTACTAATCCCAGATGCCTAAAAGTCTTAACATTTGAAAGTGTGACGTTGTCTAGCTAGATATGTATGGTTTGTATGCCATCGAGGCTGAAGTTTCACATCATGAACTCATGGACTTTGTGAATTTCCTCGATGCTATTATTAATGATGACACATCATCGGCATACGGAAGTTTCCACGCCTTTTGTTTCTGTATTTTTATAGTTTGAATAACTCATCACAGCATTTAAACAATAAGGGTGCTTCCCTGATGGACGCTGTGAAGTCACACGTCACATCATTATGTCAAGCGTAAATGCTGACGTCTGATATCAACTCTCTCCAAGCCAAAATCATAATGAGAGAAAAAAAGGGTACCCTTCATCAACCTACTTATTTAATATGTTCATCGAGGGGGCAATAACAATAATGAAAAGATTGGCATCAAAATTAATGGTATGCATATTCAGTGCATCAGATTTGCTGATAACATTGTGATAGTGGCCGACTCAGAGAGGGAACTAAATAAAACGCTTAATGGTCCTAAATCAAGAGATAACAAAACTAAAAATTAATACCAAGAAGATAGAAGCCATATTTATAGACAAGAATGGAGGCGAAAATACATAGCAATAGGCAGTGAGCAACTCGAGGAAGTAACCAGTTTGACTGTCTCGGTAGTACTGCGGAGGAAAACGATAGATGTCTTATGGAAATCAAGAGAAGAATAGCAGTGGGCAAGAACGCGTCCCAATGTAAGGACGTTCTGTTGAACAATCACGTAAGTGCGCATCTTCATATTTTCGTGGCGCAAATACTGATCCATAAAATTTCGGGCGTGCAGGCGCATAAATTTGACTTCTTCTAATATTTCGGCTGAATACCGTCCAGCCATCTTCAGAGTGACCCGAGGTGATTCTAAGCCTTCCTTCTTGCAAAGCGACTCGGATCACTCTGAAGATGGCTGGACTGTATTCAGCCGAAGTATTAGAAGAAGAAGTCAAATTTATGCTGCTGCATGCCCGAAATTTTATGGACCAATCACGTGTCTACACTAAGAAAATAATTGTAAAGACTCTTTATGGAGAGTCCTGACATTACATATGGATGTTCTTCATACACAGAGATGAAGAGGACTGCAGAAGAGGGAAGGTTCAAATGGCTCTGAGCACTATGGGACTTAACTTCTGAGGTCATCAGTCCCCTAGAACTTAGAACTACTTAAACCTAACTAACCTAAGGACATCACACACATCCATGCCCGTGGCAGGATTCGAACCTGCGACCGTAGCGGTCGCGCGGTTCCAGACTGTAGCGCCTAGAACCGCTCGGCCACCCGGCCGGCGAAGAGGGAAGGCTTAGCCTTTTGAAAGGCGAAGGACATTCGTCACAGACTTTGACCGTACTTGAATGAGCTCCATGGACGTCAAATATGTCGTCAGAAATTCTTGCAAAGTTTTTGAACAACAGGAGACATATGTTTCGTTGCAAACTCAGCTTATGGCCTGTTACTGCATTGTAGTTCGTCTGGGAAATGTTAGACGCCGTTCATATTTACAACAGCTATTGGATTCTATTCACTAACATTATGTAGTCTCTGCATACATACACCGCCCAGTCACATTAGCGTGACCACATGTCAAAACTCTGAATAACCACCTTTTGCAGAGTGGATCGCTACGAAACGTGCAGGAAGAGTGTCAGTGAAGTTCTGGAAGGCACTGACAGGGATCTGGAGCCATACCGACTCCAGTGCCGTGGATAGCTGTGTTTGGTTACACTGTTGAGGGTCCATGTGGTCCCACATACTCTCTATTGGATTTAAATCAGGGGAATTTTGTGCCGAGGGGAGTACAACGAAGTCACCCTGGTGCTTTTCGAGCCACACACGTACACTGCGAGCTGTGTGACACGTTTCATTGTGCTGCTGGTAGACGGCGTCGCGCCGAAGAAAAACAAACTGCCATGAAAGCATTCCCCAGAACATAACGCTCCCTCCTCCAGCCTGAACACTTCCGAAGACTGATGCAAGATGTGTGCTTTCAGTCCGATGGAGCATAAATCTGAAAAAACTGCCTTTCGCTACTCAGTGAAGTTCCAGCTGCAGTATTCGCGTGCAAATTCCAACCTTCTTCGCCGACGAATAGCAGTCAGCATGGGTGCATGGATTAGGCGCGTGCTGCGGAGGCCCATACGCAGTAACGTTCGACCAACGGTCGTAGATTTTCTTGATGCAATAATTTACCAACAGCCGTATGTATTGTAGAAATTTATTTTATTTTATGAACTTCTATGTGCTACCAGTTTCTGCATTACATTGATGCCATCTTCAGGCCCCACTCGTCATAGTCGTAAAATCGCTATACACGGAAGGAGCCATATAACTGGATCCGTGAATCAAATCTTCCTGCAACAGCTCAGTCGCCTGGCCACCAAGAGCTGTTGCAGGATGATTTGATTCACGGATCCAGTTATATGGCTCCTTCCGTGTATAGCGATTTTACGACTATAACTAGTGGGGCCTGAAGATGGCATCAATGTAATGCCGAAGCTGGTAGCACATAGAAGTTCATAAAATAAAATAAATTTCTACAGTACATAGGGCTGTTGGTAAATTATTGCATCAAGAAGTTCATGCCAGCCGTCGTCCCACGATCCATAATGGCTCAACGAAGAACGGTCGTTGAGGACACACTGTTGGAAGCCCGCACACATGTCAGCAGCCGTCGTTCACCCGTGGCATAGAAGCTTCGTAGTGCACCACAGTTACCTCGGCGCCGGTTTTGGATAGCGTCATTTTGTCATGCACGATATGCTTTAACAACAGCGGCACGCCAACGTTTTATAAACTTAACCTTTTCGGAAATGCTTCCATTCTTGTCCCGAGACCCAACTATCGTGCCCTTTTGGAAGTCAGATAAATCACTCCGTGCCGGCCGCGGTGGCCGTGCGGTTCTGGCGCTGCAGTCCGGAATCGCGGGGCTGCTACGGTCGCAGGTTCGAATCCTGCCTCGGGCATGGGTGTGTGTGATGTCCTTAGGTTAGTTAGGTTTAAGTAGTTCTAAGTTCTAGGGGACTTATGACCTAAGATGTTGAGTCCCATAGTGCTTAGAGCCATTTGAACCATTTTTGAAATCACTCCGTATCCGCAATACGATAACGAGTGAAGTGTTTCCCGCACCCCCCCCCCCCTGGCACGTTTCATATACTCTCCACTGCTAGTGCTGCCACGTTCCATTCGGGGGTAGTTATTGCACGTTGACGTCGAACATAGGTGGAGGTCACATTGATGAGACCAGACTGTGTATGTCACAAAGCAGTTCGGGGCGATGCTCGTGTGTATAACTCAGTTTCGTGCAGCACTAAAGTGCGCGTCATTTATGAGGGCGGCCGAATTTAGGTTCGTTCTGCGCATCTGACGTCACAAAACACAGTCAGCCAATGAACAGAGAACGACGTTGCCAGAGCTCGACTGCAGTGCAGACCACAGACGAGTGTCTTCAGTTTTAGAAACGTTCAGTCATAAATAAAGTAATTGAACAAAAGCAGTGTCTTGATAGCAGACTTTCTTTTATAGAAAGTTTGGAAAAAGTATTCTTTATACTAATTGCTTCATATTTTATTAATTAATTAAACCAAATAACCGATAAGCCTCCTAATTCAGGCGATAGCATGGAAAAATGTTTGTATCATTCTCACTAACCGCTTTTTCGCAATAAAGAACAGCGGTAATTGTTTATTTCCTATTGTACTTCGACGAAACGTGAGTAATTCATAGTCATACCAACAGTGTTTGTCGGTATTTTGCGTGATATGTTAAATTCCTCCGGGAGATGTATTGAATGTCGAGCTGCGTTAGCGTAATGGTATAGTGTATGGCCATGAAGCGAAAGGTTCTGAGTTCAAACCTTATTTGGTGTTTAATGTTTTCTTCATTTAAAAACAATATCGAAGTGTCTCAGTTCATGAATTTTATTCGTTTGAATGTAATTTTTTAAAATTTACAATGGGAACTATACGCTATGGACTTTAACCTCTGCAAACTCTTCAAAATTTCGTGCAATGGTTTACTACATCTAACGCTGCACAATAACTGCGTTGAACTTCGAAACAAAATTAAGTCATTTATGGGGAGAAGGTATCAGTCAAGAAGATGTGTAAAAATCAAATTTTTGGGCCAAATAGTATTTGTGAAATCGAATGATAAACTGTGTCAAAGCAGTCGAAACACCATGTATGTGTTTGCACAGGCGAGCAGTGCAATGATGACAAAATCGCGCACATCGCGGAATGCGGGGAGCACGTCTCTGTAGCAGCGAAAGGGTTAATGCGGCCGTGGTGGCTTTACTTCATGAACTGCGCGCTCCCCCCTAGACGTAAGTTTGCGAACTATACTATGGCGCTGCTTCTCTTGGCGCATACAACTGGCAACGCAGCAATCTCCCGCGTCTGGGCGGGCATGCGCGAACCGCCAAGATAAAAGAATTGAACTATAATATGCAACAATATAGTCAACAGTATTCTCAGCTGTTCGCCGTTTTCCCGAGTTGTTGCTTTTTTGTTTCTTCCTTGATTTATGGGCTTCGGTGTATTACAAAATTTCATTTTGGGAAGTGTCACTTCTATGCTGTTATTGAGATGACGTGCTCAAAATTCGTGCGTGTGTCACCTATCTCTCCCTGGATAATTAATTTTCAGCTTCGAACTATTAAACGGAGAATGCTGCGTTGCTCAGGTAGAAACAACTGGAACCTCATGAACAGAAGTTCGTCCAGTAACACAACTACAATGAAAATCACTCACTGAGGCAGACGGAAGGAAGCAAAATGTGGATAGAACTTAGGTAAGATTAGCCGTCAGAGCGACAGGATAACGGATGCTTTTCTCAGGGGTAATATCTGAAGAACTATAAAACGGGCGAGCGCCGGAGATTGATAGTCGGCGTGGAGCGACATTTACCAGCGCTTGTAATTAATTGTAGCCACGACGCAGATGGCAGTGACGGTCAACGCACCGTTTATCTCACACCCGACACGGGCTGCACGTTGGCTCCCTTGTGTAATTGGAGTCAATTAAGTGCTGTGGAAGTGTGCTTATTTATATTTAAAAGGGGGGAGTTTTAGTCGCTGACGTTAACATCGACGGCTCGGAGCCCTTTTCTGAAAAATGAAAGTAGAATCAGATCACTACGCGAAAGATCCACATATTGTGCTGAAACTACGGTTATGTTAAACAGCATCCCAGATTTTTATACGATCTCCTGAAGGGTTGTTGTATATTTTACATGTCTGGAATCATTATGTATGCCATCTGTCGATCAGTTAGTTCATTACATGCTACTTTAATATAAATAACACTAGCGACTACCTTCTCGGTGTCATGGACGTCCAGAGAGAGTATGGTTTTAACAATGTTCACTGGAAGAATCCTCAGGAAGTGCAGTCGACTCACGCAATAAACTGAATATAAAACTCTCTTTCGACTGACACTTGGGTATTACTCCTCTATCTGAGACTCTGAGTAGGTGGGATTGATAGAGTTGATAGTGAAAGTCCAAAGAGGACCAGCACGTTTCGCTACAGGTTCGTTTAGTAAACGCGAAAGCGTTACGGAGATTGTAATACAACTGCAGTGGCAGATGCTGCAAGAGAGAGACATTGTGGTTCACGATGTGATTTACTATTAAAATTTCGAGTGAGTGCATTCCTAGAAGGGTAAACCTAATGATTTTTCCTTGTACACATATCTCGCTACAGAATCATGAACATAAACTTAAGCAGATCGGAACTGATACGGAGTCTGACCAACAGTTGTTCTTCCCGCTACCATCCACGATGTAAACCGGAAATGGGGAAATGACCATAATACGTGGAGTAACCCCCGCAACACACCACAGGGTGGCATGCAGAGTATAGATATAGATGATCAGTAGGTATGGAAATATGATTCGTTGTGGAGGTCTAAATTACTGGATAGCAAATTCCCATCATATTTAATACATTTCAGTTGCTGCTCTCCCAGAACTTTCTCTCTCTCTCTCTCTCTCTCTCTCTCTCTCTCTCTTCCTTACACATACATTGTGTAATTTATCAGTGCTGCAGAGATACACTAGTTTCTGTAGCAAAGAAAGTATTTTCCTGTTAGTTAACCATTCGTCGTAGTATTCACAGAAAAGGACGAATTTTATGTATATTCATAAAAGATAATTAACTGTTTCAGTTTCCTGATGAGCGATAATTTTATATGAGACCCAGTAGACACTTCCTAAGAGTAATTCACACTTCTTAATCATCCCATCAGTTTTAAGATCGTAATAAAGGAAAGAGGATGAAGAAAGAAATGAGACTATACTAGCTCAGAGACCGTGTCAAAAGTTTCGAAGGACTAGCTTTTATGCAATGTTCTACACCTATGGAGAGCAGGAACGATAACAGAAGATGAATTTTAAATTTAGTGACACAGTCGTGAAAAAGATCCAAGTAAGCAGTATGACCTCCCTGGAGAATTTGCACGGTAGCTTGTCTAAACAAAGAGAGAGCCAATATTTTTCGGGACATTTAGAAGCGGAATAACGCAAAATTCATATTATGAAACACGTCAGTCAGTGAACTTTCACACGTTGAATTATGTTGCAAGAGTTGACTGTCAAGTAACAGATTATTATTATTATTATTACTACTACTACTACTATCCGTTACTTGACAGTCAGCTCTTGCGATATAATTCACCGTATGAACACTCAGTAATTAACGTGTTTCATAATGTGATTCTTGCGATTTTGCTCTTCTAAATATCGAGGAAAATATTGGTAATTGCTATAGTTTGCAAAATGTCATCATGGAATATGGAAAGGGGCCAACCATGAGAGCAAATGCCTAGGTTTGAGTCTTCGTTACTATTAGTCTCAGCTGGATTTTCTCTATTCTAAAACTGTAATATTTTTACGGCGTTATCACGACATTTCAGTGGTTACCTTTTATAATGAATAGACGACCTATGGCTGGCCTAAATGCGTCATCGTAACATTATAGAGACGTCAATGAATTTGCCTTTGCTACCAGAGATTACGTCGATGTCTGCAGTGGGGGGATGTGAATTGGCCTCCTTGTTGACAGAAATTCAGTAGCTTGACGAGTGAACAATATTTTTGTCGTGTGAAACTCAATTTTATGCTAGTTAAATTATGTCAAAATCTTTATATTTTGTGTTCCCTTGGTTTTCTACACAACGTTTCGAAGTTATGCGTATGGAATAACTAATATGGTTGCTGCTGACATTTTATAAATTCCAGGAACCTCGAGAACTAATCTATCTTTCACAAGGAGCAGCATCTCTGTTATTTCCTTCGTCAGTCGGAAAACATATCTAACATTTGCCAAAGATTCTGTCTATTATATTGCACGTAGCTCCCCAGAAAATAGGATCATTACGACCGAATCATCTTGTAATGATTGCAACGTTTTTCACTTTCCGTTTCGTAGACGGCGCTAACTTCATGTCCCATTACATTCGCATTTCAGTATGTATTCTCATCGCGACCGACGTAATGATTTGTGTGGAAGAGGTCTTCAGTCTCCTCACATACATGATTAGACATCCCAAAAGCAAGTATATTTTTTACTGAGCAAAATTTCATCGAATATTTTTAAAAATAGGTACATAATACGCAGGTACTACCTATGTTCCTTAATTTACCTCAAATTGGCGTTTGTCATATATAGCTGTGTGTTTAAGAATCTATAGTTCAAATATCCTTAAAAACAGGATCCCGAGCGGTCTAAGGCGCTGCAGTCATGGACTGCACGGCTGGTCCCAGCGGAGGTTCGAGTCCTCTCTCGGACATGGGTGTATGTGTTTGTCATTAGGATAATTTAGGTTAAGTAGTGTGTAAGCTTAGGGACTGATGACCTTAGCAGTTAAGTCCCATAAGAATTTTAAAAAAATGAGAAGATCTGATTCTCAAAATGCTGTTGTGATAGAGGGCAGCTGTTTCACAAAATCGGTATGCTGTAAATCGTAATAGGTACCACGTCACGTCCAACGTTCTCCCTCCATCGAAAAAGGAAGGAAGGAAAATTAGGGTTTAATGTTTCGTCGACGTCGAGGACATCCTTCAAGGATGGGGAAGATAATCGGCCGTGGCCTTTCAAAATAACCATGCCGGCATTTACCTGGAGCGAAAACCTAGATCCGGATTTGAACCGTCGTCGTCCCGAATGTGAGTTAGCTAACCGCTGCGTCACTTCTCTTGAACCCATCCTTCGTGTGGCGTAAGTTGCATTTCGATTTCAAAATAACTTATCTATATATCTGTCACGTCTGTGTAACCGAAATTTTGTAACACAATACAACAATTTTCAGTGTCAGCGACTGGATACGTGATTTTTACTCGTTGACTTACTTTATGTAGAACCAAAACTCTTTCGAGATTTGCTTCAGATTCACTAAATTCTCCTTTCATAGCTGTCGTTACTTTTATTTTGATTTCGTTAATCTTTTATTGTCAGCTAGTTACTTTGAATCTGAGATGAAGTTGTGTTTGCTTTCGTGGTAGCTTAATAACTTGGCAATTGTACAATGGCTATCATAAACGTCACTTACTTATCCAGAGCGTGTTGGAAAATACTTTTGAATTTGTGTCATCTTTCATGGCTTCTTCCCCAGAGCTGAATTTTTTCTGCTTGCTATTCTGATGTGTAGAAATTAGCTCGCCTACTTTAGTGAAAAGCTTCAAATACACTAAAAACACTTTTGAAGTGCATTTACTAACGCGCATGTTACAGTGACGTAGCTTAATATTTGTGTGTCTTTCACCTGAGTTACTCGCAAGTAAAGTCATCGATTTTCTTTCCTGCAATATTTAATGGTCAGATATTGTCTACTGTCATCATATCCGCTGCTGATAAATTTTGCAAATGACTTCTAACGTTAATAAAGAGGTGCTAATTCATAATTGAGCGGATTATTCAAGTACTACGTCTAAATTTACATAGTAAATTAGTCCTTTTCTGGTTAGTGAATAACAAATGAGTATTCTTTTTTGAGTGGAATTATGGTGTACGGTGTATCTAGTAGCAACATGAAGTCTGTTTCGTAAAAGTTGACAGACGGATGCCGCTCTTGGCAGTGTACAAAGCCGACCATCGTCTGTATCACACGATGACTGATAACATACATCTTCGAAAGTATATACGTATCTTACATACAAACTGAAATTTAAATTGACGATACACTACCTATAGATGCTGTTTTAGGTTGAGACGTGCTTACTGTACGTTAATAAATGATATTACGAATCATTCCATACGGAAAACGACACAGAAACATATGATCTATCGTCATTAGCGCATAGCTACATGTAACTGAAACGATTCAGATATAGCTGCCCGACTAGGGTGTAAATTCTCACATACGGAGCAAGAGAAGGTGACGTTATACTATTTCTAATTTGCGGACTTTACATCAGTCTCGTGAGTTACACTCCGGAACTGTCAGGAGGACGTTGTGAAGCAAGGACTTGGGTCACTCTTGAAGATTCATCCGTCTGCCTATAAGAACATTAAATCTGACGACCTTTTCGCCTCTTCCTTCTATTGTCAACAACAGAAACAAAGTTGTATCCTAAGTGAATTTATCACCATAATGTACACTTAAAACTTGTAATCAGTAGGTATCATTCACTTATTGCGAAATCGAAGTGCCAACGGCTTAAGCAACAGAAAACTTCTGTAATAAGTTTCGGGTGTGCAACCGCATCCCGTCGACAATCTGCCACGATATATTACCATGAATGCACCTGGGCTATTCAGGAGTTGCTTACTCATCTGAAGATGGCCGGACGTCTCTGGGCTGAAATATCGTGGCAAAATGTCGACGGGATCCGACTGCACAACCGAAAATTATTAGAAGAAGAAATACGTCGTGAAAATTTCTGTTGTTACAACCTTTGTAACATCCCGGATCAACAATCCTGAGGAGCGGCCGCTAAAAACTGACATCAGATACATCTCACAGGAACTGTTTTGAAGCGACTGGGCGTATCGGAGCACTCGTGTTATCAACAAATGTTGGAGAGAAACTTTACATTGTTCGTCTCAGTGAAATTCTAAATCTAAACCAAAAAGTTAAAATATTAGTACCTCGCCGTGCACAGAACCGCTTACCATACAGAACAGCTAAAATTCTATTGCGACCGAATGTCTGTCTGTCATACATGTCTGAAGGACGTCGCATAGTACACTGTCTGTATAGACGCTGCATATTAGTAATAGCTGCATGCACAACTGCCTACGTTACTTATGGTTGCCTTGACGAGGAATCGGTCGCAGTCGAATTTGAGATGTTCTATATTGCATACATGCATATCTGAAGGAGCAGACACTGCTACCATCTACAGATATATGAAATAGAAGAAACGTATTCGCATCTGCAAATACGATTAGACTTCAGCTGCACTGTTTATTGGTACATATGAAAATTTGTGCCTGACCAGGACTGGAATCCACATTTTCCGATTTACGCGAATGGTCGCCTTAAACAGTTCAGTATCCGGGCACGCTCCGTGGACCGACCGACACGCCCGTATGTCACCGTGTGTCCACGTCCTGCATTCACACGGCGTAACGTGTGTATCCACCTACATAAAGGCAGTGGATTTTGTGCTTTTATGTCATCTTTATCTTGAGCTTAATATTCGTTTTATTTTCGTGACACACTGAGAAGTTTTCACGAGGATAGATATATTTTTCTCATGAGTTTTCTTCCACGAAAGAGACCAAATAACTAAAAGCGGAAAATAATTTAAGTTTTGTAATACCCGCACTACACTTGAATAAAGGACATAAACAGATGAAGCAGCTTTCAGTTTAAAAACTTTCTTGGCCGTGTGCAAGCGACCACTATATTCTTTGACGTTATTTGGTATTTAGAAGGAAGACAAAACACATTCGTTAAAATGAAACGGGTGTTACGTATTGCCTTCTCAGTATCGTTTGATATGTTTGTATTTATATGTTTTCTCGAACAAATAAATGCTACGGTCGCAGGTTCGAATCCTGCCTCGGGCATGGATGTGTGTGTTGTCCTTAGGTTAGTTAGGTTTAAGTAGTTCTAAGTTCTAGGGGACTGATGACCTAAGATGTTAAGTCCCATAGTGCTCAGAGCCATTCGAACCATTTGAACAAATAAATGTTGATGTTTCGATATGTTTTGACGACACTTACAGTAATTCCCTGGAGGATCATATATCCCCATCATCACCGCAGTTCTATTTATTTCGACGTTTTCAAAACGGACCTTGTCCCATAACCTTACTTTTGTCGTTCAGTTCTGCACTAAGCAGGGTGACGTTATATTGAAGTTCTGTCTAATGGTTGGTTGGTTTTTTTGGAGAAGGGGACCAAACAGTGAGGTCATCAGTCCCACCGGATTAGTGAAGGTTGGGGAAGGAAGTCTGCCGTCCCCATTTAATGGAACCGTCCAGGCGTTTGCCTAAAGCGATTTAGGGAAATCACGGAAACCTAAATTAGGATGGCCGGACGTGGGTTTGAAGCGCCGTCCTTCCGAATGCGAGTCCAGTGTGCTAACCACTGATCCACTCGCTCGGTCTGTCTATATTCAACACACTTCCATTTTACGCTGACGCTCCGGGATGTCATGCTTCTACTTCATAGAAACTAGGGGACGCCACTTTGAACAGCGCTCGGTGCTCCACTGTAAAGTAGCCAGCTCGAATCTTTGTGGTGAAATAAATTTTCACCGCCGGAATTTTGCCAGGAACGTCACAAGACTTTGCGCCGGTATCCTGGATTACATTCCACACCTCTCCGCATTGGTAGCCTGGATTAAATTCCACACCTCTCCGCATTGTCTCGCGGAATGTGAACATGTGACAGTGTTAATGGTGAACTGCCCTTCCGATGGTGACGTTAGGTTCAGTGACCTCCTCGGTGCTATTTGAGAGGTGGAGGTCATGTACCGGCACCGCCATTTACCGTCTCCCTTCTCTCATCACCATACAACACTAACATGACACCGCCTAATATGCACGTCACTTGCTCTCACCCTATAATTGTGAACCATTTTTTCTTCTTTAGGACCAGCAGCATGATATATGTCAGATGGTGACATTATTAGTAGGATGCGCCAGAATAGCTGCTTTTTAATAATTAAACTTTATAAACGACAGATTGTGTCGGCATTTATTGCCATTGTCAAGTACCTACGAATGCAGTTTTGATGAGGCCGTGTATAAATGTGAATGTCATTTATATTAAAGTGACTATATTGTACTCACGTCTAGAATGATGTGACGTCCATATTACGTCATTAGTGAGCTATCTTATACCTACCAGTGTTTGGATTAGTTGGTAAATTATGTAAATATATTGAAAATAATAGGTTAATTGTGGTTTGACAGTAGCCTGAAAGTTCTACTCTTACGACATTATATGTTTACAAAGCTTATGCAGATGAACAGCGATATTATTTTGTTAGTTAAATTTTGTGACGATTATCTTTGGGTGCTGCATGTATTATTTGTGATTTATCCTTTTCCCTGTTCTAAAAGTTCAATAAAGTATTTGAGGTAGTATCTGGTATAAATTTTGTATGCTCGTTTAATATTTCTTGGGGTATTTTCTCGTGTGTATGTAGATGTCAAATTCTTCAAAAATGTTCATTGCAAGAACTTTTGTTAATCTGCGCAGGATTTGGAGTTTATTTTCGATTGTATCAGACGTGTGGTTTTGGTTTTTCAAATATAGAAAGAAGGTCGACTGATTATTCTAGCTTTTTCTGATGTGTTCTTTGTATCTGACGTTAAAATTTCTCCCTGTTTGGCCAATACAAAATTTATTACAGTTGCTACATGTGATTTTATAAATGTCAGATATAAACAACACATCAGAAACAGTAAGAATAATCAGTTGGGCTTCTTTCTACATTTGAAGAATAGAAACTGCACTGCCTATGCAATCGAAAATAAACTCCAAATGCTGCCCAGATTACCCAAAGGTCTTGCTGTGAACATTCTTGAAGAATTTGAGATCTGTATACACACGAGAAAATACCCACAAGAAATATTAAAGAAGCATACAGACTTTAGACGCAGATACTACCTCAAATACTTCATTGAATTTTAGAACACGGAAAAGGATAAATCGTAAATAACATGTGCAGCAACCAAAGATAATCTGTATAAGCTTTCTAAACATGTAATGTCGCAAGGGTAGACCTGTCTAGCTCCTGTCAAACCATAATTAACCTATTATTTTCTGTATATTTATATCGTTTACCAACTAATCAAAACACTGATTGGTATAAGACAGTTCGTTAACGACGTAATACGGTCATCACATCATTCTAGACGCGAGTACATTATAGTCACTTTAATATAAATGCATTCACATTTATACACGGTTTCACCAAAAGTGTATTCGCAGATACTTGACAATAGCGATAGATGGCGAAACAGTCTGTCACTGCTAAAGATTAATTATTAAAAGCAGCGGTTCTGGTGCTTCTTTCTAATAATTCAGCCGCTGCTGCAGAAACAAATCTTACATGCCACGAAAAGGTCACTGTGCGCAGGGGAAGAGCCCTTCCCAACTAGGCTCCTGAACCTACCTCTTGTAGTGTCCCAAGCCAATAATAATGTATGAGTCTTTGTTTCTCTTTTTCAAGATTCTCTTTTTCTCTTAGAACTTTTGTCAGAGCTGTTTCAGCAACGGAATTCTTTGTCTCAAATTGACACATCCCTGAATGTTTGTAACATCGTCAGAGAACCAGTTTTTATGACAAATTGTACAACTTTCCACACGAGCATCGTTCTTTGGCGAACAATGCTGCGAGGCTAGCTGTGGCTAGTCGTTGCAACACAAACATCCAGCGGACAACTTGGCTGGCAGAACGGGCAGCGGCTGCTGATACGCCGCTCGCGAGTAATAACGACCGATCTGAGAGGCGCTGCCCATTCACCGAGAGAGCCGAACGTGGCGAAAGTTTCGTGGTCAGCTCAAATCTCAAAGGCACCGCCGCGCACCGCTGGTTTCCCGCACACTGGTTGTTCCGCCCGGCATTTTTTTTGTTTTTTGAAGCTTTTCTCGTTATTTTGTTTTGCGACTGCGGGCAGCAGCACCCTGCTGAGCCCTCACGCATATCTGGGATTTAATTTAAGCGCCTGCCGCGGCTGTAGCGAGCGATATTCCGGCGTAAAACGGAACGCAGTTCGGCCAGGAGTAGCCACCGTGTGCGCTTTGCATGGACTCATGGACTTTCTCGACTTGCTTTGAAATGCCTCCCTGTGCGTTGAGCTGTGTAAGAATATACAGCATACAGAAGCGAAACATCCGGAGCGGCACGTGTCAGTCGCCCGCTGTTGTCTGGAGAAACTGACTCTGTGTTGCATAACGACCAGCCGCAACTTGTAGAGTCTAGCTTCTGTTACGTTTATGAATACGCGAGTAAGTGAGTGATCCCACAGCCAACTATTATTCAGTACTGGACTATGAGATAACATTTCCTTCTACGCCGCAGGTACCTTTCGAGAATAATACTGTGTAGATTGCTTCATATATTTTCAATTATTACGACGTGTTTCGTCTATAGCAAATCGTCAGATGCAAAAGTTTAAAATTCCTGAAACATATTTCAGTGCCAGCTGCAGAGATTTTAATGTAACTGACAATGAACCTTGCTTTACTCGTTCGAAGTTTTAGGGCTGACGATCACAGTGGCCGAAAAATATCGTAATAAATGAAAATACATTAAGGCGCACTAAACGGTATTACTCCCAAAAATTCATAGTGATAGCAGAGCCATTTAAGGCATTTATTGCCTTTATTAATAAGCTTGTACTTTTAACAAGCCTTTGTGCAAATACAATAACGCATGCATTCATATAAGAGTTGTCCATTGTAATATTTAACACAAAAGGTTAACGATTTAGAAACAATGTTTTTTGACAAGTAGCAATGAGATAAGTAAATTGTTGTGTAGTTATTACTCGTTATTCTGTTGCTGAATGAAGCAACCATTGTTTGCAGCATTAGAAAATTGCAGCGAAATGCAGGAATATCTGCAGCGGGTAAGCACTTGGCGCAGGGAGTGGCAACTGACCCTTAACACAGGCAAATGTAATGTATTGCGAATACATAGAAAGAAGGATCCTTTATTGTATGATTATATGATAGCGGAACAAACACTGGCAGCAGTTACTTCTGTAAAATATCTAGGAGTATGCGTACGGAACGATTTGAAGTGGAATGATCATATAAGATTAATTGTTGGTAAGGCGGGTGCCAGGTTGAGATTCATTGGGAGAGTCCTTAGAAAATGTAGTCCATCAACAAAGGAGGTGGCTTACAAATCACTCGTTCGACCTATACTTGAGTATTGCTCATCAGTGTGGGAACCGTACCAGGTCGGGTTGACAGAGGAGATAGAGAAGATCCAAAGAAGAGTGGCGCGTTTCGTCACAGGGTTATTTGGTAAGCATGATAGCGTTAGGGAGATGTTTAGCAAACTCAAGTGGCAGACTCTGCAAGAGAGGCGCTCTGCATCGCGGTGTAGCTTGCTGTCCAGGTTTCGAGAGGGTGCATTTCTGGGTGAGGTATCGAGTATATTGCTTCCCCCTACTTATACCTCCCGAGCAGATCTCGAATGTAAAATTAGAGAGATTCGAGAGCTCACGGAGGCTTTCCGGCAGTCGTTCTTCCCGCGAACCATACGCGACTGGAACAGGGGAGGGAAGTAATGACAGTGGCACATAAAGTGCCCTCCGCCACTCACCGTTGTGTGGCTTGCGGAGTATAAATGTAGATGTAGAATGTAGATGTAGACCTGCACTACCGCGTGAAAACTTCGACGGCCTTAGCGTTTAGTGTTAGAATATTTTTCGGAAAATGTGCGAAATACTTCAGCGCATGCGTTAAAAGATCTAACACAGAGTGATTCCAAACCCCTTTACAAATTCTCAGGACATGAAGACGTATGTTGATATTTGAGCAGGAACATGTTCGGGAACATACTTTCTTCTGTGGCACAGGACAAAATTGGTAACAGAAGAATAATCAGCGACAATCTAAAATTCCGCATTTATATTTCTATGGCGTATAAGGGAAGAAATTACAACATCACAGAATCTTCTATTTTGGCCAATGTTAGTTCAACACCCAGTCGATTGGCGAACTTTAGTAAGTACATGTGTCAATATACAGAATGTTGCAAAATAACATTGACAAACTTAGAGGGGCTGTAAAGCATATCTTCAGGAACGAGCTGAGGACGGGAAACAGTGCTCGAAACGTCATCCAATGACGCTACAGAGCGTCGATGTTACAGTCACCGGCACCTACCACTAGGCAGACGTGACTTTGTACGCTGAAGGACCGTAGGCGGAACGTCTAGCAATGTCTGTTATTCAGTGATCGACACTGGAGAAGATGGAGCTAGCTGCTTCTTAGGCATTGTCTCCAATCAATGTGATACTCTGTTGCTCAGTGGATGGCGGTTTCGGACAGTGGCTTCCAACTGCAGTTTATATTTCTGTTGGAATCTTCTAAAATCTCCAATGTCTTACGGTATACAGAAGCAAAATAAACTGCGGTTGAAACCAGTGCCCGAAACAGTCATCCACCAAGGTAGCAGAGCATCGCATTCATAGGAGACAAGGCCTGTCGACGCAGTCTTCTCCACTGCGGGATCAGTGGCATTCCGTTGCGATCAATGAATAACAAACAACATTGCGAAACGTTTCGCCTACGATCCGTCAGCGTACAAAGCCATGTCTGTTGCCGAAGTGGTGGTCTAGTGGCAGGCGCCGATGCCTATAAGTTCGAAGAGGTTCCCGGACAGGTGTTATTATCCTCAGTTTGCTGATCAAGATACCCTCTACAATTCCTAGAAGTTTGTCAGTATCACACTGTACATTGTTTCAAGCAAATGTTTAGCTTTACGTCAGCCAGTACCTCATTTATGTCTCTTGTGATTCTATTGGTGATTATTGTGTGCTACACGGCATAGTAGTCTCTTCAACTCCGAGTTTTTAGAGTAGTTAACTATCAAGTATCGATGGCACACAAGTACAGAATTTTACAAGTAAGTAACCGTGATGAATGGTAGTACAGACACATAAACGAATTTAAAATCATTTTATTCTGTTTTATCTGTTGGCCTGGAATATGTGCCTTGTTAAAGTAAAGGAATTAATTCTCAACGACTAAAACAATGTTTTGCTGTCCCCCGCGTCAGTTGTGAGTTATAGGCACAGCTGTTTATTCCGACTCTGGTATTTACTACCTCTTACAGTAACAACGCCCAGTGCTAAGCTACACTAGCAACGTACAGTATTCACTATTCTCGTGTCACATTACACCCTCGGTATTTCTTCTTCAGCTGACGGTGCCCCTCCAGTTCCACTGCTGCAGCGGATGTTAGCATTACGTATTGTTCCCACTGTAGTTAATTACTTAGTGTTATAATAATTACCTGAGTCACAACGAAGTCTAATAGATCTTTCATCCAGCAAACGCCAGGGATGCGACGCATTGCTACATACGTCTTTCGCCGTAGAACGGAAACAGTGCTTCTCTAAAACGTGTACTGCTAAAACTATTATCTACCCTCGTCAGTGAAGTTGCTGAGGGGAATTCACGAACACTTTATTCAAAAACTGTGAAATTCAGTTACAGCATATCACTACATCTTTCAAAAATGTGTGTGATATCTTATGGGACTTAACTGCTAAGGTCATCAGTCCCTAAGCGTACACACCACTTAACCTAAATCATCCTAAGGACAAACACACACACCCATGCCCGATGGAGGACTCGAACCTCCGCCGGGAGGTCCATGACTGCAGCGCCCTAGACCGCTAGGCTAATCCTGCGCGGCACTACATATTTAAAAAATTGGGTAGAGGAGCACATCTGCATCTATGGTTCAAATGGCTCTGAGCACTATGGGACTTAACATCTGTGGTCATTAGTCCCCTAGAACGTAGAACTACTTAAACCTAACTAACCTAAGGACATCACACACATCCATGCTCGAGGCAGGATTGGAACCTGCGACCGTAGCAGTCGCGTGGCTCCGGACTGAGCGCCTAGAACCGCTCGGCCAACGCGGCTGGCATCTGCATCTATAAGAGACAGTCAAATGATAACGATCAAAGGGAAAAAAAGTAACTGAATTGCTTATTATTCCAAAAGTATTCGTCATAACTGTTAATACATCTAACCCACTGTGAGACATGACGGTCAGCGCCTTCATGGAAAAATGTTTGTGATTGTCTATGGGACCATGATTGTACTCAGGCGTGCATCTCTTTGTCCGAAGTAAATCGACGACCACGAATGTCTCTCTTTATTGCTCGACAAATATTTAAATCTCATTGGGAGGGATCGGGAATGTACAGAGAATGTATAAGTGGTTCCCAGACGAACTTCTGCAGCGTATTCGAAACCACCCTGGCAACGTGTGGGCGGGAAGCCGTTACACACCCTCCGCACAGTCCCGATCTCTCCCCATGTGATTTCCGTATTTTAGGAGCCCTGAAAAAAGACATTCGAGCACGTTGATTTGCTTCGGACGAAAAGTAGCGCGCCTGGATACGAGTATGGTTTCGTACGCAACCGCAAACATTTTTCCCATGAAGACACCGACCGTCTTCTCTTACAGAGGGATAAACGTATTAACTGTTACGGCGATTACCTATTAAATAATAAACAATTTACTTACTTTTTTTCCATCTTTCTCGTTTTCATTTGACTGACCGTTGTACATACATACTCCACTATCCATAGTACGGTGCATGGCTGAGTGTACTTTGTACCACCACTACCCGTTCCCTATCCTGTTCCAGTCGAAAATGGAGCGCGGGAAAAACGGCTTTCTATACGACTCCTCAACGAACCATAATTTCTTTTGTCTTCGCGGTCCTTTCGCAAAATGTTCGTTGGCGGTAGTATAATCGTTCTACAGTCAGTCGCAAATGCCAGTTTTCTAAATTTTCACTATAGTGTTACGCGAAAATCTCCTCCAAGGATTCCCATTTGAATTCACAAAGCATCTACGAAATACTCGTGATTTATATAGAGGAGTCACTTGCACTTTCTTTCAGTCACTTGGCATTTCACGCTGATTCACGGTAAGTGCAACCTAAGTCAGAGGCCAATGCCGAAGGGTACTCTCTGTAAAACCGAACTGGGATTCCATCCGACCTGACGCCCTTTTTTTTTCAACTATTTCAGTTGCATGTCAATGCTAGGAATGCCTGTTTCTATGTCCGAGATACGGAAGTCTGTCCGACTGCCAAACGATGGCGTGTCTGTACGATTCTCCAGCGTGAATGATTTTTTAAACACGAAATTTAAAACTTCAGCTTTCCTTTTGCTGCTGTCTATTGCCACACTAGAGTGGTCGACAAGTGACTGGACAGAAGTCTTCGACCCGCTTAGCGATTTTACATAGGACTATAATTTTCTTGGGTTCTCGACAAGATCTTTCGCTAAGGAATGAAGACGGAAGTTGCCGTATGCTTCGTGCGTCGGTTTCTTTATAGACGCACGAATCTCTACTGAACTTTGCCTGTCGACATTTCTACGTTCTTTTTTGAAGCAATGAATCAACAATCTCTGCTTGCCAAACATTTTCCGAATTTTGTTATTAAACCATGGTGCTTACTAATCAATCATTCAAATACTCGTCATTTTCCTTACTGCCCTTGCCAATCTTCTTATTTAGATAAATCAAACAGACTGCAAAATTTTATGTTGATAACTTGTTTTCAGGGTTAGTAACTGAAGCATGCAAACCGGCCTTGTGCAGCACCTTCAGGACAAAATAAGTTGAAAACGACTGTAGAACATTGAGTCTAAAGTGATTTCTGACGGCAGTGACTCTCCTGTAACGTAGCAGGCTGACCCAAACCTCGAGCTAATACTGTGAACGAGGAAACTCTTCCCCCGTCGAAATTGGAACATTAATGCTTGAAAATGGTGCTTGCTTTTTCCGGACACAACACGCTACAGCCATTTACTAAGAGGTTATTAATGTGACTTAAGTCGGGCGTGGTTGTCTAGGAGTAAAGCGCGTGTCTGGAAACCGAGAAGTCGTGGGATCGAATCCCTGTCGAGCCACGGGAATCTTTCAGTCCATCTTTAACCCAGCCTTCACAAGACGTAACGGTCCACCAGGAACAACACGTGGTTCGGATTTCAGATTAAACCTTATGTCCCTGGGATAGGTCCGGACACGCAAGTCGCCGAAGTGGCGCCCCCGGCGCATATAAGAATTATTAAACTCATCTGAAATAGCAACTGGCCGCCAACCAGAGAGGATCACTGGGATTCGTAAGACCTGTAGGGTCACGTGCTGTAACGCATGCCACAGGGCATATCTAGTGGGCTCGTCAACGACATGAGGCCCACGAGAAAGACAGGCCGCGGCGTGTACATCAGGAAGGTAGTCCTGAACTCGCTCACTCAGCTCAGCAGACAAAATGCGTTTCTAAAACTGTTAACTAGCAGCTGGGCGTGTAAGTACCAAGGAGAATTGGATCCTCCACTGGAATGTGCTATTATGAAGTCTTACTGATTAACAGTACTACAGCCGGCCGAAGTGGCCGTGCGGTTAAAGGCGCTGCAGTCTGGAACCGCAAGACCGCTACGGTCGCAGGTTCGAATCCTGCCTCGGGCATGGATGTTTGTGATGTCCTTAGGTTAGTTAGGTTTAACTAGATCGACTTAACTTCTGAGGTCATCAGTCGCCTATAACGTAGAACTAATTAAACCTAACTAACCTAAGGACATCACACACATCCATGCCCGAGGTAGGATTCGAACCTGCGACCGTAGCGGTCGCTCGGTGCCAGACTGTAGCGCCTAGAACCGCACGGCCACTCCGGCCGGCTTACATGCTGGAAGTGGTGCCTTATGCAACTGATAATCATTTTAGCATGATTTTATTTTATTTTGCGCCAGTACAGCCGTCACAAATTATAAATAGGCCCTTGGACTTCCCATCATTATAGGACTAATAACAGTGAGATTCCATAATAACTGATTCCAGTAGAAGATACAGTTTTCGTTTGTACGGACGCTCCTAGTTACGAATCAACAGGTGTAGAAACGTAGTTTGTCTGCTGCTTTGAGCGAGCGAGCGAGCACAGTACTACCTTCGTGACGTACGCGCCGCGGCCTGTCTTTCTCGTAGGCCTCGCCAACGACACTTGTGACGTCATTAATGACAACGGTTGTTACAAGAGGATTCAGGAACTGATGAGTTGGTGGTGCAACTTTGGAGTAGTTCCTCGCTTCTGATCGAAGGAATAGTAAGTTGAGAGAATGGCATCCTATAAAGTAATTTTTTTCTTCGCAATTAGATTAAAAAATAAAATACAAATGGTTGGGAAAATGCGAAAACTTCGTGTGTTTGTCACTGGACTGAGTAGATATATAGTAGCCTGTATGTTGCTTAACGATGTAAGTGCTGATGAAAGAAAATTTCCAGTTATCACTGAACTTCAATATCGTCATTTTACGAGTTTCTTGGGTACATAAAAGAAGATATATCGGGAATCAACACCGAACTAAGCGAGTGGTCTTCAGCACAAGGACAAATTGGTCAACACACTAAGGTTATCCATTCTATAGTCGTTACTTTGTCTCGTACTGTATCTTCTGCAGTTATTTTCTATTTTGAAAGAAAATTACTGTTAACTAGTGTCAACAGTAATAAATAAGATAAAAATAGTTAAAAAAGAAACAACGAAGTAATATTTGAACATATGTAGTTATAAAGCAAGAAACAATACACTTTTAACAATTCCGACCTGATATTCTAGTGGTAAGATCCCTGCCTGATAGCCGAAAGGTCTCGGGATTGAATCCCTGTCGTGCGGAGGGTGTGTAACGGCTTCCCGCCCACACGTTGCCAGGGTGGTTTCGAATACGTTGCAGAAGTTCGTCTGGGAACCACTTATACATTCTCTGTACAGTCCCGATCCCTCCCAATGAGATTTAAATATTTGTCGAGCAATAAAGAGAGACATTCGTGGCCGTCGATTTACTTCGGACAAAGAGATGCACGCCTGAGTACAATCATGGTCCCATAGACAATCACAAACATTTTTCCATGAAGGCGCTGACCGTCATGTCTCACAGTGGGTTAGATGTATTAACAGTTATGACGAATACTTTTGGAATAATAAGCAATTCAGTTACTTTTTTTCCCTTTGATCGTTATCATTTGACTGCCTCTTATAGATGCAGATGCCAGCCGCGTTGGCCGAGCGGTTCTAGGCGCTCAGTCCGGAGCCACGCGACTGCTACGGTCGCAGGTTCCAATCCTGCCTCGAGCATGGATGTGTGTGATGTCCTTAGGTTAGTTAGGTTTAAGTAGTTCTACGTTCTAGGGGACTGATGACCACAGAAGTTAAGTCCCATAGTGCTCAGAGCCATTTTAACCATTTTTGAACTTTCGGCGGTCTCTGTCAGTCAACAGACAAGGTCGGCCTGTACGCTTTTGTGTTGTACGTGTCCCTTCATGTTTCCACTTCACTATCACATCGGAAACAGTGGACCTAGGGATGTTTAGGAGTGTGGAAATCTCGCATACAGATGTATGACACAAGTGGCACCCAATCACCTGACTACGTTCGAAGTCCGTAGAGTTGCGCGGAGCGCCCCATTCAGCTCTCTCACGATGCCTAATGGCTATTGAGGTCGCTGATATGGAGTACCTGCAGTAGGTGGCAACACAATGCACCTAATATGAAAAACGTATGTTTTGGGGGGTGTCCGGATACTTTTGATCACATAGTGAATATTAAGAGATTTACTGAGCATGATTGGTATCCACAATGAATGTTAACTGCCGTAATTCTCAAAACATGTGTTCCTCTATAATGCGAGGGTTACTCACATCTAGCCTTTGTTTGAAACTGTACATGTTTTTAATCAGTTAGATAATAACCAACCTCGGCACAAAATTTATGAGACTGCTCACGTTAGTAGGAGACTATTTGTCATGGAGTATTAGAGCGTAACTTTTTTTCGATCTTGAGCTGTAACAAGTATCAATAAATTCGATCAAGTGAGTGCTAATGACTGAGGTGTTTAATATAGGCGTCTTCGTATGTTCCACCGGAAGGCAAATAATTGTGGAGCTCCTACGTAGCCGTCCGGAAAACGACCCCTACAAATGTTTTCAAAGGTAGAAGGGACAAATACAGACGTGTGTGTGTACAGGTAGGTCCAGATCTTAGGGCAATTACCAATAACAGAACATATTTGGTAAGGAGGCAGGTTTGCAGAATCGGTCTCCTTTCTTTTCTGTCATGCCTTGTACGAGAGACTTCGGTACCTTGGAATACTTCTCAGACTTTCATCCCCAGCCATGAGAGAGAGTTTAATATACTTTATTATTCCATTTTATATATGATAGCACTCACTTTTGTGTGCTGCAGTCATTTTCTAAAATTACAAAAACTACTTCGGAGAAGTAAGGTTTTCCCAAATGTGAAAAAAGTATTCCAACGTACAACATGGTCATGTATCTTAGAACAAAAAATTCTACTGAAATTTAAAAGTGCTGAAATCGACAAAACATTGGTAGTATTGTATTTAACGACCTATATGTTACATTATTGCTCTACTACATACCAGCAATCAATAAGTGAAATCAAATTAAATAGAAGTACTGTAAAAACCAGTTACAAGTTAAATATATTTTTAAATAGAAGCTACTGAAAACTAAAAAAAAATTCCATTTTTCTGACAGGTAAAAACGTTAAGACATAAATGAAACTCACGAAGGAGTGGTCCAGTCCCGGAATACACCGAAAGAAATACATTGTAAAAATTTTTGGCCGCTAAGGCACACTGCAAGTTTTTTTTTTTTTTTTTTTTTTAATCAAAGTTTCTCAGTTTCATTGCACGAAGAACCGTGTATAACAGGCGTTCGTACAGCGCTTCCTGCCTACGCGCGATCCTACGAAAGAGCAGAGACAGTCGTGACAAGAGAACGTAGTGTTGCGTAGCGCCAAGTCCGAAGTGCCCACACGCAGGTTTGAAGCACTTACACCATAGGAAAAATGTCTCAGATTTTTAATTTTCAATAGCTTGCAGTTCATATTGACAACTACACTGTTGCAGACGTAACTGTTACACAAGTGACTGACAGGAAACAATATCAAGGCCGTGTGTTATGTTACATTACTGATGACTTCCATCAATCGGAATTTTAATTTGTTGACATGAAATATTTTATAAAACTTACTGTAGCGCAGTTCTTATTACAATTTTTGAATAATCTATATTTTACTAACGATGAAACGATTCCTAGTTTATTCCCTGCAGTCGTAACAAAAATGCAAAGTGTATTTTTATCACACTAATTACTAGTTTTATTTAGACAGACTTGGGGCGAAATAAGAAGTGGCCGTTGTTCTGCAAATTGTGCTCCGTACCAAGAATGTTTGATCAAAGTCGTAAAGTGTGCCGAAGCAAACTAAGTTCAGTTCAACAATAGTGTTACACTGACAAACCTGAAGTGACAAATGGTTCACACCGTTGAAAAATTTCTTTATTGAGGGCCTAGATCAGACTATTAGTTCCGAATGGAATACGAATTATATTAACAACTTTGCCGGCCTCCTGCGAAAGAGGGCGGTGTCGTTATGTCCAGGCCTAGATCACAGCAAAAGCAATGAATTATTTTCTGCAGCTGGTAAGAAGACGTTTCGGACGTAGTATTAAAAGTCATTCATTCCCATTTTTCCAAATTTTGCAACGTCGTTTAAAAGACTTTTGCAACTAAATAATCATCTTTTTTAAATATTTTTGGCCCTAATATGCATTGATGTTCCTGAAGACAGCTGCGGAAAGAGTAATCCACTGATACTTATCATTGGCATTGTTGTATACGAATGTGTCATACCATTTATCGACTGCACAAGCGACTCTTTTTTTCGCTCGAAATGATAAAGTGCGGTTCGCACTCAGTTCATGCACGAAACCTGACACATTGGCTTTATACATAGTATTTTAGGATATAACAAGAAGCTACAAATTTATTTATACTACTGCCTGTTAATGACGTCTCCTATACACGTTAATTTTAAGTAAAGTCCGTAATTTCACAACATCGTTTTCGGTGTAATTTTCTGAATCTACTGATTTTCAGGCTTCTTTGAGCAGAATAAATAATGTCCATCTCACTTGCAATTCAAAGCGCCTGGTCTCGCACATTTCCCTCGGTAACGGAGCATTGCCTCTGACGAACAGTTCTAAATCTTTTGAATAATTTTCCTTTCACACGTTTGCTAGTTTCGTTTTGGCGCATATTTCATGCTGCGTGTAAATCTTTCTTCCATTTATACGTCTCACGTTCAGATTTTACGAAACGAAACTGGTTGTACAGACAGTTTAAATTGAAGCGTTTTCTGCGTCCTTCGTTTAAACAAACAATTTAGAGATTTACTCTCTATGTTTTCTTTGGGACAAGAAGGTACTCTATTTTTGCTCTATACTTTAATTAACACTACAATCATCGTTCAAACCACAATTCACAGAAACGTCAGACTTACCTCTTCTTCCTTCTAGTGTTTCTACAATTTCTAACGAAATGTCGACATGATTCAGATGAAATTAATAATAAAACGAGCACACGTGTAGGTGTTCAGGAGCAGTAGGTACTTCGATTACATACCTCGTTCTTCGCATTTTATCCTTGCAAGGTCGGAAACTTTAACTGGATACCACATTGCTGTGAAAGTCTGGAAAGTGCACAAAAACAGATGCTAATAGCAAGCGTGTATAGAGAAAACACAAAGAAAATTAATTCGTTTTACCTCCACTGTTAAGACTTAGCGACACCTAAAATGCAATTGCTAATTGTTATGGATATTAAGTGAGTTGCAAATTCAAGCGAATAGTAACTGTACAACTGTGCCAGTGAAACTATCAGTGGAAACTGAAATCAGCTTTGCAAATTACGATCGCGTTGTGCCGTGTTATCTGTTTACCGATGTGCCGTCAATCAAGGATATGTGCCCGCCGTGTTGCGCGTTAGCTGTCTGCTACGCAACGGTAGGAGTATACAGTTCTTTCAGCCGCCAGGCGAGCTACGAATTTGAAAAGTTTCAACATTAAAAAAAAATACTTGTAGCGTGTCTTAGCAGCTAAAATTCTTACATTGTGTTTCTTTGGGTGTGTTTTTGCTGCACAAAAAATTTCGGGTCAGGTTTCGACATGTCGGAGTGGACCGCTCCCTAGTCATTTCATTTGCAAATATCGCACGTTCTCCCTGCTGTCGGTACAAGGTACCTGATGGTGCACGATCGAGGAAGTAAGGCTTAACTGTCCTCACGTTATGTAACCAATTTTAAAAATATATAGACCTTTACTCACCATAAAATTCTGTAACTGAAGAATTAACAGTTACGCCCAAATAGCCTTAATATATAGTATTACAGCACTTAAATGCATAGATCTCAAACTATTAATAAATGTAGCACAAAACCCAACCTCATGTCTAAAAGCAATAAAAACTGTAGAAAATGCTGAAAACCACTTAAGATGGTCACTAGAGCGCATTCCTTCACGTGATTCTAAAATTTGTCAATAGACTAAAGCACTGACCAGGAAACATTAAGTGTTTCTGTGTACACTACCCTCAAAGTAAAACACTCGTTCCTACACGACGCTTTTTGAGAAAGTGCAAAAACATGTCTGTAGTAAACTGCTCGTTCACTATCACGGAGCTGATCGATTTTGAAAAAACATGGCACATCGTAAGGACAAAGCTGTAGTTCGAAAAACAGTCACGCACTAACATGTCACAACAAATTATTCCTCATTCAAGTTAGTTGTCTCATTTCTTCTGCTCTGTTAAAGTAGATGGAGAGCAGTATTAACAATGGTTTCCGGATAAGATCTAAAATTTTAGTGCTGCAAGAATGGCTCCCCCTTCCACTCCTTAGACCAGCTATGGGCAATATCGGAGGAATGTTTCAGGATAGAGTATATCTTCAATATTTTCGATGAGAATACTATCACATTCGTAACTGTAGCTATATAGAAACTGAGGTTAGTCCTGTGTCAAGTTTTAAGTCTTTGGAAGACCCAAAACTAATTTTATTCTATCAGTTTACCGATGATAAAGGTGACTGAGCTTCGTAGCTTTCGGTCAAATCATCTGCAGCAAGCAGCTGTTTTTATTTAACTTTATTTATGCCAACATGTGTTTCGGGCCTTCTCTCATCTTTAGTCGGCGTAATACGTTTATCCTTTATATTTTAATCAATACAAAATTTTTATCGTCTGCGTTTTAAATCCTAAAGCTGCCACTTGTGCATCTATCTAAAAATGTAAAGTGTGTGTACTATGCATATCAATGCCAAAAGAGAAGCTACAAGTTATGGATTAAGTGTTCATGGACATATTAATAGAAGGAAATTAGTTTTCTGTCCTCTACTCTTTCAAAAACCTGAGTTTTGAAATACCAAGAAATTGTTAATTGCCGTATTACATATACATTAGTATTCTCAAAGTAAATGAGTAACTTAGCAGCAGATATCCTCGGAGTAGTGAAGCAACTTAAATCACTTAATAAAATCAAGCGTTCTGCTCCAGACTGTATACCAATTAGGTTTCTTTCAGAGCATGCTCATGCTATAGCTCCATACTCAACAATCATATACAACGGCTCGCTCGACGAAAGATTCGTATCCGGAGACTGAAAAGTTCACAGGTCACATCAACATTCAAGAAAGGTAGTAGGAGTAATCCACTAAATTACAGACCCATATCATTAACGCCGATATACTGTAGGATTTTGGAATATATATTGTGTTCGAACGTTATGAATTACCTCGAAGAGAACGGTCTATTGACACACACTGAACACGGATTTAAAAAACATCGTTCTTGTGAAACACAACTAGGTTTTTACACAGATGACATGTTCAGTGCTGTTGACAAGGGATTTCAAATTGATTACATATTTATAGATTTCCGGAAGGCTTTTGACGCTGTACCAAGCAAGTGCATTGTAGTGAAATTGCGTGCTTATGGAATATCGTCTCAGTTATGTGACTAGATTCGTGATTTCCTGTCAGAGCCGGCCAGAGTGGCCGAGCGCTTCTAGGCGCTTCAGTCTGGAACCACGCGACCGCTACGGTCGCAGGTTCGAATCCTCCCATGGGCATGAATGTGTGTGATATCCTTAGGTTAGTTAGGTTTAAGTAGTTCTAAGTTCTAGGGGACTGATGACCCCAGCTGTTAAGTCCCATAGTGCTCAGATCAATTTTTTTTTCCTGTCAGAAAGCTGACAGTTCGTAGTAATTGGCGGAAAGATGTCGAGTAAAACAGAAGTGATTTCTAGCGTTCCCCAAGGCGCTCTTCTTTTCCTTATCTCTATAAACAATTTAAGAGACAATCTGAGCAGCCGTCTTAGAATTTTTAGAGAGGATGCTGTCGTTTATCGGCTAGTAAAATCATCAGAACTTCAAAATAAATTGCAAAACGATTTATAAAAGATATCTGTATGGTGCGAAAATTACAACTGATCCTAAATAATGAAAAGTATGAGGTAATCCACATGATTGCTAAAAGCAATGCGTTGAACTTGGGTTACACGATAAATCAGTCAAATCTAAAGACCGGAAATTCAACTACATACCTAGGAATTACAGTTACGAATAACTTAAATTGGAAAGAACACACAGAAAATGTTGTGGGGAAGGCAAACCAAAGACTCCATTTTATTGGCAGAACGCTTGGAAAATGTAACAGATCCACTAAAGACACTGTCCACACTACGCTTGTCCGTCCTATTTTGGAGTACTGCTGCGCGGTCTGGGATCTTCACCAGATAGGATTTACAGAGTACATCGAGAAAGTTCAAAGAAGAGCAGCACGTTTTGTATTATCGCGAAACAGGGGAGAGAGTGTCACTGACATGATACAGAATTTGGGATGGACATCATCAAAAAAAGGCGTTTTTCTTTGCGGCGGAATCTTCTCACCAAATTTCAATCACCAACTTTCTCCTACGAGTGCGAAAATATGTTGTTGACGCCGACCCACATAGGAAGGAACGACTATCAAAATAAAATAAGGGAAGTCAGAGCTCGCATGGAAAGATATAGGTGTTCGCCCTTTCCGCGCGTTTTTCGAGACTAAAATATTAGAGAATTACTGTGAAGGTGGTTCGATGAACCCTCTGCCGGGCACTTAAGTATGATTTTCAGAGTATCCATGCAGATACAGATGTAGATGTACTTCCTGTGTGGCACGTAAAGTTTGTTGAAGCGCGCGAGCGCCCACACACACACACACACACACACACACACAACCACCCACACACACACACACACACACACACACACACACACAGTGGAAGTCCGTTCACTGTCTTTGGTCAAATGTTCTGTTTTCTCAAAGATTTCTACGATTGTACCAAAGCAGCTATTCGGAGCGCAGTGGTCAGTAAGAGCACATCCTCTGTCAGCCCTAGACTGATTTAACGACAGACTCAGCGGTCTCGCTCGTCGCCACCTTCGGTAGTATAGGAGATAACCACCGGAGTGCACTAGACGGATACTCCAGTTTACTCGACAGTTAACTTTATCTACCGGACACGACTGCACATTTTTTTACATAATTACTTTGATCAAGAGGTGATGACTCAGCTCATTTATGGTTCAAATGGCTCTGAGCACTATGGGACTCAACATCTTAGGTCATAAGTCCCCTAGAACTTAGAACTACTTAAACCTAACTAATCTAAGGACACCACACACACCCATGCCCGAGGCAGGATTCGAACCTGCGACCGTAGCAGTCCCGCGGTTCCGGACTGCAGCGCCAGAACCGCTAGACCATCGCGGCCGGCTCAGCTCATTTACTAGCTCCATGTATGTAAACTATGAAGTTGAGTACTTGACATTATACCGTAACGAAAACAGAGTGCTGCCATGCAATATTCTTAAAAGCCTCCCATTTCTTCCTCAGCAATTTAAATCAGAAGCTTAGTCTCACTTCGTGTTAATTTTTGGCACCTATGAAGTTATACATCTATCTTTGCTTGTAACCGACCGCCATCATAATTTATAAAGCGTGAAATAGTAATGACGACACAAACTATGCTTCACAAATAATATCTTTTTTTACTGTATAAAGTCGTATTCAGACCAAATTCGTTTCCCTTTATTTAAAGGCACCGTCAGCGGGTAGTGTAACAAACAACTATGGTTTTGTTTACAAATCAGTTTAACGACATCACAAACAGTTCTCGCGTTAAAATTACGTTTTTTTTGTTTTGTTTTTTTTTGTTTTTTTGTTGTTGTTTTTTTAAGATTTCACATGTACGGCATGCAACGTATATAGTTTTTTGCGACGTAGTGGCAATTATAAAATTGCGCCTCGGTAGTCAAGGCACTTGCGTCGTGTTAGGGAGGACAATGGTTCAAATGCACTTCCGGTTACCCTGATTCAGATTTTCCGTGGTTTCGCCAAATCACGTCAGGTGCACTGCAGGATGGTGGTTCCTTTGAGAAGGCCGTGGACTCTTTCTTGTTTCATCATTGCCCAATCGGAACATGAGTTCCGTCTCTAATGACCTTGTCATCGATAGAACATAAAAATTTATTCTTCCTTTTTATACAGAGAACTACAAAAACAATGGCATAATTCTCTGTACGTCCATCTTTTCAGAGATACTTACGGCACTCGGCTGTTCGCTACTGGATGTCAAATCAAACACCTTTCAGACCTCATTTAGCGAAGCCACGGAAAATCTAAATCAGGATGACCGTAAGTGCATTTGAACCACTGTCCTCCCTAACAAGTGCCTTAACTACGGAGGCAAAATTTTATAATTGCAGCTAAGTCGCAATCAACGTAATTGACATTTTCCGTCTTTCGGGCAACGAAAATAATACGTAACATCACATCAAACGTGTTTCACATATGTTCTGAAAACATCACCAATGCCATAAAATATAATTACGCTCAACTGAATAATTTAATTTATATTTACATTTTCAAATTTAAGATATTTACATTTAAGTGGAAGAATTATATCTGTCACACTGAATACAGAAAATAAGCCAAGGACGTTTCCAATAGTTAATACCGCAAGAAATTATACAATGTAGCAACTACAAATAAAATTAGTAAAGCTTATTATTTCCTTAGCTTACAGTCTTCGTTGTGTTCACATTTGACTTTATAGTGTCTAGTAATTTCGAACGTATTTGTTCGTTTTCAAACCATTACCTGCGTCGTTTTCATGTGAACGGTGCTGGTAGTGGTTTGAAAATGAACAAATACTTACAGGGAGCGCAACCAGAACAGAGAATTAAAGAAATAGCAAAATTAAATAAAGTTTCTGGTCCTTCTGCAATCCATTGTTCGAATTTCACAAAATTATTAAAGTTTAATGAATATATTTATGAGGCCAAAGATGCAAATTACAGTTTTCAGTTGTATGTTAATATATATAACATTAATGATCACGCCATAACAATAATAGTAAACCTCTCTGGCACCAAATAAATTGTTACTTTTGGTTTCCACAGGAGACAGACATTGTAAATATAGTGTTATAGCGTCTAAAATTTTCGTGTGTATCACTTAGATTGATTTACAGCACTCTTTCTCAGTCAGAAGAACTGTTTTTCTTTTTTCTTTTTCCTTCCATATTTTGCGGTCCTCTAAGGTCCCTCCTTCTTTCGTCACATGATAGACTAGGAAACACTCTGCTGGTTTATGCCTTTTCTATATTCGATCTCTCCGATCTCTTTTTCCTACTTGGTGTCCGATTAAATTTATAAGTCTTACTATACCCGTTCTTATGCCGTGTCCCTAACTGTTGTCTTTTAGTCCTGTCCAACTTAGACAATACCCCATTATGTACTTCATTCCTACTTCTTTCTTGTCATAAACAAGGAAACTTAAATGTAACCGTAAAAAAATTTGGAACACAGCTCTACCATATCTCATTGTTTGTAATGTTTTTAAATTTATCGCCTTAGACACCTTTCTCATTAGTAACGTTCTATATTTCTCGATATTTTCGATGTTATAGAGATCTTTGTATTCCCCGTAACCAAATCTTTTAGTGTTCAATCGTCACGACTTCGCAAGGTCTGTGGTATCTCGGGTGAAGCTTTTTATTTTCGTTTTAGACTGAACACAACATTTCTGTCCTCGCACCATTAATAAATATCCAACACCATCCTAGGTATCTTCGCTACCTTATGATGTACTTTTATTCGTTTCTGTGTACTTTGTTTCAGTTGTTGTTCAACCACGTCATGAGTAACCTCTCTTTTACACTGGGGTTGCGATTTTAACTAGTTTAATAAAGGCTCTCCCGTTATATGACTGCTCAAGATTTTTTTATGGTGCCCACCTTAAACTCTCCTGTTATACCATCTTGCTGACTTGCTTGCTAGCGTATTCTTTCAGTGAAAAGGGGTTTGTGGAAAGCTTCACAAAGAAAGTTTTCGTCTCTTGAATTTTAGTTGACATCATAACTCTGGGTAGTCCCGGGCTGATCTGATAATACTTGTACGTCGCATGAGCATGTCTAATAGCTCCTTCTTTCCTTGACTAGCTAACAGTTCACTGCTTCGATCCTTTTCTGTTATTTTCTTGTCAAATTATCTATCCTCACTCTCCATGATCTAGTTTTCTGAGCCGGCCGCTGCGGCCGAGTGGTTCTAGGCGCTTCAGTCCGGAACCGCGCGACTGCTACGGTCGCAGGTTCGAATCCTGCCTCGGGCATGGATGTGTGTGATGTCCTTAGGTTAGTTAGGTTTAAGAAGTTCTAAGTTCGAGGGGACTGATGACCTCAGATGTTAAGTCCCATAGTGCTCAGAGCAATTTCTAGTTTTCTGTTGTTCTTCCTACAGTTGTCTTTTCACAGGTATTTGAGAAAATCACCATCTAGGTTTTCCTTGCTTTCCCATCGATCCCACTTTCAAAGAACGGAATTTCTATTACATGACGTGGATTTGACAGAATTAACTTCTTACGGGCAAAATCAGGTACCAGTCCAGTCTAATAAATTTTGATCGCACTTCAGTGGTTCACTTAGGAAGAGTAATAATACTTCCTCTCTTACAGAATTTTCCCGAACACCGGTATGTACCTTTGTATGGTATGTAGGATACTTCCGTTCAGTCTTCTGTTTCTCAAAAAACTCCCTACTTACAACACTAACATCGCCGCCCGATGCTATAATCATTTTCGTAGTGTATTCCTCCACTTTTTTTAATGTTATTGGTTTTGTAGTTTCATTTTCTGGACATATTTCTCCTTCTTCTAATAATTCCTCTATCAATTGCTTTCTTGGCCTTAGGTCTGGAACCCTAACCTCTTGGGGCTACATTTCATAATTGCTGGTCCCGTGGAATGGCACTTCTCATAGGAACTTCTTCGTTTTCCTCGTGTTCTATTACTGTCGTTACGATTTACTGCTGACTGTAGGACATGCTACGAGGACGCTGACCTTGATAATTAGTCTGGTTTCTCGTTCCTCAATTATTAAATTTGCTTCTTTAGTTTCACAGAACTGACTTCTGACTATTTCTGCCTCTTTTTTGGAATTTCGCTGGTTCTCCGAAAATCCATTCCGATTTCTCCGGACCCACTCTCTCCTTTTCGTGGAGAGTGTCTGACTCTCCTAAATAATGCAACAGTTCGTTAATATTGGTACAGCCTTCGCCCGTAACTTGGACTGTATAGGCAAGCGGTCAGTTAATACACGAATTAAATATTCTACATCTACTGGTTTATCTAGGAAATTCGCCCTGTCTGAATGCCACTTGAAATAGCGTTTATATCCTCCCCATTTTCTGCCATAGGGTTTAGGATCTGAAAATTCGAAAGCAAGATTCTCTTGGACCCCTGTATTCCAATATTCCTCACTGAATAAGCGGCAAAATTCTTTGCAATCAGTAAAATCGTTCGTATTCAGTATTCTCCACTCTTGTTCCAAATCTTCCAATTTACTAATGGTAAACTCTATCTATTTGTAGCCACTCAACGTGGAAGCTAACCCACATCAAATGACTTCAAAAAATGACCGGATGCAATCTATTCCCTCGGTTAAACGACTGTACCTCTTTAGATAACTCCGCACCACTCTCAAATGTCCATTCCTCCAAAAAGTCTTTGACTGAACGGGAGGATTCCTTGTCCCATTCTATCGCTTAACGTTCTCGAAACCTCTCATTACAGCAATTCATGCTACAGTGCTGACTATTACCATGACTGTCTTATGGCGCCTCCGTAGGCTTACTCTCTACAGTTGACTTATCTGTGTTTCTAGTTCTATAACTTTTCGGTTACCTATATCCTTTTCCATATTCCTGAGAAAGACAACGACTCTTAACCCGAATTCTTTTATTCTCTAGACCAGTCCTGTTTCTTTCACGCTCTAATTTTATATTACTCACCTGCCCCGTAAATACTCATCCGTATCTCCTATTTTTTCCGTACTGTTCTCCTGTAGCCGAGCATGATTAGTCTTAAAATTGTCCAAAGACGCATTGAATTCATTTCTAATATTCTTTACCCTATTATCCACAGTTTGTTGAATCACTTCAGCTAACGTATCTATTGTCTTACTCATTACTTCCGTCTCTGGCTTAGATTCCCTAACATGATTATTCGATTTTGCACTGTTGTCATCGTCTGTTTTACCCGAAAGTTCTTCTACAAGTTGTACTATTTGTGTTTTAATAAGTTCCTTTTCTAATCGTGGTTTATTAATATGAGTATTTAATTCCTCGCTTACAGTCGATAGGCTGTCATTCATTTGTTTTAAACTGCGTTCCATGTTAGTATTCACTCCTATTAAATTATGGTCTATATTAGCGTTTCTTGAAGCTAAACTGTCATTAATGCCTTTTATATTTGCACTCATTCGCCCTAGATTAGCGACCAATAAATCTTTCATATCTAACGCACATACTCAGACACTACGTGAATACTCAAGTCACTGATCGTCTAGTTACTATGATAAACGTATAAATATTACAGATATGGGATCTATCGATCTTTGACAAATACAACTCCCAAATACTGAATTCAAGAGTACCGCTCTTGATATAGCTTCTTTAGCTATCACTAGCTATTATTATTATTATTTCTTTCCTTTCTCAGACGTTATGTCTGGTTGAAAATAGAAAGTGACGCGGACCTTGATCAAGCGTGACTTCCTTTTAACTGTACGGCATATGTTACATTGCATTTAGGAACTTTCGGGTAATTGAACATGTATCAATAATTACAGATTTCTGTAGTTGTATATATACGTTTGGATGTAGCTGTATTGCGTTCATGTACTGGTGGATATTGTGTGGTATGACTCCTGTAGTTGATAGTATAATTGGTATAATGTCAACTTTATCCTGATATTATTATTATTATTATTATTATTATTATTATTATTTGTCAAATCTATTTAATTCTCATCAACACAAATCACTTTCACAGTCACAGAGTTTTCTTTTCAATACACAGTTTTCAGCAGTCGATCTCACTCAGTAGGGCTGATATAAACTGAAGTGTGTTCTCCATCAGCAGACGACGTTAAGGGTAGCAGGAATGCGCTGGCGGTTTGAGAGCCGCTCTATGTGTGACTTCTGTCCTGAATTGTGCACAGCGAACTGCTACAGTGCCTCCTCGGAGCGTTGATCGCTTCCAGAGGGCTCCGAACAGTCCCCCAGCCGGTGCTGAATCTCTCCAGCACAAATAAACTCCCCTCGTCCCCCAAGGCCTCTTGCTCTGTTCGTGAGCCTTCGTATAAATCTTGTTCTTCAGCTTCTCACTTTCATTTTGGTTCTTACGATCGTCTTCTTTCTTCCTGACGGAATTTTCTTTTTCAAAATACTTTTATGATGGTACTTTATACCCTCGCTACTATTTATATCTCATTCTGTAGTGGTACGACTTTCTTAATGTGGCAGAAACTCGTTATACAGCCAGCAGCATGTATTTAACGCGACATACCTATTCTTCGTCAGATCGCAAGTTATAACCACGAAGATCGCATCTCACATACATCCGAAAATAATTTAATACTGACAGGTTCTTGTACGTTTTGACGTTCTCATTCTGGGCTTGTTTCTGTAATATACGATGTAAATACTGTTATTTTTCCAAAACAATCCAGAAATTAGTCGCAACTGGATTCTTTAATTTTCCCGTTGCTATTCCGACTCATAGATCACGCTTAAATGCAGTATTCTTTACTATCCCTCAGCTCGGCTCGTCATAATATCTCTGTTCTCTAAAACCCCTTTAAGTAATGTATCATATATTTCTTTATAAACATTGTACCTTTGACTTGAATATTCTTCACTTATCAGAGAGGTTTGGGCCTATAATATCATGAAAATTCAAACATTTGCATTTTTTATCTGCAATTTGCATGGTTTGTTTTCACCAGAGATCATAATTACTTCCACGCAGTTGAATGGTATAGTCTCTGATAAGTAATATCCTCTTCTAAAATTAAAGGCAAAACTTCCAACAATCACTTCATTAAACTATTTAGAGCGGTCTAACTAAAGAATATTTCAGTATCAGTGTTCACGTTGAACTGATTTACTATCACCAATCAGAACAAAACATACATTTGCGTAAATATTTTGAATCTAAAGATAACCTTTATCACTTCTAAATCTCATCTTTAATAACGTATTGTTGAAAAATGATATTATTTTTTCCAGTACTACTCCTTCAAGATTATCTTCAGGAAATTTTCAAGATAAATTAGAACACTGATATCTTCAAATTAATTCTCACAACTTCACAAAAGTGTTATAGGCACACAATGCATACTACGACGTATAACAGAAGAACTTTTAAATAACAAGATCAGTTTACAGCTGTTTGCATTTCAAGATCTCAAGACCGATTGAAAGTTTTTTCAATACAAGTTATATCTTTCTTGCTTTTTCATTGTTAATATAAATAGGAGCCGTAAGAACTTAATGCTCTTGACATCTCCGTCATCCCTGTGTCCGCCGAATTCATGGTGAATATTTTCGGCTGCGTTAACTGCTCTCTTGGATATGAAGATTGCAGTCGCAACCAGTTTCTTACTCCGCCGCTCATGGATCAATGAAAAACAACCCCTTTTAGGCATACAATGAAGGCTTTCACGACCGGATGGTACTGTTGTTGATAATTCTTCCGAGTTATATGGCCGTGGTCCATGGAATACTTCTATTCCTAACGTTTCGTTCAATACTACGTTGGACATCCTCAGAGGTATGGCTGGTCCTGTTGAGTCCTGCCGAGTCCGGCAGGACTCAACAGGACCAGCCATACCTCTGAGGATGTCCAACGTAGTATTGGACGGAAAGTTAGGAATAGAAGTATTCCATGAACCACGTCCATATAACCCGGAAGAATTATCAACAACAACTCCTTTTAGGGTCACATGCGAACAATACAAATTACATAACGCAAAATTATAATTCACAATTTCATTAAATTATGAATTCGACTTAACATATACATCGTCCGCCCCCGGTAGCTGAGTGGTCAGCGTGACAGAAGGTCAATCCTAGGGGCCCGGGTTCGATTCTCGGCTGGGTCAGAGATTTTCTCCGCTCAGGGACTGGGTGTTGTGTTGTCCTAATCATCGTCATCTCATCCCCATCGATGCGGAAGTCACCGAAGAGAGGTCAAATCGATCAAATCGAAAGACTTGCACCCGGTGAACGGTCCACCCAACGGGAGGCCCTAGACACACGACACTATTACCATATACATTGATCAGCCTGAACATTATGACCACCGACCTTCTATCGGTATCAACTCGTCCAGATGGTAACAGCGTCACCTCGCGAGGAATGACTGATAGACACACGCACAGTCCATGCAGTATAAGTGATCGTACAGTTCGTGTGTAGAACGGGAAAGGCGCGCGGTCTATCTGAGTTTGACCGAGGGCAGATTTTGATGGCTCGAAGGCTCGACACGAGCATTTCGGATATTGCACGACTTGTCGGGTGTTCGAGAAGTGCTGTGGTGAGAGTGTTCAAGACGTGGCGAAACCAAGCTGAGGTGGCGTAGTGGCAGACCACTACATGGTCTGATGAATCCCGATACCAACTTCATCATGCCGGGGGAAGGGCGCGACTCCGTCGTCATCCAGGGGGACAGCTCGTTAAAACCGGTGCTTCGGGACCGAGGCAAACTGGTGACGGCTCCAATATCCTCTGGGGAACATTCAGGTGGGCCTCCATGGGTCCAGTGAAGCTCGTGCGAGGCACCATAACGGCCAAGGAGTGTCGTACACTGGATGCAGACCAAGTACACGCCTTATCCCATGTTTCGACGTCAGTGGCATTTTTCAACAAGATGATCCATGTCACAAGGCAGGAGAGTGACTGAGTGGTTCGAGGAACACAGTGGCGAGTTCCAAGTGATGTGTTGGCCTTCCAACACGCCAGTTCTGGACCCGTTCGAAAATGTTTGGATTATGATTGAACGTGGCGTCAGAGCTCATCGCCCTCTCCCCGGAATTTACGGGAATTAAGTGACTTGTGTTTACAGATGTGGTGTCCAGTCCCTCCAGCGACATAACAAGGCCTGATTGCTTCCGTGCCACGACCTGCCACCGCTATTATCCGTGCCAAAGGTCGACATATGAGTTATTAGGTAGGTGGTCATAATGTTCTCGCTGATCAGTGTACCGTTGCCACTGGGAAGGCCAGTAATGTAACGACTGACTACTTCGTATAGCTACAACATCCACTGGCTATATATTCCGCCCATCTCCATTTCATTTTCATTCCAGTCATGATTTCGTCTTCCACAAAAACCCGTTTCCTGTTTAATGCATGTACTGTTGTTGTTCCGCATTCTAAGACTGGTTTGATGCAACACCACATGCTAGTCTCTCTTGCCAATTCTCTTCGTCTCTGTACAGTTATTGCAGCCTACTTATACTTGAGCCTGCTTATTAAAGTCGACTCTCGATTTTCATTTACAATTCCTGCCCCCTCCACCTCCTTTCATTACAAAATTACCTAATCTTTGAGCGCCGGATATGTCCCATCAACCTGTTCCTTCTCTCAGTCGTGCTGTTCCGTAAAGACCTTTTCTCCACGCCTCGAATCAATCAGTACCTCTTCATTGATTACCTTATCTATCCATCTAATTTCCTTCACCCATTTATAACACCATATTTCAAAAGTTCTATACTGTTTTTGTCTATAGTGTTTATCAACCGTGTTTTACTTCCATATAGAATACACTCCAGACAAATACCTTCAGAAAAGACTTCCTAAAACCTACAAGGAACTCTTTATCTTGATGTTTGAACCAATTTCTCAGAAACTTTTTCTCGTCCTCGTTGTCCTGGAACGTCTTCCCACGTAATGTCTCCTTCAGTGCACCAAACAAATGGAAATCACTAGGTGCTAAATCAGGACTGTAAGGGGGATGGGGCAGTACTTCCCAGCCCATTGTGTCAATGGTTTCACGGGTTAGTTGGGCAATATGAGGACGCGCAGTGTCTTGCTGGAGAATCACACCTTTCTTCCGAGATCCACGACATTTCTCTCTCATGGCTGGCTTCACCTTGTTTAAAAGCAAATCCGAGTAATATTTGCTGTTCAGTTCACGCTGCTCTTCGAGATAATAAAAAAAACTGGACCTTCAGCATGCTAAAACACCGTGAACTAGACTTTTACTGCTGATGCTTGGGTTTTGAATTTTTCCTTGACGGCTGAGTTGATGTGCTTCCACTCCATGCTTTGGCTTTTTGATTCTGGCTCATAATAGTGAACCCAAGTTTCATCACAAGTTAAAATTTTGTTGAGGAAGTGCTCACCTTCTCTTTCATAACGTTCCTTTATCTCTGTGCACACTCTCAACCTTGTTTCCTTGTATAGCCGCGTCAACTCCTTTGGCACCCATCTTGCACATGTTTTGCGGTACTTCAGCTTGTTACAGGTAATGTTACGAACTGTACCAAACCTAACTTGAAGCCGGAAGCCGGCCGGTGTGGCCGAGCGGTTCTAAGCACTTCAGTCTTGAACCGCACGACCGCTACGGTCGCAGGTTCGAATCCCGCCTCGGGCATGGATGTGTGTGATGTCCTTAGGTTAGTTAGGTTTAAGTAGTTCTAAGTTCTATGGGACTGATGACCTCAGATGTTAAGTCCCATAGTGCTCAGAGCCATTTGAACTAACTTGAACCTTATCAAGTATCATTTCCACAGTCACACGCCGGTCGGCTCGAATAATGTCATCAATTCGACTTTCAAGTGAGAGAGTTGAAACTGCAACTGGTCGGTCAGAACGGTGTTCGTCACTCACTGAATCGCGACCATTTTTGAACTGTTCCACCCACTTGTAAAAAATTGCACTATTCATACAACCTTCACCATAAACTTTAAGACATTCTACAATATATATTCGCTGGTTTCTCGCCTTCAACAAGTAAAAAACGTGAACGTTTCAAGTGGACTCGCCATCTTGGAACGTATTTTTCAGGTTATAAACAAAACAATGTTCATACATCAGCTGATCAGGGCTCATCCCAATGATGCCAACTTAAAGCCATAAAAGTACCAGATTTGCCCCCCTAACAGTTTTTTCCCCAGACCAATTTGTCTCTTTAATTATTGAATGACCCTCGTATATTTATTTTTAGAGTTCCGTACATCAGTCGGTAAAAGCCGAAACCTTTAAGGATCACTTTGTCGTTCGTCCGTCCGTCTGTCTGTCTGTCCAACTGTTAACAACCCTTCTTCCTATGAACAGGTACACGTATCAATTTGAAACTTATGCCGCATACTGAGGTCTATTACATGGACTGTTAGCGGTGTGAAACATTAAAGGTTGTAAGTCAATGCATTCACAAGATACGGCCATTTATGTCTCATATTTTAATACTCACAGACTTACAAATCATAACCTCTAGTGAACTTCCTGTTGGCCTAGAAGCATGAAATTTGGAAAAAGGAAGATTTCACGGTACAACTAAAGAAAAAAAATCCGAAAATACTTCATTTGTAATTATATTACATGAAAGAAATATCTCTTTTGTCACTTGTTATCCGATGTCAAACTTGAAATTAAAACAATCAGTAGTTCTGCATTCAGGCTCACTGGATCGCAATAGTAAAAGTCGAACATCATGCAAAGAATGACTTCATTGCGCATATGACGCGTTTCGGAATTTATTGATCATCAGATACGCAGGACCGATTACTGCACATAGGTATGGCACTTCAAGTTGTGCGTGAAACAGGCATTCGCAGACTAGTCTGAAACGCCAAATGTAAGTGCAGTAGTCGCTCCTGGATATTTGAAGATGGATAAATTCCAAAACGCATCATTTGAGCGATGAAGTCATTCCTTGCGTGACGTTTGACTTTTACCATCGCGACCCAGTCAGCCTGAATGCAGAATTACTGTATGTTATAACAATGGTCGCCTGCCTCCTGAATGACTTTACGTCACATTTATATTACTGAAATTAAAACATTCTCGAAAATCTTGGAATTCCTGGGACCGCTATCTTGCTAGTATCAAAGTCAATAACAGGCAAGAATTGTCGAGATTCCCGATGCCCGGAATGGATGAACTGTCTATATGCATAATTAAATTTGTACGGAACTCTCAGTGCGCGAATCCTACTCACACCTTACCAATTTTTAATGTTAACATATTTTTCTTTTTTAGGAAAGCTTTCCTAATTATTCCTTTACTGTATTTTTTATAATCTTTACTTCTGTCATCGACAGTTATTCCACTGCCCAAATAGCGAAATCCATCTACTGCCTTTAATGCCTCATTTCCTAATGTAAATCTCCCAGCAGCACTTCACGTAATTCAACTACTCTATCATCCTAGTTTTACTTTTCATGATATTTATCTTATAACTTCTATTCGTATCAGTGTCAATACCCTAAAGTTCTATTTCTTCTCCACGAGCTTTAATTCCCTTCCCAAATTTCTCCTTAGTTTCCTTTACCGCTTGCTGAACGTACAGATCGAATAATAAGTATTTTATCCGATTCAGAAATCTGTAGAGCGTGTTCGAATCAGCACAGTCAAATGCTTTTTTTTTTTCTAAACCCGCAAGTGCTATAAATGTGGGTTTGCATTTACTTCATCTATCTTCTAAGATAAGTATTAGGATAAAAAAATGGTTCAAATGGCTCTGAGCACTATGGGACTTAACTGCTGTGGTCATCAGTCCCCTAGAACTTAGAATTACTTAAACCTAACTAACCTAAGGACATCACACACATCCATGCCTGAGGCAGGATTCGAACCTGCGACCGTAGCGGTCGCGCGGTTCCAAACTGTAGCGCCTAGAACCGCTCGGCCATTCTGGCCGGCTATTAGGATAAAAATTGCCTAAAAATGCTGTTGTTATTGTTGTGGTCTTCAGTCCTGAGACTGGTTTGATGCAGCTCTCCATGCTACTCTATCCTGTGCAAGCTTCTTCATCTCCCAGTACCTACTGCAACCTACATCCTTCTGAATCTGCTTAGTGTATTCATCTCTTGGTCTCGCTCTACGATTTTTACCCTCCACGCTGCCCTGCAATACTAAATTGGTGATCCCTTGATGCCTCAGAACATGTCCTACCAACCGATCCATTCTTCTAGTCAAGTTGTGCAACAAACTTCTCTTCTCCCCAATCCTATTCAATACCTCCTCATTAGTTATATGATCTACCCATCTAATCTTCAGCATTCTTCTGTAGCACCACATTTCGAAACCTTCTATTCTCTTCTTGTCCAAACTAGTTATCGTCCATGTTTCACTTCCATACATGGCTACACTCCATACAAATACTTTCAGAAACGTCTCCCTGACACTTAAATCTATACTCTATGTTAACAAACTTCTCTTCTTCAGAAACGCTTTCCTTGCCATTGTCAGTCTACATTCTATATCCTCTCTACTTTGACCATCATCAGTTATTTTGCTCCTCAAATAGCAAAACTCCTTTACTACTTTAAGTGTCTCATTTCCTAATCTGATTCCCTCAGCATCACCCGACTTCATTCGACTACATTCCATTATCCTCGTTTTGCTTTTGTTGATGTTCATCTTATATCCTTCTTTCAAGACATTGTCCATCCTGTTCAACTGATCTTCCAGGTCCTTTGCTGTCTCTGACAGAATTACAATGTCATCGGCGAACCTCAAAGTTTTTATTTCTTCTCCATGGATTGTAATGCCTACTCTGAATTTTTCTTTTGTTTCCTTCATTGCTTGCTCAGCATACAGATTGAATAACATCGGGGAGAGGCTACAACCCTGTCTCACTCCCTTCCCAACCACTGCTTCCCTTTCATGTCCCTCGACTCTTATAACTGCCATCTGGTTTCTGTACAAATTGTAAACAGCCTTTCGCTCTCTGTATTTTACCGCTGCCACCTTCAGAATTTGAAAGAGAGTATTCCAGTCAACATTGTCAAAAGCTTTCTCTAAGTCTACAAATGCTAGAAATGTAGGTTTGCCTTTCCTTAATCTAGCTTCTAAGATAAGTCGTAGGGTCAGTCTGGCCTCACGTGTTCCTATATTTCTACGGAATCCAAACTGATCTTCCCCGAGGTCGGCTTCTACCAGTTTTTCCATTCGTCTGAAAAGAATTCGCGTTACTATTTTGCATCCGTAACTTATTAAATTGATTGTTCGGTAATTTTCACATCTGTCAGCACCTGCTTTCTTTGGGATTGGAATTATTATATTCTTCTTGAAGTCTGAGGGTATTTCGCCTGTCTCATACAACTTGCTCACCAGATGGTAGAGTTTTGTCTGGACTGGCTCACCCAAGGCCGTCAGTAGTTCTAATGGAATGTTGTCTACTCCCGGGGCCTTGTTTCGACTCAGGTCTTTCAGTATCGTATGAATAAGTAAAACAGAACTCTGAAATATATCAGTAGTGTCATGCATTAACGAAAAATCTCATGTACAACTGTAGTGAAAATCAATTTGTTAAAGTAATTCCAAGTTGTGTCATAATTTAGTGTGTGTGTGTTTGAGTATGTTCGTAAGAGGTCGCGCTTTGCTGAGCTACGAAAACGTAATTACAAGCGCAAGCACAGGTTGTTGGACTGTGGAAATAGTGGTTTGTTAATGTAACTAGGGCCTGCTAATTGCCCCACGGTCCTCTAACTAGCATTTCCTCTTGACGGTTTTTTAGCGGGCTTCCAGTGCAGCGACTGACCTCGCGCGACGCGGGGTCAGCGGCGTCCATTTCTGGACGCGTCCTTCGGCAGCGTCGGTCTGTGGTTGCGTAATTGTCGCTCAGCGAGAGGTTAGCTGTCGCTCAGCCAGCATGAAACTTTAATAGCTATTGAGCGCCGGCAGCGGCGACCGCGCAGTCTCGCGGTCGTGCGCAGTTAGCGTCCGTGTCCTCGAAAACAACGGTCTCCCTGTCGCCAGCTCTCTTCCCGTACACCGAGTACCGACACGCCCACCGCGTTCAGGTGAAATCTGCATCGAAACGTGAATGAGCCTAACCACTGTCTCCAACGTCAAACTGCATTATTAATTTTGCGGCCGTAAGAGGACTAGATCCATACATATTATAAAAATGTATGTATGTATTGTGTGTGTGTGTGTGTGTGTCTGTGTGTTCCACATCTCCTAAACCACTGGACCGATTTCAACCAAAGCACATATCCCCCACTGTCAGGCAACAATAGCTGTGGGGGCAAGAACCACCTACCTATCACAGTTCAGGATATATGACGTCATAAACAATGAGCTGCGCGAAAAATTGCTGCATCATGTATGATGCTTAAATGCATTACTTCGTGCTGCTAACTTTATTCGGAAGAAGTATTGCAGTCAATATCCACAGCTCCTGCTAAATATACCTACAAAAGTATACTACTGGCCATTAAAATTGCTACACCACGAAGATGACGTGCTACAGACGCGAAATTTAACCGACAGGAAGAAGATGCTGTGATATGCAAATGATTAGTTTTCAGAGCATTCACACAAGGTTGGCGCCGGTGGCGACACCTGCAACGTGCTGACATGAGGAAAGTTTCCAACCGATTTCTCATACACAAACAGCAGTTGACCGGCGTTGCCTGGTGACACGTTATTTTGATGGGTCGTGTAAGGAGGAGAAGGGCGCACCATCACGTTTCCGACTTTGATAAAGGTCGAATTGTAGCCTGTCACGATTGCGGTTTATCGTATCGCGACATTGCTGCTCGCGTTGGTCGAGATCCAATGACTGTTACCAGAATATGGAATCGGTGGTTTCAGGAGGGTAATACGGAACGCCGTGCTGGATCTCAACGGCCTCGTATCACTAGCAGTCGAGATGACAGGCATCTTATCCGCATGGCTGTAACGGATCGTGCAGCCACGTCTTGATCCCTGAGTCAACAGATGGGGACGTTTGCAAGACAATAACCATCTGCACGAACAGTTTGACGACGTTTGCAGCAGCATACACTATCAGCTCGGAGACCATGGCTGTGGTTACTCTTGACGCTGCATCACAGACAGGAGCGCCTGCGATGGTGTACTCAACGACGAACCTGGGTGCACGAATGGCAAAACGTCATTTTTTCGGATGAATCCAGGTTCTGTTTACAGCATCATGATGGTCGCATCCGTGTTTGGCGACATCGCGGTGAAAGCACATTGGAAGCGTGTATTCGTCATCGCCGTACTGGCGTATCACACGCCGTGATGGTATGGGGTGCCATTGGTTACACATCTCGGTCACCTCTTGTTCGCATTGACGGCACTTTCAATAGTGGACGTTACATTTCAGATGTGTTACAACCCGTGGCTCTACCCTTCATTCGATCCCTGTGAAACCCTACATTTCAGCAGCATAATGCACGACCGCATGTTGCAGGTCCTGTACGGGCCTTTCTGGGTACAGGAAACGTTCGACTGCTGCCCTGGCCAGCACATTCTCCAGATCTCTCACCAACTGAAAACATCCGGCCAATGGTGGCCAAGCAACTGTCTCGTCACAATACGCCAGTCACTACTCTTGATTAACTGTGGTATCGTGTTGAAGCTGCATGGGCAGCTGTACCTGTACACGCCATCCAAGCTCGGTTTGACTCAATTCCCAGGCGTATCAAGAAGGCCATTATTACGGCCAAAGGTGGTTGTTCTGGGTACTGATTTCTCAGGATCTATGCACCCAAACTGCGTGAAAATGTAATCACATGGCAGATCTAGTATAATATATTTGTCCAATGAATAACCGTCTGTCATCTGCATTTCTTCTTGGTGTAGCAATTTTAATGGCCAGTAGTGTATATCATGGTACAAGACTTCTTTCACGAGGTATGACGTCATAAACACTGAGAGACGTAAAAAATTGTTACATTGTGCGTGACGTTTAAATTTATTACTTATTTTCTACTAACTCTATTACCACAAATTTTGCATACAGTATCCACATTTGCCTCTGAATGTATCTACAACATTATATCATTGTATAACAGAAAGATCAAGATGTACGACGTCATAAAAATTGAAATGCGTGAAAAAATGCCGCATCTTGCATAGAGTTTTAATACTGGTATATTGTATTCCTTACTAATGAGCCACTCCTGCAGTCGGGTCACCTTAATGAAATCGCTGACATCTGGCAGCGCTTTTGACAGCTTTCAACTGCGAAGCGCAAACGATTGTAAGCGAAAACGGCAGCCGTCTATAGAGCTATGAAGAGGCATTGCCATGGAGACGTTTACAAAATTGCGTTGTAGACAAGCGAAGCAGCTGCGACCAGCGTACAGAAACTGCGCGGGATCATGTTTTTTAATTGGTACACTGTATTTATACGTTTCTATATTATGCATATTTTTTCGTACGACTGTTTCATAATTTTAAAGGTGTTTTTACGTGTAGATGGAAACGAAATTTTTCCGTTACTCCACTACAAACACAGTTTAGTCTTTGTTTTCGTTTCTGATAGATAATTGGTAAAATGTATTCGCGGGCAATGCCGGGTTTGTCAGCTAGTCTTCGACATTAGTTTAGAGGGCTCTTACTTGTATTTTATCAGCTCCACTTCCCCATGTCGAGGTAAATGCTACCGGAGTGACTTATGGATCGCTTCTTTATGGATTTCCTAATACAGAAGGAGCGTACGACGTCTGAGATGATATGGGAAGGTCATGAGCACGTGACCTCTTGTCATCATGATCAAGGGACGATTTTGTTGACACCGATCTACATATAGAGAAACGATCATCAGAATAAAATAGGGAAATCAGAGCTCGCACGGAAAGATATAGATGTTCGTTTTCTCCGCGCACTGTTCGAGAGAGGAATAATAGAGAATTATTGTGATGGTGGTTCGATGAACCCTATGTCAGGCACTTAATTGTGATTTGCCGAGCAGCCATGTAGATGTAGATGTAAATGTGAAGTCCTGGAAATGACAATCACATTCGGTAAGGGCAGGGTTCAAATCCCCGTCTGGCAGACCTGATCTCAACTTCAAATGATTGTGCTACATAAAAGCAGATGAGGATTCAGAGGATTACGTCCTCCTTGCCTCTGATAAGACGTCAAACTGAAACGTTGTAATCTGGTAACAAGAAACTGTATTGCAGTCAAATATCCACATAAAATGCTTCAGTGACTAAATAGGTTTCTAATGATCAGATGGTTTCAACAAAAGTAAAAAAATTTAGAAGAAATTATATTACAAGTTCCAAGTACACATACGAAGTAATTACATTGATAAACTAAACAAACTGACGAAATTTAAAAGTGATACTATCAGCAATTCTTGGCCAAAGCATGCGTAAAAACGTGCTGTGAGTCACCGTTTGTGTGAGGCTCCTACAGATGGACGAACTGCAGCTAGCCTTTCCAAGCTCTTAATCAGTCGTGACTCTGGTAGCCTAGGCTTACATGAATAATAAAAAAAAACTTTACGTGGAATAATACATAAGACTGTTTCACAACAATGTGAAATGACTAGGGAGATTTCACGGAGTCCCTCAGGGTTCAATTTTAGATCGACTGCTATTCCTTCTACAGGGTGGTCCATTGATCATGACCGGGTCAAATATTTCACGAAATAAGCGTCAAACGAAAAAAGTACCAAGAACGAAATTTATTTAGCTTGAAGGGGAAACCAGATGGCGCTATGGTTGGCCCGCTAGATGGCGCTACCATAGATCAAACAAATATCATCTGCGTTTTTTTTAAATAGGAACCCATATTTTTATTACATATTCGTGTAGTACGTAAAGAAATATGAATGTTTTAGTTGGACCACTTTTTTCGCTTTGTAATAGTCACAAACCTATGGCTCACTATTTTAGACGAACAGTTGGTAACAGATAGGTTTTTTAAATTAAAATACAGAACGTAGGTACGTTTTAACATTTTATTTCGGCTGTTCCACTGTGATACATGTACTTTTGTGAACTTATTATTTCTGAGAACGCATGCTGTTACAGCGTGATTACCTGTAAATACCACATTAATGCAATAAATGCTCAAAATGATGTCCGTCAACCTCAATGCATTTGGCAATACGTGTAACGACATTCCTCTCAACAGCGAGCAGTTTGCCTTCCGTAATGTTCGCACATGCATTGACAATGCGGTAACACATGTTGTCAGGCGTTGTCGGTGATTCACGATAGTAAATATCCTTCAACTTTCCCAATAGAAAGAAATCCGGGGACGTCAGATCCGGTGAACGTGCGGGCCATGGTATGGTGCTTCGACGACCAATCCACCTGTCATGAAATAGGCTATTCAATACCGCTTCAACCGCACGCGAGCTATGTGCCGGACATCCATCAAGTTGGAAGTATATCGCCATTCTGTCATGCAGTGAAACATCTTGTAGTAACATCTGTAGAACATTACGTAGGGAATCAGCATACATTGCACCATTTAGATTGCCGTCGATAAAATGGGGGCCAATTATCCTTCCTCCCATAATGCCGCACCGTACATTAACCCGCCAAGGTCGCTGATGTTCCACTTGTCGCAGCCATCGTGGATTTTCCGTTGCCCAGTGGTGCATATTATGCCGGTTTACGTTACCGCTGTTGGTGAACGACGCTTCGTCGCTAAATAGAACGCGTGCAAAAAATCTGTCATCGTCCCGTGATTTCTCTTGTGACCAGTGGCAGAACTGTACACGACGTTCAAAGTCGTCGCCATGTAATTCCTGGTGCATAGAAATATGGTACGGGTGCAATCGATGTTGTAGCAGTCTCAACACTGACGTTTTTGATATTCCCGATTCTCGCGCAATTTGTCTGCTACTGATGTGTGGATTCGCCGCGACAGCAGCTAAAACACCTACTTGGGCATCATCATTTGTTGCAGGTCGTGGTTGACGTTTCACATGTGGCTGAACACTTCCTGTTTCCCTAAATAACGTAACTATCCTGTGAACGGTCCTTCTCAAAGGGAAGGGGTTATTTCATTGTTGCCCTTTATGACAGAATTTGAGACCTTTTCATGGAGATTCTGAAATGCGGTATGTCTGACACATTTTCCTCGGTCACCCATATGAAAAAGCGTAATTTCAGTAATGGGCGTCGCGGTTCTGACCTCCACCGCGGAGGTGTAAAGAGAAGGGATGAAATGTGTGTAAGAGGGGATGTGACGACTTTCTCATCGTGTGACATGTCCGCTGTGGTGTTGGCCAGAATATGGCGAAATCTGGTAACTCACCTTACAGCTCGCATGTACTTCCGAGCTGTGGCCTTTTTTTCGCATGTGTTTGCAACGTCGCCGGGCGTGAGGGTGACGTCGTAGAGAACAACACTCTTTCACCATTACAGAGGAAGGCTATAGGCACCTTTGAGCTAAAATTCCTAACTTCTGTGTCACAAAGGGAGAGAATTAAGGGGTTCCGAAAAGGTTACCCTTTACTTGTGTCGTTCAGTGTAATTTAACAAATGGCTCAAATGGCTCTGAGCACTATGGGACTTAACATCTATGGTCATTAGTCCCCTAGAACTTAGAACTACTTAAACCTAACTAACCTAAGGACATCACACAACACCCAGTCATCACGCGGCAGAGAAAATCCCTGACCCCGCCGGGAATCGAACCCGGGAACCCGGACGTGGGTAATTTAACAAAAAATTTATTTAGTCTGTACAGGGTGGAGAAAAACTGTCTCACAATATTCTACCCCTGGATAGCTGATGCCAGTAGGAACCAAAATTACTAATGATGTGTAGGTCGACAACGCACAATTTTTTAACTACGGAAATTTGGCGCGACGCATTCCGATTGGTCGCAGGATTTTCTATTGCCGGATGCTCTAGACAACACATGACCTCGAATGCTTTGCCTACCAGAGATCTCGATGTATCCAAGGCTGGCCGCACGGTCGGTGGTAGCGCCCCAGCCTTCCACTCTGGGGGCGAATCCGACGGGTCCCGACACATCCACATCCATCGTAGTTTCATGATAAGACGTACCGAGAAAAAGCCCGTCAACAGCTGTTAGTTCGCGTACAGGAAGCCTTTTACAAATTGTGTCGGCCCTGAAAAGGGCCTTTTTTGTAGCTAGGACATTGTTTACTTAAAGCAGGTGCACGAACTGTGACCCTGTGACGGGACGCAAGCTTGGTAACGTCGAACGGTGTTTTGCCGAATTCTTTGAAAGATTCCTCGCATTGCCCTCAGGTGATTGGCAGCATGTTGAATGCGATCCATTAATTCTTCTTCATTTCTAGGTGGTTCGCGTCTGGGTGGGTGAACTATAACCTTGAAAAATCCCCACAGTAAAAAGTCCGGTGGCGTGAGGTCTGGTGATCGCGGGGACCAAGTTCTACGAGCACCTCTGCCAATTACCCGGCAGTCGAAGAGTTCATTTAAAATTCGCGCACAGCACGACGGTTATGTGCGGGCGCTCCATCATGCTGCAACCATATGCATAGCCATATGTCCTGGGACACATCTTCCAGGACTCCGGCTGGAGTTTCTTGCAAAAAGTGAAGGTAATTTGGCCCCAGTAAGTCGAGGAGATAGACGGACCGGCGCAATCAGATGGTCACACCCACAATGCCTGCCCAAATGTTGAGCGAAAATCGTTCCTGGTGTCCGTGGACGTACGTGATGTGAAGATTTCGAGTGTTGTAAAGGCTATCCAGTGGAAGGTGCACTAGTCGGTAAACAACACAATGGCGAGGAAGTCTGGATCTCACGCAAAACGTCACAGAAACCACCGGAAAAACCCTAGCCTGTGTTCATAGTCCGTCACAGGATTTAGGCCTTGGACACGGCGTAAACTAAATGGCTACTGACCATCATCCCTCAAAACCTCCCAGATTAACCAATGAGTGACACCCATGTCGTATCCAACCGCTCAAGTTCTTGTCGTAGGTGCTTCCTCTAAGCGCTCGAGAACAGTCTCTTCAAATGCAGCATCCAGTCGTGTTCGAGGTCTTCAAGCTCACCATGATATCCGGCTAACGAGTCTTTCTCGCCAAGTCGCCGGTGAACTGCTGTTAACGTTTGCGGGTGTTGGGTGGCGTCTTGCTGGGTACAGTTCCTCATACAACCGTCGACTTTCATGAGCATTACCGTCGGCTAGTCCATAAACAAAAACCGTATCTCGTTGTTCTTCAAACGAGTACTGTGCCGCCATGTTTACTGTATGGCTAAATCGCAGGTGACTCGTGTGTGCTCCGAAGCAAAGCTTACGTGTGAATGCCTCTGACGTGAGGTGGAGACTAACAGCAAGACCTATTCGACACGTGTGCGTATCACGTGGTGCATTGACGGGGCGAGGGCTGTTTGTTTGTATGTGTGAAGCGACACCATAGCGCTGCGACAACAGAGCAATCCCACGGCCAATCGGAGCTCGTGGCGTGAAGTTCCCGTATTTTAAAAATGGTGCGTTGTCGACCAACACAACATTAGTAATTTTGATTCCTGCTGGCATCAGCTATCCAGGGTTAAAATTTCGTGACACAATTTTTCTCCACTCTGTATATAATGTCTTTGCATGTCTACTTGTGATAAAATTTCTTCTTTTTTCTATAGGATCATTAAAACAAACTCATCAGTGGGAACCGAATTTTGTTGAAGCATTTGATGCGATTGTTTGGCTGCGGTAAACGTTGCTGTAACGAGGAATGACTCGCTGCTGCTTTCCGCTAGTAACATGCCAAACATCAGCATCCCATTCTTGTTACATCGATTCAATATTTCATATTTTTAGAATCTTGTTATACATTTCGGACGTGTTATTGTTAAATCAGTTATCTTCAGTAAAACCTCGGAATAATTTTAGTTGATGTGCTCACCAACAAGGGAAACTCCGCATCGAATCTCTCTCAGATTTAGTGCTAAGATGGCCTAGCGTATTGCCTGTTGAAAACGGAACACAGATCAAGCATGAAAACAGGAAGAAGGTGTACTGAACTGTGAAAAACGGAAACAAAATAAGTGAAAGGCCCAAGAGTAAGAAGTGCAATATAGAAGATGCGGTAAAACAAAGCGCGTCGTGGATAAATGATTGCCGGCTGCTGTGGCCGAGCGGTTCTAGGCTCTTCAGTCTGGAACTGCGCGACCGCTACGGTCGCAGGTTCGAATCCTGCCTCGGGCATGGATGTGTGTGGTGTCCTTAGGTTAGTTCGGTTTAAGTAGTTCTAAGTTCTAGGGAACTGATGACCTCAGATGTTAAGTCCCATAGTGCTCAGAGCCATTTGAGCCTTTATATATATATATATATGATTACGGTGTTTGTCGAACCGCCGCGCGGTGTTCACGCCTCCATGTTGATTTTTTTTTCCACAACATTATGAACTGTTCGTTCGGTCATTGAAATGTCTTTCCTCTTTCTGTAGTCATGGCAGTTGTGATACTATACACTGGTTATGGAAAATGAGTCATGTGGTAAGAATACCTTACCGTCGTAAGTAAATGTGATGAATAGTGACAGTAGGCGAGATACCACATAGACGTCTCACAGAAATGAAAACAACAAATAAACGGGTGTGAACTATGTTACAACAAAGGTATTCAAGAGTCAAAACTTCCAAAACGGGACGCAACTACATAAACATTAAAAACGTTTGTTTTGACAGAGCACAGACAAACTATCTAATTGTGAAACTGTTGCGTTCATTTGTTGCAGCTTATGTGAAAACTATTATGTTTTCATCATTTCCTTGGGAATGATCATATTCACACCGGGCAACGAGGCATATCTCACTCACCAGTCGTACATATTAGGTGTGTCGGTAAGAGATTCCAATCATATGAGACACGTACTGTCATTAATGCCGTGTATGACACACCAAACGTGTTTTCCGATGGAGGATTCGGTTGACTTGTTGCCTTGTCATTAAACGTTCGCAGTCCCCATTCGAAAGCAACTTCAAATGGTTCAAATGGCTCTGAGCGCTATGGGACTTAACATCTAAGGTCATCAGTCCCCTAGAACTTAGAACTACTTAAACCTGACTAACCTAAGGACATCACACACATCCATGCCCGAGGCAGCATTCAAACCTGCGACCGTAGCGGTGGCGCGGTTCCAGACTGAAGCGCCTAGAACCGCTCGGCCACACCGGCCGGCAACGATCTTTAACAGGCTATTTGACAGAACAGAAATACTTACAGAAATTCTACTTAGCTTTAAGCTTATGAACGTAGAATGAAAATTAATAATACAACAATTATTTTAAGAAAATTAGTCTAAGACTTCATAGTCATGCTGTCCTCAAATAACTGCAGCATGGCCGAAGGACATAGCACAGTGGGTGAAGCATTGAACTTGTATTCGGAAGCAGCGGATTTCAAACCTGTGTCTGACAACCCAAATTTAAGTTTTGCGTATTTCCTCTGGTTCACTGTAGACAAATGACGAGTGGTTCCTTTGATTGGCTCCCCGCCAATTTACTTTCTCATCGTTGTTCAACTGAGCAACTGCTTCATTTCTAACGACAATGTCACATACGAAGCGTGAAACACCACTATTCCCTCATTTTTCTTGTACACAGTTCATCAAGTGCTAATGAAAATGCCTTTGACGATCCTTTGATACCAATCCAAGATTTCAAAAGAGACAACTGATCTCTGCAATGAATCGAAAGCTATAGTTTTTCATTTCATCGGAGTTATACCAGGCTGTGGAGTGGGTTGCTCCAGCTCCGTTTCTCGAATCTTCCAAGACAGTCTCCGATGTGGAATTTCTCGAATAATAGTGGACTCATCTGTAGAAAATGGTGGGTAGATTATTAGAATTCTTCCAATATATTCCATTTGTAAATATATGGTGAGTGTCCCAAACTATTCTCAAGTTATTTCTCCTCCGTGTGAGGATAACTTATGCTTGAAATTCAATGACTATTACAAGTAACTACCCCATCTGACTTTTCGGAAATCATTTCGTTTCTAACCCTTTCCTTAGTGAAATTATTCAGCAGAGTTTGAAAAACTTAAACAAGAAATTTACAATAATGTGTTCCTAATTCCACCTATCTAAGTACCTAAATCACTTACCAGGCTAAATTTGGAGCATTTGCCACATGTACCGATTGTAAAATTAAGTTTTTGCTTTGTGAATCGGATGTAAAGACCAACACAGAATGCGTTAATGGTACTACGGAAAACAACTGAAAACATTTGAAAGGAACGTAATACCGATCAGCGGCCGGCAGGCAGGTTATAAGAGTACTGGTTTTTCTTGTCGCCCTCTAGGAAGCTTATGACTCGTAGATTTTCCATTCAAGTAAGTCTACGACACGTCTTTGGATTGCACGGTTGTGATTTCATCTCATTCGTATTAAGCTACCTGATCGTATTGTGCTTTATTTTTTCATCTTCAGTTTATGGAATTCAGAAACACAATTCATTTCTTATTCAGCGATATCTAAGATCTCTTCTTTTGAAAGACGCTGAGGAGTTCTGACTGACAACGTTGGATTTTCTTCATATTAAAGCCATCTTTTGTTGATCAGCATTGTCGTTTGCCTTAGAGGGTGGCTCGAGAAGAATGGTCCTCACAACTAGTTGGAAAGCCAATGTGCTGTCTTTATATTATTTCGACTAAAGAAACAAATGCAGTATTAAACAAGCTCGACTACTAAATCTACTGTGAGCACTGACTTCTTCCAGGGATTCTTTCTTTATTTCTAAAATCTACTTTCGAACAGTTGCATATCTTCTTAAGCTTTCAACGTTCCTACTTCTTTATTGTGTATAGCACCACCTGCAGCCCAAAGATTTGATTAGGACCATATCTGCTATTTCTTATTATCGTTCGGCATCTTAGAAGTCTGACCTATAAAACAGTTACGGCGAGTTAAACTAATAAAATGTAAATAAAACAATGGGAAACGCGAGGGTAATTAGGTACATGTTATATGATATGAAGGTTAATACAGTCAATGAATGATATTGTACACAAGTTGGCTGAGCAATGTTAAGCAAAATGCTCTCGTAGTGCACTCGCCCAAAACACGGAAATTAAAAGAAAATAATTTGGGAAAATGTTATACCGTTGGATTTTCCAATTTCTGCCCTTTCAAATAGTATCAGTAGAAAATATATAACCTTACTCTAACCTGTTCATTTTCCAGCTGGGATAGAGGTAAAAAAATGGTGAACTAGGTTAGAAATAAAGTAATAAATACAATGCTAAAACTCTCGTGAATCACATATGATACGACTCCGAAAAATTTATGTTATTTCGAGGGAAAATTTACTCTTTTCATTCAAATATTTTTCTCCGACTGTTCAATTGTCAACCAGTAAAATGTATGTTTGTCTGTGGATTACTTCTAAAAATGGTTCAAATGGCTCTGAGAGCTATGGGACTTAACTGCTATGGTCATCAGTCCCATAGAACTTAGAACTACTTAAACCGAACTAACCTAAGGATATCACACACATCCATGCCCGAGGCAGGATTCGAACCTGCGACCGTAGCGGTCACGCGGTTCCAGACTGTAGCGGATTGCTTCTGTCGAAGCGATTATACTCTGTACTTTGTTCTCCAAATAGCCAACCTTCACCTGGAAACGCACGTTACTGCGTTAGTAGGTGGTTAATATTTTCAACTCCTTCATTTGGCAAGAAAGGAGACATGGGGTAGTGGTCCAATGAGCTTGGTTACTAGGCTATCCTGGAACAACCATAATTAAGTTGTAAAGCTCTCCACTGTGTTTCACGGAGTGAGACTGTGTGGCACTTGACACGTCCGTCCGATGGAGTGTACTCTTGGCGGCCGCTTTGTTGCTATACACTAGGTACCAAAATCAGACTGCAGCCTCTTCCTTCCCTACTGATCAGCGTCAGTCAACAAATCAGAGAAATTCAGTAGCGAATCACCTCCATTGCGGTTTTCTCCACACAGCGTAGCAGAGCAGGTGGAAGAATCCAAAATAACAAGTCCGTAACATTTCTAAAAGAAATACGCTTAATAGTTAACCGGTAGCTGCTTTGCCACCGGCCAACAATTAAGCTTATTTTCATTCGGAATGTTATGGACTTGTTAATGTAGACTCTTCCACCTGCAATAGAACTGAATTCATTAGAGCAGGGGTTAGGCTCTCTGCTTCGTGGACCTAACATCTTTTACCGCCGGTCATGAAGTCGGAAACACATGATAAATGTGCTTAGGAGAGAATCCTAATCTTCTAAAATTGCATATAGTGTTTAGTACTCGACTTCTTCCAATTTTGGTTGTTGTCCTGTCTTTGTATGTCGTGTCTGTTCACCGCTGTTGCCTCGAACGGTGAGGCTTGTGCTTTCTGAAGAAGTATTTCCATTCTGACACGGAATTTTACCGAACCCTTGTAGAACCTAAACCTATGTCTACTTGATAGCACTTTCTTTGCGACTTTTTTCATTCCACGCGCAGATGCAGTTCGGTAAAATCGGACTATCTCTATGGTTATGTGTGTATGTAAATTTCTCTAATTATAAATACACAGATTCGGTGTTTACCGCTCGAAGTATGTAGGAAGTCTTATTCAAGGGAGATTTTTAGAACCTTAAAATCATGCCTTATGCATGACACCTTTCGGACAGAATCTTAAACCGCAGTTCTTTTTCAAACATCCTTGTTCATAATATCATCAATTAAAATTGTCACAAATCGTGCAGCTCTATTTTGGACTATTTTAGTGTCCAGTTATGTGATAAAGATTACATACATACGAGCAACATTCAAAAGCGATACTTAGTAATGAGCTTCAGAAATATTTCATGAAAAATTTATTTCGAGAAAAAGAGAAGGAAAGAAACTGTAGACCGCGTTCATCATTTCAATACACCGCGTTCATTTTAATTGCTCGCCAAACGAAATGGAACAGAGGTTAACACACTGCACTCGCACTCGGACAAACTGAGGCTTACGAAGCTCTCCAGATAAGGTATTTCCGCAGTTTTCCTACATCTCTTCAGATGAAATCCAAGGTAGCCCGCTGTATCAGATGTCTTGCTCTAACTTACATCTACATCTACGAGAATAAACTGCAATTTACACTTAAGTGCTTGTACTATTGAACTATATGCCGGGTGATCAAAAAGTCAGCATAAATTTGAAAACTGACTAAATCACGGAATAATGTAGATGGAAAGGTACAAATTGACACACATGCTTGGAATGACATGAGGTTTTATTACAGCCAAAAAAATACAAAAATTTCAAAAAATGTCCGACAGATGGCCCTTCATCTGATCAGAATAGCAATAATTAGCATAACAAAGTAAGACAAAGCAAAGATGATGTTATTTAGAGGAAATGCTCAATATGTCCACCATCATTCCTCAACAATAGCTGTAGTCGAGGAATAATGTTGTGAACGGCACTGTAAAGCATGTCCGGAGTTATGGTGAGGCATTGGCGTCGAATGTTGTCTTTCAACATCCCTAGAGATGTCGGTCGATCACGATACACTTGCAACTTCAGGTCTTTCACACGTCTAGCAATACTTTGTTTTTTTTTTTTTTTTTGTTCTAATAAAATCCCATGTCATTCCAAGTATGTGTGTCAATTTTTACCTCTCTGTCTACATTATTCCGTGGATTATTAAGTTTTCAAATTTATACTGACTTTTTGATCCCCCGGTATCTGAAAACTCTATAAAATCCATCTATCTTTCATTTCTTGTCAACTTACATCGCCACTAACGGTAATGGAAAAGTACCCATATAATGTCGACGAATCTAATGTTTCAATACTGACGGTATTTTCGAGTGAGGCAGGAGATTTTCACTTAGTTCCGCAGATAACACTGCATGTGCTTATATTCGGAATACAGGCCTGCTGAACCAGCACTAGTTGTTCTCAAATCATCCGTAACTACAAAATGTAAGGAGAAGGGTGGCAGGAGTTGAGCGTCCCATCGACATCCACTTACCGAGACGGCGCCGGAGGAGAGCGGCTCAAGCCCCCTCCTGGCCATCTACACTCCTGGAAATGGAAAAAAGAACACATTGACACCGGTGTGTCAGACCCACCATACTTGCTCCGGACACTGCGAGAGGGCTGTACAAGCAATGATCACACGCACGGCGCAGCGGACACACCAGGAACCGCGGTGTTGGCCGTCGAATGGCGCTAGCTGCGCAGCATTTGTGCACCGCCGCCGTCAGTGTCAGCCAGTTTGCCGTGGCATACGGAGCTCCATCGCAGTCTTTAACACTGGTAGAATGCCGTGACAGCGTGGACGTGAACCGTATGTGCAGTTGACGGACTTTGAGCGAGGGCGTATAGTGGGCATGCGGGAGGCCGGGTGGACGTACCGCCGAATTGCTCAACACGTGGGGCGTGAGGTCTCCACAGTACATCGATGTTGTCGCCAGTGGTCGGCGGAAGGTGCACGTGCCCGTCAAACTGGGACCGGACCGCAGCGACGCACGGATGCACGCCAAGACCGTAGGATCCTACGCAGTGCCGTAGGGGACCGCACCGCCACTTCCCAGCAAATTAGGGACACTGTTGCTCCTGGGGTATCGGCGAGGACCATTCGCAACCGTCTCCATGAAGCTGGGCTACGGTCCCGCACACCGTTAGGCCGTCTTCCGCTCACGCCCCAACATCGTGCAGCCCGCCCCCAGTGGTGTCGCGACAGGCGTGAATGGAGGGACGAATGGAGACGTGTCGTCTTCAGCGATGAGAGTCGCTTCTGCCTTGGTGCCAATGATGGTCGTATGCGTGTTTGGCGCCGTGCAGGTGAGCGCCACAATCAGGACTGCATATGACCGAGGCACACAGGGCCAACACCCGGCATCATGGTGTGGGGAGCGATCTCCTACACTGGCCGTACACCACTGGTGATCGTCGAGGGGACACTGAATAGTGCACGGTACATCCAAACCGTCATCGAACCCATCGTTCTACCATTCCTAGACCGGCAAGGGAACTTGCTGTTCCAACAGGACAATGCACGTCCGCATGTATCCCGTGCCACCCAACGTGCTCTAGAAGGTGTAGGTCAACTACCCTGGCCAGCAAGATCTCCGGATCTGTCCCCCATTGAGCATGTTTGGGACTGGATGAAGCGTCGTCTCACGCGGTCTGCACGTCCAGCACGAACGCTGGTCCAACTGAGGCGCCAGGTGGAAATGGCATGGCAAGCCGTTCCACAGGACTACATCCAGCATCTCTACGATCGTCTCCATGGGAGAATAGCAGCCTGCATAGCTGCGAAAGGTGGATATACACTGTACTAGTGCCGACATTGTGCATGCTCTGTTGCCTGTGTCTATGTGCCTATGGTTCTGTCAGTGTGATCATGTGATGTATCTGACCCCAGGAATGTGTCAATAAAGTTTCCCCTTCCTGGGACAATGAATTCACGGTGTTCTTATTTCAATTTCCAGGAGTGTATATTTAGTTTTCCGTAGTTCCCCTGCTTCCCAGGAGAACATAGGAATGTTCCTTGAATAACCCACTACTTATTTGCTTTTTACTCGTTACATACGAAATAACATATCAAATGTAAAGAGACAGGAACTAAAGCACGAGGTCTTATAAAAATTCTACATCTTTCCCTGTAAATCCATCTTTATACAGATGGTTGCGGGACCTCGGCTGTTCAATATAAAATGTCGAATCAAAACACATTTAGCCGTCTAAATTTCCTATTTTATTTGAGCAACCAGTTTCAGCGCCATATTAGGCCATCTGCAGGCCCCATCACTGTAGTATAGGAAGAATCCCACCTCTCGTCCAGTCAAAATAGGAGTCAGCATTTAGTGACTAGTATCTGTAAATTTTTGACACGGCGATCCCTTCGATTACTTCCCGACTCTTTTGTCGGAAAGTGATGATAGAAGGGATCACTAAGTTCGTCGAAGATTGTGCTCCTCGAAATTCGTAACAATAGTTGTTTTCTGTGTGAAGAAGCATTATTTCTTTGGAAAATATGTTCACGTCCTTGTTCTTGCGAATATTATCAAAGTGGCAATTATTGTTGCACAATACATACATTGATCAAACACATGACATACACGCAGGAAAATGAAGTTACATGTCTTAACTGTTGCACATAGATTTACGTCGGACAACTGATTTCAGCTAGGTGTATAGTATATACTTTTTTAACTAATATTTTGCTATCGTCTATCTGACTGGATGTGAGAGGACATTATTCTTATTTTTATTTGCTACATAGCTGCATAATCCGTTCTGTTGGTTACAATGGGGATTGCAAGATTTTACAGTGTTATTATTTTTCTTATATAGTCACGAAATTACTATTCCGATGTATGACAGAAAATAAAAAAAGGAAGAAAATGAAATAGAGTTGCGAAGATACATAGATGAAGCTAAGGAAATTAACACGAAAACCCCACAATATTTAAAATACAACAGAAAAACAGATACTCCTTAAGCTATTAATATTAAATTCTGTTACGCCTAGAGAGCTGATTAAAATTATAACATATAGAGTAAGACAAAATATTGGCATCCAGTCTTGCAATTTCTAATCAGCTTATTATCCTGCATATAATTCTTCATCTATACTGATATCCACCGGTTTATTTACAGCTTCAACTAGACTAGACTCTACTACGTATGCTGCTGTAAATATGCCTAGGAACGATGTTCATTTCCCGTCTTTAGCTGCGTCAGGTGAATTGGCGGTACTCCTGCTCCGCTCTGATGTGATACACGTAACTGCGCTGACTTCAAGTCTCACACACAGCGGCTTTACTTGCATTTCCACCACTGATACTTCCAGAAACAAAATTACATACGTCGCTCGTTTCATCATTGTAGTTTGATACACATACTCCATGTTTTAGCACTGAGGTGGTGATCGCTATCTTGCACAAACGCACCATTTGACTGAACACTGCAAAAGATGTTTCGCAGGGACCATATGGTGGCATGCGCAGTAGATGTAGATGTAGATGGAGATGGTTTCTGAGACAAATATGATGACAGTAACGGATATGGGAAAACTCATGAGATGAGAAACCTGGGGCGTCTCACTGTCGACTCTGAAGGCGCATCATTTTAGCCGATGTGGACGTTGCCCGCTGATATAGTATGTCGTTCTCTAACTGATGCCTTTTTAATAACTCCCGAATGTTCGGGAAGAACGTGTAAACACGTTGACTCCTATCGCCGGTGTCCTGCATCCACTACCACGTATCCTCACTCCAGTTGTTAAATTGGATTTTACTGATTATCTTCTAGATTGTGATTGTATTATACTGAGATTTCTTCTGTGCTCACGATACAATGCATTTGCATACATCGCCGTGATGCCTGTAGGATACATACCCGATGTAACGGGAAAGGATTCCACTGTACTGTTTCCCAAGCCTTCACTGAGCCGCAGGATCTTCTTACACTGCCATACGCCACCTGCAATGTTCTCCGTAACCAAAAAGCTTGGGCTGTTGTACAACTTATACCGTTGTCAGCGGCAGTGCCTATTTGCCAAATGTTATGCATAAATGTACTACCTTTAATTGCTACAGTGGTTCTGTGGTGAAAGAAAATCATCTTAGTGTACATAAAGAGCCCAGAATATTAAACGTAGCATTTCCCCATGATGGAGGTACGGCCCAGTTTTACGAGCTGGATGTTGTTGTGTTATTACTTCCTATCAAGCGTAAGTTAACTACTTTTATACCTTGCGATAGCTAGTTTATGCGTGTGTACCACTACTGCTTTCGTTTAAGTCTACCACAGCCTCCCGTCTCCTCACAGCTGCCGGCCGGTATGGCCGTGCGGTTAAAGGCGCTTCAGTCTGGAGCCGCGTGACCGCTACGGTCGCAGGTTCGAATCCTGCCTCGGGCATGGATGTGTGTGATGTCCTTAGGTTAGTTAGGTTTAATTAGTTCTAAGTTCTAGGCGACTGATGACCTCAGAAGTTACGTCGCATAGTGCTCAGAGCCATTTGAACCATTTTTCCTCACAGCTCACGTGTCTCAGAAACTCTTCTCACTGTGTAATCTGCACATGTAACTCATGTAGATATAGTAAGCGAGAGTCTAGATATTGATCCCGAGAAACATGTATACAGATTAAGTCTTGTAGACATCCTTTAATAGTCTTCTTTTGCCACGTTGTCAAGTCCAATATTCCGCTCAATCACGAGACCTTTTTACTCACCTTCAAGGCTGAGATTTTTGTTGAAGTACAATCTACGAACATCATAAATCATCATAGCCTGTCGATTTCACATGTGACGTCATTATTACACGTGGCGTGACATGACATGATATTTATGTCGTGAGCTACCAACTATCTGAGCCGCTTTGTTGATGTCTTCAATGTATTTGCCTTTCCAAACCGTACTAGTTCTGTCCAATACTAGTAAGCTCTCCGTGAACATGGAGATGATCACATAATATTCGTTCCTGAACTTTAAGCAGAAGTTCCAACAAATTTTTTTCTGGCTTATAGACCGCGTCATATTGTCGAATGCCGAACCAACGTTTCGCCCACTTTTCTAACTGACAAAGTGTACTGACCTATCTGTTTCATAATACTCAGGATCCTTACTAGCATTTTTTTTTATTATGCCATAAATGTCTCAGCTATCTTCCAGACTTCCGCTGCTCTTCTCAGGCGGACAGGATCATATGCTGTATTACTTTGACTTGGATATCATCCGGCCTTCGGTCTTTCCCCATCTTTCACTAGAAGTGCACATCTCATAGCATTAATCTGTAAAACTTGCATGGGCTATGGGTTGGGATACATGGTGTGCACTGTGGTTCAAAAGGCTCTGAGCACTACGGACTTAACATCTATGGTCATCAGTCCCCTAGACTTAGAACTACTTAAACCTAACTAACCTAAGGACATCACACACATCCATGCCCGAGGCAGGATTCGAACCTGCGTCCGTAGCGGTCGCGCGGTTCCAGACTGAAACACCTAGAAGCGCTCGGTCACACCGGCCGGCGGTGTGCACTGTGAGGGCAGCGCGCAGTCGACGTACACTCACCGTAAGTAGCGGTGTATTTCCTCAAAGTCAAGAAGCTTTTAACTGTGTCTGCATGCCTGTCTGGCAAAAACACGTAATTCAAAGGCTCTGAGCACTATGGGACTCAACTGCTGAGGTCATTAGTCCCCTAGAACTTAGACCTAGTTAAACCTAACTAACCTAAGGACATCACACACATCCATGCCCGAGGCAGGATTCGAACCCGCGACCGTAGCGGTCTCGCGCTTCCAGACTGCAGCGCCAGAACCGCGCGGCCACTTCGGCCGGCAACACGTAATTGTTTAGCGTTATTGTGTAAATTTGTTTGCTCTGAGGATCATCCTGACTTTGTTCTCTATCAGGGAACATGACTGTATTTCCTTCGGAATGACCTACCCCTGGGCATTGAGCCATCTGAGAAATATTTGTTTCCTGTAGATAATTTAGTCTTACAAGGGGACTACCAGATCTGTTAATCATGATTTCGATGGGTCAGCGTGTGTTGTAAACGGACCAGTCCTGAGTACCTTGTTAGTGGCTTTTCATGCGATGGTCACTAGTTTCCGAGAAAATCGATGTTGTTGTTTTATTCGTACTAGCTATTCCCGTAACACTAGACGTGTTTTGCCGAGCGAGCTTAGCACAGCAGCTAAGGTTCATGATTACCATGATGGTAGTCAGGATTCAAGTCCTGCTCCAGTATTTCCCCTCTCCCCCCCCCCCCACCCCTCCACTCTCCCATCCAACTGCATTGTACAGAATATCTTTAAGTAGTATATCACGCAATTTATTCAGAATAAATCATTTTCACCGTAATAATTTCGCTAATAAATCAGTCATTACAGCAAACTTCCTCCATATGTGGATTCCGTCTGCTACAGAATAGATTACGTCTATTAAATCATCTACAGTTATGATTCGTCCTTCGGCGAACAAATCTTGTAATTTGCTGGATGTCGTATCTCCAATTGTATTGGAATTAGTGAAAATCATGTTCGGAGATGTGGTTGTAAGAAGGTTCAGATGGTGTAGCAGTCTTTCGGTGTATCTGATGGCGTCAGTAAGTTCATCCTTCGACAGCTGATCACTCTCGTCTATTTCTGATGATGAATCGTCTTTTGGCTGTCCGTTTGTAGAAACGCTTATTTCTTCCATTTCCTGTATTCATTTGACACACACAGCTCTGACGACCCGTTGCGAACAAGTGATGCTGCCTGTTTATAGGGCCTGGGAATTCCGTAGGGGTCCATGAGGGAGAGGGGACAACAACAGGCGAGATCATAACTAGGAAGAAAGCGAACGTTGTCTAAATATTTTGGATTTTAACTACCATCTACAAACGGAATACACATTTGAAGCAAGTTTGTGTAATGAGTGATTTATAAATAAAATTACGAAGGCGAAAATGACTGTTTTTGAATAATTTTGCATGACATATACTATTTAATGATACTCTGTACGATGGAACTGAAAAGAAGTACGGGGGCAGGTTCTGAACACGGACCGTCAACATGTTAATCACGAATATTGACCGCTGCGTTACGCCCGCCGTGCGATAGATAATTAACATTACGGCTATAAGAGATACGCATAAAACTTCAACATCGATTTTCTTGGAAACTAGAGACCGTTCCATGAAAAGCCGTTATCCAGGTACTCAGGACAGGCTCATCAAAATCCGTGATTAACAGGTCTGATTGTCCTCTTGATTGGTTACTTTTTACTTCCACGTACTACGTATTTATAGTAAAGGTAGAACAGATTTTTGTCTACTTTGTAGTCAATGACGCACAGAAGGACGTGTTGCGTAGATAGTGACTTGTGTCACAGTGTTGCCTTTGATGCTGTGTTCTGATTGAGGCAGAAGGTGATGACTTGCTGTTGCTATTGACTCAGTCTTGAGATCGTTGCCGTGGACTATTCGTGGCCAGTCCGGTTGCTCATACACTGATTGGAAAAAAGATCGTAAACACCAAAAAAATAATTAATGTTGAGTAGTGAAATTTCGGGAATACATTTGTGTAAGTAACATATTTAAGTGATTAATATTGCAATATCACAGTTTAATGTAGGCGCGAATAAGCAAATGCAAATGTAAAATTTTGGTACATTAATAACCGGTGTAACCACCAGGATGTTGAATGCAAACATGTAAACGTGCATGCATTATGTTATACAGGTGCCGGATATGTCAGTTTTTGGTGTGGAGTTCCAAGCCTGTTGCCCTTGGTCGGTCAATACAGGGACAGTTAATGCTGTTTGTGGATGACGCTGGAAATCTCGTCGGATGATGTCCAATATGTACTCAATTGGAGACAGATGTGGTGATCGAGCAGGTCAAGGCAACATGACGACACTCTGTAGAGAATGTTGGGTTCCAACAGCGGTAAATGGGCTAGCATTATCCTGTTGGAAAACACGCCAGGGAATACTGTTCGCAAATGGCAGCACGGCAGGTCGGATCAGTCACCAGACTGAAGTACAATTGAGCAGTGAGTGTGCCGGGATAACCACAAGAGTGCTCCTACTGTTAAAAATATGGTTCAAATGGCTCTGAGCACTATGGGACTCAACTTCTGAGGTCATTAGTCTCCTAGAACTTAGAACTAGTTAAACCTAACTAACCTAAGGACATCACACACATCCATGCCCGGATTCGAACCTGCGACCGTAGCAGTCGCGCGGTTCCGGACTGAGCGCCGAGAACCGCTAGACCACCGCGGCCGGCTCCTGCTGTCATACGAAATCGGCAGGCCCAGTGTTTCTAGCATGCGGACATGTTGCTTGCTGGCCTCTCAACTGACCTCCGTCTAACCAAGACACGGGTATCACTGGCACCGAGGCAGCACCGGCTTTCATCAGAAAACACAACAGACCTCCACCCTGCCCTCCAATGAGCTTTCGCTTGACACCAATGAAGTAGCAAATGGCAGTGGTTCGGGGTTAGTGGAATGCACACTACAGGGCACCTGGCACGGAGCTGTCCTTGAAGTAACCGATTTGAAACAGTTCGTTGTGTCACTGTAGAGCGAACTACAGCTGAAATTACTGCTGCAAATGCAGTACGATGCGGCAGAGCCACACGCTGAACCCCTTCCCTCTCGGTAGTGCCATGTGACTGTCCGAAGCCCCGTCTTCTTGCGACTGTACATTCTCGTGACCGTAGTTGCCGGAAATCATGTACAGTCGTTCCGCGATATCGCAGAAGGAACATCCAGCTTCTCGTACCCCTATTACCCGACCTCATTCAAACTCAGTGAGGCGCTGGTAATGGCGTCTTTGTCACCTTAAAGACATTCTTGACTAACATAAACACACCACATCCAATATCAAAGGTAACTAACGCTCAAGACCATTACAGAGTGTATTTAAAGCAAACTTTATTTACATCCTGATAGTGTCTCTACTGACTCCACTCTTAAGCGACTGGCGCGAAATCCAAACAGACATCATCTTTCAGATGCAGAAACAGACCTACCAATTTTCGTCCATGTCTTACAACTCCTTCTTGGTGTAGCGATTTCTTTTGCCATCATTATATTTACACATAAAATTTTGAACATTGGAGGGCTACAGGTGACTGTCGCGTATGTTTAGGCAGACTGAATTTGCCCATTGGAGGATGGAGCTTCACCGTCAATCCAAAAAGCGCCCAGAGAAATTTTATTTAAGGCATATAAGCGACGTCAGCGCAGTAACTACGATGGAAGATTGAACTAACAACCGCAAGCAAGATATGTACGTTCTAATAATCATTTTTACAGATCAGGCAGTGTTAAGTAGTGGAGGTACGTCAGTGGCGTGTCAACGTTGTTGAGTCACAAATCGCAGTGGAGCAACGAGCAATGATTCTGTTTCACGCCTTACCCCGTAACACGCCTACGAGAACATTTGAGTTCAAGAAGAAGGCCTACAGCGATAACTGTGTAAGTCGTGCACGAGTGTTTCAATGCGTGTGAACGTTTTAAAGTAGAGCAGATGTCGCTACAGGACAACGGAAGGTCATGACGTCACACTATACGTTCGTCCGACGGAAACATTGCGAAAATTTGTGAGCCTTTGAAAAACGAACGTCATGTCTCACGCAGGGTTGTCACTGAAGACCAGAACATACCTAAATTATGCGTCTAAGGCTTTCTCCAGAATCATTTAGGGAAGTGAAAAGTAGTTGAAATGTTTGTCTTGCGCATCTTGACTTCCGAAAAAAAAAAACAACGACGCGTGGACGCCTGCCGGGAGTGATTCTGGAAAACGCGGACAACTCTTTTATGGAAAAAATAACCACTGGTGACAAGATTCGGTGTTATCAGTACGAACCTACCACAAAGCGACAAAGAGTAGAATGGGTCTCGGATTGTTTGCCAAGACCGAAGAAGATACGAATGACAAAATCGAAAGTGAAGACAATTCATATCACCCTTTGTGACGACCATGCTGTTTTCCACTGGGAGATTGTTCCCATCGGCATCACTATAAATTCTCAGTGCTATTTGAGTGTCATGGATCGGGTGTGCAGAGGGATTCAGTCGGTTCGTTCGTAACCGAGGAACGGGAGGGATTTCTTTTTGCTGCACGAAATTGCGCCCGCTCACACGGTTGCGGCTGTAGTGCTGTTTCTAGCGAGAAAACAAGTGCCAGTTTTCAACCACGCTCCTTATTCACCCGATTTGGCGCCGAATGCCATTTCTATTCCCAAAAATAAAAATTTACATGAGGAGACAACCGACACGCAAGCCAATGTGACGAGCGAGCTGAACAACATCCCAAAGAGGTATTTTTCTGGCACTTTCACATCGTTGTATGAACGTGTTGTGTGTTGTGCTCAAGAGGAGGCAGGCTATATAGAATACCTGAAGCATTAAAATCACCATCATAACTTTCTCCACTTTCTATTAATTTAGTCTCGAAACTTCTTGGACTGAGGGAATACTTCGAGGGGCTTTTCGTTTGTTACATCATTGTCTTATGGATCACTACAGTCATCATTCAGTAAGGTTGTCTCATCAACTTGTCTAAGCGAACGAAACGAATTTTTCCGTCTCTTGAAGGAGTCCTGGACAACAGCCCTCCTATCTAACCCAGACAACTTTCTCAGCATTATACTAGACGTGATCAAAAAGTAACGGAAATTTTTTAATTTCACGGGCTTTATACATTCGATTTTCAATTTTTTTATCTTTTTGGTACATATGTTACTGACCGATGTTCGCATTTTCAATTTTTTTTTTATTATTTTAAATATTTAGTTTATTGATGACAGTCGGTCAATTCTTATTTTCGAAAAGTATGGATCAGACAATTTGCATTAAATTTTGCTTGAAAAATAGAATAAAGTGCAGCACCACATTCTAAATGTTCACGGTGGCTATTGGCGAATCTACTATAAGTCAGATAAGAGTTTCCGAGTGGTATAGACGTTTCAAAGAGGGTCGAGAAGACGTTGAAGAAGACGAACGCCCTGGACGCCCTAGTACATCAATTACTGAGAACAATGTGGAAAAAGTAAGGAAAATGGTTCTGTAAAATCGCCGAATCACCATCAGAGAGGTTTCTGATGATGTCGGCGCATTCTTTGGCTCATGCCGAGCAATTTTGTGTGTGTGTGTGTGTGTGTGTGTGTGTGTGTGTGTGTGTGTGAGTGCGTGTGTGTGTGTGTGTTTTGGGCGAGAAACGTGCAGCAGCCAAGTGTGTACCGAAACTCTTGCATTTCTACGAAAAACGATGTCGAGTAGACTTCACTCAGGAACTACTGACTGAAGTCGACAATGATCTAGAACTTCTGAACGAGAGTATAACAGGTGCCGAAACATGGATATAAGGGTATGACGTCAAACCAAGGCCCAATCGTCCCCATGGAAACTGCCAGAAGAGCCAAGACCGAAAAAAAAATCGACAAGATCGATTACTCCTGCCTCATGGTCGTACGGTCAACAAGGAATACTACCTAGAAGCTATGCGCCGTTTGTGTGAAGCAATACGAATAAAACGACCAGAACGGTGGCTAAGCTATTCGTGGATATTCCATCACGATAATGCTCCAACTCCTATGTTAACACTTGTTCGTGATTTTCTGGCAAAAAGCAAAACCGTTATGTTGTCTCAGCCACCGTATTCGCCGGACATGACCCCCTGCTACTTCTTTCTATTCCCGTGTCTGAAGAGAACCATGAAAGGACGTTGTTTTGCTACCATTCGTGACATAAAAACAGAGTCGCTGAAGGAGCTGAACACCATAACGAAAAGAAAGTTCCAGAAACGCAGTGAATTCCAGAAACGCTTCCAAGACTGGTAAAATCGCTGGCACAAGTGTATTAAATCTGAGACGATTACTTTGAAGGGGACGAAGTTGATGTTGATGAAGAAAGATTCTTTAAGAAAAACAAGAATTCTCGTTACTTTTTGATGACACCTCGTACGTTGAAGTACTGTGAGGTGTTCAGCACGTGCGCGGCCGGCCGTTCGGCCTTGGCCAGTGTATTCCAGCTGCTGAGGAAGCGTATTGATTATTTCGACGGCCGGCGACACCCCCGCCACCCCTCCCCCCTTTACCGTGGCCGGCCGCCGCGCGAGCACCAGCCGCATATTGATTTTTCTATTCTCTGTGGACACCGCTACCGCTTCCTAGCGTTTCGGGGAACAACCGCGTTCGAGAAGGTGCTGCGGTTACTGGGAATCTCGGTGCATCTATCGTTAAGAGAGTAATTTACATACTGAAATACCGTTACACGTTCGAACAGAACATTAGAGCTGAGCGTAATAGTTCTGTATCGGTATGCTAATGGAAACTGTTTGGTGTTACTTCATTCTGCCTAGTGTTGGCAGTTCGCATAATCAATGATTTTTAGTGTTAAATCACATACAGATAAGACACGTACATGCTGGTGTGGATATTCGGTTTAGCAGGTGTAGCAACGGAACAGAGTGACATTACCTCAACGGCGTACGACAATACACTGATGTGGGAAGTGTAAAGATGTTACAATCATTTTTTGTGTTCTACTGCCGGCCGAAATGGCCGCGCGGTTCTAGGCGCTACAGTCTGGAACCGAGCGACCGCTACGGTCGCAGGTTCGAATCCTGCCTCGGGCATGGATGTGTGTGATGTCCTTAGGTTGGTTAGGTTTAAGTAGTTCTAAATTATAGGCGACTGATGACCTCAGAAGTTAAGTCGCATAGTGCTCAGAGCCATTTGAACCATTTGTGTTCTACTTAAAATGCTCCCAAAAGAGCGAAATACGCGATAACCACATCCAATCCTCGCCGCGATATGTAGATGTGTACAAGACGTTCATAGAACAGCTGAAATACGCGATAGAGCTGGAATAGTTTGTGGCCCAAGCATTCATAAGATAGAAATGAATTACGTCATGCAAGTGAAGTCGTATCTTCTGGGAGTCGTACTCCTGCCTATAATCAAACGACGAAAACAACGAATCTCATCGTCAGTATGGCTGCAGACTGCATAACAGAGGACAAATGGTCAAGAAGGGAACAGAAGGACCTGAAAGATGCACAGTCTTAGAACAGAAAAGCGTACGCCAACAGATGAATCACGCACACTTACAAGAAACCTATAATGTATCACGGAAAGGCTTACTCTTGAAATTCCTTGAGCTGACTCTCCACGGCGAGTAATGAAACGTATCATTCGCTCCTACATACCTCCCGAGCAATACCCCAGAGTTTAACGTTTGTGACATTTGGTGTTTTACGAAGGAGTGTCGGCAGTCAGTATCCGCGAATCGAAAACAATACGGGGGATTTACTACTTGTGCCTCTTAACTTGAGGATTATAGTTTATAGTTATAGTTATAGATGCAGCTATAATTGTGGACACCTTTGCATAAGCAACGGTGATGCGTATAGACGACAGAAACATGGAAGCAGTGTTTGTTGTCTGTGCTGTTATTAAAGTTATGGTAACACGACACTCACAACCACGAATGACAAAATTTCGGCTGATAAATTGCGTTGAAATACCATTTGTACTGCACGATACAGACATCGTGAACGTAAATAATCAAATGTGCTATTAAGTATAATAAAAGGAAACGCAATATAAATCATGCAACATCACCAAAAGATCTGTTATTAAGTACAGAGGAATAATTAATTTTGCTTTATTGAAGGCAGTATCCTCAAAATATTTGAAAGAATAACGGTTTAATTTCTCATTCTTTCTCCTCTTACCAGTAGTGTATGAGAGATTCTTTATATCTTTGTCAGAAGGGTCCCCTGATGACCAGCACAGTCAGTCATGTGATTCTGATAGTTTCCTTATGCTCTACCATTAGCATTTCACAATTGTCATCTTTTCTAGAGGCGCTTCAGCGAAAAGTAGTGTCGAATGCAACACGATCTACCTTTAATAGCGAATCACCCATCACCATTGCGTCAGATTCTGGTAGTCGACCCGTAGACTACGCAATGCTGGTTTCAATCTCTAGACGTACATGGCCTCTGCCACTAGACTAGTCCTTCCCAAAGAGAGCTGTACTGCACACTGGTAGGAGTTGAATAGATTTAAGAAGATATTTTTTATTCAAGGCAAACTTTTTAGGCTTTGAGGATCAACGGCAGCCATCTGATCAAAACTACCAAGAATGCACTGGAAAGTTACATTTATACTAAAATCAATGAACGCATGTTTAAAAAAAGAGTTCTAAAAGTCTTTGAAGCAATATATGTCCACATTAAAAGTAAGTATTGGGAAGTATATTTTATTGGCTAATGAGTTCACAGTTGAAAAACTGAGAAGCATAGCAAAGAAAGAAATAAGCAGCTGAGTAAGAAAGCAAGAGAGCTGCAGAATTTTCGACGGTCATCTCACAAGATGGCCAAGATTTTATGCTGCTTGGGGGGGGGGGGGGCGGATATCCAGGTGGGACTGGCATAATAGAGGATGGAATGGATTAAGGATTTGCTGGTGTGGATGGTGGTATGGTAGAAGGGTTCAACCACCATGTCCAGCCAGAGAGGAGTTAAAGGAGTCGGAGGCGGTTATGGGCTTTGGATTGGATGGAGCGGATATGAGGGATCCAGGTGAGGTGACGGTCAATGGTGAGGCCAAGGTAGGTGAGGGTGGGGGAGAGGCGGACAGGACGGGCGCAGATGGTAAGGGAAAAATCAAGAAGCCGGAAGGAGCGAGTAGTACGACCTACGATGATTGCCTAGGTTTTGGAAGGATTGATTTTGAGGAGCCACTGGCTACGCCATGCGGCATAAAGGAGATTCTGGAGAAGGCGTTGGGACCGTTGAAGGGTAGGAGCGAAGGCAATGAAGACAGTGTCATCCGCATACTGCAGGAGGTGGACCGAGGAGGGAGGGGGGGGGGAGGGTTGGGGCATATCTGCCGTGTACAGGAGGAAGAGGAGAGGGGAGAGGACAGAGCCCTGGGGCACACCTGCAGAGGGGTAGAGGGTGTGGGAATCGGCATTATGGATGGTAATGCAAGAGGGGCGGTGGGAGCGGAAGGAGGCAATCAGATGGACAGTAGTTGATTGGAAGGGCGTGGGTCTGGAGTTTAAACAGGAGACCGGGATGCCATACACAGTCGTAGGCCTTTTCGAGGTCGAGGGAGACAAAACTGCCGGATCGACGAGAGTTTAGCTGGAGGGATAGGAGATGAGCCAGTCGTAGGAGTTGACCATCAGCAGAGAAGGAAGGTCGAAAGACACATAGGGTGTTGGGGAGGAGGTGGTGATGGAGACGCCGGGTAAGGATGGATTCCAAGAGCTTGCTGAACACCGAGGTGAGACATATAGAGCGATAAGAAGCGGCATTAGATGGAGGCTTGTTGGATTTGGAGAACATCAGGATACGGGAGGTTTTCCACAGGTCGGGGTAGAAGCCAGTGCAAAAGTTTCGGCCAGCTTGCTCAAAAAGTTCATATTCCAAAGTTTCCGCAGATTATGACACTAATGAAACACATGCAAATTATCGAATCTATGCGTGTTTCAACAGATCTAACAAAGAGTAACATAAATACGTGAGGTCTTCTAATAGAGATGGGTGGCAAAAGAAGTCGTGAAGATTCAACTATGTTCCTGAAAAGGCCGCAGGAGTCAACTCCACGAAGGCACGTGTGGTCATCTGTGAGCCAACTTAGAAATTAGCACAGCCACTCCGAAAACAAACAGGTGCTATAACTAGTAAAACCCAGAAACTGGCTCAATACAGCGAAAGAGTACGCAGCGGACAAAAAACTAATTTTGACTGGCAGACGATTCTTCGCGTCACTTAATTGTACATACGGTTACCAACAGAACACTTAAAAGACAGCTTTATTTCTATATGACACTTCCGTATCTAAGAAAGCACTTCTGCTTAATGTCATGTTTTACGTATTTTCTGTCAGCTTACTTCAGTAGAGTAATATTAAAACACCTCATTTTCGAAATAATCCTTACCATGGCATGGATTCAATTCGAATATCTGCTTACCACATTCGAATAGGATCAGTTGAATCAAACCTGTAAAGCGCACAGAATGGTCGGAGTCGACTTCTCAAGCTCGCATATGATCTTTCTGTCCATCTGCTGAACTCTTAATCTCTGATATAGTATGCTCTACGATGCGGTCAGAATTTTATGTGTGGTGTTGTGCGAGAAAGAGAGAGAGAGAGAGAGAGAGAGAGAGAGACAGAGAGAGAGAGAGATAGAGGAAGAGAGTTAGTTACACAGTTATGTTCTCTAATCGAATAGATCGACTAAAAGATTGATAATTCTACTTAAATACTCGTTTCTTTCTTATACGAAGGTCGAGTTTTGCACGTCAGAATAGCTTAAGTAGGACTAAAATTTATATGTCCTGTACCCAAAATGATGGCGAAAGTTCCAATGAAGTATTTCTAAAACCCTTCGTGAAAGCGCACTTGTTTGCAAATGAGATGATGTAACTACACATTCAAAACCTACGAATGCGGAAAACATCACGTACCACATAATTCTGACAAGCCATAAGAACCAGTAAAAGAACAGTGAAAATTTAAAAAAGAATAATACAATAGTTTCCATAAGAATTATTGTTTTCTGAATAAAAATAATTTAGGTTGCAGTGTGTTTGGATGAACACTCTAAGTTGGTAAAAGTATCCACACAACTGTTGCTGTTTTTCACAAAGTAGTGAACCTTGCAACAAATAACATGTAAGACGTGTTACCACTATTTGTGCATATCATTTCTGGGGAACGTACATTTCGCGTAAGGACCATGAAGATAAGAGAAATAAGGGTTCGTACGGAGGCCTATAGACATTCGTTTTCCACTCTTTCTATTTGCGGATGGAACAGGAAAGGAAATGACAAGTAGTGGTGCAAGATGCCCTACGCCAAACGCCATGCGGTAGCTTGCGAAGTATGTATGTAGATGCAGATGAATTACCACTACGTACTGAAATTCTGATGGTAGAATGTGTTTTATTCTCTCTGAAACGTAGTGATTACTTCTTAACGGAGTTTTTGGCGGAAAATTTTGGATTTGTATTTGATACTGTACTTTATCCCAATGAAGTTTAATGAGATCCATAGGGGATATGAGACGGCCAGTCCAGCAGGTCGAGGCTTAGTGCAATGACTTTCGATTTGTGGGTAAGAGCATCGTCCTGCTGATACAGAACAGGACGATTCCAAACCGTTTTCACCGAATGAATAGCATGATTTTGCCAAAACCGTTTTCACAAACACGCGTGTTCATGTCACTATCTACTGATACTAATGGTCTGAGTCTAAAAAAGAAAAACCCACAATTCAGACTTTTACCGAACTTCGGTGTCGCCTCAACACACTGTACAGCAGGCGGCCCGAATCTGTTTCTGCGAAGATGATGCCAACTTTTAAACATAATGGAGAAGGCTGAAGGTGTCAATTTGAGATAAAGAACGCCGGCCGGCAAACGACTGAGTCCAAACTTACGGAGCCAAATATGTTGTGGAATAGCTCTGCCAGTGGAATGCGAGAACCTAAGAATTTTTCTTTGTACGAAGTAGTATGGCGATGTATTACGTACGTAGTTGCTAATGGTGTAGGACAGGTAAGACTGACATCATGACGGATAAGGAAAGGGAATTCTGCTAATGGCGTGAATTGCAATCTGGCATGATCAGTCCTCGTGTAAAAGTGTATAGACGGTCGTCTGTCTTTATAAGTTGAACTGTACATTCGGTCTGCTATAGTGAATAGCCAGGGTTATACGAGGTGCGACAATAAAGTAATGACACTGATGTGAAAAAAACTTTGCTTACCGTTTTAGTCAAGTTTAGTGTTGTCTCCTTCAAAGTAGTTCCCTTCTGATTGCACACACTTTTTCCAGCGCTTCTCCCATTGATGGTAACATTTCTGGAACTCATCTTCTGTAATATTCTCCAAGACCCTCGTCACAGCTTTTTGGACAGCTTGTGTCGTTTGAAAATGGTGTCCCTTGACCGCCGTTTTGACTCTTGGAAATAGAAAAAGTCGCACGGAGCGATATCTGGTGAATAAGGTGGCTGTGGTGGTACAGAAATTGGTTTTGAGGTTAAAAATTGCTGTACTGACAGAGTAGAATGGGATGGCGCATTATCGTGATGCAAAACCCAATTATCAGCAATGTTGGCACAGACACGAAGAACTCTTTTACGAAGTCTTTCTAAAATTTCCTTGTAGTAATATTGGTTAACTGTTTGCCCAGGAGGCACCCACCCTTTATGAACAATACCCTTGGAATCAAAGAAGCACACAACCATGCATTTCACTTTTGACTTTGACATGCGAGCTTTTTTTTGGTGTCGGTGATACCTTTGAGCACCATTGCGAACTTTGGCGTTTTTTCTCTGGATCGTACTGAAAAAAACAACTTTCATCATCAGTGATAACACGGCTCAACAATTCTGGATTGATTTCCGTTTGCTCTAACAAATCGGCTGCCACATTTTTCCGTGTTTCTCGCTGTTCTGGTGTGTGATTTTTGGGGACCATTTTTGCACAAATCTTTCTCATACCAAGATCTTCATTCATTATTAGACGAACCGTTTCTCGAATGATGTTCAGTACTTCTGCAATCATTTTCACAGATAATCTTCGATCAGATCGTAGGGTTCATGCACCCTGCCCAAGTTGACATCCGTCTGTGAGGTTGATGGTCGTCCACTGCGGTCTTCATCTTCAACACTCGTTCTGCCGTCACTAAACATTTTATGCCAACGAAAAACTTGAGCTCTTGACATAACCTCCTCTCCAAAAGCCTTCTGAAGCTTACCGTAAGTTGTCGTCGCGTTTTCATCCAATTTAACGCAGAAGAAATGGCATACCGTTGCACAATATTATGAGATTCCATTTCCACAACGAGAGACTTAAACATGTGTTAACTTATTACAGCACAACTCACGACTGAGCAGTTGCATCGATGTGCCGCTTGGACTTGAAGCAGCTTATAGACCAATATCGAAGATATTATGCCTACGTAAGCCTGCAGGGTTGCCACATCTTGCAAAGAAAATCAGTCTCATTAATTTATTGTCACACCTCGTAAAAGAAAGAGACATAATTTTCGTTTGGGAACAAGCAAAAGGAAAGTGCAGGGAAGCTGGTGTATTATATAGGATCAAGTACCAACGTACAGTATATTCGACACACACTATGTTCTCCATACGATTCCAGCGATAGAGGGAAAGTAGACCCACAAAACAATGTTCGAGGAGGACTACGAACTGTACGGATATCAACATGGGAGAAACTGTACTTGCTCACGTGAATGCATGGACTTCAACTAGCGTTCGATTAGTTGCACTTGAAATGGGCATCGTGCACAATAGTTCGTGGAAAATAATAGGTGGGCAGCAGATATACACCTACCATACGAAGAACGCGCAGGATATACGAGGGCTATTCGGAAAGTAAGGAACGATAGGTCGCGAAATGGAAACCACAGTGAAAATCAAAACTGTTTTATTTGCTACAGTTAGCCACACCTCCTATCTACTTCTTTACACAGTCGCCGCCCAGACTTAGATATCTGTCGCAGCATTGTACCAGCTTTTAAATTCCCTCGTTATAGAAGACTGCCGCCACAGCTTTTCGACAATTTTCTACTCTGGACTGCAGCTTGTAGTCTGTGTCAAAATATTGTCTTCACAGCCAGCGGTTCATCTGAGCAGAAGTGAACCTCAAGGATAGCCAATTACGGGCTGTATTGTGGGTGATCAAACACTTCCCATCGAAAACGCTGCAGGTGCATCTTCATTGCACCTGCAGAGTGCTGCCGAAAATTGTCGTGTACAACGAACCGCATGACAGTTATGTTATGTGGATTGCATAGCTTCAGGCGAAATCCTTCGCCAGGCCCTGATACTTGGCGGGAGACGCTAATTTCTAGCCATCTTTTAGTTCTCATTGTGAGTTCAGAACTGAAAAGAGCGATATGGTGCGATCGGCGGGCGTACTAGACACAGTGCCCAACGCATCTGTGCCAAGCTTCATCAGATTTTCACTGTATTTTCCATTTTCCGACTGATCGTTCCTTACTTTCCGAATAACCCTCTTAATTTCCGCTGACTTCGAACGTCGCCTCATGTGGAGCCACAACGTGCTGGCTTGTTTTCCCCACTTTCCTCATTGTGCACATCTGTGAAGCCTGTTCTGCCTGAGACAGAATGCCCAATAGTCACAACAGTTATATGTGAATCGCTGAGAGTACCCACGCAACATTTACTGAGAGCCATCAACACAGATGTGCAGTAACCTTACAGGCTGATGCTCGCGAACACTTACCTCCGACGTCCTCGGAAATATGAATCGGCAGAGCCCATCTCCTTCAGGTGATTTCTTTTTGTACGTGGTCAATTGAAATATCTTGTGTACGAGAGACCTGCTTAGGCTGAAGATAGTTTTCTGGCAAGAAATGACGCTGCCTGTGACGTGGTTCGAACAATACAGGGGCTATTCGCGACAACGCTGCGTAGAAGCTAGAGACACCATATTGAACTATTGTTCCGAATGTACCATCTTGTGGTCGTTGTGAAGATGAATAAAATTGTTACAAAAACTGTCTACTTGCATTTTTATCTTCGACAGGAGGCTAGCGGCAATTCTGAAATTTTCTCATTTCGGTTTATAGTATTCTGCAGTCGTTTCAGGAGCATGGCCCCGTTTCTCTTATTGTTACATTTACTGCTCTCCACCGTCCCTGAACGTCCGTAATACAACCACGGAAACGTCTTGTACGGCGTCACATGTATACGATGATTTCAAAGGCATTTGAAACAAAGGTCCTTTTTCGTTCTGAGCGTGCATGTGTATCTATCTGTTTTAAGGGGGGAGTCCTTTAAAAGATGAGAAGAAAAGCGTCTCCTGGGCAAGGGAAAGCCGTCTACGTAGTGTTAGCCGAGCAGAGCGGGGCAGGGCAGCCTCCCCTAGCGGCCTGCGCACGGAACGCCTGTGGCCAGCGCGAATGTGGCTGATGGAATGCCAATAGTTATTGCTGTCCAATTGGCTGCGCTTCGCCGGGGACAGCCATTTATCAACGTTCCAGCTCTAAGTAAGTGCCATAGGAGCACCAGCAACTGTGATTAGGCGCAGGGTTTCGCACCCTCAGGCGAACTTCTCAAGGGGGAGAGCTCATGTTGCCGCCAACCAGTGTGTTCTCGCTTCACGCTTTCACTTCCTGTTGTTATTACCACTTATGAGAGGTTTTTGCCACTATATTTGATTATGTGTTCTGAATATTTAAATAAAATATTGTATTCCGTTATCGATAATACCATGATTAACGCTGTTAAAATTCCGCATACAATATTGTTTAGTCGAATTTTGCACCCTATCGATATCAACATTATTAAAGACGATATATAGGATGAATCATAAATGAGGAAAAATATATCTTGAATGGTAACGCCCTTTCAGCTACAAAGGCAGCATTTCTTTTCCCATGTTCCCAAGTCAAGAAACGGCAATACAAGTAAATTTCGTAATATCAGTAATAAGTAGGGAACTTACGAGTGTTTCCTTGCGCCTCCGTAAGCCAGTGGTCTCTGTCAGCTGCTCTTTAGATCTGACACCACACGAGACCGTACACACTGTCACTGTCGACAATGTGTGTTTCACACGTTATTCATACTTCACGATTGTTCATACTTTATGATGAGACGGATTTTCCCATATCTTTCCTACAATGTCTAATCTAAATTAGGACTTTGGTCCGTCAGGTTATGCATCTGCGAGGAATAACATGTACAGAATTTCAACAACTCGTTAAATGGTTAGCTTTTTTCTTTATTTTGTAAATAATAAGACCAGGAGGAAAAGAAGCAATTCTTTACCTTTTGTGCATAGTTGCACGTAATCCTTCGATTATTTTTTTCTCATACGTGACTCACTCTGTACAAATGTAACATACTTGTTATCTTTCTTCAACAACAGAGCTTACTTTGGTAAGTAACGTGATATATAATTTGTAACGAGACAGCTCTCCACTGTAGTCACGGGCTGCGGAAACATAATGAGGAGTGGAACTGTACCCGCAGCCTCGTTTTTAACAAATTCTCCCCTCAAGTAATTAGCCCTACCACGTGCCACTGTCGTTGCTAGCGCCCTCTGTCGTAAGATACAGGGTGCCAAAAAGGAACGGTCAATATTCAGAGATATGACAGGAACGATCATTCGAAGCGGAGAAGCCTATGAACATGGGCTCTAAAATGCATACCTTACGAGCTATGTCGGCCGCTGTGGCCGAGCGGTTCCAGGCTCTTTCAGTCCGGAACCGCGCTGCTGCTACTGTCGCATATTCGAATCCTGCCTCGGGCATGGATGTGAGTGATGTCCTTAGGTTAGTTAGGTTTAAGTAGTTGTAAGTCTAGTGCGCTGATGACCTCAGATGTTAAGTCCCATAGTGCTTAGAGCCATTTGAACCATTTAAGAGCTATGAGCACTTGTTCATCATCGCTACTGTGAAACGCATCTCTTCCACTGAACAAGTGCTCATATCTCTTAAGGTGTGCATTTTAGAGCTCATGGTTGCTAGACGTTGTTGCTCCGAATGATGGTTCCTGTCGTATCTCTGAATACTGACGATTCCTCCTGGGACAACCTGTTTAGTTGAGCAGAGACACTGCTAGATAAAGCCTACGGCTATGTTGACAGATAATTCAACTAAGCCGACATTAACTCACTGAATGTTGGGGCAGACTTCAACTCAAGAAAATTAGGAAAAGAAAAGATGAAGTCTGTGACATAAACTCATGATCGGGGTATTGGCCTGACTGAATATATAGTTCAGGCTCTTTTCGCCGCGGCACTAGAAGTAAGCGTGTGGCGAACCCATTGCCCCGGCCGCTTTTCACCCCGGGGAAAAATCCCTGTACTCATTTGATAGCTGTCTGAGTACAACTGGGTCGTCTTGTAGGGACGGGAACGACGAAAAACACCCCCTGTCCCCGTCCCCCCACCCCGCGGCCGGGATTGAATCCGCGACCGCCAGGACCGGAGTCTAGAGCTCTACCAGCTAGACCAGCAAGACCACAGAAACAAAAAGTACTCTCCAGAATTTGCATAAATTGAATGATAAAAGCAATTAAGAAAAATGACAAAGCTAGGAACACAACTGAACAGTTTTAAAGCACTTGGTACATATTTAGAGCGCTGTTGTTCACATAGTGAGGAATTTAGGAAAGCAGCTGAAGTTCGTCACCTGTACGCTGCGACTGTAAGAAACACATTCACTCATACACCCGTAGCAGCTCTTTCAAACTACATTCACGCTAATACACATGCTGTCATATACGCAATACTCCCAGAATGACTTGTATCCTGTTACGACAGTGCAATGTGACTTCTCAGTGAAATATAGGAAGACACAGTCAAGCTGTTTCAGTCAAGTGCGTCATAGAAATAATTCACAGTAACTGACTGACTACGTATATTGAACAATATTGAAATCATTAATAACTGAAAGAATCACGCGAATATAGTAGTTAGAAGATGCACCATTTAAAGACTCATCGTATAGGACTGGAATTGACTCACTGGAAAAAGAAAATTGCTTCACACATAATTAATAAAACATTTGAAAGTATTCTTTGAAATATTTTGCGTTTACGTGACTAGCTGGGTCTTGTACTATCTAATGTGGCCCTAGAAGTATCAATGTCGTCGTTTTACCAGAGTGGATGCGCTGCAGGTATAGTTCTTCCTCGCGCAGTTGGTTAAGCCTAGGCTTCATTAGTAATCGTAGCCACATTTACATCGGCATGTACTTGACTGCAAACTAATGAGTGCAGACCACATCTCCCAGTTCATCCCAAATACATAGGTAAGTGTTGATCGCAGGTTTCTAAACACAATTACGACGACGATCGACTCTTGTGGCTCCACTTCCAAACCATTTTCTAGTTAGAGTAAACAATGACTATCCGACCTCTCACAAGAGCAAATACAATTATCTCTATTTACTACAAGCACGATAGGTTTTTTTCTTCATAGTTTTGTTAGCTACATTGTCCACTTTTTTTTGCACATAAATGCGTTATTACTGTTTCTTATTAGAAATTATATTTATGTTCCGTAGTTCACAAACTCGACTCCTATGGTCATTAATACTGCATCATACAGACGGATATGGCTACGAAGTAACTATGTGTACCTGTATGTCCCAAATTCACGTGTGACAGGAAATCCTTCTTTATTTGTATATCTGCCATTACAACGTGAAGGGACAGCATGATTTCGTAAACCTTAAGTTTTATTTATCGGAATAGTTGTTCTATTCTCTCAAGTTTTCGGCTTGTTGACGGTGCACAAATTGCGTAATATTCCCCCAGATAGCCATGCTGGTTTCGTCAACGGCTTAGGAACGCAACAACTGCGGAGTACTCGCCACGTTGTAGGCTATCCGCGTACACCACTACCCACGTTCAGCATCGGCACGATTAAGTTAAATTTCAATCTCAGGTTCATTGTAATGATTTCGTGACGCCTGGAGTTGCTATGAAAGTTCTGTGGCGAAATACCCGCGATTTTAGCAGCGCTTCCGGTTACTAATCCGAGAACCATGTATTAGCAGCTTTTCGTTAACGGTATAAATGTCTCGCAACTCCCACGAGTTACATTGGTCAAACAGGGCGAAGCTGCCGTAACATATGATGTACCGAAATTAATTGTTAACGATGGTTACTTACTTATACGTGAAGTGTGAACGTGTATTAACTCTGGAATTGCACAAATTAATACTACACGATTAAGCTACTCATTCCAGTTATTGTTGACTATAAAACATCTCTTCATAGAATGAATATCTCTCTCTCTCTCTCTCTCTCTCTCTCTCTCTCTCTCTCTCTCTCTCTGCACAGGTGCATGATCAGTTTAGAGACTTCTTGTTAGATTGAATCAGTGCGTGAGAGAGTGGTTCAAACTCTGTCCCATTCCCTTCGCAGGTAGTTCTCTTACCGAGTGAGCTATACAGGATGTCTCACGACCTGCCAGCACTGCTTTAATTCCGCCACTAACTCTGTCCTACATTTAAACTTACACAGAAGCTCTCCTACATGAACTTGCAGTTACAGTCCTGGGACAAAGGAATTTGGTGTTTTGTTCTTCAGGAGTGCCAGTCAGTAAAGTACGCTGGGTAGCTTCTGTGGAGTAAGGAAATTAAAGAGAGAACCATAGGCAGAATTTAGGTAGTGAGGGAGAGTCGCGTCTTGGTAGGTCAGTCGGTAGTAACATTCCCACGAAATGCAGGCTTCTGGACTCTGCTCGCTCACCAAAAAACGGTTTAACTTATTAGGAAATTTCAGCACATCTGGTGACACCAATATTACGGTCGAGTTTAACACAGAGAAGGCTTCGGAGTAATGATGAATATGTATCTTCAACTCGATTCTTCAAAGAAGTGTCACTACGCAAAACCACGTGTACTGAATTGCCTAAATTCTCACTATTACTTTTGTTTCTCAAACAAGCTATATGAACGACTAGAGAAAACATGAAAAATAACGGTTGCTTGTTGCAGAGAGGAGAGAAATGAAAACTTATTCTCCCTTATAAAATACTCATTATGCTCTGTATGTTTTCTCATTTTCTAGTGGCAATAGCTTTCAATTGGAGAGATGTACAAGAAAAGTTGTGTCTGCTTTTATTAATTTTGTCCTGGGTGTACAATACACGGCACACCATAGAGTAACAATGGAAACGCAGAGCTGGTCGAGCGGTTCTAGGCGCTTCAGTACGGAACCACGCGGCTGCTACGGTCGCAGGTTCGAATCCTGCCTGGAGCGTGGATGTGTGGGACGTCCTTAGGTTAGTTAGGTTTAAGTAGTTCTAAGTCTAGGGGACTGATCACCTCAGATGTTAATTCCCGTAGTGCTTAGAGGCATTTGAACCATTTTTGAAAGAGGTGGTACGTCAAAAATAAAAGCTGCACGTAGCAATACGATCCCCGGTTAATTGGTGAGACCTAACAAAAACTATAACATGCCGTGTGACAATTGACGAAATCACGGGAACACTGTGTATTTATCTTACGAACTAGCTTCCAGTTTATACCGTCTGTTTATAACTATGGGTGAGTTGTTTCTATTTGATCCTGTACGGTGAACTTGCTATTTAACTACATTTTCCAAGACGCTGATTTGCAGCTGTGCTTCCCCTGACTATATTGTTTTTCTCCTTCGTTTAAGCCGGCCGGAGTGGCCGTGCGGTTCTCGGCGCTACAGTCTGGAGCCGCGTGTCCGCTACGGTCGCAGGTTCGAATCCTGCCTCGGGCATGGATGTGTGTGATGTCCTTAGGTTAGTTAGGTTTAAGTAGTTCTAAGTTCTAGGGGACTGATGACCACAGCAGTTAAGTCCCACAGTACTCAGAGCCATTTGAACCATTTGAACCATCCTTCGTTTGTATCATTCTAAATTCCACCACAAAACTTTAAGGAACCCTGCTGCTTCGCTAACCGTTTCAGAGGTGAAATCATTGACAATCCCAGCGTTCAGTACTATAGTGACTGAAACGACTATGTGTGACTCTGTAGTCGTTGTATCTTTCTCGGAACCCACGACCACACGATGCTCTATTATTGCTGTTCTACCATGATTACTGTATCTTATGTCTTCGTTTAGCCTCTTTTCTGTGTTTCTTCAGCGTTCATTTGCTGTCTTCAGCCTCGTTCTGACTTTCTTCCAATGTATTCAGCTGTCCTAATACTGTTTTGACAGCTTCTGCATTGTCCTTCGGTATAGCTATAAGTTTCTGCTGTATTGTCACTGGTAGTTTACACATCATCAATGGTATCTCTGCTCCTGTACTTATTGTTTCATCTAAGTACAAATTTCTTTCATATAATTCCTGGAAAAAATTATGCGTGCTTCTCTCACGTTCATGGTTATGTCTTCTGCTTTGATACAGGCTATTCCGAACATCGTTTTGCTTCCTAGCCGACCAATACTGGTGTAAAAATTCTCTTTGGAACTCTGCATATGTTTCGCACTTCTAGCCAATCCGCATTCCACATGTACCTGCTTCTCCTTCCATACGTGACGCTACAAACCTTATTTCTGTGATCATCCCGAAGCTTTGGCAATATGTCTCTAAATTGATCAAAGAAGACAACTGGATGCCATCTTCCATTTCGAATAATTTCTTAAATTTCTTAAATAAATGAATACTTCTTCACCCTGTATTACCATTAGGTGGTTTTGAGCTACACTATCATTATTTAAAAGTGATCTTCTTTGCTCCTTATTTATTGTCCTACTTTTTGTCTCACGGTTTACACATCAATGCATGTACCACCCAAACGTTTCATACATATGTTCTGTTCAGACTCAAGACGCGAAACATCATCATTCAGTATCTTGACAAGTTTTGTGTTGAATTCAGTTTGGCTGCTTGTATGAGTTTTCATGGTTCTTATCTGTGCTCTGACCTCTGTAAATCGTCTGTCGCATTCTTTCCTTTGGTGATCATGGCAGCTCTCTTATGTCTTTCATGGATTCTCCGTTTACTTCCTCGATCTTATTCTTTAGCTCTTCTTTTACGTGTCCAAATTCTTATTTTGTTTTTGGAGCCTTTCATGGAACTGTTGATACCCTAAAGTGAGATCTTCGCGTATTTTCTGAACATGTTCTGCGAGTATTTCTTGAGATGCCCTCCTATGTTTAATCTCTTCCATACCTGGTTTTACGTCGTTCCTGCTTTGCTTGGTTTCCTTCTTACTTTGTTTGATGTCTCGCCTATTCTGGTTGCTACATATCAAGAGCTGCTTCATCGAAGTAAGTACACTACTGGCCATTAAAATTGCTACACCACGAAGATGACGTGCTACAGACGCAAAATTTAACTGACAGGAAGAAGATGCTGTGATATGCAAATGATTAGCTTTTCAGAGCATTCACACATGGTTGGCGCCGGTGGCGACACCTACAACGTGCTGACATGAGGAAAGTTTCCAACCGATTTCTCATACACAAACAGCAGTTGACCGAAGTTGCCTGGTGAAACGTTGTTGTGATGCATCGTGTAAGGAGGAGAAATGCGTACCATCACGTTTCCGACTTTGATAAAGGTTGGGCTGTAGCCCATGCGATTGTGGTTTATCCTATCGCGACATTGCTGCTCGCGTTGGTCGAGATCCAATGACTGTTAGCAGAATATGGAATCGGTGGTTTCAGGAGGGTAATACGGAACGCCGTGCTGGATCCCAACGGCCTCGTATCACTAGCAGTCGTGATGACAGGCATCTTATCCGCATGGCTGTAACGGGTCGTGCAGCCACGTCTCGAACCCTGAGTCAACAGATGGGGACGTTTGCAAGACAACAACCATCTGCACTAACAGTTCGACGACGTTTGCAGCAGCATGGACTATCTGCTCGGAGCCCATGGCTTTGATTACCCTTGGCGTGTTTGGCGACATCGCGGTGAACGCACATTGGAAGCGTGTATTCGTCATCGCCATACTGCCATACTGGCGTATCATCCGGCGTGATAGTATGGGGTGCCATTGGTTACACGTCTTGGTCACCTCTTGTTCACTTAGATGGCACTTTGAACAGTGGACGTTACATTTCAGATGTGTTATAACTTGTGGCTCTACCCTTCATTCGATCCCTGCGAAACCCTACATTTCAGCAGGATAATGCACGACCGCATGTTGAAGGTCCCGTGCGGGTCTTTCTGGATACAGAAAATGTTCGACTGCTGCCCTGGCGAGCACATTCTCTAGATCTCTCACCAATTGAAAACGTCTGCTCAATGGTGGCCGAGCATCTGGTTCGTCACAATACGCCAGTCACTACTCTTGATGAACTGTGGTATCGTGTTGAAGCTGCATGGGCAGCTGTACCTGTACACGCCATCCAAGCTCTGTTTGACTCAATGCCCAGGCGTGCCAAGGCCGTTATTACGGCCAGAGGTGGTTGTTCTAGGTACTGATTTCTCAGGATCTATGCACCAAAATAGCGTGAAAATGTAATCACATGTCAGTTCTAGTATAATATAATTGTCCAATATATACCCGTTTATCATCTGCATTTCTTCTTGGTGTAGCAATTTTAACGGCCAGTAGTGTAAGTCTACGTGCTTCCCATGAGCTTCCCGTTTGACAGCTCCGAAAGGTGGTAACAAATCCGCATCTGAACTTCACACGTTTGGTACCATCCTAGCGTAATCAATACTATAGTTGAAACTTCTTGGCACAATAAAACTGTGTGCCGGACCGAGACTCGAACTCGGGACCTTTGCCTTTCGCGGGCAAGTGCTCTACCAACCCAAGCACGACTCACGACGTTGGTAGAGCACTTGAAAAGCGAAGGTCCCGAGTTCGAGTCTCATTCCGGCACACAGTTTTAATCTGCCCAGAAGTTTCTAATCAGCGCACACTCCGCTGCAGAGTGAAAATTTCATTCAGGAATACTTTAATTATTAGTCAACTCTTTGTCAATTATTTCTATCTTTATTTTATCCATCTGCACCTCTTCAGTTTCACACTTAACCCTAGATTACTAAAACCCAGTAAAATCTGCGATTGCAGTTGGTACCAACTCGCTATTCACGCCAGTCTGGTGTTGTCAGTATAGGATGTAAAACAGGACATAGTGTACTTATTTTATATGTAGCATACAATTGGAGACGATATACTTGTAATTAACTAGAGAATAAACTATTAATTATGATTTCCTTTCAATAAAATACGGAATAGTAAAATTTCTGATGGTTTAGTAACAACGTAACATTTTACCCCCTTTAGTGTTCAAGGGTTAAATAATACTGCTGTACCTGCCACATCTACATACATGTTTGCAGTTGTCATGATAAATTAAACTGCCCATGTATGTTGCATTAATTTCATTCGCGGTCTATCCTTGATGCATACAATGACAACAACTCAGCGCCAGTTAACAATGACAACGCCTAAACTCAAACCAGAATTCAGTTTAACATCAGTAAACATACAATGTGTACCAGCAACAATTCTTAACATTGATTTGTGTAGCAAAGTTACTTTGAATGCAGTCATATTCAAGGCTGATACGGAGTAATCGCAGTTGCCATCTGGTTTCGTAATGCAAACTAATGAAAGACAAACATAGGTTACTGTACGCATCTTTGTGACGCTGAAGTCAGCTTACTCATTCCGCGTTATCTTCACGTATTGTGCACTCAAGAAGTCAGCTCCATTGGTGCGCCTCGTTGTGAACTACTGCCGAACTGCTCCGATGACCTCTTGTTGCGTCTGTTCATATGTTGCGATGGGGTTGGCTGGCAATGTTATGCTTTAACTTCTCTGCTTTAAGCTTCTTTGCGTGCGACCACCCTGTTATTGTTTTGAGTGGTATCACTGTGCAGTTAAATTCTTTGTTCATCATTTGCACAGCACTTGTGACGTCACATCCAAGCTACTCTTAATTTATTAACAAATTCGATCAACACTCCTATCCGAAAATTGCAAGTCCTAAAACGCATATTGCCCTGTAAGCGGCCCAGCTGGGATAATGCGGTACTACGTGGGGAAGAGAGTTTATATTTTACGAGCGTGTTCCTTTCCCACCTACCTGCCATATCCAGCGCAGACTGCTCCTTCCCCCGTGACACTACGACTACAGCTATGCTGAAATGTTCATTAAATATACTGTTCAATATGGAGGGAATCAGTGGATGTTATGCTACCAATTAATATGATACAGTTCTAATGAAATTTTTACTATAGTCTCTAGTAGTTCCTTCTAAGTGTTGCAGTTTTCACACGCTGTTTTTATACACGAGTCTGAGTCTGCATCAGTCACTCAAGTTCAAATGATTGAAATGGCTCTGAGCACTTTGGGACTTAACATCTAAGGTCATCAGTCCCCTATAACTTAGAACTACTTGAACCAAACTAACCTAAGGACATTAACACATCCATGCCCTAGGCAGGATTCGAACCTGCGACCGTAGCAGTCGCGCGGTTCCGGACTGAAGCGCCTAGAACCGCTCGGTCACTGCTGCCGGTAGTCACTCAAGTCTAGTCATCATCTGTTCGCGTGCATAATTAATAATCTTAATGAGCGGCGGGATAGATACACGCATATGTAAGCTTATATCACCCACGATTCGGATTAACTTTTGCATTACGCGGACCATCGTCACTATTAAGGCGAGACAAATGGGTACACACGCACCACTAATAACTAGTTTAACATATAATTCAACATTTTTGACTTCACATTTCGTTCCATGGCTCTGAGGGGTCTGGGAAAATCTCTGCAAATCTCACATCGAGGTGGACCAGGGGGGGGGGGGGCAATTAAAATCTCACGTCACCCTTTTAGTACAAACTTACAAACGATATACGTCATTATAATGGATTAAACCTTGTTTTATAAGATTAATCCCGAACATAGGCAACATTACAGTGACTACCAGTCCTTATAGCTTCTCTGAACTGAAACGAATGTTTTACATGTGTGCTTGTCCGGGATTCCTTTATTTAATACAACTGCTACCCAAGTGTTAGATCTCATTCGGTGAGCTTCATGCCGTGTCGGTCGAAATTGCTACGTGTCGATCAGTGACTCAGTCGTGATATTCTGCAACGTATATAAAGGCGATGGCATTCTGTTCAGCATGAATTTGTATCAAAACATTCATAATGCGTATGCTGAGCGGCATGCTAACAAGTCGAAACACATGCAGGCAGAAGTTCCGCAACACGACGTTGCATGGACTCGGCTAATGTCTGAAGTACTGCTGGAGGGAATTGACACCATGAATCCTGCAGCGCTGTCCATAAATCCACAAGAGTACGAGGGGATTGAGACCTCTTCTGAACAGCATCTGGCAAGGCATCCCAAATATGCTGCATAATGTTCATGTCTGGGGAGTTTGGTGGCCAGCGGAATTGTTTAAACTCCGAAGAGTGTTTCTAGAGCCACTCTGTGGCAATTCTGGACGTGTTGAGAATCGCCTTGTTCTGCTGGAATTTCCCAAGTCCGCCGGAAGGCGCAATGGACACGAATGGATGCAGGTGATAAGTCAGGTTGCTTACGAACGTGTCACCTGTCAGAGTCAGGGGTTCCCGTATCACTACAACTGCACACGCCCCACAGCATTACAGAGCCTCGACCAGCTTGAACAGTCCCCTGTTGACATGCAGGGTCTATGGATTCATGAGGTTTCCTCCATACCTGTACACGTCCATCCGCTCGATACAATTTGAAACGAGGCTCGTACGACCAAAAATGGTTCAAATGGCTCTGAGCACTATGGGACTTAACTTCTGAGTTCATCAGTCCCCTAGAACTTAGAACTACTTAAAACTAACTAACCTAAGGACATCACACACATCCATGCCCGAGGCAGGATTCGAACCTGCGACCGTAGTGGTCTCGCGGTTCCAGCCTAGAACCGCACAGCCACTCCGGCCGGCTCGTACGACCAGGCCACATCAACAGTCCATTGTCAGTGTTGACAGGCCCAGGCGAGGCATAAATCTTTGTGTCGTGCAGTCATCAAGAGAACACGAGTGGGCTTTCGGCTCCGAAAGCTCATATCGATGCTGTTTCCTTGGATGGTTCCCACGCTGACACTTGTCGATGGCCCAGCATTGATATCTGCAGCAATTCCTTGAAGGGTTGCACTTCTGTCATGTTAAACGATTCTCTTCAGTCGTCGTTGGTCCCGTTCTTGAAGGATCTTTTTCCGGCCACAGCGTTGTCGGAGATTAGATTTTTTTTACCGGATTCCTGATATTCACGAGACATCCGTGAAATGGTCGTACGGGAAAATCCCCGCTTCATCGCTATCTTGGAGTTGCTGTGTCCCATAGCTCGTGCACCGACTACAACACCACGTTCAAACTCACTTAAATCTTGATAACCTGCCATTGTAGCAGCAGTAACCGATCTAGCAAATGCACCAGACACTTGTTATATAGTCATTTCCGACCGCAGTGCCGTATTCTGCCTGTTTACATATCTCTGTATTTGAATACGCATGTCTATACCAGTTTCTTTGCCGCTTCAGTGTATAAATCAAGAGACTGAAAAGCTCATAATCATATTGTTCAAAAGAAGGTACAAAAAATGTTGTCTTTCATCTGCAAAGTAAGTAAAGGTTCAATCACAATGGTGGGTTGTTTAAGGATCCGTCAAAATGGTTCGTACTATTCGTGGAATCTTTCTGTCCATCTGTCTGCCTGTCCCAATACTCCTCAGGGTTGGCACGCTTATAATAAAGTGTTCTTGATCACGTTTTAAAATGCTTAAAACAAATAAAGAATTTTCATTTTCACATATTTTTACCCGGGTACGACGTAAACCTCACGTGAGGAGGAGGGGGATTCCCGCTACATCTCACCAAATGTCATCAAAGGGGAAGCGGGAGTCCAAATTTTGAAGAAAAAAAGCCTATCGTAGTTAATGGACATCCCCTTACGTGCCAACCTCCACTGCTTGTGCTCCAAAACAAATCCACCGCCAACGGCGTAGAAGCGATTGTCGGTACCAACGATGAGTTACATAGCGGATAAGGTTATGGGAGTCTGAATGGGGACGTGGTCTTGTTCTTTCGAGTGGATAGTACCAAATATGTCCTCGCCTCTGTCGCTAGCAAGCTCTCGACTTAGCCTCCTGGACGATGAACTGTGATCTTAAATGGCTTTCAAGTCTATGAATAATAATATTAAGAATATTTATCCATCTGAATCAACAGGTTTTCGCGAGAACTAGGTCGTATTTTTCAGAAGGATTCGCATTTAAGTTCCCCAGCATTTCTGCTACAGTTTTATTTGGCCTACGGCATTGTGTTACGATCCTAGCAACGCGTCTCCGTATTCGTTCGCAGTGTATTGTCATGCCTGCTTAATGAAGACTCCAAACGCTGGAACAATGTTCTGTAATTACTTGCAATAGCGTCTTGTATTCTATTTTCTCTAAAGATGCACTGGACTTTTCGAGAACTGTTCCAACAATTATAAGTCTTCCAGTCAGATTCCACGCGATTGTTCCATTGCACAGGGTAGGTATTATTAAACTTTCGCTACTTGAGAGGTCCCCTATGAAAAACGAGTGATTTGTGGAAACATTTGTAAGGATATAAAGAAGAGAAATAACGCATTATCCGTGAAAGAAACACATTTTAATTTCCATATGAGAGGATAACATTTGTTAATTGCGTATCATATTTACGAAAAATGGCTCAAATAGCTCTGAGCGCTATGGGACTTAACATATATGGTCATTAGTTCCCTAGAACTTAGAACTACTTAAACCTAACTAACCTAAGGACAGCACACAACACCCAGTCATCATGAGGCAGAGAAAATCCCTGACGCGCCGGGAATCGAACCCGGGAACCCGGGCGCGGGAAGCGAGAACGCTACCGCGCGACCAAGAGCTGCGGACTCGTATTTACGTTCCAGGTTGCAAATGTTGCTCAGTATGACGACCATATGCATCCACGACAGCCTGTAACCGTTTCACAATTGTTCGCAGCACTTTTTAACGGTGGACCGTGGAATGTTCAGCTGATGTCACACAGCTCGTGCACTGTTTGAAGTTCGCACATTACGCCCAACGTTCTCAGCCATGGCAACAGTAACTTCTTCAACAATTTGTGGCGCAATTGGCATTCGGCCCAGGAGCAATTCCCAAATTTTGTAATCGAATACTATCGGTTTCTTTCTTTTTGTTATAGGTATTGTCTTGCGTTTATACACACTTAAAGAGTGCTTCCATTCATCGCACCACATAGAATTTCCTTCAAAGTCTTCCTCCATTTCTTTACGATCGTTGAACAACAATACTTTCATGTTCATAATATTGTCGGCGAAAACTTTTGTAACCTGCTGTCCCAATACGATAAATCATTTATGTATGTTGACAACAGTAGAAGTCCTCTTACACTTGCTTGAGACACACTGGATGTTACTTTCGTTTCTGTAGTGAATTCACCGACCGGTATAACGTACTGGGGCCTATTAGTAAAATGTTCATCTAGCCAACCCCATACCTGCGTGGATACTCCACATTACTGTAACTTGGTTAACAATCGATGATATGGTACAGTGTTGAAATCGTTTTGGATTTCTAGGGTGACAGAATCCATCTGTTCACCTGTGTTTGCTGCCTGTCAAATGTCACGTATGCGTAAAGCAGTATGTCATCGGTGATTTTACCTCGTTTTTATGACGTCGCTTTTTTGCCTGCCTGTCTGTTCGGTACAAATTTTCAGAAAGGTTCCTAACCCTCAGTCTGAGCTCGAATCTTTATAATTTTTACCATCACAGTCGTTTCTCGAGAGATTTGTAGGAGGGAGCAACGTATTGGTTGGTCCAGGTGAAGAAAAATCTGAAATAAACCTAAAATTTACCGCATTTGTGTTGTAATATTATCAAAATGTTTGAAATCGAATGAAAATATCTCACACACGAGACTAAAAAGCAAAAAATAATCACTTGAGTAAAAAAGTTTTTAATATACCACGTTCGTACGTCGGACTAAAAAGTATAAAATAATTTTTCCAAGCCCCATACGGATACCTAGCTCCATACAAATAGTTCTAGAAATTTATGATTGTGAATTTTAATAGCTACGTACATATCTGTAAGATTCAAAACGAAAACTGTGGGACGCAAGCAATACATAACCGGTGCATGAATAATTCCTCTCCTTACTATTATCTACTGCATACGCTCCCCGTTTTTCGTTTTTAATTCTACAAATATTTTCATAGCTATTAAAAATTCACAATCACGAATTTTTAGGGCTATCTATATGGGGTTAGTAATCTGTATGGGGCGTAGAGAAATAATTTTACACTCTTTAGTCCGATTAAAAAAAGTGGTATATTAAAAGTTGACATTGTATTGTATTGTATTTTAACCGGGGACCTAGAAACGACGGAGAGGCTCCGCCCCCGCCGCAGCCGCAGAGGTCCACAACCCCACAACGACTACCGCAGTCCACGTCACCCCTCCGCCGCCCCACACCGAACCCAGGGTTATTGTGCGGTTCGGCTCCCGGTGGACCCCCCAGGGAACGTCTCACACCAAACGAGTGTAACCCCTATGTTTGCGTGGTAGAGTAAGGGTGGTGTTCGCGTACGTGGAGAACGTGTTTGCGCAGCAATCGCCGACATAGTGTGAGGCGGAATAAGGGGAACCAGCCCGCATTCGCCGAGGCAGATGGAAAACCGCCTAAAAACCACCCACAGACTGCCCGGTTCACCGGACCTCGACACAAATCCGCCGGGCGGATTTCTTGGGGGCCAGTCGCTCCTTCCCACCCGGAAAGCCGTGCGTTAGACTGCACGGCCAACCGGACGGGCAAGTTGACTTTTACTTAAATAATTATTTTTTTTGGGAATTAGGCCGTGACACAAGGCATATTTCTCTGTCAAACGTTTCGTTTTCCAATGCTGGAGTCATCATCAGAGACTATAAACACAAAAAATCCAGGACAGAGATACCGGCTGTGAAATAGTACATAGTATGGTGATAGTAATGTTTGTTTCACACGGGTAGCTCTTCCTGAATCTCTGCTCATCCTTCAAGAGGAGCTTGTTGTCTTCCGGGAAAGTCATGATGCTTGTAATATGCCCTAGCATCCTACAACACATCGACAACAGCAATATTGGTGTATTTTTCTGTGGATTCAACCTTTTATCCTTTTTGTAGACAATACTGAGCAACGTTCTTTTCCAGTAACATGCGACTATTTCCTGTGAAGGAGGATCTCTATAAATATGAGCTAGGAAAGGAGCTAATTCTGCAGCGTATCCAGCGTAAAATGTAACTTGTTCCACTTTCACATCAACCGCTATTGTCCCTGTCTCAAGGTTTCAGTGGCCTGATTTTGCCTAATTTCATGCAGCATTACTTCAGTAGTAACCTTATCAATTTTAGTGCCTGTTTTTTCATATTTTACACCATTAATTTGTGTTTTGCACTTTCTCCGTAATATATGGGCATTATTGTGAATTGGACGTTCGTCGGTCGGTAAGTTTCTAGAGTGAGACTGCGACCACACAACGTACTTATTTTAAGTGTTTGCCGGCCAAACTTCTAAAACTACTACGCTGTGAATGCACGTTACCGTCTGTAATATAGAACATACGGAAGTTGAGGACAGTAGTTCATTATTCACCGTACACCTGCCATCCTCGACTATAATTATTCAGCTGTAACTCCAGTTTACGAGAAAATATTAGCTCACATATCCCTTGTTTAAAGCGGCCTAACAGTCATAACGCGCATCTCACAACGTTTCGTGACGCATTACGGGGGAAGTCGTTATGGGCCTTCATGCTGTAGATCCTCTGTGAGATTACTGCTGGTACGTCTGCTTCTCGGTGTATTTGTCCTCTTTGTGATGTTCGTGAAGTTTTTGTGTTGTTGTCATAGTTCTATGCGCACGCGCATGTATATATACCGTGTCTCTCTCCTGCGAGTCGTCAGGCGCATTTTCTGTGGTGTTTCGGCAGATGTTTGCCATTTCGTTTTCATAGTGCGTAGCTGAAGTCAACCCAAATAAATTCTTCTTATCAAATCTTTCATGCAACGGTTAGTGTCGACGGAAAGCGTCGGTTTGTTTCACGTCACAAACAAAATGGTTTTTAAAGCGTAATTTTACGTTCCCTTCGGTAGAGATGTCTCAGATTAGTTCAGTGCGATATTAGCTTTATCGGCATGAATTAAAAGGGGCAGTAAAACACGAAGAATGACGAATACCCCAGCGGCGACAGTACCGGCTTGGCCAGCTTTGAAAGCTGCCATCTGTAGCAGAGCTGCTCAGTCGCTGCTCGAGTACTAGTTATTGTTCGTGTTTAAAGTTCCCTGTTAAAACATATCGATAAAAGGAATATGGCAGTAGACTAATTTGCGACGGCTCTATAGAATGAGCACTTAAGCTTTCGCATTAAAAATCACTTTGTTTGGAACGGGAAAAATGGACGGTTTCCGTCGACAATGGGCGTCGCATGAAAGACTTTATGAGCAATACACTCACGTTCAGAAAAAAACAGAACACCTTGAACGGCTAGAGATAGGACGTTCATATTCACAGGACATGTACGTTAATATGATCTGCAGAAATGATTAGCGTTTGCCGGCCGGAGTGGCCGAGCGGTTCTAGGCGCTTCAGTCTAGAGCCGCGCGACTGCTGCGGTCGCAGGTTCGAATCCTGCCTCGGACATGGATATGTGTGATATCCTTAGGTTGGTTAGGTTTAAGTAGTTCTAAATTCTAGAAGACTGATGACCTCAGAAGTTAAGTCCCATAGCGCTCAGATCCATTTAAACCATTTTGGGACGACGTGTTTCGACGGTGCAACAGGAGGGTGCGGAATGGTTCACGGAAGGCCGTAGAACAAGACGAGATGGGTCAGGTCGCACCACCCAAACCACTATCGAAGAAGATTGACACCTCATCCGAATGGCATTGCAGGACAGATCTGCGTCCTCCTCGGCTCCGAGTCAATATTGGGACATTGTAAACCGTCGTACACTATCAGGGTCCGTCGCCATTTATTACGGCATGGGTTGCGTAGGCGTCGTCCGCTGCTCTGCCTACCTTTGACGAATGTGCAGAAATATGCTAGACGGCATTTGTATGGAACGACATCACTGGAGACAGGAATGGCATCAGATAGTGTTTCCAGATTCTGTTTGGTTGACAATGATGGCCCCATTTTGGTCCGCCTCAGACAGTGGGAGCAGCATCACAGTGACTGCAGTCGCACCAGACATACAGCGCCAGCTCCAGGCCTTATGGTGTGGGGTGCTATTGGGTACAACCAAAAATCGCAGTTTGTGCGTGTCTATGGCACTGTGACCAGTGTGACCAACGTCAATGACATCCTGCTGCATGTAGCCATACCTTTTCTTCACACCACCTCAGACGCCATTTTTCAGCAAGACAATGCACGATCACATGTTACTGCACCAACTCGTGTCTTCTTGGTGTCACAGGATGTCAGTCTTTTGCCCTGGTCCGCCAGTCACAAATCTTGTCGCCAATCGAAAATGTGTGGGACATGGTGAAACGACGGGTGCAGCGGTGTGACCCAATGCCAACCACCACAGATGAATTCTGGAACCAGATGAATGCAGCATGGATGGCTACACCACAGGACGCCATTGGCCCCGAATGCATCTCAGTGCCATCACGCTTGGAACAAGTTAATAGGGTCCAAGACGGACGCTGTGCCTACTAGGCAACAGGACACATGATGAACCAAAGTGTCTGAAATGCTAACTATTTCTGCGGAACATACTGATGTGCATGTCCTGTGACTATGAACGTCCTCTCGCCAGTGGTTCAAGGCGTTCTGTTTTTTCTGAACATGACTGTATTTATTTGGGCTGACTCCAGCTACATATTACATAAACGAAATTGTTATTATCTGCGGAGCCACCAGAGAAAATGCGCCTGTGACTCTTCGGAAATTTCGTAGAAACTGGAGTGGCAGCATTTTGAAGTTTTCTGATACGTGATTCGCCATATCCCTTCACGCGAAATTGTGTGTCTCGTCGTGCTGTGTTTGGGCTGATATTTGTGCCTGATGTCAATAAGAACGCAACTACTGCTATACTACTGTTAAGAATTTTGTCATCTCCTTAACCGAACTGCAGTGTCGCCTTCAAATACGCTCCTAACTTCATTTACGTTTCAATTATTGTTGCTATGGTTTCCACAATTCGTTTGGTCTACTGCTTCTGTCGGAGGAAGTACATCCAAGGCAAAATTCCATGTTCAATCATTTCTGGCTTCGATCTTCGTCTCACTTAGTTTTGCATTACAGGGAAAAGCTTTTTATTGAAGCACCTTTTCGACGGTAATGTAATACAAATATCTTCACTGGCTATTATCAATGGTATTGACGAGTTTTATATTGACCCACACTCTTTCGCAGAGTAAAATTACAGCGCGTTTTCAACAGACAAGCAAATCTGTGGACGCTGTTATTGTGAAATAAACGTCCATTTCCACTCAAGCGGTGCGACGGTTAATGACATTTCCGTCGTCGGGATTACCAAGGCAGCCCATTTTCGTTGACAATTTGTGACACTGTCTTTCAGCGATCACAGGCTTGTTTTCCAGTAGTGTTTACATTACATACACTTTCTATAAAGGGTTTGCGTTGTAAATACCACTAACAGTGACAGTAGCACAGATTGTCCACGGAAAGCAGAACATACGAACCGTCTGCGTCCTTTCAACTGTAGTCAAGACACCTTGTGATTGAGGTATAATTCTCCTAAACGCGCAGTGAATAGAACATTAAATGCGAATGATTATAGTAATTCGTATTCTCAAATTGGATCACGATCGAGGCCACTTTAATATGTTCACATTTAAAGTTAATGCACTTCATAATCTGTCGACTAATTACTCATATTGAATGTCTAAATTACGATATTAGAAAAAGAAACTTTAATCCACAACATAAAGTGCTAGAATCCTTACATATTTTGACATCCAGTATCAAATAAAAAGATAAAATTTCAGACGATCCATTGCGTTAGAAGCTTTAGGACAGAACTATTGACACAGTACATATTTGAGTCAAACAATTGCGCGTGTTCAGATAGCTTAGTTGATAAGCCTTAGCAGTGAAAAGCCAGTAGCCAGTTTCAAGTCCATATCCGGTTAATAGTTTTAATTTACCGGGAAAGTCAGTGATTGTCATGGTCCCACATCCATTTAGTAAAAGCTAATATTGGATCCAGAGCGAACTTATGTATCTGTCTATAAATACTGAGCCACCTTTTACTTTATGGTAGCAGTTAAGTGTTTGACCTGCAAGTCGGACTTCTTCTCACAAGACGCCGTATGCTTCTCAATAAACGCAAAAATCTTAATTTTGCTATAGCGGTGAGAAATTACATATTTTAAGCACTTTTCTGCGTCATTCTAGTGTCTGATGAAAAATTTAATGCTACTCTTAGTATTTATCTTGATAATTTTCGCGTCTTTTTTCCTTTTATGATTACTTGTACTGTATGCATCGCTCACTATACTTATCTGATAAAAGAATAAAACATTCAATGACTAGGCAGAGACCTTTGCAGCATTGGGATGCTGTTCAGTGAGTGGAAGAGTGTATGTATAAATTGTTAAATTTCTAAAATTTAGTAGCAAAATTGAGTAATCGTATTTCTTATCTACGAGATAAAGAGCAGAAACGAGTGGATCAGTGTTTTGTTTCTCGATGTCTAAAAAGGTTGGATGTAACCCACTTACTAGCTTATTTTTCATTTTACTTGCTTTCTCCAATCCTAATACGTCCTATGTAGCTGATTAATACCGACTGAAAATCCGTCATCCCACTATAATAGATCTGCACCCACTATGAAAGTCAAAAATGCCTTATCGTTACGCTCCATTTGTCCCTGTACCCTTAATACGCTTTGGACAGATCTCAGTACCATCAATGTACAATACAGCTTGGCAACGGGTGCAAAACAGACTGCACGTCAGTGATGTCTTCTCTTTTTCGCACTTTAGTAATTTTTCAGTGGATTTGTTAATACCGTCTCACACGTTGCTCGCAGGAAATAGTATACTATTTATAGATTATCTTTTGTTGATACAGTCTTAAGTTTACACCTCAATTCTCAAAAATATGGTCGAGTGATATAATATTGTTTTAATCATGAATTTAATGAGTTACGTAAGACTATAAAGTTTTCATAATAGCTCAGTACGTCGTTGAGTAACATCCTTTTGTACCCATCGTCATGTCAATGTTGTAAAGGATTTATGATTACGGCACTAAGTCATTCTTATGAGAGGATGAAATTTAGGGAGAAACTATTAACACACGATACATGTAATCAAATTATGAGTGTTTTCCACGGGACAGACATTAGCTCATCAGGCCTTTTTTCTGCTTGGAAAGCTTACAAAATTAAACACTTGCATTGAGGTAGGGGATTGATTATCAAGTGTAGCTTGTCACCGTACAGGTACTTAGACCATGCCTTCTCTGAGGATATAAAGCTCATCGGCCACATCCGTGCCGGAAGGTATAGGTGTCAACTGGGTGATGGCCAATGTTGAGCGCTCAGACAGCACTGTTTGAGGCCCAGTCTGGCTGATATGGGAGATCACCAGCACCTCTACTCACCCTCTACCATCGTAAACTGTCTCCGTGCACCAGGTACCACCGATCAGAAGCGAGGAATGTTTGTGTCACAGGTATGTAGGCTAGGCCGCCTGGGTAGCGAAGGTGTTAAAACTTCCAAAAAAATAATCGTAAGCATAAAGGTAAGTATATACCCAAGTAGTACTCAGTAGCGTACATAGCGTACACTCACTAGCGTACAATCTCCGTAGCACTTACCCCTTTCCACATCTATCAGCCATGTGAGGATCTACGTGGCTCACGCACTTTCTTTTCCTTTTTCGGGACCGAAATGATACTTGACATTTCCTGCCAGATTAAAACCGTGCCGGACCGGAATCTGAAATCTGAATCTTGCAATGCTCTTTCCGCTGCAGAGTGATAGTTTCGTCGTGTAACCAGTTCTCTCGGCTGTGTTTAAGCCATTTTTCACAAGATCCATTATTCAGGAATACTAGTTCAGTAAGGTACACACACCAAAAAAAGTTTTGCATCACCCCTGTTCCCAGAACTCCTGAAGACAGACGTTGACTGTGGATATTGTATCACAAACACAGTCCCGTTGACTGTTCAGATATGTCACTTACCCCGCTCAAAGATGTAAACAACCATGTCATTCCACCAGGAAAGAGGTACACGGCTCGTGTTGTCTGTAGTTCAACCATGCCTAGACGGTCAATACCGCGGTTCGATCGCGTCCGCATTGTTAGCGTCATGAAGGGCTCTCAACAAGCGAAGTGTCCAGGCGTCTCGAAGTGAACCAAAGCGATATTATTCGGACAGGGAGGGAGTACAGAGAGCCAGGAACTGTCGATGACATGCGTCGCTCAGGCCGCCCAAGGGCTACTACTGCAGTGGATGACCGCTACCTACGGATTATGGCTCGGAGGAACCCTGACAGCAACGCCACCATGTTGAATAATGCTTTTTCGTGCAGCCACAGTACGTCGTGTTACGACTCAAACCGTGCGCAATAGGCTGCATGATGCGAATCTTCACTACTGACGTCCATGGCGAGGTTCATCTCAACCAGACAATCGTCGGAGACGTGTTTGGAGGCAACCTGGTCAGGCTGAACGCCTTAGACTCACTGCCCAGCGAGTGCAGCAAGGGGGAGCTTCCCTGCTGTTTTGGGGTGGCATTATGTGGGGCCGACGTACGCCGCTGGTGGTCATGGAATGCGCCGTAACGGCTGTGCGATACGTGAATGCCGTTCTCCGAGCGATAGTGCAATCATATAGGCAGCATATTGGCGAGACATTCGTCTTCATGGACGACAGTTCGCGCCCCCATCGTGCACATCTTGTGAATGACTTTCTTCAGGATAACGACATCGCTCGACTAGAGTGGCCAGCATGTTCTCCAAACATGAACCCTATCGAACATGCCTGGGATAGATTGAAAAGGGCTGCTTATGGACGACGTGACCCACCAACCACTCTGAGGGATCTACGCCGAATCAAAAAATGGTTCAAATGGCTCTGAACGCTATGGGACTTAACTTCTTAGGTCATCAGTCCCCTAGAACTTAGAACTACTTAAACCTAACTAACCTAAGGACATCACACACATCCATGCCCGAGGCAGGATTCAAACCTGCGACCGTAGCGGTCGCGCGGTTCCAGACTGTAGCGCCTAGAACCGCTCGGCCACATCGGCCGTCTACGCCGAATCGCCGTTGAGGAGTGAGATAATCTGGACCAACAGTGCCTTGATGAACGTTTGGCTCAAATGTTCAAATGTGTGTGAAATCTTATGGGGCTTAATTGCTAAGGTCATCAGTCCCTAAGCTTAAACACTACTTAACCTAAATTATCCTAAGGACAAACACACACACCCATGCTGAGAGAGGACTTGAACCTCCGCCGGGACCAGCCGCACAGTCCAGGACTGCAGCGCCATAGACCGCTCGGCTAATCCCGCGCGGCGATGAACTTTTGGATAGTATACCACGACGAATACAGGCATGCATCAGTGCAAGAGGACATGCTACTGGGTATTAGAGGTACCAGTGTGTACAGCAATCTCGACCACCACCTGTGAAGATCTCGCTGTATGGTGGTACAACATACAATATGTGGTTTTCATGATCAATAAAATGGGCGGAAATGATGTTTATGTTTATCTTCATTCCAATTTTCTGTACAGGTTTCGGAACTCTCGGAACCGAGGTAATGCAAAACTTTTTTTGATGTGTGTATTAGAAAAACTTCAGTGAGATTTGAAAAGTAGGAGAGAGCTGAGGCAGAAGTGAAACTCTATGGACGGGTCATGAGTCACGTCTGGATATCTACAACTACAACTCACAAGCCACCTGTAAATATGTGACGGAGGGTACTTCTGGTACGACTAACTAATCATCGTTTCACTATTCAAATCGCGAGTGTCGCGTGCAAAGAATGATTGTCGGTAAATCTCCTTATTAGCTCTAACTTCTCTAATTTTCTCGTTGCGATAATTTCTCGAGACGTATGTGAGAAGAAGTAACATTTTCTGGGTATTTCAGTAGTAAACGTCTCGGTGATTCACATTGTCTCCCGTGTAGATTCTGCCACTGGAGTCTGTTGAGCGCCTCCACAACGCTCTCGCGCCAAAAGGAGCCCGCGAAGTAACGCACCGCTTTTCGTCGGATCTTGTGTATCTCCTCTTTTAATCTTACCTTTTAAGGGTTCCAGACTGATCAGATATATTCAAGAACCGGTCAAACAAGTTTTTTTGTAGAGGAATTACATTTCTTTTTGTGAGCCTCAGTATAGTATCTGCTTTTCCTGGTTTTTTGTTTTATATGGTCATTCCACTTAATGTTGCACAGGGTGGCCACTCCTAGGTATTTTATGGTAGTTACTGTTTCCAGTAGTTTATCACCAGTAGTGTAATTGTACATTAGTGGATTTCTTTTCCTGTGTATGCGCTGTATGTTTCATTTAGTTACGATCAGGATCAACTGCCAGTCCCTGCACTATTCGTCAGTCCTCCTCAGGCCTTCCAGCAGTTCACTTCAGTATTAGCATCTTATAGACCATCGCGTCAACTGCTAACAGACTGATGGAGCTTACGACGTTATCCACTAGATCATTTATGTATACTGTAAACAGTAATGGTGCTATCACACTTTCTTGTGGTACTCCTGGGATTACCTTTACATCTGTCGATTTTGTTCCGTTAAGAGCGAAGTATTGAGTCTTACGCACAAGAAAGTTTCGAATCCAGTTACAAATTTGGTCCGATACTTGGTAAGCCTATTTTTTTTCACTAAACGATATGACTGTATGAAATAACTTCCTGGAGTCAAGGAATGCGGCGCTGTGAATCTCATCGGTATAAGCATTGCAGACGAACGACAACGACGGTACGAATGTTTATACTATCACGTGAACATGAAGATTCGGAATCATCAAATCTACAAAAAAGGATATGGAGAATATGAATGTACCTTCAGCGGTTATACACGGCAGTCATCCAGAGATAACCGAAACCGTAAATAGTTAAATCCACTGATATCAACACTAAACGAAGGACGTACAGCGAGAAATCTGAAATCGATAAGTATAAAAAAAAAGGTCTCTCATGAGTTTACGCTGAAAAGTTTTGGCACTATCTAGTAGAGGTGTCAGATGTGAAAACTGTCTCCCGCGCTACTAGGTTTCCTGGGAAACTCGTAGTCAACCCTTTGCTATAAATATTATTTTTTGTTTTTTAGACAGTTTTGTGAATCATCTTAATCAATAAACTTTTCTGTCACCCCTCAATATAGTCTCCATTTCTTAGCACACATTTTATCTCCGCTTCGTATATCTACAAATTTCCTTGCAGTAGAAGTCAGTTCCCTCTGCCCGTAGACACTGACGCACCGCTTTCTGGATGTGTTCCAGTGTCTCGAAGCGTTGGTCTCGCAGCTGTCCTTTTAGATAACCAAAATGAAGACAGTCGAAGCGACTATGATGGGTTGGAGATTACTTTCCCCTCCTCCGCTCCCCAAACCCTCTAATGATTTCCACAGTAACAAGAACAATGCGAGAGCGTCCGTTCTCATGTTACACTGTGACGTACTTCCTAGGGCGTTGGTCGAGTTACAAGCTACGGAGTTTCATTACGGTCTGACTAGAACTGCGCGAGAAGTGCGAATAGGATTCAAAACGGAAGTTTCACATTACCATGGCACGCCGAGTAACTATTATTGAATAGTGTACTACAGCTCAAAGTGACACAGATCCATGACACTATTTTTCGACATAGTCACAGAGTCTCTGTCAACAATGGTCGGAACGTTCTACCAATCGCTCTGTTCTTCGACGATAGAAATGCGCTCCTTGGCCACGGAGCCATTCGAGAACTGCATGTAAACGTCTTTATCGAAGCAAAATCGCTCCCTCCTTCCACTACTCCCCGATGTTCTGTCTGCTCGCCGAAAAGGTAGAAGTCGCGCTGTGCAAGGTCTGGACTTCCTGACCAGCATTACACAGTCTGTGCGGCCTTGGTCAAATTGTTGGCACCATTTCACTACGGCTGGACGCGACGTTACATTTGGTCTGTTTACTACTAGAATTTCACAGTGAATTTTTGTGCAATTTAGACGTATTGCCCACAAGAACTTTGGAGTACGTTTCCTGTAGCTGCGCTATTTCGATCATACGCTGGCGCACCTGTTATCAGTACTGCAGCATAACTGTGTCTAGGACACCCAGAACATGTCTCTATCTTAAAAAAAAATTCTGTAACTGCTGCGATGATCCCTCCGAAACGCCCACGGCTGATTTTCTGTCATCATCCTCCAGTCAGAGGTTGTGCTTCTCCGTCATCGACGGATCAAATATTCAAATGTGTGTGAATCTCATGGGACTTAACTGCTAAGGTCACCAGTCCCTAAGCCTACACACTACGTAACCTAAATTATCCTAAGAACAAACACACACACTCGAACCTCCGCCGGGACCAGCCGCATCGACGAATCGCTAAGTCATAATAGTTTTTCCTTCTTTCCTTATCTTCCATGCAACGTTTTGCAATTTACAATACGACCCCTCGACACTTAGTTAATTGTACGAAATATGCTCGTCGACGCCACTATGGTGTGTGTATAATGGCTTCTAACCCATTAAGATACTGTAAATAACATAAAATAGCGTCAGCAAGTCAAATACAGGCCAGCGTTGTCATGCCCAGTACAATGCCTCATATAAATTGTGTGTTTCCACGTCACATTTTGAAGTTATTAATTTTTAGTTTCTCAGTTGTATATATATATATATATATATATATATATATATATATATATATTTATGCCAATTGTCTTCCTCGTCTTCCTTTCACAGTCCCGCTAAGTGGTGCGGCTTCTGTAATCTTAAGGGACAATTTGCTTTGTTGGTGTATACCTTGTTCGAGCAGCCCCATCTTCTTCATGTCCTTCTGGACAGTTAAAAGTCAGGTTATCAACGGCTGCCTCTTCCTCTTTCACCTGCGTCGATAGATATGTTTTCCTCACGATATAGTCGTACGATCTGTATAAGACATGGCCGTAGCATTTTAGTATTGATTCTGTAATTTTATCTATAGTGCATAGTGCTTTCAAACTACTCTTGATGCTTTTCTTCCTTCGTTATCCTAAGGGTCATTCCCCATGACCACCATAAAATTCACTTCACAGCTAAATGCAGTTTTTGTTAATGCGTCTTCAGTACAGCCCATAACACTGTCACAGATGATTGCTGGTCTAACGCCTGTTTTTTTAATATTTTGTCTTTGCTTCGAAGACGCATTTTTGTATCTCACAAGACCCCACTGAGCATTCGTCATTTATTTCAAGCTGTGGTTATTCGACGGGTGGCATCCACCTCTATCCATCTTCTGATATTACTGACTCTACATACTTGAATTTGCTAACCCTTGCTAATTTGGGTCTTGCGAGCTATATATAGTACAAATGAAAAAAAAGGGAGAAACCAGTGATACAAGGAATGTTCTATCCCTTCTGCTGTGAGCTAATTTATTTGCAACACTGCGTCTTTCGGATGGCACAGAGATTGTGATAAGGTAAATAATTACACTAAATTCCCATAAATGCATAATACAGGGAGGCCACAAGTGATAATTTTTGGAATCTCGCAAAGAAACATAAGGAGGAGACAAACAGTACATAAAAGGGCAGGCTAGATCTAATGCGTCTCATGTGCCCAACGAAAAATATCATACGGAACATGACAGTGACTGAAATAGACTGACACAGACGGCTAGTCATATTGTGGAGAGGAAACAGGTCAACTGACAGATGACAAAAAATAGTCTGAACGAATACTGTGGTTCCTGTAAATCCCTGTGTTCTGCCTGTCTTTGTAGTTTCCTGTTTATTAGAACATAATTTATCATTGACCGATAGGCCAGCACTGTCTGGATATACTGATGCATATATTTCTTATTGAACAATACACGCTTTAGTCTTAGGTGACTGCAAGCAACAAAATACCCTAGGAATTGTTCGTAAATATTGAAAGTTGTTTTCTGGAAAACTCCCTATTTCATTAGTTAGTTTCTTGTATTAACTTCTTATCGTCCACGTTCCACTTCCACACAAGACTTCCTAACACTTAAATTTACATTCGATGTTAGCAAATATCTCCTCTTCAGAAACGCTTTTCTTTCCATTGCCAGTCAACATTTCATATCCTCTTTACTTCGGCCATCATTAGTTATTTTACTGTCCAACTAGCACAAGTGACCTACTACTTTCACTGTCTCATTTCCTAAGCTAATTCCCTCAACATCACATGATTTAATACGACTACATTCCATTCCCCTTGTATTGCTTTTGTTGATGTTCATGTTATAGCCTCCTTTCAAGACACTGTTCATTCCGTTCGTATGTTCTTCCAAGTCCTTTGCTGTCTCTGACAGAATTACAATATCTTCGGCAAGTCTCAGAGTTTTTATTTCTTCTCCCTGAACTTTAATTCCTTCTCCAAATATTTCTTCGTTCTCCTTCTCTGGTTGGCCAATATGCAGACTGAATAACTTCGGGCATAGGCTACAGACTTGTCTCGCTCCCTTCTCAGCTACCGCTTCCCCTTCATGACCTTCGACTCTTATAACTTCTGTATGATCTCTGTACAAGCCGTAAATAACCTTTCGCTCCCTGTATATTGCTCCTCCTATCTTCAGAATTTCAAGGATTGAATTCCAGTTAACATTGTCAAAACTTTCTCCAGAACTAAAAAAGCTATAGACAGACGTTTGCCTTTCCTTAACAATCTTGTAAGAAAATTCGTAGGATCAGTATTGCCTCGCTTGTTCAACGTTTCCTGTGGCATCAAACTGATCCTCCCCAACGTCGGCCTCTACCAGTTTTTACATTCAGCAATAATTCGGGCCATTACATTTCGACCATGACTTATTAAATTAATAGCTTGTCAGCATATGATTTCTTTGGAATTGCAATAATTACACTCTTCTTAAAGTCTGAGGTCATTTACCTCTCTCATATGTTTTGCATACCAGGTGGAGTAGTTTTGTCGTGGCTGCATCTCCCAAAGACATCAAACGTTCCGACGGAGTGCCGTCTACTCCAGGGACCGTGTTTCGACTTAGTCTTCCGTGCTCTATTAAATTATACAGCCCCAATATATACTCATTCCACTTCTGAGCTTTGTCTTCTTTGTTTAGTACTGGTTTTCCATCTGAGCTCTTGACAGACATAGAGCTGCTTCGGTTTTCTCCAAATGCCTGCATAATTTTCCTATAGGCGGCTTCTACACACTTCACAAAAGTTTTGCATCATCTCGGTTCCGAGAGTTCCGGAACCTGTACAGAAAATTGGAATAGAGATCAACATAAACATCATTTCCGCCCTTCTTATTGCTCATGAAAACCACACATTGGATGTTGTACCACCATACTGCGAGACCTTCAGAGGTTGTGGTCCAGATTGCTGTACATATCGGTATCTCTAATACCCAGTAGCAAGTCCTCTTGCATTGATGCATGCCTGTTTTCGTCGTGGCATACTATCACATGATCATCAAGGCACTGTTGGTCTATTTTGTCCCACTCCTCAACGGCGATTCGGCGAAGATCCTTCGGAATAGTTGGTGGGTCAGGTCGTCCATAAACAGCCCTTTTCAATCTATCGCAGGCATGTTCGATAGGGTTCATGTCTGAAGAACATGCTGACCTGGCCACTCTAGTCGAGTGATGTCGTTATCCTGAAGAAAGTCATTCACAAGATGTGCATGATCGGGGCGCGAATTGTCGTCCATGAAGACGAATGTCTCGCCAATATGCTGCCGATATGGTTGCACTATCGATCGGAGGATGGCATCCACGTATCGTACAGCCGTTACGGCGCCTTCCATGACCACCAGCGGCGTACGTCGGCCCCACATAATGCCATCCCAAAACAGCAGGGAACATCCACTTTGCTGCACTCGCTGGACAGTGTGTCTAAGGCGTTCAGCCTGAACGGGTAGCCTCCAGATGCATCTCCAACGATTGTCTGGTTGAAGGCATATGCGACACTCTTTAGTGAAGAGAACGGAGTACTAATCATGACCGGTCCGTTCAGCATGTTGTTGGGCCCATCTGTACCGCACTGCATAGTGTCGTGGTTTCTAATATGGACCTCGTCATGGACGTCGGGTGGAAAGTTACGCATCACGCAGCCTACTGCGCACAGTTTGAGTCGTAACACGACGTCCTATGGTTGCACGAAAAGCATTATTCAACATGGTGGCGTTGCTGTCAGGGTTCCTCCGAGCCATAATCCGTAGGTAGCGGTCATCCACTGCAGTAGTAGCCCTTGGCGGCCTGAGCGAGGCATGTCATCGACAGTTACTGTCTCTCTGTATCTCCTCCATGTCCGAACAACATCACTTTGTTTCACTCCGAGACGCCTGGACACTTCCCTTGTTGAAACCCCTTCCTAGCACAAAGCAACGATGCGGATGCGATCTAACGACGGTATTGACCGTCTAGACATGGTTGAACTACAGACAACACGAGCCGTGTACCTCCTTTGTGGTGGAATGATTGGAACTGATCGGCTATCGAACCCCATCCATCTAATAGGCGCTGCTCATACATGGTTATTTACATCTTTGGGCGGGTTTAGTGACATATCTGAACAGTCAAAAGGACTGTGTCTGTGATACAATATCCACAGTCAACGTCTCAGTAGTTTTGGGAACCGGAGTGATGCAAAACTTTTTTTAATGTGTGTATTTTTGCCCTAGTTATATATGTTTCTAAAGACCTGTGTCTGTTCTCTAGCCATTATTGCTCATCAGTTTTTCACTTTCTGTCAGTCTAATATTTTAGACATCTGTATTCCCTTTTGACTGCTTCGTTTGCTGCATTTCTGTATTATCTCCTTTCATCAGTGATATTCAATATCTCCTGCGATATCCAAGGGTTTCTACTAGGCCTTGCCTTTTTACCTGTTTGATTCTCTGCCTCCTTCACTTTTTCGTCTTTCATAGCAACCCATTCGTATGGTACTGTACTCATTTCCTATGTTGTAGTGAATCGTTGCGTGATGCTCCCTCCGAAACTCTCAACAACCTCTCCTTCTTCCAACTTATCCAGGATCCACCTCCTTAATTTTCTACCTTTATGAAATTTCTTCAGTTTTAAGCAACAGTTCATAACGAATAAATGAAGGTCAGAGTTCACATCTGCCCCTGGGAATGTCATACAGTTTAAAATCTGGTTTCGAAATATCTGTCTTACCATTATACCGTATAATCAATCTGAAGTCCGCCCCCGGTAGCTGAGTGGTCAGCGTGACAGACTGTCAATCCAAAGGGCCCGGGTTCGACTCCCGGTTGGGTCGGAGATTTTCTCCGCTCAGGGACTGGCTGTTGTGTTGTCCTAATCATCATCATTTCATCCCCATCGACGCGCAGGTCGCCGAAGTGGCGTCAAATCGAAAGACCTGCACCAGGCGAACGGTCTACCCGACGGGAGGCCCTAGCCACACGACATTTCATTTCATCAATCTGAAACCTTCCGGGGTCTCCAGGGCTCTTCCACGCAACCTTCTCTCAAGATTCTTAAACCAAGTGTTAGCGATGATTAAGGAGTAGCCAGGAGTAGTATAGCAGCAAACTGTTTCCGTTCGAAATCTGGACAAAAGCAAATAATTAATCTGCGCAAATAGTCTGTAAACGTGTATTTACTCACATTTGATCAAACCAGAAGCACAGTCCGTAAGCGTAGTGCAATGTAGACGTCAACACTCGGTACACTGTTGGAATGCCGTAATGCCACGACGCTATGTAGTCTGCTCTCTACCTCACAACGAACTCGCCACGGGGCTTTTTTCTTAAAATAAAAAGAAAGAGAGAGAGAAGCCCCATCGCTTATGCAGCTATCACCACTTCTCGGTGACAGCGTAAGGTTTAGTTGTTTCCTCTTTATTTGTAATGTCTCATTTCTAATTTTTTTTATTCACCTAATGCCCTAGGGACTCTGTACCGATTCCAGGGTTCTGCTCTGGTAGTACCTACTTCTCAGATGTGACGTATGACATGTCAGAGTTGGTCTAATTTCTCATGAACTTTTTATGGGCCGGCCGGGGTGGCCGAGCGGTTCTAGACGGTACAGTCTGGCACCGCGCGACCGCTACGATCCCAGGTTCGAATCCTGCCCCGGACATGGATGTGTGTGATGTCAAAATGGCTCTGAGCACTATGCGACTTAACTTCTGAGGTCATCAGTCGCCTAGAACTTAGAACTAATTAAACCTAACTAACCTAAGGACATCACACACATCCATGCCCGAGGCAGGATTCGAACCTGCGACCGTAGCGGTCACCCGGTTCCAGACTGCAGTTCCTAGAACCGCACGGCCACTCCGGCCGGCTGTGTGATGTCCTTAGGTTAGTTAGGTTTAAGTAGTTCTAAGTTCTAGGGGACTGATGACCGCAGAAGTTAAGAGCCATTTGTACCAATTATTTTTGGACCTGAGTTTGATTATTCCCACAAGAGGTTTCATATTGAGCTCCTCGTGCAGTTTCTGAATCCGCGTGTGTCGTGAAGCCCTTTGTATATACCGAAGGCCTTTTTTTTTTTTCAAATACCTGTATATGCTGTATTTGGATCTTGGTAGCGAGGCCCCATGATGTGCTCCCATTAAGATTTTTTATTGTACAGTTGCATTTTAGGGACTGACTTTTGGTAATACGTAGAGCTCCCTACTGTGGAACAGAGGCATCAGTTCCCTAACCATGCCAGAGACTTCAAGCTTTACCTCTTGCACGAATCTGTGGAAGAAAATGTGCCTGTCCGTTGTAACACACAGGTACATGACAGTTGAGCTCCATTGCCCCTACCGAGCGAGGTGGCGCAGTGGTTAGCACACTGGACTCGCATTCGGGAGGACGACGGTTCAATCCCGTCTCCAGCCATCCTGATTTAGGTTTTCCGTGATTTCCCTAAATCGTTTCAGGCAAATGCCGGGATGGTTCCTTTGACAGGGCACGGCCGATTTCCTTCCCAATCCTTCCGTAACCCGAGCATGCGCTCCGTCTCTAATGACCTCGTTGTCGACGGGACGTTAAACACTAACCACCACCACCACCATCCATTGCCCCTGGATAGTAAGTTTTCTGTCTAGTCGTAGGTCTTTTTTACTAAAGCACATTGCTGTTGTTTTGTCTGGGTTAATCTTGTTATGTCTTCACCACTCTATGGTGAGCTTCAATTGTGTCTGTAGTCTTTTGATGTTGGCGTTATGGAGGCGTCCACTCTTACAGTACGCAGTGTCATCAGCGGACTGTGCCAGTTGAACATCTGCAATCTTCGGCATGTCGTTGACGTATATTATAAACAAGAGCGATGACAAGACGCCACGGCTACCGAAGCGCTGTCCTACACCCAGTCTGTAGTCTGCAGAGGTCGCCAGCCGGTGGAGGCAGGGCCAGCGGGCATTACCCCTCGTGACTGCTGTCGGCGTCCACCGAAATCTCTCGAAGTGCTACCAACTGTCGTCGGAAGCAGACCCCTGTGGTATCGATGGCAACCACTGCTTATTCTTTCATTCCTTTCCTCGGTCGGTATCCTCCTAACATTTTCCCTCCTGTCTTTTCCTACTGTCAAATTACAGTCTCGCATCACATTTAAATATTCCTCTCTTCTATCTCGTAACTATCGGAATAATTTCTTCTATCTCATCATACATTCTTCCAATCTGTTGACCATCTGCCGAGTTATTTGGAATATAAACTTGTGCTACAGTAGTAATGGTTGGCTTTGTGACTATTTTGGCTACTATAATGCGTTCACTATGCTGTTCATAGTAGCTGACCCACATTCCTATTTTCTTATCCCTTTCGCTGCTGCAGACGTGCTCTGTATTCTGTGCTGAGGCGTCTTTCGTTATGTCCGTCCTGCTAGCCAAATGTTAGTGGCCTCTGCTAAGAGACAGAGTTCCAGCCGATATGAAATACTTATCATCCAATTTTTCGAAAACTACTAAGTGAAAAAATTTGGTTTTGTACATCTTACAATCTGATAGCTTCATTCAATAAAACACAGAATTATTTTTCGTTATCCGTCACACTTACTGGGTTGCATCAAACTATTGCACGAAATTTTAAGGAGTTCACAGAGGTACAAACGCATTGCATAAGCATTGCGTATAGTTGCTTTTAGCTCATACATTGCAGTGAATGAAATGTAGATAAGATATCGCAATTTTATTTAAAATTGAGGGCAGAACGCTATATCGTTTCACGACGTGTCCATACACTCGTCCTACCCAATCCCTAAAACTTCTGAAACGAAAGCGTGTGTTAAACTGGGCCAATTGGTAAGTGTCTAATTCAATGAATAAAAAGGAAAGAGGAATAAAGTATGTCGGCAGAAAATTTTATCGAAGTAATATCTGTAATAGAGGCTTAGGAATTCTTTGACAGCTACAAGTAGTGGGGCTGACTGCACGTAAGTACATTCTGCATTGCACGCGTATCTCTGCATGTGTCACATTCAGGGTCACCACCTCCCCTCCCTCCCCCACTCCTGCCCACCACTCATCTCACCTCCTTATCTAGGTCAGTTGAGTGACTTCAAAACTGCGCGAAGGGGACTGATGACCTCAGATGTTAAGTCCCATAGTGCTTAGAGCCATTTGAACTGAAGGAAATTCAAATGGGAGTTGTCCTATTGGTTGTGGATACGAGCACAGCCTGAATGGCTGCCAAATCTCCAAACTGCTCACTTTGCAGCAGTGCGGTGTTGCTGCTAATAAAGTTCCACTCATCCTGTGGTGAATCTCTTCTCACAAGCTCGCCTCAGCTGGAAAAAGAATATAGAAAAAACAGCTCTACATCTCGTAACCACAAGTCGCGCTAAAATTTGTTTTGTTGGTGGAAGGTTAATAATGATTAAATGGAAGTATTTATGTGTATAAAATTTCACTCTATTACGGTATACTTGCGTACACCGGTCACTATCAAGCCTTATTTCAAACTCTAAAAAGTCTCAAAAGTCCATACACACATATCATTCACAACCATAGCCAGTTTATGGTAATTATTGGTTATCCTTCACAGAAAGTTTACGAACGGATTGTTTCTTTTAGAACAGCTCGCTTATGTTTGCTATAATCTGTCTCACGTAACAAAATGTTCACGTTCACAAGTAAGCAGCACGCCATGCGATATTTTGTTATTTAAAATGTCACCAAAAGTTATCAATTTCACACGATGCATTAAATCGAACTCTCTTCCACACTTCATGGCACTTCTCAAACATTTTGGTACCGAAATATCACAATACTTACAATTTTCATTCGAGACCTACAATAAGTGTGATCACTATGAGATCCAAGCCCCGACTCTACTCATCTCTCCACACAAAAAATTTTCTAGTTCCCAAAATATACACAAATACGCTAATTTCTTATTGGCAGAGAAACATCACAGCCAATCAGAAAGGAGCACCAAACCCGCTCAAACCCGTGCATATATACAGAACCAATCAAAATTTGTCACAGAATCATAACAGTAAATTAACATGAATAAATACTGAAAACCCTAAAATATAAAACTAACCCCCTCTTAAAGAAACTGCATCACCAAAATCATAAGTTCATTTTCCCAATACCATTAACTGACGAAGTAGTTTATAACAAATACCCCAGTACGACTGACTACCGGTTACGTTATTTTCGAATATATCCCATGGGACCAGTTACTTCAATGTATAGTGTAAAAACTTAGCGTAAAACAGTATTTCACATTCACACTTACCTAACAAAACACAGTTACAATAGTAATTAACAAACAATTAGAGAATTAAACAAACAGAACTGCATATAAGAATGACAGTATTTTGACTGCAATGTCAGTGTCGGTCATCTAGTGACCTCTACAAAATCGCATAGAAACTATATACACTCGGACATCTGACACCACCTGTCCTGCGCGTGACTCATACTGCACGCCTGTTCACAGATCTCCGATCTAAACAGGCGCGATGCAAGGTGCTGCGCCTCAACTTGCGCTATCGACTATCGTCTTAATATAAACAATGATACCTCAGTTGTAAAGCAACCTACTTTTTGGCCGGTGCCCTTATATAAACAATGACATCACTGTCATGCTTATGCAAGTCTAATTTGGGACTCTAATGTAAACAGACCAATCACTTGGCTATGACCAAACTATAAACAGCGACGTCAATTGGTATTGGACACAAACAACTCATGTGAGCTCTTAAGTTACGTTTAAGGAAGTGTAATGTATGACCCTAATACAAACAAACCGTTTTTTCTTTTTTTTCCAAGTTGCCATCTCCCCTCCTCCCTTCCCCCCTTCCCCGTCCTCCATCCACCACTTCTCTAGGTCAGTTGGGTGACGTAAAAATGGAGAGAAATTCATGGGAGGTGCTATCCTAAAGATTAAGCATTGTAGCATACCTCACCTATAATTTATCATCCAATTAACGTTTTGTTATAATTTATGTCGCCATTATCTTAATTGCTATAAATTATGTTATTCCAATTACCTTAATTAATATAATTTATGACCCACTATAAAAATATAGCTGCCTCTATATTTACATCACTCTAACATTAATTTCTATGACTCAATGAGGTCACTGTATTTTCTCCAATGTATGACCATAAGCCATTTACATTTATATTTCGTGGCAATTTGTTACAATTTTGGAGCTATTTGTTATCATTTCTGCCCACTTTCTCTCACACTCCAGTATATGACCATCTTCCATTTCAGTATTTACTGTTTTGAGCATTTACTTACAGTTTTGTGGCAGTTTGTTGAGAGTTCTTCTGGAACCACCTTCCATTTGTATATTTACAGTTTCGAGGCAGTCGCTTACAGTTTATGATCTATTTCCTACATTTTGCCAGTTTTCTTCCAGTACTACAAATACCCACTTTCCAAAATCGTCATACTAAGGCACACATAAATATGAGACTTTGAATGTGTAACAACTACCACAATATATTATTTAAACACGTACACTTTTGTTATGTACAAATTACACAGGTATTCCACGTTTCTAAATAATTTCCCAGGATTGTGCTGCCAGCAACACTTCCAGATGCATAGGACAGGAATAATAACGACATCTCTATTATTAACAACCAAAAATGCGAGAGAGTTTCATCCATGGTCATCGATGTGTGTTCTAAGTACACAGCAATACGACAGCCGAGTACCAGTGATCACTGCCACCGCCATTGTGGTCTTCCTACTACAATACTAGCGGGTGCGGTACAAACTATAGCCTCATGGCCCAGCAACTGTTCCGATAGGTGCATGGCAGGTGGCGTTCCATGCGCCCCCATGTGTGTTCAAACAATTAACTGCGTGCCCCGTCTCCCCCAACCACCGACAGCGGTCTCTATCTTCTTCAAGCCAGCACGCAGATCACCCCAATCAGCAACATTGGGGCCACTGTAACGTAGATAGGCGGGGTCTAATAATTTTTTGTATAGCTGATTTCTTAGTTGTTGAGGATATGTCCAGAAATGAGATGTCATTAACATTCCAGCTTCCTGACGTACTATTCCTACCAGTATAGAGCTATACAAACACTTTGGTTGAAAATATGAAGTGTATGAAACTGCAGGTACAGTTATAACAATGGACTGCAACAACCACACTCAAGGTCATGAGTCTCCACTAGAGACACTAGCTGGACTTTCTCTCCCTAATTTCAACGTATCTTCTGGTACCCGCCGCCCCCCCCCCCCCTCCTCCCCACCTACTCTCTCCAAGCAGCAAACAAAAGCTACCTATTTTTCGTTCTGAAGACTGAACTTCTGCTACTACCATCATTTAGCGCCTATCCTGTCAATTTAAAAACGGTATGTGGAAGAAATGCCTGTCGGTAAACCTCCGTATTAGCTCAAACTTTTCGTGAGACGTATGTCCCAGTAAGTACAATGTTGCCTGAGTCTTCTTCGAAAGCAAGCTCTAGAAATTTTAACACTAAGCGTCTCATTGATGATACACAGTCTTTTTTGCAGTGACTACCACTGGACTCCGTTTAGCATCTCCATAATGATTTCACGAAGAAACGTGCTTCCCTTCCCTGTGTCTTTTATTAATCCTGCCTTATAAATGACCCAGGTTGACGAGCAGTACTTAAAACTTGCTGAAATAAGTGTTCATTCGTGGATAAGTTTCACGGCTGGCAAAGCTTATAGGTGACAGTGTAGTGGGTAGTGGTGGGATCACTCATGGAAAAATTCCTGTAGTAGTTGGTGTTAGAGGTACACCTTTTTAAGACTAAAGCCAGGTGATAGGTATACCGGCTTAAAGGAAGTCCTTCTAAGTAATGGCTCACCTTCAGAGGATGTCATATTTCCAAGTAGAAAAGGAATTATCATATTTCATCAAAATATAAGCGGTGTTAGAGATAAAGTTAGTGAACTGCTTACGGATGTTGACTCTGAAATTATTGGTATGTCGGAGCACCACTTAAATAATTTGACAATTCAGAGGCTTCCTTTACCAAGATACAGATTATCTGGCTGTCTTTCAAGGAGTTCCTTGCGGGGTGGGGAGTCGCTATGTGCGTAAAAAACAGTATTCCATTTGAGTCCATACAAATATCACGGCTCTGCACTGAACAGATATTTGAATGTTGCGCAGGGGCAGTTGAATTTAATGAAACTAAACTTCTAATTGTTTTTGTTTATAGGTCCCCTAACTCTGACTTCAGAGCACTGCTGCTCAAGCTAGAGAGGGCTCTTGATTCATTTTGTAGGAATTAGCAAAAATTAGTTATATGTGGTGACTTCAGTATAAATTTTGTTTATGATGGTGCAAGAAAAAGGATGTTGGTAGATCTCCTAAATTCATATGATCTGATGCAGACTGTGTTTTTTCCAACTAGGGTGCAGGGGAACAGTAGCACAGACATAGACAATATTTTTATTCAATCTTCATTACTAGATGGGCATTCTGTTAGTAAAAGCGTGAATGACCTTTCAGACCATGATGCACAAATTTTAATACTAAAAGGCTTTTGTACTCAAAAACAAATGTCACATGTAATTAAAAACAGCAATAGAGAGTTTTTTAAACCTTGTCAAGTAACAAGAGTGGCAGGATGTTTATAGTGCCCATAACATAGATGATAAATACAATGCTTTCATTAACACATTTCTCGTGCTCTTTGAAAGTTGCTTTCCATTAGAACGTTCTAAACGGGGTACTAGCATAAATAAAATAGGCAGCCTGGGTGGCTGACTAGTGGGATAAGGGTATCATGTAGAACAAAGCGGGAATTATATCAAAATGTTAGAAGTAGTCACAATCAAGCTGCAGTAGCCCATTACAAACAGTATTGTAAGTTGCTTAAAAAGATTATTAGGAAGGGAAAGAGTATGTGGTATGCAAAGAGAATAGCTAATTCACAGGATAAAAGTAAAACCATATGGTCAGTTGTGAAGGAAGTGTCTGGTCAGTAGCACAAGGTCGACCATATAAAATCAGTTCACAGTAAAAATATTACTTTTACTGATAAATCGGATATATGTACAGTATTTAGAGATCATTTTCTGAGCATTGCTGGTGATTTACATAAAAATTTAGCTTCTACAGGGAATCATATAACTCTCTTGGAAAATGCCTTTCCGAGATTGATGTCTGAAATACTCGTCTGTGATAAAAACAAGGGGGAGATTGAGTCAATAATTAAATCATTGAAGACTAAGGACTCTGATGGTTATGATGGAGTGCCTAGCAGAATGTTAAAGTACTGTGCTGCACATGTTAGCCCTGTATTTAGACATATTCGTAATTTTTAATTTAGGAATGGTAAGTTTCCTGAACGCTTAAAGTACTCAGTAGTAAAGCCGCTTTATAAAAAGGGAGAAAGGGATAATGTAGACAATTTTAGACCTATTTCTATGCCATCAGTGTTTGTAAAGTTATTGAAAAGGCTGTGTATGTAAGGATAATTGATCACTTCATATCACACGATTTGCTATCAAATGTACAGTTCGGCTTTAAAAGTCGTATAATAACTGAAACTACTATATTCTCTTTTCTCCAAGTACTGGATGGGTTAAACAAAAAGTTTCGAATGCTAGGCATATTTTTTGATTTAACTAAGGTGTTTGATTGTGTTGATCACAAAATATTGCTCCAGAAGTTGGACCATTGCGGAATATTGGGAGTAGCTCACAACTGGTTCACCTCTTACTTTAGCAACAGGCAGCAAAAGGTCATTATTCACAATGTTGAGAATGGCTTTGATGTGGGGTCTGAGTGGGGTACAGTCAAGTGGGGGGTGCCCCAGGGATCAGTGTTGGAGCCACTCCTGTTCCTTATTTATGTAACTGATGTGCCCTCTATTGTTGCAGGTAACTCTAAAATATTTCTGATTGCTGATGACACTACCTTGCTAGTAAAGGATATTGTGTGCAACATTGGCTCGGTTTCAAACAGTGTAGTTCATGATCTAAGTTCATGGCTTGTAGAAAATAAACTAACGCTAAATCACAGTAAGACTCAGTTTTTACAGTTTCTAACATACAATTCAACAAAACCTGCCGTTTTAATTTCACAGAATGGGCATATGATTAGTGAAACTGAACAATTCAAATTTCTGGGTGTTCAGATAGATAGTAAACCGTCGTGGAAAGCCCATGTTCTGGATCTTGTTCAAAGACTTAATGCTGCCATTTTTACTATTCGATCGGTATCTGAAGTGAGTGATCGTTCGCCACGAAAATTAGTCTACTTCGCTTATTTTCATTCGGTTATGACGTATGGTATTACATTCTGAGGTAACTCTTCCCATTCAAAAAGGATATTTTTGGCTCAGAAACAGGCGGTTCAGGCAATAATAAGTTGCGTAAGTCCACGAACCTCTTGTCGATCCCTGTTCAAGAGTCTGGGATTTTGACATTGGCCTCTCAATATATATATTCCTTATCGTCATTTATTGTTAACAATATTACCTTATTCCGAAGAACAAGCAGCTTTCACTCAGTTAATACTCGGCGGGAATCAAAGGTGCATTTGGATCGGACTTCCTTTTATCCTATGCAGTTCTTCTTAGCGCATTTCGCTACAGCCTACTGACGTTGCCATCCTTCTATAACGTCGTCTACAAATAGTCTACATCTACATATATACGAATATTCTATAACCAGCAGTGCAGTGCATGACGGAGAGTGGATCAAACAGTATTATATATTTTCTGTCCTGTCCCACTCTCACATACTGATCGAGGAAATATGTTTGTCTATATGCCTCTGTTAATGACCTAATCTGTTTCACCTTATCTGACGATTGCTGTGCCGTATATACAGTGGTGATGGAATAATGCCGAAGCAGTCCACGTTGCCTACTTTTTTTTCTAAACTTACCCAGTTGTATTTCGTGAGAATCACGTTGTGTTTTCCCTGAGGATTCCCAAAGCTTTTCTTCTGTTACGTATTCAAATGAAGTATACTGACGTAATACAGTCCTAGCAGGCACTAGCAAACAGCCCCAAAACTATAACTAACTGCCTCAAAATTGTAAATATAGAAATGGAGGGTGGTCCTACATTGGAATACCAGAGAAAGTCTGCAAAAATTCTAACAAACAGGCCAAAAATTGCGAAAAAATGCTACAAATCTAATGTGGTAATACATTGGAGAAAATGCTATGATGTCATTAAATTGTAATAAGTAATGTAAGTGTGACATAAATACAGAAGCAGCCATGTTTATATAGTGGGTCATAAATTATATTCATTAAGATAAGTGGAATAATATAATTTATAGTAATTAAGATAACAGGAAATATAGTGATAAGCAAATTTGGTAATAAATTGTAGGTGACATACAGTACTATTCCTCATCTTGTGAATTTCCCACAATTTTTATATCACCCAGTAGACCTTGAGAACAATTTGTTTACACTGGGGTCATAAATTACACTCACAGAGACATAACTTAAGAGCACACATGCATGGTTTGGGGTCAAGACCAAGTGTCATCATTGTTTATAGTAGGGTCATTGTTTATAGTGAGCAGTCTGTTTACACTAAACTCTTAAATCAGACTTGCATAAACGTAACACTGATGTCATTCTTTATATAATAGCACCAGCGAGGCTAGTGATTCGTTTACGCGAGTGATGCCATTGTTTATATTAGGCCAATAGGCAAAGTGAGTGGTTTGGAGATCTGGCAGCCATGCAGGCTGCGCTTGTATCCACAACCAACAGGAGAACGCCCACTGGAATTTCCTTCCGTTTTTAAACAACCCCATTGGACTAGAGATGTGGGAGAGGGAAGAAAGGGTGGGAAGGGGGTGACCTTGAATGTGACATGTGTTTGTTCCCATAAACAGATCTGGCAACAATACAGGCTGCACTCATGCACAGTCAGCCACACTACTGCTGTGCTTCTGGTGAATATGGTGTCAGTATCAAGTGATTAATTAAGGTTTGAGTGTTCTGAAATTATCGCATCTCTGTCTCCTTGAGATATTCGATATTATGTGCCAGCTTATTCCTCGTAATCGCCGCTAAAGTTGTTGATATATCTGAGTATATTAAGACGGCATGCAGACCTTGCGTCTCCCTTTCATAGATATTGAGAGAGAGAGAGACAGAGAGAGAGAGAGAGAGAGAGAGATAGAGAGAGAGAGAGCAGCTGTAATGGGAAGACAGTGGGTTCACAGTTGGGTGCATGGTGTTTCAAGTTCTCGTTCCATCAGCGAGATTTAGATTTTCTGTTGATTCCGTAAATCGCTTAAGGGGAATGCCGGAATGGTGCCCTTGAAAACGTCACTGGTCGTTCCCGTCTCTCCTCTTCCACAATCCGAACTTGCGGTCTGTCTTTAGTGAGTTTGTCTTCACGAGGAAGTTTAATCCTAATCTACCTTTGTTAGATTATTCAAAAACTCACCCCAGCGATTATTTTTATAAAACGTGAATTTCCCACTCCCTCGTTAAAGACATGGTGAAAAAAAGTTACTACTTGTGCATCGATAGTGACGGAGTGAAATACGAAATAGACCACACCAGAGACGAAAGAAACTCATGCCCGAATCATGTCTTCATGTTGAAATACATAACTTTTAAGTATATACTTAGGATGAATGGAGTTCAACTAAGCAACGTAATCGGACTGCGCCTAAATTCTAAGATTGAGTGTTTTCTAGTACCTTACTTCCAATGTAAGATTCAATAACGAATGAATGTTTCCAAAATTTCAAAAAGTCATATTATGCCATAGGTGTCGCCATATACATATGGAATTCTTAAACACTGTAAATATTTAACATCAGGTCTCCGCTCACTGCAAAGCTGCAACCGGCGCGCCCACGTGTTAATCTTAGCAAAAGCTTTCTATCTGATTTTGGTCTGTTGAGTGCTCTCAGAAAAAAACGCGTCCCTCTTACATAAATCAGAACTGAGTTCAAGGAACCAGCTAAAAGTAAATGCAGTTTGAATTTTACTGTCGTGCTTTGAAAAGTAAAAACCTTAAGTTTTCGAAAGTAGGTGGTTAGATCCGCCAATATGCATTTCCTTTTGTTATTTATTTAAGATTTGACTAAACAAAACTTCAGCGTTATACTATTCGTACATTGGCTGTACAGTGTTAGAATGTTCGAGTGCACTGAATAAAATTTCGAATGTTATTATTATGTAATCAGATATCCTTCAGTGATCAAGCTAAAATACGTAACAAATGTTAACACATTTTAAGCACAACACTTCAGATTTGTAGGATATTTTACAAGGCATGAAACCATAAATTAAGTTATATACTAGTTTATATTGTAAAATCATTTCTGAATACCGGCTTACCACGTCTTTAAGAACTTGCCGATGTTCCTGATTGAGAAACTGAAGTGATTTTTATGGGCTCTAATTACGTAATGTTCTCAGCTGTTGTATGAATATGTCCCTCGCAACTTTATTCTTGCTGCATAACAGCAAAAGTTTGTTTTTATCTCCAACATTCACCGTTTCACATTGCTTTCATAGTGATTCTACAAATATACATCAGGAAGTAGCGTAATCATACTGTTCTAACAAACTTCAATGCCTCTACCATCATCATCCTTTCGACTGTCAGTATAAAGTATTGCAGAGTGAGCTAGAACAATTTACCTACTGAGAACATCGAATGCCAAAAGGCTCATCTTATAGGACTTCCGAATTTTTGACCCGTCTGAACATAGTGCTCATGAAATTCCCCACCTTCCATTAAACCTTTGTTAATGAAATCTCGAGCTGTTGATACATAATAACTGCTTTCATGTAGTGGTATAGGGCTCGGCCGGACAATCGAAGCCCTTAGAATATCCCGAGCCTTGTCACTGTAATATAATTCTGCTAATGCTTCTTCGACTTAGCATGGCTGCAAATACCAAAATATTTAAATAACCTGGATGCTCCACAAAGGTCAATCCGGGGTGGAAATATTTATCAGATAGCCGCTGTCTGCAAAGACTCAAAGGTTACTCTGATGCATCTATTAGCAACGCGTTCGTGGGTATAATCCTCATTGTTTCAAGACATACCTCTATACCAAATGCATTTAACTAGTTTATGTAGCAAATGTTAGTGGTGTTACAAAAAATGCTACAGTAATCAATTCAAGATAAGATAACTTCTCCGCACATGAATAGCAAATTGCTTAGTAACATTCCCCACGATACTCGCTACACAAATTGAAAAACAGTAAGTACCGATTTGTAGATTCTAATCACGTTCCTGAAATCGAGTATCTACCTGAGCTGTTTATAGAGATGTTCCAGTTTTATTGCAAATAGTCTATTGACCTGATAACAAACTCTTATAATTCTATTTTCCAAAAATAACACGGCTGGGCATTTCTCTGCTTGTACTGACAACTCGTTGTTGAAAAGCCATTTATTAACACTCTTCATTCTACTACACCTTATTCTACTTGACCTACATATTGGAAGACTGTATAAATGTAGACATCATCGGAAAAGTGATGAACTCAGACTGGATGTTGAACATACATCTGTATTACTCCGTGTGGTAACCTTGATTCATGTGTAAACGGACCTCCTAATTTAGTCTAGTACTTAAAGAAAACATTCGTCTATGGCAGTAAACGATATGTACGACTATGAATTTCTGAGAGTTTCCAAGTACTTCGAGTTCTTCTGCCAACAGATTCACGTGTATGTTATTATAAGCTTCTACAGTGACAGAAAGGCAGCTACTTCAACGTGGTACTGCCCAAACTTTACGTAACAAATCTGTGTACGATTCGTCTATCTTTCCTGGACCCGTATTGAGCTGCTAGAAGCACTTTATGTGTTTCCAGCCACCATGCCAGTCTTTGTACTACTAACACCTCAATGGTTTTTCTGGCACGTGACAAAAATATTATGGAGTGTTGAATCATGGGTTTGCAGAGATCTTCTCCCGGTTTGGGTACAAGGATAGTAATTTGGCGTTTCCAGTCCACAATTTGCATGCATTGTAGACCTATTTATGTTTTCAGCATCTTGTTTATGCGAATGAAGATAAACTACAGGTTATCGGTTGTGATGTACTTTCTTGTCCCTTTCGATTTAATGATCCGGGAAGAAAGTGATAGCAGCTACTATTCCTTTATCAACGAAATATTTTAAGATAAATTTCATTGTTTTCGGCGGTATCAACTTCTTTATTAGAAAACATTACACTTTTTCTCCAGCACTCAGTATGCTATAGGGTTCCGTAGCTAAAATACAGCAAATTATATTAGAGTTAATTTAAAAAATAACGTTTGGAGAGAGAGAGTTTTCCCAAAATGGGAAAGGTTGTGATTAGCCTAAAATTACGGCTACTCAAGAGGATTCTTCCAATATTGTCTGACTGCTTCGGTTTAGAATGATGCCAGGATCTATAGGTAAGTATTCTTTGCAGTGAAATTCATACCCCTCTTGAGTTTATTATTATATTCTTGAACTGTCTCCAGCAGTAGACATATGCACAAGTAAGTAACGAATCGTTTCGAATATATTTTAAAAGCGTATTTTTTATCCTTGTTTGCCTAAAGTAGCTGAATATTATGCGCAAAACATGGACGGATCCCGTAACGAAGTACTCGCGTTATCCTAACTGAATGACACAATGATAACTGTCCCTACATTTCGCAATCTGTTACGAAATGCAAATTATTCATTTTCAAAGGATTTTCTTTCCTTTGAGCCTGAAATACTTGTGACGTTAGCAGTGTGTGTAGAATATGTAGTTACTCCTTTGCTTACTGACCTTTTCGAAAAATGCGCCAGCCTTTGTCATAATATGTCTAAGTAATGATACTTATAGTAAATCCCTTAGATCTTTGCGATACTTCACTCACTTTGCTGACGCTCATGTCTTCCAGAAATTGTTCACGTATTTCGAATTCCAAACGAAATTTAAAATTAGTAATTTTTTGCAGTAATTGTCTTTTCATTATATTTACAAATTTTAATCAGAAACTGTGATTTAAAATCAATCATTGGACTGTCACTGCTTCGTAATATGTGACAAACGCGAAAAAAAGTTCTCATTCGCAAGTAGGCAGCTAATTTTCATGGCCGGCTTTCACATCACTTTGATGATGTTCTGCACCAAAAACTCCTCCATTTATCAAATAAATACGGGTACTAATCTAATTTTCTCTGTCGATAGCATTTCATGTCTGAATTACGTGTCATGGGACATGGGCCCTATTAAAACCGTAATAGCAAAGAGTGAATGTTAACAATTAACTTTCTTCTCATACCCTGCACTTTCGTAGCTTCTTGAAATTCTAGATATTAGTACCAGCGACGCAACCGTACATGTATAATGAAACAGTTACCTGGTATTGGGAACAAGCAGAACGTAAAAGACGTTCGCGCGTGGCCCACTTTCTACTGTTAGTTAATACCACACACAAGTCACGTACCTGTGAAAATACTCTCGTGTTCCCTACTTCAGATAAAATCTTTATACAAAGCTTCAACTGCATAATCAGGTGGGCTACACTGAGAAAGAAATTACTTTGCATTATAATGCGAAACAGTAATATTATAGAAGTACATATCGTCTGTCGCTACGTGTACCACTTCTAATAACATAATCGCTAATATCTGGACTTTTGTGTACCTTAACTTCTCGTCTCTACGGTTCTTGTTAGAGGTTACGACGATGTACCAGCAGTGTTGACAGCGCACATGCAAATCGCAAAGGTGTAGCGTTTCTGTTTATATTTCGACAGTTGAGATTGTGGCTGGTTTTAATTAATGTTAATATTCAAGAGACGCACACAAACGTCTATATATCACTCTTAGTTTCTGTTAATGATAGCGCCACTATTATGGAAGATGGAGAGCTGGTTTTATCCTCTACACGTCAGCCAATCCCGAGCGAGATGTGAGACCAATCAACGTAACGTTAGGGTTTCGATTTAAATATCAATCCTGTCTTCCTGATGAAGATTTAATACATAGTACATTAATAACTCTAGCCGGATATCGCGCTGGAGTCTTTAATAAAAACACGCACTCTCATGAGCAACCACTAGAGAAGATAAACTTCTTTGCCAAGATAGCTAATAACAACCTTTACTCTCAATAACCGGATTCGGTCAGTGTTACCATCTTCAGATCCGGGTCGCATTTATACAGTGATACAGTGTAACTATATACAAAACAATTGTAATATACGGTATCAGTTACAATATAAAGGAAAACCAGAAACAATACATACCTCGGCAAACAGGTTATTGCATATTTCTAACAATTGTAGTGAGCGCACTCTTTCTCATGAATTGGAGGGCATGGACCTTGGCGGGGACCTAGAAACGACGGAGAGTCTTCGCCCTGCCGTAGTCCCACAACAGGCCACAGCAGTCCACCCAGCCCACCGCCGCCGCCCCACACCGAACCCAGCAGGGTTATTGTGCGGTTTGACCCCCAGTGGACCCCCCCTTCCCCCCCCCCCCCCCCCCCTGAGGACCGTCTCTTACCAGAGTGGTAGAGTAATTACGGTGTACGCGTACGTGGAGACAGTGTTTGCGCACAATCGCCAACATAGTGTAACTGATGAGGAATAAAGGGAACCAGCTCCCTTTCTCCGAGGCAGATGGAAAACCGCCTTAAAAACCACCCACAGGCTGGCCGGCACACCGGACCCGTGCCGGGGACCGGCACGACTTCCCGCTCGGGAAGCAGCCCGTTAGACCGCGCGGCTAGCTGGGCGGGTAACTACACTCCTGGAAATGGAAAAAAGAACACATTGACACCGGTGTGTCAGACCCACCATACTTGCTCCGGACACTGCGAGAGGGCTGTACAAGCAATGATCACACGCACGGCACAGCGGACACACCAGGAACCGCGGTGTTGGCCGTCGAATGGCGCTAGCTGCGCAGCATTTGTGCACCGCCGCCGTCAGTGTCAGCCAGTTTGCCGTGGCATACGGAGCTCCATCGCAGTCTTTAACACTGGTAGCATGCCGCGACAGCGTGGACGTGAACCGTATGTGCAGTTGACGGACTTTGAGCGAGGGCGTATAGTGGGCATGCGGGAGGCCGGGTGGGCGTACCGCCGAATTGCTTAACACGTGGGGCGTGAGGTCCCCACAGTACATCGATGTTGTCGCCAGTGGTCGGCGGAAGGTGCACGTGCCCGTCGACCTGGGACCGGACCGCAGCGACGCACGGATGCACGCCAAGACCGTAGGATCCTACGCAGTGCCGTAGGGGACCGCACCGCCACTTCCCAGCAAATTAGGGACACTGTTGCTCCTAGGGTATCGGCGAGGACCATTCGCAACCGTCTCCATGAAGCTGGGCTACGGTCCCGCACACCGTTAGGCCGTCTTCCGCTCACGCCCCAACATCGTGCAGCCCGCCTCCAGTGGTGTCGCGACAGGCGTGAATGGAGGGACGAATGGAGACGTGTCGTCTTCAGCGATGAGAGTCGCTTCTGCCTTGGTGCCAATGATGGTCGTATGCGTGTTTGGCGCCGTGCAGGTGAGCGCCACAATCAGGACTGCATACGACCGAGGCACATAGGGCCAACACCTGGCATCATGGTGTGGGGAGCGATCTCCTACACTGGCCGTACACCACTGGTGATCGTCGAGGGGACACTGAATAGTGCACGGTACATCCAAACCGTCATCGAATCCATCGTTCTACCATTCCTAGACCGGAAAGGGAACTTGCTGTTCCAACAGGACAATGCACGTCCGCATGTATCCCGTGCCACCCAACGTGCTCTAGAAGGTGTAAGTCAACTACCCTGGCCAGCAAGATCTCCGGATCTGTCCCCCATTGAGCATGTTTGGGACTGGATGAAGCGTCCTCTCACGCGGTCTGCACGTCCAGCACGAACGCTGGTCCAACTGAGGCGCCAGGTGGAAATGGCATGGCAAGCCGTTCCACAGGACTACATCCAGCATCTCTACGATCGTCTCCATGGGAGAATAGCAGCCTGCATTGCTGCGAAAGTTGGATATACACTGTACTAGTGCCGACATTGTGCATGCTCTGTTGCCTGTGTCTATGTGCCTGTGGTTCTGTCAGTGTGATCATGTGATGTATCTGACCCCAGGAATGTGTCAATAAAGTTTCCCCTTCCTGGGACAATGAATTCACGGTGTTCTTATTTCAATTTCCAGGAGTGTATATACATAGTTATTCACCACATACATCTGCCTTAAGCTACTCACAACAGAGCTCATCATTGAAGCCGGCCGCTACTAGACTGGTAGGCGTGACCACTAAAGGATAGTCGTTGACATCTGGACTGACATGAATTGCCAGTGTAACGTGTATATTCTTTCCAAAAATAATTTATGTGATCACAATGTGCTAGCCAAAACTTTGACAAAAATAAATACAAATCTACGTTTACAAAATTAATGACAGACTAAACAATTATTCTTATAGCGTTCATTATGCAACGTATCTAAGTAAAACCTGAATGCATATTGCCGGCCGCGGTGGTCTAGCGGTTCAGGCGCTCAGCCCGGAACCGCGCGATTACTACGGTCGCAGGTTCGAATCCTGCCTCGGGCATGGATGTGTGTGATGTTCTTAGGTTAGTTAGGTTTAAGTAGTTCTAAGTTCTAGGAGACTGGTGACCACAGATGTTAAGTCCCATAGTGCTCAGAGCCATTTGAACCATTTTTGAATGCATATTTGGCACAGCTTGCGACGGTTCTGTACGGTTACTGCTGAGTAGTTGCTCTGTCTAGCAGCTTCCCATATGAGCAAACCATTTGCAACTTTACCTGATATTGCTCGTACCTTAGGTACATGGGCTGTGCACGGTTCTGTTTAAAAAAGAACAGCTTAGTATAGTCATAGGGTCGAGCCACGCCCGTCTGCTTTCATGCCCTGCAGCTAATTTGCTGCAGCTGTGATCCTGCTGTCAAATAGTCCATGTATTGGCTAGAGTTGCGAGCTAACGTCTGTAATTGATGTAGGTGACAGAGAGTGTTTGTGCAAGAAAGGAGATCTCAGATAAACAAGAAGTGGTCCTACAACATTCAATTAAAATACAGACAGGAGACACCCTTATTAAATGCAGTACAATTACATTGAGAGCGTTACGAGAATGGCAGCAAAATCCCCAAATTAAATTGTTATCAATGGTATGTCAAAAGTAAGTACTTTTTGTGATCACAATACACAAAATATTCACCAGCTCTAAACAGTTAAGAGTTTAACACCTTGATTCGCAAATAAACACATGCAATTCAAGGAGTAGTAACTCATACTCTTTCTATTGTCAGTTCCGTAGGTCAAGTGGAAAAAGTTGCCCTACTGTGGACCACATTCAAACCTCTCGAAATATAAAGTCCCGTCAAAAGTTAGAGTATTGTAGCGGCCATTCACTATCCATATTTAATCACCTTTATGACCGAATTACGCACTTTATCATAGGCACGTCTGCCTTCTTCCAGCATTCGACACTGAGTGTCCAGAATCGCTCCCTAGAGCTCTTCGCTCTAGAAGTCCCAGCTCTAAACAGTTAAGAGTTTAACACCTTGATTCGCAAATAAACACATGCAATTCAAGGAGTAGTAACTCATACTCTTTCTATTGTCAGTTCCGTAGGTCAAGTGGAAAAAGTTGCCCTACTGTGGACCACATTCAAACCTCTCGAAATATAAAGTCCCGTCAAAAGTTAGAGTATTGTAGCGGCCATTCACTATCCATATTTAATCACCTTTATGACCGAATTACGCACTTTATCATAGGCACGTCTGCCTTCTTCCAGCATTCGACACTGAGTGTCCAGAATCGCTCCCTAGAGCTCTTCGCTCTAGAAGTCCCAGTCTCCACTTGACTCTGCGACCGAACCGCCGAATCTTTCCATCAGTAAATGGGGTATGTTCTCAACTGACTCGGTTGTTTTAACCCCCTCCACTGACAGAATGACCCGCTTCCTACTTCCGTATGTATAAAGCCAATACGGACTTGTAGCTGTCACGCCTTTGCGCTTACTGCTACGTATTTTAACTGTAAATAGCTCAGCCCTAATGGTAAGAGGTAGTAGTGAATTCACGTTATTAATCTTTGGGGACAGCACAGCTGCCACAAGCTCAGCTCACTTTTACTCCACTCCTACCCTCGCCATTGCACCACATTACCTAGGTGCTACATGGACCTTGCTAAATTCACTTGCGTATACATTTTTGACCGTTACTCGCCAGTATTTACCTATTGGATTAGTACACTCCTAACCGGACTATTTCCCAAAGAGCTGTGATGATTGAACGGGTTCGATCCACGGCCTACAGTGCCCTACAGTTCACACGGTAACACTGCCTACCTGACCCACTTAACTTGGTAGTGAGCTTATGTATCCAATCACCACTGCTAGCAGCAGTGGATAATCCTATCAGCACGACGAGAGCAGCAGACTTACCGTCGAATCCTCCTCTGAAGGAGCAAAAGAATAAATCAATTTTTTGGCTCGTTTCAAAGTGAAACGGCTTGAGTTGAATTTAAACTTAATTCTGAATATTACTATTTCTGATCATTCTAGGTGATTCTACAAAGCAAATACTCTCTCAATTTCTGTGAGTTGGCTTGGTAATTACCACCAAGACAACTTATGCAACTTAGGTTAACAAAATTCTATCCTTCAACTTATTTAATGATTTTGGGATATTACTCTTTGGACAATTGCTATAGAATTAGTTAAGTGACTTTACTTGAAAGGTTACTCAGAAAAATTTAAGTAACTATAAATAGGCGACTCATTCTGGTGTGACCATTGCTCTTTTCGACATTCTTATACGCTAAAGTATTCTACACCCAAAAGAATTGTAAATGAAAGAGGCGATGGTGGCCTCAGTCTGATTGCACTACACTATGTTTCAGGTTACTACACTTTACAATGAACAACATGCGTCGTAATTTTACTCATTACTATATTCTGTCTTCTGCACTTGCACAAAAGAAAACTGGTATTCTCCTTTTACATGTATACAAAGTTCAACTTAACAATTGCAAGCAGTCTTGCCTTGGGTAGACGTGTCGGTGCTGGTGGTGAAATGCATGTGGCTAACGCAGCTCTTCACGCCTCATGCCCTTAATGGCGGCTGGAACTACGAGCTGTAGCACTCGTATAAGCTACTGCACGTCCGCCATAAAATGTGGGCGCAGGAACTCTTACAATCAGCACCAGTTGCATAGAGATGGCTTCGACAACCATTCGTCGCGTTCTACTCCACAAACGGCGACGATATTCGCCTCTTTGCTGTTGCACAATCACTTTTGCGTGAGCACAGTTACGCACGTCCGGTCACGTCAACCCTCCCCAGGCCATTCCATTGTTCAGTCCCTGTGTCTCCAGCTACCTCTAGATACGCTCGTATCACCAAGAGTGGGGGCGTTCCCCTACCACCTTTTCACCGAAATCATTTAGTATTTAAGAATATTTATATTTATTACCCTGGAGTTCATACCAGTCATAATAATTTACTACTAGCGCTTTATAACATTAAATCATACAGTAATAGCTTATAATTACCAAGAAAAAGAATACATTTGACTCCGAGAGCTTAGTGCAGCGCTAATTCCCAGTTTCGCCAATAGATGGCATCAGGGTGCACTCCCTGGCAGTCTCACACCAGCTCCCCCGTTTCCGACGCGCGGGCTCCAAATTACTGTCAGCCCACCATCATTTCAGTTCCGTTACAACTCCCATAGTGTTCTGCTGCTGTCTGCTTTTCCATTGGCTGAAGGCCGTCCCCACTAAAAGTACATCATCCTTAAGTTCTACAGTCATGATCTGATTCAACTTGACCACTTCCCAGACTAAACTAATATATTACAACAATATTACATAATACATATAATTTACACTAATTGTAAATAAAGATTTGTGCATAAATAAATGAGCCAGTATTCTTGTACAAGTGCGCTCATGATAAATTACAAGAGGTTGTCCTTATATATTGTTTCAGCAATTGTGTAGACCTACTTGACAGAAGTGTCTTTTGGTTCACTGGTTAATCGTGGTGTCTGCTAACACATGCAGCTGCCTACTTTTAAATTAGCACAGCTTTTAATAGCCCTTGCAACGAACATTTAAATAAAGATACTGGCAAAATAGTAAACTGTTCATTAAATAAATGCACGAGTGTGGCAAATATGAGGTACTGCTTCTCTGTTCTCTTGCTGTGTAAATGTGGAGAATACAATGTTCTGACAAATATCTGCATAATAAAAATATGTAAAAACGTAACAAATCAAGAAATAAAATAGATACAGAGGCGTAGGTTTAATAGATGGCAGCTATCGTGCAATACTATCATTGGAGATAATGTTTGTCGAAATCGCATGAAGTAATTAAAAGATGTTAATTCAGAGAGTCATTCTGAAATTGTTTATTCACGCGCTCTGAACTTCTGTAGTTCTAAAGATAGTGAGATATTGTTGTATCACTGGATGCAGCTCATTTTTCTGGGATCGCAAATGTATTCATATTGCATTAATATTGGTGTGAGTTACTATCGAATCTCAAAGAGCTATAACTTAGCCACCTTTAAGACTGTCTGACACTCCGCCATTTCCTGGAGCATACTCAATGTCTCTGCAGCTGAGCGTACCTGGGGCGATCGCGTGACGTCCTCGTCCCGCCAACTCGCACACAGTCAAGCAAGCAAATTCAGCTCTCCTCAGTATCAGCCCTACGTCGACGAATAACTCACCCACGTACTCGTAACGTTGCAAACTGATATAATAGATTGCTTAACGCAGGATTTGATAGTTTCAAAAACCACAGATACATGTACAAAGTCATTAAAATATTCAAAAATATTAAAAATTTTACATATCTTATAAATCAGGGGTGCAAATCACCATCTTGGCCTCTACAATGTCATTGAAGTAGCTGCTTCCTTCTCAGTTTGTGCACCAGGAAGTGAGCTCCCAATTTTTTGAGGACTCTCATATGGCTGGTACTTGATATTGGTCGCTCGTACACAGAGTACTCAGGTAGCTGTGCATAGTCTAGTAGTTGCTGCGCGTCATTGTTCCTGAAGCCGGTGTAGCAGACTTCTTTCTTCCCATTGATTTGTGATACACAATGAAGGAGCTGAAAATAAATGCATCAAGAAGATACAAATAGATTTTTCGGTGGCGCTTCACTGTGTGTGCTATAACTGTAAAGAAAGCTACCGTCTGGTCTTGATGGTCCACGGGATCCATTCCATTTTGATATAATAGGACACATATATACTTCTCTGTTAGTGTCTGACTTTTCTTTCTTCTCGGTTTGCCTGTTTCTGTCATGTCAACAGATTCATGTTTATTAGACAGAAAACAGACGTCATTGTTATCGTGCCATTTCACAAACAAAATATGCTGTTAGAAGACCATGTTTCGTGCTCTCCACATTTCTATTTTGTTTCGGAGAGGTCATGAGGCTACTTTTTTTTGTTCTGTCTTACAGTACCTACAACATTTGTCTGTCTCTCCTAACGCACTTTTTCTCTCGGCCATTTCCAGGTGAAAAAATGCTGAATTTGTTGTGGGACATCTTGAAACATTTCCGCTTCAGCCCTACAGCTTCATGAAGTTTCGATAGGTGGTGATACTATACGCAGGCTTCAAAACGGCGTCTGTAACGAAGATGCGTTCATCTATATCAACATCTACATCATACACCGCAAGCCACCTAATGGTGTGTGGCTGAGGTTACTTTCGGTACCACCATCTGATACCCCCAATCTTGTTCCACTCGCGAATAGTGCTTGGGAAGAATGATTGTCGGTAAGCCTCCGTATTCCGAGCAGAGAACTGTCATTGAGTTTCTTTCGGCGGAAAACCAGAGCATCAAGTATGTTCATAGACGCTTTCAGAATGTCTACGGAGACCTGGCAGTGAACAAAAGCACCGTGATGTGTTGGGTGAGGCGTCTGTCATCACCGCGACAGGGTCGCGTAAACCTGTCCGACATTCCGCGTGTCGGACGGCCGCAGACAGCTGTAACTCCCGCAATGTTGGAACGTGCGGACACTCTCATTCGAGGCGATCGACGGATCACAGCCAAATACCTCACTTCTCAACTGGAAGGCTCTGTTGGTAGTGCTCACACACTCGTCCACCAGTTGGTATACTCAATGGTGTTTACCCGCAGGGTTCCTCGCCTAACGGAAGACCATAAAGAGCAGCGAAGAACCATCTGTGCAGAACTGCTTGGGCGTTACGAGGCTAATCGAAACAATTTTTTGTCGAACATCGTCATATGCGATGAAACACGGGTTCATCACTTCGAACTGGAAACAAAATGCCAATCCATGGAGTAGTGCATAACTACGCTACTGGGCATTCAAATTGCTGCACCAAGAAGAAATGCAGATGATAAACGGGTATTCACTGGACAAATATATTATACTATAACTGACATGTGATTACATTTTCACGCAATTTGGGTGCATAGATCCTGAGAAATCAGTACCCAGAATAACCACCTCTGGCCGTAATAACGGCCTTGATACGCCTGGGCATTGAGTCAAACAGAGCTTGGATAGCGTGTACAGGTACAGCTGCCCATGTAGCTTCAACACGATACCACAGTTCATAAAGAGTAGTGACTGGCGTATTGTGACGAGCCAGTTGCTCGGCCACCATTGACCAGACGTTTTCAGTTGGTGAGAGATTTGGAGAATGTGCTGGCCAGGGCAGCAGTCGAACATTTTCTGTATCCAGAAAGACCCGTACAGGACCTGCAACATGCGATCGTGCATTACCCTGCTGAAATGTAGGGTTTCGCAGGGATCGAATGAAGGGTAGAGCCACGGGTCGTAACACATCTGAAATGTGACGTCCACTGCTCAAAGTGCCGTCAATGCGAACAAGAGGTGACCGAGAGGTGACCGAGACGTGTAACCAATGGCACCCCATACCATCACGCCGGGTGATACGCCAGTATGGCGATGATGAAAACACGCTTCCAATGTGCGTTCACCGCGATGTCGCCAAACACGGATGCGACCATCATGATGCTGTGAACAGAACCTGGATTCATCCGAAAAAATGACGTTTTGCCATTCGTGCACCCAGGTTCGTCGTTGAGTACACCATCGCAGGCGCTCCTGCCTGTGATGCAGCGTCAAGGGTAACCGCAGCCACGGTCTCCGAGCTGATAGTCCATGCTGCTGCAAACGTCGTCGAACTGTTCGTGCAGATGGTTGTCCTGCAAACGTCTCCATCTGTTGACTCAGGGATCGAGACGTGGCTGCACGATCCGTTACAGCCATGCGGATAAGATGCCTGTCATCTCGACTGCTAGTGATACGAGGCCGTTGGGATTCATCACGGCGTTCCGTATTACCCTCCTGAAACCACCAATTCCATATTCTGCTAACAGTCATTGGATCTTGACAAACGCGAGCAGCAATGTCGCGATACGATAAACTGCAATCGCGATAGGCTACAATCCGACCTTTATCAAAGTCGGAAACGTGATGGTACGCACTTCTCCTCCTTACACGACCCATCACAATAACGTGCCACCAGGCAACGCCGGTCAACTGCTGTTTGTGTATGAGAAATCGGTCGGAAACTTTCCTCATGTCAGCACGTCGCAGGTGTCGCCACCGGCGCCAACCTTGTGTGAATGCTCTGAAAAGCTAATCATTTGCATATCACAGCATCTTCTTCCTGTCGGTTAAATTTCGCGTCTGTAGGACGTCATCTTCGTGGCGTAGCAATTTTAATGGCCAGTAGTGTATATTAGCACAGAATGCCCCACCAAGCCCATTCAATAAGCGCTGTTGTTCCAGGTTCTCAAATAATTTACTGTTCACTTAATCAAGAATCATACAGTTTATGTTTTATATCACGAGTGAGAGTCGAGTTGGATGTCAGCTTCAGATGAACTTCAAATGGCTCCACCAATTACGACGTTTCACGACAGGTTTCACCGAAAATCTTCAGCAGTATCGCCACCCAAACCTTCATGTGTGTGTCCATGTGGTATAGAGAACCTGAACGCATGACAATGTTACCGAGACTACGTCTGTACGTTACATGTATTATGGATGCCTCTGCTGTCTCTTTACCAAAAATTCTTGATAGACGTCATTACGAAAATATTAGAAGCTGTATGGATTCAATGGGGACATCTCCTGTAAATGCGGTCCTCATAGAAACAAACGTCAAACTGACGTCAGTACATTGATTCTTAATATTTTATAAAGTGAGAACAACTGAATGAGATAATTGCACCTAAATTATACAGTTGAATCGTTTACTACTAATGGCGTGCCGGCCCGGTTGCCGAGCGGTTCTAGGCGCTACAGTCTGGAACCGCGCGACCGCTACGGTCGCAGGTTCGAATCCTGCCTCGGGCATGGATGTGTGTGCTGTCCTTAGGTTAGTTAGGTTTAAGTAGTTCTGCGTTCTAGGGGACTGATGGCCTCAGAAGTTAAGTCCCATAGTGCTCAGAGCCATTTGAACCAACTAATGGCGTACGTAGCGCATAATATGATGAAAATCTTTGCAACGATTCAGACTTCTCTCAGAGGCCTTTAAGTTAAGTGAGGAACGCCGTAAAGGAAAACTTAACTATCCTGACAACATAGAGGAGTACATAAACTGTATCCAGTCAGACCTTCGTTCAGCGTTGTCGCTATTTAGGTTCCATCTACTCAACGACACCGACAAGTACTTGGTATGTCATTTAGTAGAACTAGTAACAGAATTACATCTGTGAGGTCTTGCCCACTCGTCGCTAATGGGGTGCCTAAGGGATGCAGCGTTCTCGGAATGCTATACAACAGTTCAAACAAATAACATTAGTAGTTTTATTTCTAAAAAGCCAATTGACAATACTTAACTTTAATTACAGCAAACGTCGCTAGCGAGGGGCGACATGAAAACAATAAAGTTCTTGCTGCACACAAAGTCTAAGTAAGCAATTGATACGTATCACGACAATCTGACAGGGTAGCACTAGCGTCCGTTGCGGACTGGGCCGATCTGAGTGGCCGAGGCTACCAGGAACGGCGTTTATATTCCCTTCTTCCAGGTGTCGCTCTTGGCGCGGCGCGGTCCACCTCCTCGCACCATTGGCCGACGTTTCCTCACCGCCTTCTCTGGTCTTGGGTACTGCGGCTTCGTTCCGGCGTTTGTGACTACGCCAGAACAACATCGTCGAGATAATATGGTTGTGTGGGTGAAGGGGCACTGAGGTGCAAGAAGAAACGAAGTTGCCGACACTCTTACGAAGAAAACCGTACGCCGTTGGACTACAGTCAATGACATGGCTTCTTAGAAAACTCGTAAGAACTTAGAGAACGGTTAGGATATGGTGATGGACAGTGTCCCACATTTCGTTCACAAATCCGGCAAGAGCCTCTCACCCCCTAGGTCATTGCAAAAAGGCTTTATAATTTTGATCTTCATTTTGCAACGGTACAGTGAAATTAGGGCGGCTGTGCAGACTGTATTCCAGTATCTGCGTGCATTCCTGCAAGGTCCTATCTGATGGCACAAGAGTGGCATACACCATATTTTTCATAGTACACCACGGAAATTAGTCACGGTATGTATGATCTGGCGCCTGTAGTAGCCATGGAGCAGGTCCCCTCAACTGACACAGCGTTTTGGCTATCTGGCTCCATATGCTGCCACATAATTGCAACAAGATGAGCTGAAACCCAGTCGTTTTGCGGCCACATTATTTGACGACTCCGAAGTGACATTCCATCCGATAGACTAGAAAGAACGTCTTCGAGAAAAATGGGTTTCACATCACAAATTATTCCGTTCCGTACTTTCACAGTGAACCAGTGCTAGTAATTCTAACCACTTACGGGCACATTAATTTTCGTGTGGCGAAATATGAGCGTAGTGCAGCTTTACAGTGTCATCTCGAGAAAGGGTGCATTCATCAACAAATAGTACAGAAGTCGGGAATTTTGGTTGGAGAAGTCAGCCGTGTAGAAACCATTGTACTTGTCGACAGTGGTACCTTACTACCCTCTGCAGACAGTACGAATGAAGCTGCTGTTCATAGCCAACTCTGCGCCCGTTACCACCAGCTGTGAAGAACACTTGTGTCACTTGGAGATTTCTGGTGGGCAGCCCCGCTTGAAAGTATCCTAAAAAATCCTTTTCACGGGTCGGCATCTGTTATCGACAACTACTGGCGGATAGAATTACAGATTATTGTTACAGTAATCATAATGCCCACCGCACGTAAAACAAATTTCTCAAGATCACACAACACATAAGAGAGAATGTTACAAGCACAAGAAACTCACTTTGCCATATGTACACGCTGCTATTTTGGGAAAACTCCCACTGAAGAAATGGTAAGAACCTGCAACTTCCCCGTCTTTTCTCAGTTGTTGCGATCTTTACAGGGCCGGTATTGTTGGTGACAGTTGGCAGCCGGTTGCCCTTCCTGACGCCACCACTCCTCCCGAGACGCAATTTGTGCACCCATCCCGTCGGAGTCTACAGAAAGTGTCAAAACAAAACGGTCTTTACTTTCCAAATGACGCTCGTAGTAAACGACTAATACAAGACGAATTCGCAAAATGTAAACAGTCAATTGTTTTAAGGAGGTGGTTTCACGTTGGAACCACTTGGACATAAAGTTTTCAACCACTCATCATTTCATGAGATACACTAGAAAGCAATTTCGCATTTTTGCTAGATACAATCCCACATATCGAAACTTCCACGAACTCATAATGCCAAACAAGTTATAGTCGTGGATAACAATCAAAAACGGGCGTAAAATTTATATCAAAAATACATACTGCCCCATTGGTTTCATTTCCAAATCACTCTTTAAACAGTGTTACAAACTCTAATTTACGCTACAACAAGTTTAGATACATTTACTTTCACTTTCAATGATCTCCTCAATATGATCATGTTAAAAAGGAACACATTTTGCAATTTGCTAAAATCACTTAGCATAATCGTCTCGCCGACTGTTGCTTTGAACACTGCAAGTGCTCGCTATGATGGACTACAGTTGTAGAAGTATCTCAGTGTACCACTATATGCGTCTGTGTTGTAACAGAATCGATGGTTTCATGCGAAAGGCAGTGGTAATTCCAAACCGAATTAATAAAACGGTGCTTTCGTGCAGAAACCACTGATACTCAAAGGTTTAATGCGTTTGGTTATCCAGGCGCGTCATGTAGCGAACGTCGAATGATGTGGATATTTATTTTGCAAAATTTTTCCTTTAATAATCGTTCATCATCTCTGCCGTTGCCATAAAATTTGTCGTGTGCATATCATTCATTTCGTACCTGTGTACTGGTTCACGTCGTAGTACTGTCGACAATGTAACTGCACTGCTGCACAACTCAACGATCCGTTTAGGATGAGAACAAAAGACAATGAGAAGATGCAACACACGTGCGATATTACTATTTATCCCCCTTACACGAAGGGGGTTGCATAATTAATTAGGCCACTAATCACAAAAAGAACACACACTGACTTCACCGTTCTCAAACTTGGACGCTCCACAAAGCCCAAATTATGCATTTCCAGACAAGGGTTCGCTATTAAAAATCGCCAGTTTTGTTGTCTAGCACGACGTAATCAACGTCGTCGGTTTTTTATACACAATATATTTTCATTTTTAGTCGCTGTTAAAATAATAATATAATGTACTGAAATATGGTACCATACAGTTACAAATGAGTAAGCTTGCGATTATTGTCTGTATTTTCATATGTGAGAACATGAGGCACTTCCATCAGAACATAATTTGTCGAATAAACTGTTTCTGAATTTCAGGTGTTAACGAATAGCTGAATAGATAATATACAGAGGCCATGCATAAAAATATGTTCTTCGCTTGCTATATTTTGCTGCACAAGAGTCACTTTTTTGACTTGAACTAAGTGAATATTTTGTAGATAGTACTATGCCACGGTACTCTGTACAATTTGTTTCACGATTCCATATCAGGGGTCGAATGTTTACTAAAGTAGCGCATTACAGCTTGCTGCAAAAAGAACACGAGTGATTGTATTTTCTTGTTCTTTTTACTTTTTCACCAAGTCGGTCGATTGAAGTTGTGCTCATTTACAATTAGTTAGCTTAGGAGTATTCTCTAACCCTAAAATATCATACTTTGCAGTAACTACTACAAACTAATGATGTTTAACAATAGACTTCACACGTACAGTTCTGAAGCCCGCGCTAACCTAGAACAGGTGCTTCTTTTTCAAGAATCATGCATCATATTTCAATTTTAACGTTTCGTCGTTTAGTAGGAATGTAACTAACAGTGTCACTCATGTCTTACATATGGATTATACACCGATATTACTTGCTCGCAGGTTTCGTGTTGGGAGTGCAGTTTGTCAGTCTTTGGAACGAAATACATCACTGATCACATGAATGAAAAATATAACACATTCATGAACAATGTCAGTACCATGTTTGAAAACTGTTTTCCTCTAAAAGTTACTCAAATTAAACAGAAGTCTATAATAAAACCATGGATTACACAAGGAATAAAGATTTCCTGTAAGACAAAAAGGAAAATGTATCTGTCGACCAAGAATAGCTCCAATGCTGATGATTTAGCTAAATACAAGGAATACTGTAAAACATTAAAAAAAGTAATTCAGACGTCTAAACAAATGCACTACGAGAAGAAGATAGCAATGTCAGGGAACAAAATAAAAACAATATGGGATATAGTGAAAGAGCAGACTGGTAGAACCAGAAAGGAACAGGAGCAAATAGCACTAAGGGTAGATGACACATTAGTAACTGATGGGCATAGTGTGGCAAATCTATTTAACAAGTACTTTATATCCGTTACTGATAGAATGGGACTTTCAGGGACAGTAAATAATGCCCTTGAATATCTGAAACTAGCATTCACAAATAGCTTCAAGTACATGAATATATCACTCACTTCACCAAAAGAAATAACTTCCATAATAAAATCTTTAAGAACAAAGCATTCTAGTGGGTACGATGAAATATCAACAAAGTTAATTAAGGCATGTTCTTGTGAGTTTAGTACAATTCTAAGTTACTTGTGTAACCAGTCAATTATAACTGGGACATTTCCTGACTGGCTAAAATATGCAGATGTTAAGCCTCTATTCAAGAAAGGGGATAAAGAGATACCATCAAACTACAGACCGATTTCACTTTTGCCAGCATTCTCAAAAATTTTAGAAAAAGTAATGTACAGGCAGCTGCTCAACCATCTGACCACAAATAACATATTATCAAGAACACAGTTTGGATTTCTGAAGGGTTCTGATATCGAGAAGGCTATTTACACCTAAAGTGAAAATGTACTTAATTCATTAAATAACAAATTACAAGCAGCAGGTATTTTCTGTGATTTGTCAAAGGCATTTGATTGTGTGAACCACAACATCCTTTTAAGTAAATTAGAATTCTATGGTGTCACGGACAGTGCTGCAAAATGGTTCAAGTCATACCTCACTAACAGGAAACAAAGGGTGTCAGTGCAAGGGACTAGTGAATTAAGTCATCAGTCATCATCAGAATGGGAAGAAATTACATGTGGTGTCCCACAAGGATCCATCTTAGGACCATTGCTTTTTCTTGTGTACATTAATGATCTCTCATCAGTTACACTGCCAGAAGCAGAGTTCGTTTTGTTTGCAGATGACACAAGTATTGCAATAAATAGTATGTCAAGTGTAGTTCTAGAAAGATCTGCTAATGATATTTTCATGGATATTAATAAATGGTTTAAAGCCAACTCACTGACATTAAACTTCGAAAAGACTCACTATATGCAATTCAGAACCTGTAAGAGGTTTCCACCCAGCATATGCATAAAATACGAAGAAGAGCAGATAGAAGAGGTTGACAGTCTTAAATTCCTGGGATTACAACTTGATAATAAATTCAGTTGGGAAGAGCGCACCACAGAACTGCAGAAACGCCTTAACAAATCTGTATTTGCAATTCGAGTGTTAGCAGACATAGGCGACATAAAAATGAAAAAGCTTGCATACTTTGCCTACTTTCATTCCATATTGTCATATGGTATAATATTTTGGGGTAACTCTTCAAGTCAAACAAAAGTTTTCAGAGTCCAAAAGCGTGTAATAAGTATTATTTGTGTAGTAAATTCACGGACGTCCTGTAGAAACCTCTTCAAAGAACTGGGTATACTAACTACTGCCTCTCAGTATATTTACTCATTAATGAAATTTGTCCTAAATAATATACCTCTTTTTCCAACAAACAACTCAGTTCATACATACAATACCAGAAACAAAAATGATCTGCACAAGGACTTAAAAGCACTTACTTTAGTTCAAAAAGGGGTCCACTACTCAGGAACACACATATTCAATAATCTGCCAGTAAACATAAAAAAATTTAGTTACAAATAAAGATCAGTTTAAAAGGAGCCTGAAAGACTTCTACTCCTTCTACTCCATTGACGAATTTTTTAATAGAAACAAATGATGTATTGTATATATTCATACTATTAGTATTGTTATTTCAGCTTTAAAAAAAATTGACATGTTCCACATCCACGAGGATCTCCTCAGCACGGATCTATGGAACGAAAAACTAATCTAATCTAATCTGATCCAGCATTCAGGGATCCAACAGTTTGTTAGTAGGTATGTGGAGGTATGTGGCTTTAGATGTCTACGCACAGGTCATGTAATTCGCTTAAATAACGGGCCGCTGATTATGCGTACTCGGTAATGGTACCCGATAGCTATCCAGATGGATTCTATAGGACTTACATCAGGCGAATTTGGTAGCCGAGAGACATCAACGCGAATTCACTACAATACTCCTTAAACCACTTTATCACGGTTCTGGCTCCGAGACGTGGACAGTTATACTGATGAAAGATGACATCGCCTAATACTGCTCCCACCAGCCTGCGTCCATGGCGCGTTGCACGTTTCGAGCCGCCGTTCACCTCGATGACGGCGTTTGTGGAGACGACCATATAACTAGTGTAGCAAAAATGTTCACCCGAAGAGCCGACACGTTTCCATTGATCGACTGTCGAATCCCCATGGTCCCGTACCCACTGCAATAGTAATTGACAATGTCGTTGGGTCAACATGTGAACGTGTAGGGATGGTCCGCTGCAGAGCTCAATGTTCAACAATGTACGATGAACGGTGTGCTCCGAAACACTTGTGCGTGCACCAACATTGTGCTATTTCGGCAGAGGTGCCACAGATCACCATCTATCCTACTTTGCAGAGCAGACAAGCCTCCGAACCCCACGTTCTGTGAAGAGTAGTGGACGTCCAACCACTTAGCGGCTAGTGGCAACTGCATTGTCCTTCTGTCTCTTTCCGTAGATGCTCACGACAGTAACACGTTAACATTTGATTAGCTTTGCTGTTTTCGAGATATTCGTTCACAGGCTCTGCGAATGATAATCTGCCCCTTGTTAAAGTCGCTTATCTCAATGGACTTCCCCATTTTCAGCCCATTTCTACGCTAGGGCGATCCCGCGTCCGTGTCTGCTCCGCTTACATGCTTTTGTTGCCGCATCTCGTGCCCGCAACCCCAACACGCAGTTCCAACGTTGCGGTGGGCAGTGGTCATAATGTTTTGGCTGATCAGTGTAAATGTTTCATGCCACACTTGATCGGCGCAAAAAGTCCGTTTTTTCCCAAACGCGTGGCCATCTGGAGCTCTCACTTCTGTCCCTTTCATTTCTCGCCGAGCCCTGCTTATACCATAGATTCGGACGAACTCGGTCTCCATGTTAATAATAAGGGAGCCCAAGCAGAGAAGATATAAACTGAAAACTGGCAACAGCAAGAAAACCGTTTCTGAAAATGAGAAATTTATTGATATTGTTTATAAATGTAAGAGTGAGAACGTATTTGTCTGGAGTTTGGCTTATACGGAAGTGAAACAATAAACAGTTCAGACAAGAAAATAACTTAAGTTTCAAAAATCTGAACCTACAGAAGAATGCTAAATATTAGATGAGTGTATCTTGTTACTGATGAAGAAGCATTGAATCGAACTGGGGAGAAAAGAAATTTGTGGCACAAATCGACTAAAAGGAGGGTACGGTTAACAGGACCTATGCTAAGGCATCAAGAAATGCTCATTTCGGTAATGGAGGGAACTTTGAGGGATAAACATTGTACAGTTAGACCAAGACCTAGCGGAAGTAAGCAGTTGCAAATGTATGTAGGTTGCAGTAGTTATGCGCGTATGAGGAGGCTTGTGCAGTATAGACTAGCGTGGAGAACTGCATCAAACCGATCTCTGGGCTGAAGGCTTCAACAACCACAACTGGCGAGGAGGATTTTGTGCGTGAACATCCCAGTCACGTCCCATTCTCAGCTTGTTTCGAAATGGACGGGTTTGGCTGCCGCGATGTTGTTTGATTTACCCTTAGACATCCCGTGAGTTGCGATATTGTGATGATTTTTTATTTTGTCTGATAAGGTAAAGTAGTGTAAGATTCTGTGAGCATCATTACATAGTGACTCCCATTATCTGCCTAATTAACATAGAGGGAATCCATATCACGCAACACCAGTAAGTATAACACGATGTTGGAGGTCAGAATCTGTGGCCTCTCATGATCAGATTCGACCTTAAGTTCTAAGTCATCGTTAACATAAACCAGTCAAATCCACATGTACCTACTATTTCACGTTCCAACAATAACTTCACGGGTCCAAGCGAGGGTCGTGCGCTGTGATCTTAACAGAGCCACTTTTGTGGTCTTCTGGACCGATATCTCATTGACTCTAATGAACACATGAATGCCTTCTTCAACACATGCGCTGTATCCTCAACATTAAAAGCTAAAGTGGGCCAGAGTTGCCTAAATTGTACCAGTTTCGAGATTTTATTTTTATAGCCTAAAACATAAGTTACAAAACTATATAAACAATGCCATCTACAACTCCAGGATGTCGTTCTCGGAACCTGATTAAAAGACAGAATATTCTGAGAAAAATAAACATACTACACTTAAATTTCTAAACATCTGTAAGTGGTACAAATTAGAAATCGTGTTTCCTAATTTGTACCAGCGGGTGCATAAAATGTACCATCGTAACAAACTTTGTGCCTGAGCTTAAAGAAATATATTAGTCTAAGTTTAAGGAAATGTTCCATATTTCAGTTCTTATATCACTGTTTGCAAGCATCACAATATAATTTTTTTCCTCCTTTCCTCACCCCTGCACAGTTTGCATGAAATACATTTTATATTTCACGTATCTGATCTTTACTTCCACTCGATCTTTCTCACACAACTCGCTATACCATTCCTTTTTTTAAGGAATGAATCCTGTCGTGGCTTCCCCATAGTCTCCAAAACACTTCCTTTTCACAGCGGAGCGCTGGTTCTTTTTTTTCTTTTTTTTAAGCATGGACTGCTCCTTAGCCCACAGGCTCATTGGCTAGGCCCTGGAAGTCTTGTTTGGAGTTTTCATCATGTCCTTCGGTTTCGGCTATATTTTATGGATGGACACATTCATTCCATGTTTTTCCTGCCATGTCTTCTTTTGCATTGAAATCAGGGGGCAATTCGTTTCCTTCTGCGATGTCGAACGCAAATTTTCTTACGTTCGACATGCTTAAACCAAACATTATCTCTTCAAGTGTTAGAATATGCTGTTCCAATTCGTTTTTAACTTCGTTGGTAAAATCTTTCCTGCAAACAAAAAATGTTATATCTCAGTTTGCACTTCCGTGTTTATTTGCAGCGTGCCTCTTAAGTGCTGGCTTAGGCACGTCCTACATATATGCGTTCACATTAATTTAATCCATGATCCCCATTTAGATATAGTATTACGGCTAAATGTAATTCATCTACGCTCCACTTTCCTTAGCACCTTTCTGTTTCCATGCCATAATACAAAATTATTATTTAATTAATAACTTAAGATAAAGAAAACGTTACAAAATTCACCAAATCATTCTTAAGCATTATGTTGCACTGATAATGCCAAACTCGATTTTTGTAGCTCACTAGACGAGGAAGTTTCCCGAATTGCTCAGGTACAATATCGGAAACGCATAGGATTACGTTGTAGGTAACTTGGCCATTGTCTCTTTATCAACTTCCTAAAACGAATCACAACAAAAACAGTTTCATGACTGTCTGACAACTAAGAGTATATAACATATATTCACCCATAAATGAAACATTATACTGTCACTTACGTTATACCAGTAATTTTCTTCGCCACACTTAGTTCACGCTGAGTTCTCTAAATTGCGGTTAGTACAATAAGTAAAAATTTTATAGTAGTGGTACAAATTAGTATCGGCAAGTACCCCATAGTAGTGAAGCGGTTGAGACATTGAACTCGTACGCGTTCAAAACCCACGCAGCCATCTTAACTTAGATTAAAAGCTGTGCCTCTAAATCAATGCAAACCAATTTCAGTTTGGTTCCGCTGTATTCACCAACTACGTTTAGCTCCCAGTACGATGGTAGCAGCAAGTGAACCCCCTGCCACAGAAAGTAGTTGCCGTATTGAGGTCCCATGCTTGCATGCTGCCACTGTCGGTCACTAAAAAACAGACAAATTTGGCAGTACAGTGATAAACAATAAATAATAATTTATTAAAAGAATGTACACAATACTCAACTTTAGGTCGATGAAGAGGCGTGGTATTAAAGTAAAAGTTCTGAACATTGGTCTAACCTAACTCACTGAACGATGAACAACCAATCGACTTATGTCAGTCTAGACTGTTGTCAGTAACAGTACTTAGTTCAGGCTCACTTAACAGATATACACCGCGACACTAGTCGTTGATTGCGGAAATGTGATGATACTTGCTAACAACTGTTGGTGACTCGTTGAGGACTGGCCGAGTGAACGAGTGCGGTCGGTGGAAGAATGTCCATCTGCAAGCTATTTTGTGGATGTTGGAAGCGGTTCTCGGTATCAGCGTCCTCTGTGGCATCAGGCCTAACTATTGGCGGATGGATCGACTATTTGTTAGTCCTGTTGCTGACGGGCTGACACCACATTCTTCTCGATTTAGCTTTTAAAGTATTTTTCACCCGAAGGCGTTTTCTACTATATTCAGGATTAGGAGAGGGTGTCAAACTTATCTTTGTTATTGTGTCATCTCTTGGGAGGAACATGAGCTGAAGTTCTTAACTTCTTTTGGTCTACTACAATGTGGTGAGTCTATTGGTCTTTTGTATCTACCTTGGGCTGCATGTAGGTTGCCAAGAACTCTGACTAAACCATTCGCTGAATCTGACGCTGTCCTGTATAGTGTGGCAGAAGTGCTCTTGAAGCGATGCAAGACTTCCTCTTCGTGTGCCATTTCCTGCAGGTATTTAGCAGGGAAGTTGTACGGCACGTGAAATATCTTTCGCAATGTCTTGTTCTGTTGTGTCTGCAGTCTGTGAAGATGAGTCTTTGCTGTCGTACTCTATGTTGCACAGCCGTAATCCAGCACTGGACGCCTAAACGTCCTGTAAATTGCCAATACTGTCTTCGTTGGTAAGAATGAGCGTTCGTTAAGTAACAGGTAAAGTGCACCCACTCTCTGCACGACTTTTTTCCAGACGTCCGTAGTGTGCCATTGCAAGGTAAGCTTGCTGCCAAGTGTGACACCGAAGTACTTTGCTGAGGTAGCCCATTCTGAAGGCACCATGAAGAGCAGCAGCTGAGGGACGTCTGCGGTTATCCTTGTAGTATAGATGACGGCATTTCTTTTCAGAGTGTTAACAGAAATTCTTCATCTAGTTCCTGGCATCCTTACTACAGTCTGCGTTGTATGGGCTGGGGCCACTTGCTCCTTGTATAAATCGCCGAGTCATCTGCATACATGGCGCGTTCCACTCGTGGAGTCCTAGGGACGTCGGATGTGTATAAACAATACAGAGTCGGCCCGAGAACAGATCCCTACGGAACTCCTGCATGAATTCTTCGTAAGGTGGACAGTTCTTCTTCGACCCTCACCACAAAAGTACGATCTTCTATGTATGAGGCGATCAGTTTAACGTACGTTCCACGGGAACCCATTTCATTTAGCTTACAAATCAGCCCCGTGTGCGACACAACGTCGAAGGCTTTCGATACATCTAAGCTTGCTGGTCCACAGTACTCCTTGTTGTCATAGGTGGTGGTGATTTCTTCTACCATCCTTAAGAGTTCTTGGATGGTGGAATGTCTTTCAAGAAAGACCATACTTAATTGAGGCAGGAAGCTGATGATCTGTAATTCTTTGACTCCTGTGAGACTACCCAAGTCTGGGCACTGAAGTCACCGCTGCGTGCATCCAGCGGCTTGGATACTACTTGTATCTGATGATTTTGTTGAAGACACCTGCCAAATGGTCGTAGGCTTCGTTTGGAAGCTCCTTTAACGCTTTTCCTGGGACCTTGTCTAGTCCTGGAGTTTTGTTATTTGGTAAAACTCCTATAACATAGGTGACGCCTTTTGCAGTGATTGGTGGGATGTCTTTTTCTTTGTCACTGTTCCCTGCCAGCAATGTGATGACGCTCTCCGTAACATTATGTCTGTCTTGTTGGTCTTGGGGGTCTTCAGCTGGTCTGAGGTATCTTGAGAAACATCCGCAAGGGCTTTTGCTTTTTCTTGAAGCCGGTAAAGTGTTCTAGCTGCGGTTTCCAGAGTCGTTGTTTGGGATATGGCGTTGCTCAAAGTTCTGGCAATGTTCCACGCTGGGGCGTCAGGTTGTAGCGAGGAGAGTTTGTCAGCCCATTGCTTGTGCTTAAGATTGGAGAGCACCGCTTTAATTTGCCTTCTAAGTAAATTAATTCTTTGCTTGCCGTTGAGGTCTCTCTTAAGGCGCGAATTTTTGCAGAGGCAGTTGCACTGCCTAGTCATTTCTTGAGCTTCCCTAGGTAGAGTGGCGTGGTGCAGAAACAGTTAGGGCTTCAATAATAACGGCGATGCTGAAAGCAGCAACAAGGTCGTCAACACAAAGTCCGTCTTCAGCCGGTGGCCGCGTCAGGGAGAGAGGGAGAGTGATACATGGTTGCGATAAATATCCCAGTTAGTCCGCCGGAGAGTCTTCTTGATGCCTATGGTCACTGGTTCCAAGTTCAATGTCAAAATGATAGGCACATGATTAAAAAGCAAAGCCTGTAGAACATCAGCTGCCATAACGTTGTTGATGCCTTTTGTGATGGCTATATCAACCACACCAGGACGTCCTCTGCTGGGTAAGTGGGTAACATGTTGGTTCATTCAGCCCAAAAACGCGTGCATGTAGTTGCTCAGCCACTTGCAGTAGGCGGCTTCCACTGTGGTTGGGGGTTATTGATTTCCATGTTGTGTGCTTTGAGCTGAAATCATCAGCCACAAATAGTTTTCCCCTACGGTGTAACAGCTGTCGTGCGTTATCTAGTATATCGAGATATCCTAGAGGGGGACTACAAGCTGCTATGAATGTAATGGTTCCTGAAGTGGTCTCAACAGCTGTTTTCTTGCTTTCCTTGTCCCAGTCGTCTGTAGCTTTGATTCTGGTGCAGCATATTGGCAAGTAGATGTCTTTATGTATATGGCTGGGCCACCACCAGCAGTCAGCCGATAAGTCCTGTAGCATCGTTAGATAGCTACATTTGCTCTCAATCCGGGATTCAGGTAATTTTCAGTCACTAAACATATATCGACGTTTTCTTCTCTCAAAACTGATGACATTCCAACAGATGAGGAAGTAGTCCATTGGCACTGTACGTCACTGTGTGTAAGTCTTCAGTTCTCCTGATCCTGGCCATATTGAGCTTCCTGCAAAGGTGACTCGTCTGGTGCCTGCGTCTATAATTACAGTTATGGTGCCAGGTAAACGTGCTAGTTTTCTACTGATGTCAGCAATTGCTGTTGCCTGGTTTGTGAGTAGCTTAGCGATGTCGGTAAGATTTAATAATGCTGTCTGCTGTGACTGCTGTCGATTGTCTTGTCTCCTGAGGTGACTTGGCTGTTGCTGCTGACGTATTGATACATCAGGGATTCCTTTCTGTCGGAGTGGGCTGGGCTTTTGTCTCCCTTGACGACGTCTGTTACCAGTAGACCACTCTGAATTGTCTTTATGTGTATTTTCTCCAGAAGTCCTGTTTTGCAGATATATTACAGCTTTATTCTGTACCCTCGTTGGTGGTCTTCGCAGTCCACTGCTGGCTTCCTTGTGATTTTGGCATCCTCTGTAACTTACAGGCTGTCTCTCCCCAAAAAGAGAGCATTTAGCAGGGTTCTCTCTTGCTTGTGTGCACTGTCTATACACTTAGTTGACAAAAGTCAAGGAATTGCGATATGCACATATACAGATGGCGATAGTACCGCATACAAATGGTATACACTGAGGTAATAAAAGTCATGGGATACTTCCTACAATCGTATTGGGCATCCCTTTGTCTGGCGTATTGCAGCAATTCGACGTGGCATGGACTCGACAATTCGTTGGTAGTCCCTGCAGGAATGATCCACACTGCCTCTATAGCTGTCCATAATCGCTAAGTTGTTGCCGGTGCAGGATTTTATACATGAACTGACCTCTCGATTATGTCACATAAATGTTCGATTCTATTCATGTCGGGCCATCTGCGCCGCCAAATCATTCGCTCGAATTGTCCAGAATGTTCTTCAAACCAATCGCGAACGTTGTGGCTCGGTGACACGATGTACTGTCATCCATTAAAATGGCGTCGTTTTTTGGGAACATGAAGTCCATGAACGGCTGCAACTGGCTTCCAAGTAGCCGAACGTCACCATTTCCAGTCAATGATTGGTTCAGTTTGATCAAAGGATGCAGCCCATTCCATGTAAAGAGCCCACACCATTATAGAACCACCACAAGCTTGCACAGTGCCTTGTTGACAATTTGGGCCCATGGTTCGTGAGGTCTGCGCAACACTCGAACCCTGCCTTCATCTCTTACCAACTGAAATCGGAACTCTTCTGACCAGGCCGCGGTTTCCCAGTAGTTTAAGGTCCAACAGAAATGGTCACGAGCCCAGGAGAAGCGATGATATGCTGTCAGCAAAGGCAATTGCGTCGGTCGTCTGCTACCTTAGCAGACGCACTGCCCTAACGGATACATTCATCGTACGTCCGACATTGCTTTCTGCACTTATTTCACGCAGTGTTGCTTCTGTGTTAGCACTGACAACTGTACGTAAACGTCACTGCTCTCGGTCGTTAAGTGAAACCCGTCGGCCACTGTGTTGTCGGTGCTGAGAGGTAATGCCTGAAATTTAGTGTTCTCGGGCACTCTCTTGACACTGTGGATCTCGGAATATTGAATTTCCTAACGATTTCCGAAATGTAATGTCTCACGCATCTAGTTTCAATTGCCATTCCGCGTTGAAAGTCTGTTATTTCCCCTCAGCCGGCCGTTTTGGACGAGCGCTTCTAGGCGCTTTAGTCCGGAACCGCGCTGCTGCTACGGTCGCAGGTTCGAATCCTGCCTCGGGCAAGGATGTGTGTGATGTCCTTAGGTTGGTTAGGTTTAAGTAGTAAAGGAGTTTTGCTATTTGGGGAGCAAAATAACTGATGATGGTCGAAGTAGAGAGGATATAAAATGTAGGCTGGCAATGGCAAGGAAAGCGTTTCTGAAGAAGACAAATTTGTTAACATCCAGTATTGATTTAAGTGTCAGGAAGTCATTTCTGAAAGCATTCGTATGGAGTGTAGCCATGTATGGAAGCGAAACATGGACGATAAATAGTTTGGACAAGAAGAGAATAGAAGCTTTCGAAATGTGGTGCTACAGAAGAATGCTGAAGATTAGATGGGTAGATCACATAACTAATGAGGAAGTATTGAATAGGATTGGGGAGAAGAGAAGTTTGTGGCACAACTTGACCAGAAGAAGGGATCGGTTGGTAGGACATGTTCTGAGGCATCAAGGGATCACCAATTTAGTATTGGAGGGCAGCGTGGAGGGTAAAAATCGTAGAGGGAGACCAAGAGATGAATACACTAAGCAGATTCAGAAGGATGTAGGTTGCAGTAGGTACTGGTAGATGAAAAAGCTTGCACAGGATAGAGTAGCATGGAGAGCTGCATCAAACCAGTCTCAGGACTGAAGACCACAACAACAACAAGTCTAGCGGACTGATGACCTCAGATGCTAAGTCCCATATTGTTCAGAGCCATTTGAACCATTTAATTCCCCTCGTGCGGCCATAATCACGTCGGAAACCTTTTCACATGAATCACCTGAGTACAAATGATAGCTCCGCCAATGCACTGCCCTTTTATACCTTATATACGCCATACTGCCGCCGTTTGTATATGTGCATATCGCTACCCAGTGTCTTTCGGCACCTCAGTGTAAAAGGATACTGCATTGTTGGAGGTGTCATTTGTGCTCAGGTGATTCATTTGAAAAGGTTTTCGACGTTATTACGGCCTCACGGTTGGAATTAACAGACTGGTAGTTGGAGCTAGACGCATGGGACATTCAATTTCGGAAATCGTTAGAGAATTCAATATTCCGAGATCCAAAGTGTCTACAGTGTGCCGAGATTACCAAATGTCAGATATTACTCTCACCACGGACAACGCAACGCACAGCGGTCTTCATTAAACGACAGAGATCAGCGGCATCACCATAGAGATGTTAGCGCTAATAGACAAGCAACACTGCTTGAAACAGTTGTAGAAATCAATGTGGGACGTACGATGAGCGTATTCGTTAGGTGAGTGCGGCGTAATTTGGCGTAAATTGGCTATGTCAGCAGGCGACCGCCACGAGTGCCCTTGCTAACACCACGACATCGCCTGCAGCGCCTCTCCTGTGTTCGTGGCCATACCGGTTGGACCTCAGGCGACTACAGAAACATTTCCTAGTCAGATGAGCTGCAATTTAAGTTGGTAAGAGCTGATGGTGGAGTTCGAATGTGGTGCAGATCCAACGAAGCCATGGTCACCAGCTGTCAAGAAGGCGCTGTGCAAGCTGGTGGTGGTTCCATTATGGTGGGGGCTGTGTTTACATCGAATGGACTGGGTCCTCTGGTCCAACAGAACCAATCATTGGCTGGGAATGGTGATGTTCGGCTATTTGGAGACCATTTGCTGCCATTAATGGACTTCATGTTCCCGAATAACGATGAAATGTTTATGGATGACAATGCGCTACGTCACCGGGCCACAATTATTCGCGAATGGTTTGAAGGACTTTCTAGACAAATCCAGCGAATGATCGCCCGTCACGAATCTCATCGAACATTTATGGGACATAATCGAAAGGTCAGTTCGTGCACGAAATCCTCCACCAACAACATATGGATGGTTGTAGAGGCAGCAGGACTGAGTATGTATGCAGGGGACTGCACTACGCCGGGCAGATGGAGGTTGGACACCATGAGGCATCCCATGACTTTTGTCACCTCAGTGTAGTCGTGTGGCCGGCCGGACTGGCCGAGCGGTTCTAGGCGCTACAGTCTGGAACCGCGCTACTGCTACGGTCGCAGGTTCAAATCCTGCCTCGGGCATGGATGTGTGTGATGTCCTTAGGTTAGTTAGGTTTAAGTGGTTCTAAGTTCTAGGGGACTGATGACCTCAGCTGTTAAGTCCCATAGTGCTCAGAGCCATTTGAACCATTTGTAGTCGTGTGGCCCACTGCACATGACGGAAACTGGCGGCATAATGTAATGGTGTGTCACAGCGTTAAAGCTTTGGCAGTGGCAACACTGTGTGTGTCCATACGAAGCTCTCAGATTCTCTCGACTTTGACGACTAGCACGCAAAGCCTCTTCAGTTGAAATATTTCTCGACGTTCTGCAGTGCCTCGCAGTATAACGGCTCGCCACGTCTTCCTCTGTGTGGGTAGTACAAGTAGTCCACAACAGTAGCTACGAAACCAACAACTTCAAGTTCTTCTATTTGTTCTTCGGTAAATGGAAATGCCGTGTGGCTAGGGTCTCCCGTCAGGTAGGCCGTTCGCCTGGTGCAAGTCTTTCCAGTTGACGCCACTTCGGCGACTTGCGTGTCGATGGGGATGAAAGGATGATGACAAGGACAACACAACACCCAGTCCCTGGGCGGAGAAAATCTCCCACCCAGCCGGGAATCGAACCCGGGCCGTTAGACATGACATTCCGCCGCGCTGACCACTCAGCTGCCAGGGGCGGACTGTTCCCCGGTAGTCATCTCATTAGGAATGCCGTAGACAGCCGTCTTTAACTTCTGCTGCCTCACCATGGCAAAGGTGAATTACGGTATCCTCTCACTATTACCATGGCCACAACATTGACGTAAACTTCTATGGATGTCAAAATCAGCTTTAGTTTATTCCCACCACCTTGTACTAGGGTATTGTTATTCTTTAACCAGTCATACAGCTGTATATATGTTTCTGGATACTGCAACACGATAGGAGGGATCCCCTGTTGCTTAGGCAGTGGCTGCTGATCAGCTGTGTCTTGATTTGCTTGAGTTGTCTTCCTAAATGGCTTCGTATCTGTTGCTGATCTCCACATCTGGCACTTCCGTGACTTGCGTCCTTTTCGCCTGCCTCTTCTTAGTTGGCTACTGAAGATTTCTTCATCCGCTTCTGCTGCCTGGTGTAGTGTTGTCATTTCTTCTTTCCCGCCCGTAGATCTTCACTGGTGCAGATCGCTCGAATTCCATTTCCTCTTCGCTGGAAAATTCCGTACAGCATGCTCTCTCGTAGTCCACGTACGCTGCCTGGCCCTTCGCAGTTTGCTTGCTGCCGTAGCCATAGTCTTCGTAGTGGGAGCGGCCGGTGGGCCTGCCGCCGGGGAATCCCCGCCAGACAGCGACTGGCCGACTCGTCGCGGTCGAGGCAGCTGCCGCGGCCGCTCTCGTAAACACGTCCTCTCGCGTTCACATTGCGCACCCGAATTTGTAAGCCGTGTGTCGGAATAATGATGTGATTTTGTTATGTGCGCCATCTAGTGGCGACTGATCGTAGGGATATGGCGCCGCGCTTGATGCTGTCCTGCATGTGGCGTATCTGACGGTGGACACAGCAGGTTCCATAGAAAACAGTTCAGGGGTGATTTATTTCTTCACCCTTGTCCCGCTCACCTGCTCCCTCTCTCACGAGCACGTTGGCTGCATTAAATTGAACAATTCCTTTAACCAACGTGGCTCCAAACTATTCTTGATAGTTTCCGCAAATCACCTTTTGTAAAGTATTGTTTTCACACGGGGAGAAAGAAATATTGAGGCCTAGCGTCCCGTCGACGATGATCTCAATAAAGATCAGATAGGTAGGGAAATTGGCAGTGTCCTTTTCAAAGTAGTTCACCGTCATCGATTTTTGGAGAACTACGGAAAATATAAGTATGGATGACCGTATGGAGTTTCTAATCATATTTCCTGTAAGCACAGCTCGGGTATCCACTGTGCTAAGCGCCATTTTGGGCTGTACAATGGCCACATCCCTCGTTGCAGTGTTCCGCATACATACTTGGTACTTTGGACTGAACAGTGCTGAGTGTTCTCTCATCTGCACGGATGAAATATTTTGTCCATCTGGCACTCTCTAGTAAACGTCATTTGTAAAAAGCGCTCCAACTCCTAAAGTTATTTTTTGAAAAAGGACAATAGACCACTTTTCCCGCGATGAAAAATCTGGCACGAAATTTTAGAGTGGACAGTGGTATCGCCAGTTGACTAAAGGCCCTGGAAACGCAAGTGTATAGGAGGTCTCGAAGATACAATTTCGTCTGAACCGATTGTTCAATAGCAGAATCACTTTTTATTATAAATTTTCAATATATTCCTGATCCACTTGTTGCTTATTTTTCACCCAGTTTCGTCATCATAAACGTGTCCAACGGATGCTGCACTCACCTTTGTTGGTCATTTGAAATCTGAAAAATTTGTTGTTTAGTTCTGTAGGGCATGAAATGAAACCACGTGGCAACACAACGTTTACACTTTTATTTACTCATAGCACTAATTTCAATTGGTGTTTAGCTACATTTTCTCTAACACAACTGTAAACATCTATCCTCCTTTTATTGTCTATTTGCTGCAAAATACTCGCTCCCAGTTGTTGGTTGCTGACTTGGCGGCTTCGTATATCAGATCGTGTCAAATGACTAGTTAGCTCCTTAAATTTATGGCGAACTTAGTAATTTCCTCGTAGTCCTTGACATATGCACCTGACAGTTGCCTCGGAGGCGAATGTAGGATGTGGCGCAATGCTTTAGGTACTGGACCCGTATTCGGACCAGGGTGATAATTCTGTCCGGAAATCCCAGCTTATGTTTGCTTTTATCTTTGGTTTCATTAAATCATTTGCAGAGAATGTTGAGATGGTTCTTTCACGAGGTCGTGGTTCATTCCCTATACTTGTTCTAAGTCTCTAATGAAATCGACGACAACAAGATGCGAAGTCTTCCTTTACCAGTTACTGGTATATAATGGTACAAATGTTCTGTTTGTACTGTTTTTCACAATTAATAGAAACTTTTTTCCAAAAAAATCAAATAATTCATCAGTTCACTGAGAACCAGCCATATATCTTATTGAATCTTCATGACGGATTGATGCTGTGCTTAAACTCTTTCTCCAAAGAATATCCTTTGTTACCTTATGTATGAAGATCTCTTCACATCAGAGTTAAACTAAATTAGGCGGACCATGGGCTACGCTCTTCGGAAGTAACATTTTCTATTCTGAGAAATTCCTCTCAGTAGTTGGCGTTTCATCTTTGTTATCGTGCTAATGTAGTCCAGTCATTTGGTGCTTTACATTGCTTTCCTCTCACATACTGACATGACCCGTCCAAATCCTATTCCTTTATTTCATCGATTTTAACGTACCAATGCTACATAATTTTTTTAACTGCTTGTTGACGAATGGGTAAAAGCAAATAAGCTTTAAGAAGTAATTTGCTAAACAGAAAATTTATATGTTTTTTGTTGCTGGACAGACTTCTAACAAAAGGTGAGTGCGTGCCTTTGTCTGATTTTGAAACTTAAGATCTTAGTAACAGTTTCAATAAAATTACTTTATGTAAATAGAGCGAGTGACTCATTAAATTTGCGTCTACTGATGGACACTTTGAAAAAAAACGAAAACCGACGTTAAAATTAAAAATTGTGGAAGCATGTACGGATCGGAAATTTCTATAATCTCTTGAGCAATGTAATTTATTTGCTCTTTCATACTGCCATTTGTCAATTTTCTAAATCTTTTGGTTACGGATCAAAATTTCCTTGAAAAACTGTCCGTATCTCACGTCATAAACCATTTTGTTGTCCACTACATACACTACGTCATTAGTATCCGGACACCTGACTGAAAATGATTTACAAGTTCGTGGCGTCCTCGATCGGTAATGCTGGAATTCAATATGGTGTTGGCCCACCGTCAGCCTTGATGACAACTTCCACTCTCGCAGACATAGGTTCAATCAGGTGCTGCATGATTTCTTGGGGAATGGCAGCCCATTCTCCACGGAGTGCAGCACTGAGGAGAGGTATCGATGTCCGTCGGTGAGGTATGGTACGAAACCGGCGTTCCAAAACATACAAAAGGTGTTCTATAGGATTCAGGTCAGGTCTCTGTGCAGGCCAGTCCATTGCAGGGATGTTATTGTCGCGTAATAACTCTGCCACAGGCCGTACATTATGAACAGGTCCTTGGTCGTGTTGAAAGATGTAATCGCCCTCCCCGAATTGCTCTTCAACAGTTGAACAGTGGGAAGCAAGAAGGTTCTTACAACATCAATGTAGGCCTGTGCTGTGATAGTGCCAAGCAAAACAACAAGGGCTGCAAGCCCCCTCCATGAAAAACACGACCACACCATAACACCACCGCCTCAGAATTTTACACGCTGACAGATGACGTTCACCGGGCATTCGCCATACCCACACCCTGTCATCGGATCGCCACATTGTGTACTGTTATTCGTTACTCCTCACAACGTTTTTCCACTGTTGACTCGTTCAATGCTTACGCTCCTTACACCAAGCGAGACGTTGCTTGGTATTTACCGGCGTGATGTGTGGCTTATGAGCAGCCGCTCGACCATGAAATCCAAGTTTTCTCACCTCTCGCCTAACTGTCATAGTACTTGCAGTGGATCCTGATGCAGTTTGGAATTCCTGTGTGATGGCCTGGATAGATGTCTGCCTATTACACGTTACGACCCTCTTCAACTGTCAGCGGTCTATGTCAGTCAACAAACGAGGTAGGCCTGTACGCTTTTGTGCTGTACGTATCCCTTCACGTTTCCACTTCACTACAACATCAGAAACAGTGGACCTCGGGATGTTTAGGAGTGTGAAAATCTCGCATACAGATGTGTGACACAAGTGACACCCAATCACCTGACCACGTTCGAAGTCCGTGAGTTCCGCGGGGAGCCCCATTCCGCTCTCCCACCATATCTAATGACTACTGAGGTCACTGATATGGAGTACTTGGCAGCGCAATGCACCTAGTAAGAAAAACGTATGTTTTTGGGGGTGTCCGGATACTTTCCATCGCGTAGTGTATGTCACTCCTGTGTTAGTTCCTCTCAGCTTACTCTCAATTCTAATTATTGAATGAGGCACACACTGCAAGAAAGTCAACGTGCATCTCGGAAATCCTTGTTCTTGGAATGTGTACGTTCGAAGACAAGGCAAGTAACAAAGTCCTTCCTCCTAGATACACCTCACGGAATTAAATTGGCGGAAATGTACAAAAATTCAGTGCTATACGGAAAAATACAAACATTTGTTACTCCTTAGCACCATCCGCGAATGTAAACTAAAAGATATGGGGATGAGGAATTGGTGTGTTTTGTATCCTCTATTATAAACCGTGCGGTAGGTTGTTTGAGAGTAGAGATGAAGATATTATGTCGATTTCGTGGACCGTATCTGCGATTTTTTTGGTTCCCTCTCTGGTTTCTAAATTTTTTTCTCTTTCGTTCGTCCCGCCTATGCTACTCTTGGTACATCTGTTCCTTTCGTCATAGTGTTTGGATTACTGTGCTAGTTCGTCTTGCAGGTCCTTACATCCTAAACATGCTGATTTTATATACGCAGCTATATCATTCTACAGATCTAAGATTTGAACCATCAACAACTAAATGTTGTGCGGACTTTACCAAAGTATTGGAGTTCCACAGAATACAGTTTGCTATTACGTCACGCCCGTATCTGTCCACCTAAGTGGTTGTTGCTGACGGATATTTTTGAATAAAAATGCTTCGTTCATATTGCATAGTAATTTGAGTAGGTACACATCATAAGGGTTGCAAAGCCTAATAAATCGCGGAAACTGTTCTTCTTCGATGCCGTGAACATAATTCTTATCCTGTCACAGTGAGAACATGCACTGTCCCTCTGGAACATACTGTCGCTGACAAGACACGTGTAGTACATGAAACGGTGCAGTGGTCCTGTAGAACCTTTTCACAACCTAATCCTGTAACATTGTTTTCGTACCGATTTCCTCTCGAATCAGGGTAGTCAGAAGATGCAATTCAGCCATGATTACAGGCCATTTTCTCATGAACTATAGTGTCTTGCTTACAGTCGGGACGATGGTCAATGTGGTCTGCACCTTACGCACAGAACCTAAATATCACCTTAACTCAACTAAAATCGCGTTTCATCGAACCAATGTAACGTTCTTCCAATCATCTGCGCCCCCATAAATGTGTAGGTGGTTCCAAGCGATGCGGCGGTTTCGGCAGCGTGTTCTTAATGCTACAGCTTTTTGTCGGTCTTGTGTTTCCCATTCTTAGCAGCTCGCTCCGCTTTGCACCTCTGCGGCCGAGTTCGCTAACGCACGATCGTGTTGTGGCACTCTATTCGAGTGAAGCCACTTCAAATACAGATATTACAAAAACTTACATGCGTTATTCGGTCGACAATGAGCAGAGAGGTTGCGTTTCGGCTTTGATTACCAAACATTCACACAATGTTAAACTATAATTCCAGTGTCTACAGACGAAGAAATCAATTCCACATTTCTCATTATACGACACGACGGCTCCTCGAGATCTTTCCAGCCAATGATGCAATGTCACTATTTCTTGTGCCCTCCTCTGTAGTCAAGATCGCTAACATACACATGTGAACTGGCGCTCGACTCAGAAGTAGCCGATTCGAATCCTGGTGGTGGATGAAATATCCACAGCCAATATTTGGCCAGTAAGACTTTGCACTAATGTTTTGGATTGAATCCCAAACATCTCGTAAGTATCACATGGAGTTAGTGTATGTGACACTGTTGGTGATCCGGACGTCGGAAGGGGACGTAAGCTCGGCGGTCCCCTTCATGTCATTCGAGAGGAGTAGGCTGTGTTCCAACACTGCTTCACCTCTTCCCATCCCTCATCATCAAATAACAAAAACATTACATCACACTATACACACATTGATTTCAGTCAAGACACATGTTTTTGTTTTTATTTTTTGCTATTCGATTGGTCGCATCGACCCGTGTCTCCCGTATCCATCATTCAGTGCTATGGAGGTGATTCTTTCGTGGACGGTCTCTTCGGTATATTCTTGAATTTAAGATCAACTACCTTAATTAGCCTTATTGTATCAGTCCGTTTTAAAGTCCTGTCAGTCCTCAACATGCTGCCAGTCACGTCACAGCTACTACAACTGTTAAACGAAAGCCCCGCTGGTCCTGGAGGTTCGTTGACGACACCTCTGCGATGTGACTCCATGAACTAGAAGTGCTCACGTAATTCTTACTGCCCGTTACATAGTTTGATCTGTATTTTAAGCGGCTGAATATTCGGAGCAAAAAATATAACGGGTAATTTGACAACGTAAATTTAAGTAGCAGCCTGCAATAAAAAATTTAAAACAAAATCCAGAGCTTATCTTCCATATAAAGCAATGACGCATTGGAAGTATCAAGTGAAATATGGTTTCGTCTGCCGACAAAAAACATCCTCTGATTCTGTCAAGTACGGATATGTAGAAAGCAAGTGTGTGATGATATTCCTCAGCATTTGCCTGGAATATGTAGGAACCTCACACGTGCGACTGCAGTTCGGTTGTCAGAAGTAATCTTTAACTGCGACCCCAGTTTTCAACTAAAGAGAGTGGGATATTAATTAATACTAAGTGAGTGCAGGAGTGTCCTACGTCGTTGGCGGTACGTCGAGACGTTGTTGGTGCACTTCATGTAGGCAAACATTTCACGATCATCATCAGTGAAATCTTACTCCAAATATCAATCTCAGATTCTTCGAAAGGCTGGAGCTAGAAAGTTGAGTTGGAATTCAATCCATATATTTTTTTCATGCATCTAATGGTGCTAATAATCTACTCATACCAACCTCTATGCCCAGTGACGTATAAGACAGTGACTTGTGTCCCCGACAGAGAGGGGATGTTTGTGGATGCTATTGCTGTTCGACGACTGTTGTTCAGCACTGAACTGATGGGTAATTTGCCGCACTCTCTACCAACTATTATCGTTTACATTCTGCGATAGTCGAGGGCAACCCCTGTCATGAACACATTGTTGCCGACGACAGTTGACTCTCGCAATGGTGATATTCGGAATACAGTACCGATGCAGTGCTGTGTGAAAAGCCAAATAAACCATCTCATGGAAAATATCCGGGCATTAGTGGACAGTAATATGGTGTGCCCAACCTCCATCTTCATGATGGCTTTAACTCTGATGGAGACATTTTCAATGAGGTGTCTGAATGGCAGCCCATTCTTCCTTAAAGATCGAAACCAGAGAAAGTAGTGACGTTCGACGGTGGGGCTTTAATCGAAATCGACGTTGTAGCTCATCTCGAAGGTTTTACATTGGGTTCCGATTGAGACTCTAGGCAGGCCCGTCCATTTGAGGAATGTTATTGTCCACAAACTATTGCCTGATTTCTGGCAGGGTGCATTGTCATGCTGAAACATCGTACCCTAAGCGTTCCTCTACTGTATGCTGTACACAATGCTGTGAAACATGTTTCCTTAAGCCCAATGAGGGGACCACACCCTGACCACGAGAAACACCCCCATACCGCAACACCATCTCCTACGCCCCTTACTGTTGGAACTACACCTGTCGGCAGGTGACGCTCCCCTGGCATTCGCCAAACCCTTCCACTGGATTGCTATGCGGTAGAGCGTAATTCATCACTCCAAATCACTCGCTTCCAGTCATCCATTGTCCAGTAAATGTAAAATGTAAGTGTCTTGTGTCTAGGGCCTCCCGTCGTGTGCAAGTCTTTCGAGCTGACGCCACTGCGGCGACTTGCGCGTCGATGGGGATAAAATAATGATTATGACAAAACAACACCCAGTCCCTGAGCGGAGAAAAATCTCCGACCCAGCCGAGAATGAAACCCTTGCCCTTAGGACTGACTCTCTGTAGCGCTGACCACTTTTTAAAAAAAAAAAAAATTTTTATAGTGGACCGGTTTGGGCTCGGGAGGGGGTGGGCAAAGTGGGCAGGGGTCGCCACTCAGCTAGCGGGGGCGGACATTGTCCAGTAGCTACGCTCTTTACCCCACCTCAAGCTTCGTTTATCATTTACTACAGAAATGAGTGGCTCATGGGAAGCTGATGAACCATTGTACTACATTATTTTTAACCGCCTGCACTGTCATTGTATTAGTGAGACTGGTCTAGCATTTTTCCGTTTACAGTTGAAACATTTTATAAGCAAGCTTTTAGAATATACAGTAAGATAAGGAAAAATTTTGATTGAAATAGTTTTCAATCAAACATTTTCCTTATCTTATTATAGACACATCAAAAAACGTTTTGCATCACCCTGGTTCCCAGAACTCTGGAAGATAGACGTTGACTGTGGATATTTTATCACAGACAGTCCCTTTGACTGTTCAGAGATGTCACTAAACCAGACAGATGTAAACAACCATGCATGGTTCAAATGGCTCTGAGCACTATTGTACTTAATATCTGAGGTCATCATTCCCCTAGAACTTAGAACTACTTAAACCTAACTAACCTAAGGACATCACACACATCCATGCCCGAGGCAGGATTCGAACCTGCGACTGTAGCGATCGCGCAGTTCCAGACTGAAGCGCAACACAACATTTCAGGCAGATAAACTATATCCGACTGAGATAACGCAAAGTTATCATGGGGCCGTGAGGAATAAATTTGAGACACTTATGCCAAGGAAACAGAATGGCGAAGAAATTGATGTTGATATGAAGTGCAGCGGAATAAAGGAAGGGGTGACTGAGGCAGCAGAGGAAGTGACAGGTAAAAAGAAAAAGTAGTAAGTTTCAGATCAGAAAAATCTACAATTGACAATATATTTACTAAGAGAGGCTTGGGAAAAATATTAGGAATTTAACAAACCTGTGTCTGCCACATTCGTAGACTTTTCAGAGGATTACGATAGTATCTATAGAGCGAACCTCTATAACATCCTTAGGGAGATTGGAGTACCTGAGAAATTAATCAAACTCGTGAAATCGTGTGCAACAGAGACGCAAGCTGAAATCACATGTCAAGGATAAATGCCGAAGGAAGTGCAGATACGAACGGTGGTACAAGATGACGCATTGCCACCCATGTTATTTAACCGTGGCCTTCAAAAACTTGTACGCGAGATGAAGAAGTAGGAAAGGGCATCATTTATAAAGGAAATCTGCAAATGCTAGCATATGGAGATGATATGGCAGCTGTATCAGAGTCAAGAGAAGAAATGGTAAAAACAGTAGAGGACCTGGGTGACACTGCAAGGAAGGTGTGCTTGAGAATAAACCCAGAAAAGATAGAAGTGATGGAACTAAGTAGAAGGATGGACCACAATCTGCTTGTGGATTTGCAGGTGGGAGAGAAAAATGAAGGTAGTTGAAAACTTTAAATACTTGGGATCATAGTTCAAACAGAGGGATAATGTCCAGCTATAACTAAACTAACGAATGGACTGCTTCTAGATCATATAACAACCTAAAACTAGTCATGAAATCAAACAGTCTTGTTGTAACAGACAACTTCATGGTTTTTACAACACAACTTTTATTTACGTGAGTCTACATGGAAATGACTGACTAACAACGAGGGGACTGATGATCTCAGAAGTTGAGTCCCATAGTGCTCAGAGCCATTTGACTAACAACGAAAAGTCACAATCACAAACTCGGTAAGAATTTCCTACTAGAGGCAACAAAAGATGACTTCTAAGTTTCCCACAAGAGTCCGCGGTAACACACATGCACTTAATTCCAAGTCCTATTCCGATGGCGAAGACGTAGTCTTCCGTGGAGACGTCCTTGAGGTCGGTATTCGGCGTGAACTGACGCCCGGTGCTGGTCCTAGCCTTTAAATATTATTGGCCAGCCAATCAGATGTTGGTGTACTAATACTTCTTGCAGGCCATCTCGAACTCCCTCTGCAGGAAGTAGTACGCGGTATGTCTGTTTCCAAAACAGCCGATGTTTACCATTGCTTACACCTTGGGCATAGGCAACCTCGGTCCTGTGTGGTGTTAGATGTGTTGCCGGCCCGCAGGGCCCGTGATTCATCACATTTGCTCCTGCGTCGGCTTTCGATAGCGGCATTTCGCCTGTGCACTGTGTACTTAAAAATAAATTGGCCGTCTTCTTTTCAAAGAAGATAGATTTAGTGATAAAGCGTATAATATAAATCTGAATAACCAGACGCGATGGTGAACCCTGATATGAGTTCAGTGCGTTAACCACAGGTCATCCTTCCGTCGCCTGAGAACACTCAAGACAAATACGTTCCATGTATCCTTCCATCCAGTTTTTAATTAGTCATTACAGCAAACTTCTGAAACACTTAGGACAGTCAAGTGTACGACACGTAGCACACTAAAATGGGACTCTATTTCAGTGTATCTTATAAACACCCATAATGCCCTTTTTGTCAGTGCAAGTCTGCTTTTTATGTTCTCCTTGCTCCGTCCATCATGTGTTATTTTGCCCTCTAAGCAGCAGAATCCTTAATTTCGTCTACTATATAGCAAGTATGCAGCAGACCTCAGTAGTTACTGTGCCTAGAACAGTTGCAAAGTCGATGAGGAAGAAGAAGGTTCTGCTGTTAGGTAGTTCTCATGGCAGAGGTGTAGGCCAGCAGTTGCAGGAAGTGCTGGGGAGTGAGTACCAGGTCACCAGCATTATGAAGCCTAATTCAGGGTTGGCTCAGGTGACTGTTAACATAGGGGGGTTATGTAGGGATTTTACTAAAGAGGATCAGGTAGTGATTGTGGGTGGGGCTGGTAATAGTATTGATAGGGATGGGGAGTATAACATAGATGGTGACCTGGAAAAAATAGCCACTCAGACTGGCAACACGAGTGGAACTGTTTCAGCGTCACGATCGGCCTCATCTTAATACAGCCGTCAGGCGTAATAACATGAGACTTGGGGGTGCGCTGATGACAGAAAGCATGGGTCACATTTCTGTGATGTCGGTGGAGTCTATCAGCAGGACGGGTTGTTGGCAAAGCTTATAGGTGACAGCATAGGTGGGGTTGGTGGGATCACTCATGGGAAATTCCTGCAGTAGTAGGTGTTAGAGCTGCACCTTTTTTAGATTGAAGTCAGCTGATAGGTATTCCTGCTTAAGGGAAGTCTCTCTAACAAGGGAATCACTTTTGACAAAGCTTAGGTATCCGAGTAATGAGGGAATTAGTATATTTCATCAAAATATACAAGGTATTAGAGATAAAGTTAGTGAACTGCTTATAGATGTTGACTCTGAAATTATTGGTATATCTGAACACTTCTTAAATAAGGAGATAATTCAGAGGCTTCCTTTACCAGGATACAGGTTGGCTGGCAGCTTTTCGAGGAGCTCTTTGCGGTGTAGGGGAGTAGCCATGTATGTGAAAAACGGCATCCCTTTTGAGTCAATTGATGTTTCAAAGTACTGCACTGAAAAGGTGTTTGAATGTTGTGCGGGTGTGGTTAAATTTAACGGAGCTAAACTTCTAACTGTTGTTATTTATAGATCCCCAAACTCCGATTTCACAACATTTTTGCTAAAGCTAGAGGAGGTTCTTGGTTCACTTTATAGGAAATACAAAAAGTTAGTTATATGTGGTGACTTCAATATTAATTGTATAAGTGATTGTGCAAGGAAGAGGATGCTGGTAGACCTCTTTAATTCATATAATCTTATGCAAACCGTATTCTTTCCAACGAGAGTGCAAGGGAACAGTAGAACAACCATAGACAACATTTTTCTTCATTCCTCATTACTAGAAGGGCATTCTGTTAGCAAAAAGGTGAATGGCTTTTCAGATCATGATGCACAAATTTTAACTTTAAAAGATTTTTGTGCTGCAACACGTGTTAAATATAGTCATCAGCTGTTCAGGAAAGCTGATCCAGTTGCTGTACAGACCTTTGTAAACCTTATAAAGGAACAAGAGTGGCAAGATGTTTATAGCGCTGATACAGTAGACGATAAATATAATGCTTTTCTCAAGACTTTTCTCATGCTCTTTGAAAGTTGCTTTCCGTTAGAACGTTTAAAACAGGGTACTAGCACAAACAGGCAGCCTGGGTGGCTGACTAGAGGGATAAGAATATTTTGTAGAACAAAGTGGCAATTATATCAAAACGTTAGAAACAGTCAAAATCTAAATGCAGCAGCCCATTACAAACAGTATTGTAAGGTGCTTAAAATGTTATTAGGAAGGCAAAAAGTATGTGGTATGCAGATAGAATAGCCAAGTCTCAGGATAAAATTAAAACCATATGGTCAGTCGTAAAGGAAGTTGCTGGTCTGCAGAGTCAGGTCGAGGATATAGAATCAGTGCGTAGTGGGAATGTCCGTGTTACTGATAAGTCGCATATACGTACAGTATTTAATAATCACTTTCTGAATATAGCAGATGAACTAAATAGAAACCCAGTCCCAACAGGAAATCATATAGCGCTCTTAGAAGAAAGTGTTCCGTGACTGTTACCTGAAATGCTCCTCCATGATACTGACAAGAGGGAGATTGAGTTAATAATTAAATCACTAAAGACCAAGAACTCTCATGGATATGACGGGGTATCTAGCAGAATACTGAAGTATTGTTCTATGTATGTTAGCCCAGTTCTCAGCCATATCTGTAACTTTTCCTTTAGGAGTGGTCGGTTTCCTGACCGATTAAAGTACTCGGTAGTGAAGCCACTTTATAAAAAGGGAGACGTTGATAATGTTGACAATTTTAGACCTATTTCTATGCCATCGGTGTTTGCTAAAGTTATCGAGAGGGTTGTATATACAAGGTTACTGGAGCATTTAAATTCACATAATTTGCTGTCAAATTTACAGTTTGGTTTTAGAAATGGCTTAACAACTGAAAATGCTATAGTCTCTTTTCTCTGTGAGGTTTTGGACGGATTAAATAAAAGGTTGCGAACGTTAGGTGTTTTCTTTGATTTAACGAAGGCTTTTGACTGTGTTGACCACAAAATATTACTGCAGAAGTTGGACCATTATGGAGTAAGGGGAGTAGCTTACAATTGGTTCGCCTCTTACTTTAAGAACAGAAAGCAGAGGGTAATTCTCCGCTATATTGAGAGTGGTAGTGATGTTCAGTCCCAATGGGGCACTGTTAAGTGGGGCGTTCCCCAAGGGTCGGTGCTGGGGCCACTGCTGTTTCTTATTTATATAAATGATATGCCTTCTAGTATTACAGGTGATTCAAAAATATTTCTGTTTGCTGATGACACCAGCTTGATAGTGAAGGATCTTGTGTGTAATATTGAAACAGTAACAAATAATGTAGTACATGAAATAAATTCGTGGCTTGTGGAAAATAATTTGATGCTAAATCACACTAAGACTCAGTTTTTACAGTTTCTAACTCACAATTCAACAAGAACCGATATTTTGATCAGACAGAATAGGCATATTATAAGCGAGACAGAACAGATCAAGTTCCTAGGCGTTCGGATAGATAGTAAGCTGTTGTGGAAAGCCCATGTCCAGGATCTTGTTCAGAAGCTAAATGCTGCTTTATTTACCATTAGAACAGTATCTGAAATAAATGACACTTCAACACGAAAAGTAGTCTACTTCGCATATTTTCATACACTTATGTCGTATGGTATTATTTTTTGGGGTAATTCTGCTGATTCAAAAAGGGTATTTTTGGCTCAAAAAAGGGCTGTTCGAGCTATATGTGGTGTAAGTTCGAGAACCTCTTGTCGACCCTTATTCAAAAATCTGGGAATTCTGACATTGCCCTCACTGTTGTGACTTGGCAAGACAGCCAAGCCACTATGAGATAGCCGAAAGGCACGCGTTTAAGCTCACGCAGGCTGGCGTGAGGTCTGGAACAGTTAAAGGAATTGAGTCTAGCAAAAGAGGTACATAGCTGCTGGAATACTTAACTTTAATCCATAATTGGTGAACATCGGTCTGACGATACATGCATCACAAGATAAATAGCAATTGATAATGGCGCCTTGCTAGGTCGTAGCAAATGACGTAGCTGAAGGCTATGCTAACTATCGTCTCGGCAAATGAGAGCGCAATTTGTCAGTGAACCATCGCTAGCAAAGTCGGCTGTACAATGGGGCGAGTACTAGGAAGTCTCTCTAGACCTACCGTGTGGCGGCGCTCGGTCTGCAATCACTGACAGTGGCGACACGCGGGTCCGACGTATACTACCGGACCGCGGCCGATTTAAAGGCTACCACCTAGCAAGTGTGGTGTCTGGCGGTGACACCTCACACACAGTATATATTTTCTTTAATGTCGTTTGTTGTTAGCAATATTAGCCTATTCCCAAGAGTTAGCAGCTTTCACTCAGTTAATACTAGGCAGAAATCAAATCTGCGTGTAGAATGCACTTCCTTGACTCTTGTGCAGAAAGGAGTGCAGTATTCTGCTGCATCCATTTTCAATAAGCTACCACAAGAACTCAAAAATCTTAGCAGGAGCCCAAACTCTTTTTAAATCTAAACTGAAGAGTTTCCTCCTTCTATTCTGTCGAGGAGCTCCTGGAAGAGCTAAAAAATTAAGCAAATTCCAGTGTTACATTGTTGATTTTCTTCATTTAAACTTACGACTTGTCACCTGAATTTTTTTTTTTTTTTATATTTCATTTTATCTGTTTCTAATATCGTGTTATAATTTCATGTATTGACTCGTTCCATGACCATGGAGACTTCTCCTTAATTTGGTCCCAGGAACAATAAATAAATAAATAAAAATGTGATTTTCAATTCTGATGTTAAGTTTCTCGCTGTTCTCATTTCTGCTACTTCTCATTATTTTTGTCTTTCTTCGATTTACCTTCAATCCATATTCTGTACTCATTAGACTGTTCTTTCAGTTCAACATATCCTATAATTCTTCTTCACTTTCACTGAGGATAGAAATTCGTCAGCGAATCTTATTATTGATATCTTTTAACCTTGAATTTTAATCCCACTCTTGAACCTTTCTTTTATCTCCGTCATTGCTTCTTCGATGTATAGATGAACAATAGAGGCAAGAGACCATATCCCTTTTTACACCCTTTTTAATCTGAGCACTAAGTTCTTGGTCTTGCAGTCTTATTGTTCCCTCTTGATTCTTGTACATTTGTATATTACCCGCCTTTCTCTATACCTTACCTCTACCTATCTCAGAATTTCGCACATCTTGCACTATTTCACTTTGTCGAACGCTTTCTCCAGGCCGACAAATCCTATGAACGTGTCTTGAGTTTTCTTTAGTCTTGCCTCTGTTGTCGACCGCAATGTCAGAACTGTCTCTCTGGTGCTTTTACCTTTTCTAAAGCCAACTGATCGTCATCTAACAGATCCTCAATTTTCTTTTCCATTCTTTTGTATGTTATTCCTATCAGCTACTTGGATGCATGAGCTGTTAAGCTGATTGTGCGATAACTTTCGTAGTTATCTGCTCTTGCTATCTTTGAAATTGTGTGGATGGTATTTTTCAGAAAGTCTTATGCTATATCGCCAGTGTCATACAGTCTACACACCAACTTAAGTATTCGTTTTATTGCCACTTCCCCCAAAGATTTTAGAAATACCGATGGAATGTTATCTGTCCCTTCTGCTTTATTTGATCTTAGATCGTCCAAAGCTGTTTTAAATTCTGATTCTAATACTAGATCCCGTATTTCCCTGTCGGTACCTGTTTCTTCTTCCATCACCTCATCAGACAAGTTCTCCCCCTCATAGAGGGGGAAGTCGCACGCGCCACCTGTTAGTGAACTGCGTAAACTTTGTTCTGTGTATGGTCATATTTTAACTGTTAATGTATCGTACTTTCTGAGGCGTAAGTTGGGCACTAACCCAGCATTTGCCTAAACGAGCATGATAAACCCACACTCAGGCTGGCCAGTGCACCAGCCACGCTAGTTAATGGGTTCTGTCTCACGTTCCTGTCTCGCAAAGCAGCGCATTATTGGTTACGCTATTCGAGCACGTCCACGCTAGTCTACTTCCTACATAGCAAAGTTCTTCCACCTTTTCAAGACTCTCCTATCCAAATTTAACATATAGCCATTCATCATGTCCATCTACGGCACACATTATTACTGTATTTTTTTATATGTCCGTATTGTGACAGTCTCCTAACATGCGTTCATTTTATTAATCGTCGGACTCAGTTCTTGTTCACTTACTGCTTTGTCGCCTTTGAACCTTATCACGTTGATTTCCCGTCCATAACAAATCACTCCCATATCGAACTAGTTCTTTACTGTCTACAATGCCTCTTCAGTAAACAAATTAAGCAACCTGTCTGACACCTTTGATGATTCTGATCTCTTTTATCAGTTCTGACTATTCCAGTCTTCCTCGCATAATGAGGATCAATTCCATACCTGTAGTTAACATCACATGCCTAAGAATAAAAGATATTTGATTTCTTTCCACATTACCAAAAGTTTTCGTCAAGTCTGCGAATATAACGTACGTTTCCATGTTATTTTTTTCTAAGTCTGCCCTCTATTATTATCCGCGCCGCTTAATTTCCTTCTCCTAAAAGCGAACTGGACCTCCCCTAATCAACATTCAATTTCCCTGTCCATTCTTCGACAACGAACTTTCTTGACGGGATGTTAAAAACTATTACCCCTTCCACTGAGGCCTCTTGGAAAGAAAAGCAGAGTGACACAACGCTTATCAGTCTTTTCGTTAAAGAGGATGGAACTCAAGTAAATATGCAGACTAGAGCTGGCAGATGAGAACAGTTTCTCTGATTTTGTGAAATGGTGGTGAAACTCCAGTTCAGGCTGCAGTGTTTACCACATTTTTCGCCTTTTTTTACGAAGAGGTGTTACTGCAGCCTTAACAATCATTACACCCCTGTTCTTGTTACTGCTGGCCCGTGGCTAATGGTGTTCTTCTTAGGAGCGTTTGACCCTTTAATAGGGTGATGTTCCAGGGCGTGTGTATAGCTTGTAGGGGACACCCCGGATTTGACCCCCAAAAGACTTTTTTTACTGCGAGCTATCAAATCAAGCTTCTAGGTACAACTCAGAACATACCAAAGCCCTCTGACTAACGGAGAAAGCCGGCCGCGATGGCCGTGCGGTTCTAGGCACTTCAGTCCGGAACCGCGTGACTGCTACGCTCGCAGGTTCGAATCCTGCCTCGGGCATGGATGTGTGTGATGTCCTTAGGTTAGTTAGGTTTAAGTAGTTCTAAGTTCTAGGGGACTGATGACCTCAGATGTTGAGTCCCATAGTGCTCAGAGCCATTTGAACCATTTGAACCAACGGAGAAAACTTTTGTTATCAAGACATCTTGAATTCCATTAAAACAATTTTTTTAAGAAATACGTTTTTATTCCAGTTTTCGGCAGGCAACAAACTTAGGAATATTAACCGCACAGATGAATAGTAGTCCCTTCCCATAGCATCACTTGTCCAAAGCTTTGTTCCAGTACCTCCACATGTGTACGGAATATTTCAGATGTCTTCGTTATCTGGAACTCTAATCAGGTAACACTCCCCGAGGCACGTCAGATATTACCTTCCCGTCAAATTACTATTATCCATTTGTATTTGCACATTGGTTCTGGCTGAACGTCAACCCACATTCGAGTCGTATATCTAAAGAGTCATATTGTAACCATGTCTCTCATAGACGACATGATAATGCACGAGTCTCCAATAAGCGAAACACAGGAAATCCTGGGTACTAATGCTATCTACGAGGGGGTACTCAAAATTAATGTCTCCGAATTTTTGTTTGAAAACTCTTAAAATTATTTAAATACAATAAATTTTATTAACATTGTACATCTTGATTCTTCATGTCTATATATTTATTTCTCAGCATAGTCACCCTGACAACGAAAACGTTTCTCCCAATGAAAGTCCACTTTGTTGATACAGTCACTGTAGAATGTTTGACTTCGTTGAAGGAGCCACAACCTATCCTCAGCTTGCATCGCTTCATCAGTATCAAACTGAAGTCACCGACGGTGTTCTGTAAGTTTTGGGAACAGATGAACATCAGATGCGTAAAAGACGGACTGTATGGAGGATAATCGCCGACAGTGAACCCAAGGCGTCGGATAGTTGTGGATTGCGTAGCGTTCGTGTGTGGTCTGGCATTGTCGTGATGAAGGAGAAGGTGCTCTATGGGTGGACTAAGCTTTCTGCAGTTAGAAGCTCGACTACAGCAAACTGTTTCACATGTTCTGACATAGTTGCGTTACACACTGGCCATGTTACACGCTACAGTTTGCAGCCCTCTAGGGACAGAGGGTTGCAACTAGCGTCAGCGAAGTGGGAAAGCCGAACTTCTTCTTCTTCCGTATCCGGATGCACCAGTTATATCTTCCCTTCCCAGTAATTAGCAACGTAGGTTGCTTTGTCATTGACTTTCAAAATATCGTGTTTAGTGCATGTTATAGACATATCGGGGCAAATCAATAGATGGTTCAAGTCCTGTATTGCTCCGCATTCACAGCTATCACTATCACTGTAGCCTCATTTAAATAGGTTTGATCTGCACCCAGTTACTCCAGTGCGCAGCCGGTTTAATGACCTCCAAATTGTAAAAGGTAGTTGAAATCCTGCAGATCCCTCCTCAAGTAGTTCCATTGTGGAGTGTGGCACCATTTCTTCCCAAAGAGATAGCCGCCTTGCGACGGGCGTGGTGGCGAGCTCTTCAGTAGTTTCAATGAAACTCCTGCGGGATTTCAGCCGGACACGTTGTTTTCGGTGCATATGCATCGGGTGTCGAGGATCATTCTTTTGTTTTGATCTTTCGATCTCGGTGGCTACTTGTCTGCTGATAGTGGGTGGTGCTATGCCTATGATGGGATAAATTTTGTCTTTGGGAGTTGGCAATATGCACAGTTTCGCTTACGGCGACGTCAGCTTGCTTAGTGTGAGCAGAGTTCCTCCAAACTGGCGCCGCGTATTCCGCTGCTGAGATACTCAGCGCCAGGCCCGTGGTGCGCAAAACGTGTGTTTGAGCTCCCCACGATGAACCTGTTAGCTTCCGCAGTATGTTGTTCCTGGCACAGACCATTTTTTTAGTGTTGTGACAGTGCTGCTTAAAAGTAAGCGCTCTGTCCAATGTTACTCCCAGGTATTTTGGGCTGTTTGTATGCTTCAGCTCTTCCCCTTGCCACATGACTCGGAGTTTCCGTTTGGCTTGTTTGTTCCTAAGATGGAAGGCGGATACTTGAGATTTACTAGGGTTTGGTTTGAGATTATTGCCTTCGTAATAGGTAGCGAGTTCTGTTAAGGCTCCTGTGAGATTCTCCTCCACTTGTTCAAAGGTTTTATCCTGTGTGGCCACTGCTGCATCATCGGCATAAATGAACATTCGTGTCTGGTGGCTGATGGGAAGGTCATTCGTGTAGATGTTAAATAATATTGGAGCCAAGACACTACCTTGTGCAAGTCCATTTTTCTGTGTCCTACAAAGCCGAACGAGTAATATGCATGACATGTAATATTTCAGCCAGTATTGAAAACAGAATAAAAAAAATTAGGAGGTATTACGTTTCTAGCACGCCTTCGTATGAGACGTAGCCATAAAGTTTCATCAGTTATCACGGGGAAAAAATCATGATGCTTAGTGATAGTGTTAGCCCTTCTCTGCATGTTTGCCATTCAACCTGACTCATTTTTCCTAACGATGGATGGCTTGGTGGAGACCTTGGATGTAGAAGTCAGCATTTCCGCTTTTCAGGAAACGTTCCATCTATGAAATCACGTCGTCGTCGTTCAAGAAATGCTTACTATGCTATGGTTTATTTATCTGAGGCAAGAGGAAAAAGCCACTGGGTGTCATATGAGGAGAATATAGGGGGTGAGACGAAATATGACAATCCAAAACAAGAGCGCATGCGACTGTGTCTTGTGCAAAATGACCTGGAGAGTGGTCATGGAGCAAAAACACCTCCTAAGACAGCCTCCTGAGACGCTTCTTCTTGACAGCTTCTCGTAACCTCGTCAGGAGATATCGGTAGTATGCTCCTGTCACGGTTTCACCTTAAGAGCATAACGTTTAGTATGCCATAGTAGTAGCCCCATGAAACACGCTGATTTGCCTTGTTCGATGAGGCTCTTCGTCTTCATAGGGGTTGATGGATTCACGTTGTCACTGCTTGCTTTGCTCCTTCGTTTCGGGGTCGTACTGATAACCCCAGCACCCGTTCATGGTGATCAGATGACTTAATAAATCATCTGGATTAGCCTGATACTGTTGCAAACTTACCGCCGCTGTCTCGAATATACGTCAACAGTTACGGAAACCAGGGGGCGGCGACCTGTGATGTATTCAGAATGCCGTGCACCGTATTGAAAACTCAGCCGTGACTTATTTTCACATTTGCTCTACCTCCTCGATTTTTACAGGCCTATCTTGGAGCACCAGGGCCTCCTCTTGTCTTACGATTCCCGATTCTTGACAATGAGATGGTCTGCTGGTTCTTCTACATTCAGACTTTGTTTGGCCATACTCGAAGCATCTGTGCCATCAACTACTGTGTCGTTCGATAGTTTATTGATACCATACACTTCCATGGATTCTTGCACCTTTGTTCCCTTTCAAGTGAAGGAAGCGAGTACCGCACAATATTTCACTATATCAATAGGCTGCGCCAATCTGTATTTGCTCCTGCAGCGGATTCCTGTTATTTTGTGGTGCGGGGATTTCAATTTCTGACACCGCCCCTCGTATAGTCTGTTGTATCTTGCACATAAAGAGAGTGAGATCTGTTTCATACTATCACTCCTGAGTCCCGATTTTGGTTTACCATTTCCTCGAATAAAGTAATGAAAAGGCGTTGCAGAAATCCACTATAAATTGACTTTAGCGATACAGCTGTGTGGTTATGTGAGTCTGCCAGCAACTTTTCATAAAACGGGAGTTTCTTTTGGTTTCTTCACGTGTGATGCACCGCTCTTAGAGCGACCACTGAGAAATATCCGCCAGGAGTGAAGCAGTTCTGTTAAGTATTTAGTATAGAATTTAAGATAACATGCGGGAGGCTTGGGTACCTACTTCTGCCTCGAGAGTTTAGCTTCCTTTCGGATACCGATGCAGAATTTCTCGTCTCCAATCTTCGCATCCGTGCGACGACCTAAATCATGAAATTGTGCTTTTTATCAGTGTTACAACTGCACATCGCAAATTTTCAAATGTGTGGTAAGATCTTATGGGACTTAACTACTAAGGTCATCAGTCCCTAAGCTTACACACTACTTAACCTAAATCATCCTAAGGACACACACATACACCCATGCCCGAGGGAGGACTCGAACCTCCGCCGGGATCAGCCGCACAGGCCATGGCTACAGCGCCTAAGACCGCTCGGCTAATCCCGCGCGGCCATTTTCAACAGTTTAAGCCTACTTATTGTCGTCATGTCCCTCCAGAAAGTTATATGAACAGTAACTCACCTTTCTTTAAATCTGTTAGTTATCACTGAAATGAAATCATCGCGTGGCATTGTTGGCCGGGAGGTCCCGGCCGGGGAAGTTCGGCCATCGGATTGCAAATCTTATTTCGGGTAACGCCACATAGGGCGACTTGCGCGTCGGTGATGACGAAATGATGATAAGGACGATACAACACCCAGTCCCCGAAAGGAGAAAAATGTTCAACCCGGCCGCGAATCGACCCCGAGCCTGCTGTATACACACTACAAAATTACGATTTAGATTTGTTATTTCAATTTACTATTTCGCTATGGTAGACCCATATTCACCCATTCCCTCATGTAGATAGCTCGACATTGAGGGACAATTTTGGCATCTCTTGTTCTTTTGTTGGTATTCTCATCTCTAACAGTTAGTGTTTCCTGTTACTTTTTATTTCTAGTTCTGCTTTCTCCTCTAACATTAGCACTTGAAAATAGTATAGGTAACCTATTCGTTTTTTTATAGATGCCACATTGTGAAAAACGCGTAACGATGAAGAAACAGGATACGTGGTATACAATGATAAACTGCTTGTGAACCGCTACCCATCGCATCTTTAGCACTTCACGGTAGTCTCAATTAATATTTCGTTCCGAGAAGTGGTGATTTCAGCTACGGTCTGGTTCTCTCAGTTATCATGATGAAACCGTACGGGCTATGTGGTACAGTTTTCTGTAGCTGCGAGTGTATTCCTCGTGGTTCCATCGGCCGTTGTTAAACAGGTTGTAAATCTGTTATACTGTCACGTCCTATTTATGAAAGCACAACTTGAATATCAAATGTCACCAGTACGCCTAGCTCCAGTGCTACTTTCGCTGCCATTATACGGAATTGCTGTACATATTCTCTTCTAACTTGTTATTCGTGCATGTAAGTAATAAAAAACATACAAAGTCAGTATTTTAAATACAAATTAACATTGACAATTTTGTGCTTTGCGCTATTAAACTTGAAATGTTTCTACCAAAGAGAGATGAAAAAATTAGTTTATACGAGCTGTAAGGATGACTATAATCACACTGCACTGTGCGGTTTTCTTCTATAACTCACAGAGTGTAGTTCGAACTACTCTATTATTTAAGTAAATAACGTGTCACATTGTAGCAGTGGTCCAAACGTAGCACATCCTACCAGTAAATGAAAGCATTTTGATTAGGCCTCGTCAAGTAAGACGTATATGTGTTTTCTCAGCGACTATAAAAACAGGACCTCGTTAGTACTATATTTGTACATTATTGCAAGAGAGCAGCTGTAAGCTCGTGTAGATATATACTTCTTAGAATAGATCTTCTATCCCTGCTTCAGTTGTTGCAAAGTTAGAGATTAAATGTATTTATTTCAGCCAGAACTCCAGAAATTATGAATAAATTTTATCCACTCACTCACCACAAGAATATCATTGTCAATCAAATCTGCTCGGAATCTTCGCCTTTAATTTTAATGGCACTTTTATCGACCGCAGATAGCCATTAGCTTCTATTCTTACATCTGTTACTTCAGTTTCTCAGCTACATTTTTGTTCTTGTCGTTACACAGAAATCGTTGATAATATTCCTCTCCTACACTTTTGCAGCTTATTGTTACTGGAGAACACTTTCTTCTGGTTTTAGCCTTCCCTCGGCAGCTGTCAACCGTCGTAGCTATTTTGTTCCGCCAGCTGATTCTGTGTAATGTGATGTCGGCAGATGGGCAGTGGAAAATTACTCATTACGCATTCGTCTATGGCACCTTATGTTTCTGAGTGCCTTCCCAAAATCGTCATGTAGTAGCAGAATTTCCGTAACCTCTTCATGCAACATTAAGCACCAAGCATTTCATTCCAACATAATTAAAGACATGAGACACACACGCTACGGTGACCCAATGATGACGTCGTTATATCTTAATCTCACACTGTGATGTAAAGCTGGACAATTCTAGGAACCGAGTTGTCGCAGGTGGAAAAGTGGAGTTTAAATCTCTGTGTTCCCGTCCTGATTTGAGTTTTCCATGGCTTCCATAAATTATTTGTGAAGAAGGCAGAAACGGTTTCTTCAACAATGTCTAGCTGATTTTTTTCATCATCCTTGTTTAGTGAGAGCTATTACTCTGTCTCCATTGACCTCGACAAGATGTTCAGTTACGACCTTATCTTCATCAGCTATTTCGAATTCGCTGCTAGATGAAGTCCTTCTCGAGACTTTCCCACGGATCCATGTTGCTCCTGCATGTCTTCTAATGTTATCCAATGTTATCTGTCTTTCTTATTTCTTGGAATGTGTAAACTTTACTTTTCACACACATCTAAAACTGACCTTTGAACACTCTGTTTAGTTTACCAACAACATATCCTGACTTATTCTCATTTATTTTGGTGTCTATCAGGCCGTTGTTATCAACTTTCCTAATTACAAAGGCTCATCAACTGCTTCTAGGAGATCATTATTGATTTTTACTATTTTCTTTCCTATTTGTTGATTTTATATTAATTCATTCTTAATAGTATATATTTTCACTCTTTAGTTTATTGGGCTCTTCTGTTTCCTGTTGAAACTTCTCTGTACCAGAGACGACTAGTACAGTGTGATCAGCAAAATGAAGGTGCTTCAAATTTGTTCCATTGCTTCGTTCGTTTTCCGAGTTACCACATCTCAAATCTTGCTCTAGGCTGCTGAGAGTGGTTTTGGTAATACGGAATCGCTTTGCCAATTCGCATTATCCTTATAGAGTTTAATGGAAGCTGTAGCATTAACGTGCACTAACATAGATGGAATCAATACTTGGTTTCTCAAGGACTATGAGTAAATATTCCTCGAATATATATAGGAACTGAGGCAGAGTGTTAATTGATGCACACTGCACCATTCTATAACACCGTTCGCGATTAAATATTTCTAACCAGAGTTTGTTCCTTTACTTCATTAAAGTCCGAAGCTTTTTGTTTGGTTGCTTTTTTAGTATCTCCCACGATACGCATAGAAGGCTAATAGGTCCATACTTTTTTTTATATATCTTGTCTGTCTCCTTTCTTATGAAATGAAACAGTTACGCCACCGTTCTTTCTTTCTCGTTTTTGATAGCTATTTTAGCGCTGCTTCTTACTAGACCATGGTGACTAGAAATTCTAAAGTGGTTTGGGACATAACACTACGTAAAATGTCTTTGTTTGATAAAATATAGTCATGTTCTTTCTTAGTCCCATCGTGAACTTGCCAAGTTGTCTTTATTTTTGTTTTCGTTCAGAAGAATGTGCTAAGAGCAAACATGTCATCCTCCTCAATAAATTCTACTAGTATATGACTTTTGTAATATCTAGTATCATACCCAGTGTATCACACTTTTCACACTGTAATGTCTTTCTTTTGCTATTTGGGGAGCAAAATAACTGATGATGGTCGAAGTAGAGAGGATATAAAATGTAGGCTGGCAATGGCAAGGAAAGCGTTTCTGAAGAAGAGAAATTTGTTAACATCCAGTATTGATTTAAGTGTCAGGAAGTCATTTCTGAAAGTATTCGTATGGAGTGTAGCCATGTATGGAAGTGAAACATGGACGATAAATAGTTTGGACAAGAAGAGAATAGAAGCTTTCGAAATGTGGTGCTACAGAAGAATGCTGAAGATTAGATGGGTAGATCACATAACTAATGAGGAAGTATTGAATAGGATTGGGGAGAAGAGAAGTTTGTGGCACAACTTGACCAGAAGAAGGGATCGGTTGGTAGGACATGTTCTGAGGCATCAAGGGATCACAAATTTAGTATTGCAGGGCAGCGTGGAGGGTAAAAATCGTAGAGGGAGACCAAGAGATGAATACACTAAGCAGATTCAGAAGGATGTAGGTTGCAGTAGGTACTGGGAGATGAAAAAGCTTGCACAGGATAGAGTAGCATGGCGAGCTGCATCAAACCAGTCTCAGGACTGAAGACCACCACAACAACAACAACAACAATGTCTTTCTTCAGTTTTTCTTCCGCTTTTAAATTAAAATCTCTGAATTTATGAAAGAAATGCTGTTATGACCTCATTGCGTAAAATTGCCTTTCAGTTTGCTCTAATCTACCTTCCGTATGTTCGATCCAGTGAAATTATTTTTTGACCTCGACACATTCCATGACTTCACGTCTGCAGTGACTGAAATGTTGTTTTACGCATCAGCATCTCCATTTCTGTAGCTGGCGAAAATTACTTTGCTCCATGGAGTATTTCGAGCCTTGGAGATTAATGGAGAAAGAGCTGTCTTACACTCAGGTTACAATAGCAAACATTAATCCATTGTTGCATCATCCTTTTCCAGAAAGAATACGTATGCTCCATTCTGCACATCTCGACGAAAAGTAAATATTTTTCGGGTACTTTCATTTCTTCAGAGATGCCTTTCGACAGAATTATGTAAAACTCTACACGGTCACAGTACGTTGCAGCAAGTTGCAAAAACTTACTAAAATAATGGCTGCCAATCTTTCCTAAGAACTGTAATTAGAGCAGCAGTCGATGTTTTTCTTGTCATTTGGAGCGATCTCAACTTTCGATAAATCAGAAAAACATTCATTCGGTTTCAGATCATGACTCTGATGTCAAAATTCCCTCACAGAGAGCACAGAATAGGCAGTTAGTTTGTCCTATTGATACAATGAAGGCGACTTCACTGATTTCCATCTTTGGCATCAAGCAATCCGTGCTAATGTTCTTCGGAAACTTCTGGCGAATCATTGTCATTGAGACTAACAAGTGCCCTCACCCTTTCCAGGGAATTAGTGCCACATAGTAACAAACTCCTTTAAGATTTCAATAACCGAACAGGTAAATGTTCTCAAGGCGTTTTCCAGTTCCACGTCTTCCGGTGGAATGCCACATGGTACGTAGTTTAACCCGAAATTAAAAATTCAAAGCACATAAAATATTTGTGAAGCACTGTATTTACGTATTCCTTTGATGCATGATTAGAACACACTTCTTGTTACTGTTCCACGTAATTATCACCGATGTCCATAGACTTTGCGAGCCTCAGTACGATTTTTCATTTCACTGTCGTAGAAGTGCACTCTCAGTCATACTACCACAACCGTTTGAGAACTTTCATCTTCTAGAAAAGTCTTCCCACCCAGGTATTCTTGAATTTTAGAAACAAACATAAGTCGTTTGATGACAGATATGGGCGTCTCATAACTTCCCTCGCGGTAGACTAGCCGTATGCCATTTGTCGTGTGCGGATACGGTTTGTCGTGAAGTGAACAAATTCTTCGCTGCAGCATTTTCGCTGTTTGACTTGAACTAGCTGACGCAGTTTTGATTACGTTTCTCAGTAAACATCAGCTTTAATAGTGTGTCTCTACGCAAAAATTCGACGGTAAGTGTTTCTTCATTGACTTAAGTGTTCGTGGCTCACTCTTGCGACTATCGCTTATTATTAAATGGGTCTTGGACTACCATAATTTTCGTAGCCCGTCATAGTGTAGTACAGATAATGGTCTCCTTCTTGTATCTCAGCACTTGGCAACACCTAGACTGGACACGACATTTTGAACTCAGTTTTCGAGAAGAGCTAATGAACTGGTAAAATGTGTCATAACACGCGGACTGTATAAGAAGGGAGAGAGCCCCCACCTTAACACCCGTTTTTAGTAGACTGCATCTACATATTGTAGATAACACTAATTTGCCGTCATTTACCAGCACCTGAAATTCCAGGGGAGTTGCTTCATATTCCACTCAGAACATTTGTCGTTACGTATGAGACTTTTATACACATCTTCTGCCATACAAAATTATTTTCCAAAGCGAGAGCCAACCAGTGGGATACAGTGTGATTCCTTGGTAAGACTGGAGAGAACGACTATCTCCAACGCTGATGATCTCTGGGATAAGAACAAAATCTCTACGTAGTCTCTTTTGTGTAGTGAATGTCTAGTCAGTTTTCTGATTCCCTGTAAGAACTGTATGGAATATGCGTAGTAAGATTCTATACCTCACATGGACTGTGACATCCAAGTATCGAACGATCCTACAATCTTCTGAGTTCCGCAGAAAGGCCATTCTGCTCTGGTGCTTTTTATGATGAATGTGATTGTAAGTCACCTTCAAAAACGTTCTTCTCGTATTCTTTGGGAATATCTTCAACTACGCAGTGCGTACTTCCCATATGCCATCAGAAAATTTATCATTCTCCTTGCTACTAAATAAATTGGTTCTGTTACAAACGTATGACTTAGTTTCTTCTAAAGTTTTTTGTGCCACCACACAGCTCCCATCTCCTTTACATCTCGTAAAATGTCAGAAATGATGTTTCCACTTAAGTATTTCAGACGATAGAATCTGTAAGTTGTTACTCATAGCAGTAAGTTTGATCAACCAACAACATTAGCTGGTCACCGAGTTCTCACTCCAGTACTAGTCACTATAGCAACTTGTTAATAATTTCATCTGTACAACATAACTTTGTTGTTGTTGTTGTTGTTGTCTTCAGTCCTGAGACTGGTTTGATGCAGCTCTCCATACTACCCTATCCTATGCAAGCTTCTTCATCTCCCAGTACTTACTGCAACCTACATCCTTCTGAATCAGCTTAGTGTATTCATCTCTTGGTCTCCCTGTACGATTTTTACCCTCCACGCTGCCCTCCAATGCTAAATTTGCGATCCCTTGATGCCTCAGAACATGTCCTACCAACCGGTCCCATCTTCTTGTCAAGTTGTGCCACAAACTCCTCTTCTCCCCAATTCTATTCAATACCTCCTCATTAGTTATGTGATCTACCCATCTAATCTTCAGCATTCTTCTGTAGCACCACATTTCGAAAGCTTCTATTCTCTTCTTGTCCAAACTATTTATCGTCCATGTTTCACTTCCATACATGGCTACACTCCATACAAATACTTTCAGAAACGACTTCCTGACACTTAAATCTGTACTCGATGTTAACAAATTTCTCTTCTTCAGAAACGCTTCCCTTGCCATTGCCAGTCTACATTTTATATCTTCTCTACTTCGACCATCATCAGTTATTTTGCTCCCCAAATAGCAAAACTCCTTTACTACTTTAAGTGTCTCATTTCCCAATCGAATTCTCTCAGCATCCCCCGACTTAATTCGACTACATTCCATTATCCTTGTTTTGCTTTTTTTGATGTTCATCTTATATCCTCCTTTCAAGACCCTGTCCATTCCGTTCAACTGCACTTCCAAGTCCTTTGCTGTCTCTGACAGAATTACAGTGTCCTCGGCGAAACTCAAAGTTTTTATTTCTTCTCCATGAATTTTAATACCTACTCCGAATTTTTCTTTTGTTTCCTTTACTGCTTGCTCAATATACAGATTGAATAACATCGGGGATAGGCTACAACCCTGTCTCACTCCCTTCCCAACCACTGCTTCCCTTTCATGCCCCTCGACTCTTATAACTACCATCTGATTTCTGTACAAATTGTAAATAGCCTTTCGCTCCCTGTATTTTACCCCTGCCACCTTTAGAATTTGAAAGAGAGTATTCCAGTCAACATTGTCAAAAGCTTTCTCTAAGTCTACAAATTGTAGAAACGTAGGTTTGCCTTTCCTTAATCTATCTTCTAAGATAAGTCGTAAGGTCAGTATTGCCTCACGTGTTCCAATATTTCTAAGGTATCCAAACTGATCTTCCCCGAGGTCGGCTTCTACCAGTTTTTCCATTCGTCTGTAAAGAATTCGTGTTAGTATTTTGCAACTGTGACTTATTAAACTGATAGTTCGGTAATTTTCACATCTGTCAACACTTGCTTTCTTTGGGATTGGAATTATTGTATTCTTCTTGACGTCTGAGGGTATTTCGCTGTCTCATACATCTTGCTCACTACATGGTAGAGTTTTGTCAGGACTGGCTCTCCCAAGGCCTTCAGTAGTTCTAATGGAATGTTGTCTACTCCCGGGGCCTTGTTTCGACTCAGGTCTTTCAGTGCTCTGTCAAACTCTTCACGTAGTATCGTATCTCCCATTTCGTCTTCATCTACATTCTCTTCCATTTTCATAATATTGTCCTCAAGTACATCGCCCTTGTATAGCTTAATGTGCAAAATTCATTTTATATCGATACGAAAGTATTCATTGAAGTGACAGATGTGCATTATTCGCAGCTCCTTGTTGTTCAACGCTTCTTGTTCTGCTTGCCCTGCTTTTTTTGCATCTACTTCCGCCTTCAAAGCTATAATGTGACGGACATCTTCCCTTTTCCACTCCTTTTAGCAGCCCGTACTAAATCAACCTGTTATTTTACGTCGTATATGATATAGCCTATTTTACTTTTTCTCTCGATCATGTTAAGTATATTTTGCGATCTTGACATTTCACTGCATGCGTCATGACATTCATATCCAGGCTTTGGCAGCTCCTTCTCTTCCTTTTTAACTAACCTCCACAAACATGTAACCTGCTTACAACAAATTCCTTGATAAAATTCCATACATTACTTCTTTGGCGTCATTACGTTGTCGTATGGCACTTCGTAATTCGATATTTTACACCATTTTTTCAATCCCGTTGTTTGCAGTTATCAACAATCTTTCTTTAATTCTATAAATCCCTGACATGCCGAAGACTTAAATATTCTGTATTATCAAAATTCACCTCCAAACCCCAAGCTGCCGTGTTTAGTGAGCAGCAGGCCTATGGGTGTAATCAACAGGGATTGTGATCTGTTGGTCTGCAAACAGAAGAGTTTGAAATATGAATCGTCTTTTTGTAAGTCCATTGTGTTAACAACCTTGTCTAGTTCCTAGGACGAAGTGAGTTACATACACTGCCTGACCAAAAAAAAAAAAAAAAAAGTGAAGCATCCAGAAGAGGAGGAGGAAACGAAATGAAACGTCACGCATTGAAAGGGTGTCTGAATTTATTTCATTGATTACAAAATCGACACAAATTTACAAATAATTTGACACTATCAGCCCACTTATTTGTATAAAACTACACCCTCTCTTGCCTGGACGCGTTAACTGATTCGGTTAGGAAAGGCCGTTTTATCCTCTCCTGAGGCAAGCTGGCCCACGAATGTTACAAAACGTCCTTGAAATCGTGGATAAGGCACTGGGACAGAATTCACGTCCGTGCTGGTCCCTCACATTCTATCGGGGACAGATGTTGGGATCTTCCTGGCCACTGGAATACCTCAGCATCACGCAGATAGTTCATAGTGACCGAGACATTTGTGGACGACAATTATCCTGTTCAAAGATGGTACCACAATACTGCCGCATCACAGGTCGCAGATGAGGACGCAGCATTTCCGTGACGTACCATTGTGCCGTCAGAGTTCCCAAAATGATACCCGGCAGTTCACCACAGCCTGACGCCACAATAACACCGCTGTGCCTATCCGAAACACTGGAAGAATGGGACTTCTCCTCAGGCTGCCGCCACATTCGCCGACAATGGTTAATCGCGGTAGGACGGAACCGAGATTCATCACTGAACACGATGCCACATCATTCAGTATTGGTCCATGTTTCCCTATCACGGCTCCACTTCAGTCGCAGCGGTTTCAGTTGTGGATTTAACTGCAGACTAAGAATGTGACTGTATTTTCTTATCCGTTCAGTGGTGCTGGATGACAAAGAATGTTGCAGTGAGTCGTTATTCGTTATCGTATGGCAGGCGCAGGTGTGTAACGGTTACTTTGTACCTTTGTGCTTGGTGCACAATACGGCGATCCTCCATGGGTGACTGGTGGCTTGAAAATGGAACGGGGGGGGGGGGGGGGGGGGGAATGAGGGGGGGGGGGGGGGTTCGCTGCCCATACGTTGATACAGTCCAACATCGGGTCACCGTCATGTTCGAATAACCTACCAAGCGGCCAAATGGAGACCAACAACCTCCTTACAGACACTGACAGGTGCTGATTACGCTGTCTCAGGCGAGTATGCGGCATTTCCGTGCCTTTCACAGTGATTGCACAACACTATTGTACTCTGGAGACCTTTTTGCCTGACACAAAGAATTTCATTTCAAATAATTTACTTACCTATGTGTACGAAATTACATTGGTACCTATCCATGTCTTCTGGGCAGTGCACGTTTTTGTCAGGCAGTTTTTTCCAAACAGAGCCGGAAAAGACAGTCTGTAGCAACCCTTCTCTTGCTTCACATTGTTTGAGACACCACAGCCCAATTTAACTTTTGACGTAGTTTCGGTATGAATAACATTAGAGATTTTATACAACGTTTACATTCTGCTGATATTCCAAACCGTCAATCCTTTTAACCTCTATGCAGAGTCGTATGCTTCCCTAAATATGAAATTCCGATCAATTTCCCTATTTCTTGTACATTAATTTCGTACCAGATTTCATTAGCAAAGGCCTTATCAATACGAGACGTACCACACATGAACCTACTGTTCTCTCCTATGTATTTCTGTTACCTGTCATTGTAAGTCTGCATTACAAGACCAGACAGCCTTCCAACTAATCTAATAATAAAGATGATGATACTCCTGTACTTATGATATTTTTTCTTCTTCTCTGTTTTGGATGTAAGAAAGACGAAGGACTTTTTATTGATTCTGGGTATCGCAAATTCCTATCAAACAGTATTGAAGATTTCTGGTGGAAAATGTTGGATCAGTTCTTGACTAATTGGACTGGAATGCCTCCACAGCCAATAGCGTTGCAATTTCTCACACTGAAGCTGCTTCCATCTTTGTCATCGCTATGTCTTTCGTGATTTCATCTGTGGAGTATGTGCCGCTAATTTTTCCGTAATTTTTTTATTGTGTTTGAAAATAAGTTTCCTTCCCCAATTTCATGAAAGATATTTTGCTCTCTTCCTTAACACTTATTCTCAGCGTCAGGATGGTTCCTCTGAAAGGGCACGGCCGACTTCCTTCCCCATCCTTCCTTAATCCGATGAGACCGATGACCACGCTGTCTGGTCTCCTTCCCCAAAACAACCAACCAACCAACACAGCGTCGGCAGGAATTTCTGTGTGTCCACAGCTTTGCTCCGTCCTATGACATTTCGGACCAATTCGCTCTATTGCTGCCAAATACTCTCGTTTGTTTCGTACAACTCTTTTTTTGAACTCCTGTCTCAAATTCAAATAATTATCTCGGGAATCTTACTGGCAGTACATAAACAATTCTAATAGATTCTTTTCTTGAAAATAACTATCTGCTCCATTGCTTCACACATCGAGCCATTGAGAATTCTAAATACAATTGTCTCTCTACCAAAGAGCTTGATTAACAGCTTTACGAATATATCTTTTCTGCCACTTATATAGTTCTGGAGCAGAACCCTCAACTTCTTGGCTTGTACTCACATTCTGGTAGATCACATATTACCTTATAAATTAACTTTTACAGTTATTATTTCCTTCAATACGTTTAGAGGTCGTCTGAAATCTCATTTTGAAGCAAGGAACAGTGTGTTTAACAATTTTTCCATAGCTAAGGAAAGAATGATCTTGTATTTTAACTTAGGTGGCCGCTGACAATAAAATTGGTGATCAGGCAGAGATGTACAAAAAATATCTTCACCTGAAATATCATGTTAGCAATAGTTATCGTTGTGCTTGGCAGCTAGCTTTTTCTAGCAAATTTTTCTTTGCTTACGCTTAGGTCGCACGAGCACAAGCATCCTTATTCCAGTCGGAATCATTTCTAACTTGCCAGTAGAACGGGCCGCATTGTTCTTTCACGAGCCCTCAGGCCATATTAGACAGATGACAAGAAGGCAATCGACATCTGCGTCTACGTTATCTGCAGCTCACGTGTGAAGGAAACTCTATAGTCGAGGACTAGAGTAGGCAGCTGTTCCTTAACGCAACTGTTTCCTATCATTTTTAGTGACGAACTGTGAAAACTGCTTTTCTCGTTTAATGAAAGATTGAAAAAAGTACACACACATACACACGCACTCCTACATCCAAAAGTAAAGAAGAAACAGTAAATAATTAAAACAACCATAATTGCAAACTTGGACTGAACGCTATATTGCATTGATGAGCATGATCCTACGACGGAAAGTGTACCTTCGTCCTCCCATGATGTCTAAATAGATTCACCCAGTCCGTTATAAAGGATTTTATAGATTAAGGAGTAATCTGACTTTACATTTTTCACATACACAAAACAGCGCCAGAGGTGATAGTCAATTTGATACTTACATGCAGGTCGAGGTTTCTGAACAGGTCCCTATATTCACCAGTTTAACACTGAAATATCATCTGCTCTGAATCCCCGAACCTGGGAGACAGATCATTTTTTTAACTGAAAATGAAAATACGCCACTATGAAGAACTATTCCTATTTCTCTGAATTCACCGACAACTTTCGATTCTACTTTCCTTCTGGCTTTATCAAATTTCCTGCACGCTTTTGGCTCTATCACACAGTTGTCACTATGTCCATTTAAGACGTTTTCTTCCGTTTCCTTCTGCTTGGCTGAACAAATAATTTACTACTGCATAAATTGTTGTTTGAATAGACCACTGGCACACGGATTCCGGTGTTGTATATAAATAGCCAAGAACTCTAAAGTTCAACAAAGAGTCGATACTTTAGCGAATCCCTGTCTTGTTCTAATGGAATATGCAAGTTAATTAGTTTCACTATTATCCAGTCTTTCTCCAGATCCCTTGAGCTTAGAAATGCTCACAGGGAGATCCCACACACCACACCCATCTACAAGATGTATAGCAGAGCTAGTCTACAGAATTACCGCTTCTGTCACCTACCTCTGTCTGTAGCATAGTTCTAGTCCTTTTTATGAGCCAAGTAGTACGAAATATCCTAATTTGTTTTTGTCGAGTACTCCAGCATGGTATCCAAAACACCGATCACGCAAAACATACCTCGCGTTACGCTGTTTTCACATCCCAGCTGCCACAAAGAAAAACTACGACATGGATTCATTGTTTTTTTGTCTTTCGAGAAGTTTTAGATTCTCCACAGAATCTACGTCTATGAAGGAAAATTTGTTAGTACAATATATCTAAGCAGTTTTTTGGCTAATCTAAACATTTCTTACCAGGGAATTTTCTATGTTAACGATTTAACACATAATATTAGTTGCAATTGCAAAATTTTAGCAAATGGTGCAGTTATGTATGAGGAAGCGTCATCGGGGAAAATGTACAAATATACGGTTAGCTCTTGAAAGGTATTAACTTGGTGTAAAGACAAATAGTTTGATTCAAAATGTCACGTTTACACTTCATGGAACGCGAGATGCACCAAATTCTATTCTGTACTATGGTGGTTAATGAAGGTTAGTTCGCGTACCACTTTTCTTTTCTTCCCATAGCGTTTCCAGTCGCAAATGCTGCGAGAAAAATAACTGTCGATAAATTTCCAGATGAGCTGTAATTTCTCTGACTTTCCCGTCACGACCGTTTAGCCAGATATGTGTGCAAATACTCTTCTTGGAATGTAGGCTCTCTGAATTTAAACAGTACACGTCTCCATGATGCGGAAAGGCTATCTTATAGTGGCTTGGTAAACAAAGTCATGACTAAAATCGAGCAACGAATGTCTTACAAGCCACCTCATTTGGCCGGCGGTTACATTTCTTTAACTTTCTCCAGTGAATTTCAGTTTGGCATCCGCCTTGTTCCACAGCTAGTCTGATATGCCTGTCCCCCTCTAAATCACCCCGAACGCATACTTCTGAGTAATTAAGGGTAGTAACTATTTCTAATGATTGATCAGCAATCGTTCCGCCTACCGCTAGACAACTGTACTCAAATATGTCGTACAAATATACTCAATATACTTTAGAAACTTTAACAGAAATAACAACACACTTTCAGTCACGAGTAAGCAAGTTACACGCTTCATTTCATGGACAAAATACTGAGAAACTCTAACATGTCTACGAAGAAAAATATTTAGTAGCTGTTTGCACGAACTCTACTGGTATATTCTTCACGTACGGGATCCCTATTGACTCATCGCACTAGGGAAACGAAGCGCACACAAAGGGCAGTATGAATGGTCACAGGATTGTTTAATTGTGAGAAGGATCTAGTGAGCAATAAAATAGAGATGCTTAATATCTTGCGAAAACTTAGTTACAAAACTTGAAGAAACGAAATGGAAAAACATTTTAATACACGACAGAACAGAATACGCCCCTAGTGACATTCTTTATGCTGACTAGCAGGGTGCAGATGTATATGGAAATAACTAGAATGTGGGTGATGTAAATTACATTCGAGTCCGATGCTTAGTTGAACAACTTTAAGTCAGTCATCCTCTCAATGTTTTAAGCGCTTTAACACACATTTCTAGTAAATTCAAGGTTCTTCTTAGTTTTACATAAAAACTTGCACTGAGAACGTTCATCTGAAAGATGAAGATTCTGTACAACGCTCCTCAGTTATGAAGCAGTGCGGTTTTGATAAGATTGGGCCAGAGTCTCTCGGAAATATATTTTTCATCTGAGTTGGAACTTAGTTTTTCGCAAGTGTTACAGATATTTTTCCTCGCGAGTAGCAAACACCGTCAAATACTGATCGAAACATTACAAATCAGATCGCTAGGGATCAGGGTATGTATGTTCACAAATATCCCAAAAGTAGGGACTTGTGTAACAGGAGACACTATCGGTCGTTTGCTATCTGGAATTGTGTAATCTGCTTGCGACTATTCACGGATAAAGTTTTACCGCTCATTGTTCATGAGGTTCGTCACTCCCTAATCGCGTATTGTCTACCTGGCCTGGTTGTTATAAGAACGCACCGAAAAACAAAAGCTATTCCAGATGAGTCCAATGAACTCTGTTACACAGACTTTACCAGACGCTACGATTTATGTAGCAGTCAAGTGTAACATTACTCGCATGTTCCACTAGCCTTACCCTCTCTTACCTCCGAAACTCATCATAGATATCTCTTCTGTAACACAACAAACATCTTCCCAAACTCTCTGAAGTTCATCACTTAAATCACATAATAAACAACACAGTATGAATGCAGCATATAAAAAACCTATCTTAATATACAAGTTTGGTATCGTATCCTAAATTTTGAGTGTTTAATATTGAGGAAGATTCTGGCGTTTTAATTTTTTTCGGTTGCTATGTTTACCCAAACCTTGCGCTTGCACCTCACCTTGTATCTATTTATAAGTGTACCTGTAATAAGTATTGTTTGGTAATGTGAATACTAGTGGTGTATGTCCAAACACTAGACTCGCACATCAGAGATCACGTACATCACTCAGTATCACTTTACTCAGTTTTTCCCCGACCCTGTCAAAATATTTGTTATCTAAGTGAAACCTCACTCGAATTAATTATCGCGTTACTGTCTATATTCCCTGTAACTGATTCAAATGGGAACGTTGATGAGCGCGTCGCGGGATAAGATACGAGTACGTACCATATATGGCATTCAAGCTGTGTTAATGCTAATGACAGTAATTAAAAAGTAAAGAATTTTTTTTCGCAACGTTACTGTTAAAAATAATTTGGCGCTTGGGCTGGTATTAATATGGGAGATACAGTGAGCCAGTTGGTACCTACAGTCTCTTTCCTAACTGTACGCTTGAAATCCATGACGCACCTTGTCTAAACTCCGAGTGTCATGAAACTTATAGCTAGCTGTTCTGTAGCTATCCTTGTCTTGTCTAAATTTTGACTACTCTCTGTTTCCATTGCAGACTGCCAGATGCGCAATGTTAACGTGAGAGCAGTCAACTCGAAACGAAGGAAAACACCCTCGTCTTCGTGCTTGTGAGTTTCTTGAGTTTCCGAACTCTCTCTCTCTCTCTCTTTCTCTTTCTCTCTCCCCTCTCATAGTCTGGTTGCGCTTAGAAACCCCGACCCTTAGCTACTGTCTTGACTTGCCTTGATGTCCAGTGGCTTATTTTTGCATGAGCTACCCAGGTGTGCATCGTGGACGCCCCCATCATATTGTAACTTTCCCTAACCTTTCCTTTTCCTCATCTGTTGGCAGTAGAGCTTCTCTATATCAGTTTTGGAAAAAAATAATAATAATTTCGTGTTGCATTCAGTAATGAGCCTCTCGCGTGAGGACTGCTTCGTATTTTACATATAGCCGGACACTGAATAACTTTGAAGAAAACGAACGAGAACGCGCAGGCTTTCCTTTATCCCACCACAAGGCGATGCATCCTGCTCCTCTGAGATCCGAAATCCCAATATAGACTATTTGTTTGGATCTAACTGTTCTGTTTAGGTTGCATAGATAGCGTATGTTAATGTGATAGCTTGTGTATCTGTTATGACAATTGCCTGCAGAGGCAAGTATATTGGTAAATAATCAGTTACGTTGTAATGGGTTTTGTGCTGATCGGTTTCACGCAAGTGAAAAACGGTCTGAAACTGTATCTTTGAAGAACTATTTGAACAGCGCGTGTATCGGCGAGAAAAGTGCTAGATAGCTTCTTTGCATGGCGTTTGTTTGTATCTACAATGCAGTACCAGCATTATGGTACAGATTGCATGTTTAATTACTGTGAAGGTTATTTTAATCATTACTCGATGTTTGGTCAGAGCAGCTTGACCGTGTTAGGAATTCAGTATCACTATGATAGGTTAACCCACGAATCCAATTAGTTCATTTGTGTCATTTTATGTTTGTGTTTGGAGACTGGTTTTAAGAACCGTGGCATGACGTAATATATATTTATGTGATGTCAGTGTTATATTGTTTCTGATGTAGTTGTATGTTGATTCTGTCAGTTTTTATGTTCTAGGTGTCATAGTTGTATGTTGTGTGTTGAAAACGTGCGCCAGTGACACACGGATCTGAGCTCTCAGTTCCCTGTATCATCGGCACTCATTATTTGGTGGTAATGTTTAGATTAGATTCGTTGATGTGCGCATAGAAATTGTTTTTCTCTAAGTGTTACTATATTTACTCGATGTCTGTGTTTGACCAATTTTAAGTGAACGTGTTTATTTTCCTTTTCAGCTGCGCAGATACCACAGCGAGGCAGTAAGTATAGTATACTCAGTTGGATTTTTTTAAAGACATTCACTCTAGATTGTGAGTAGTAGCTTTTAAAACACAGGAAGAAATATTCTAACGTTACGGATCCTAGAGCTTATCATACAGGTTTGCGAAGCAACAGACAAAATGCCTATTTTTCAGATTATGAAGAGGGGAAAATCATAACTCAGGTATAGCGAATTTCCTTCAATAGCACCTAACGACACTTTCGCTTTTAGGACATCATAATTTTTTTAGTGTAACACCAAATAATTTATCCTTCAGTTCTTTCTAGCTACAATGTCGTATTAAATCTTAATTGTTTAGACTTACAGTTGACGGAAGGCTAGGAGTTACTTCTAGTTCCGATGTGAGTAGGAGAATGATGACTCGTTCATAGAGTGATGCTTTCATCAGAGGACAGACACACTCTGCACTCTTAAGAATCAAGCCTCTACATTTGTTTTTTCTAGACCAATAGAGTTAAAACTATACTGTACATCGTGTACAGCAGCCGTAACATGTTTTTGGAAAACTTGTTGTGCGCTACCACAGCTGTACTTCGATCTTTATTTAACCAGACAGGTTTCGGGATAGGCTCATCTTTGTACGGCAACTTGATACGGAGAAATACTTTACACATTGATGACGACGTAGAAATATGAAAAGATCCAGTGAACCAACAATAAAAATGTCATCTAGGATAGTTTGCACTTGCAAAATGTGTAAGAGTTCACATGCATTTCTCTTGAAGTTTCGTGAATGTAACACTCCAAGAGGGAGAGAAATATGTATTTAATGAAGCTAAAAATAGCACCAAATAAAATCCGCATCCCGTATACATAAACTTGTGTACGTGAGTGAGATCGTTGACGATAAAATATATTTGAGGACTGCACCTTGAGCAAAACGCCAATGTTTTCCTTGCTCACTTTTCCTCACAAGTTTTGGTGCTGTTTCATCATCGTTTTATTTTACTTTGTAGCACATTTGGTTGCTCGTGTTGCTGCCTGCCGTCTTTATTACTGGGGACATTTTTGTGTGGTTCGCTATCTGCAGCTTTGTTGCTCTTTGTGGTGGTTTTTACTTTATAACAATTCTGGTAATGCAAAGAAAAGGTGATAAGCTAAAGTATTCAGCTTTTACATACGGTGATATACTTACTATGGCTAACAGCAACAAAATTGCAGACGGGGAGAGGTACAAAAAATCACCTGTAATAAAGAAGCCAACACGAGCAAGCAAATGTACCGTCATGTAAACCAAAAATATACCCACTGACACTGATATAACGACACCGAAGCAGCTATGGGTAATAATGAAGAAGGAGATATTGTTTTGTCGAAGGGGCTATCCTCAAGTACGAGGCGTGTTTTTTTTTTTTTTTCTTTTTAAGACAGTTCCATTTCTAAACAAAACAGGTAGACCTTTCTCGGCAATTTTGTTTTTACATGAAAGCCTCTACTTTAATCTACATTTCTACATTTTTCCCAACAATATTAAGGTACTTATCGTATCGTGCAACCAGCTTGGAATACCATCCTCGTAGAAATCTGCCGAATAAGCTTTTGCAGATGTCCGTAAGAAAGTGCATAATGAGGGACGGAATGAACGACCTACAGTCATTACTGGCGACATTTTTGTATAGTGAGAGAGAACAGATGCTTTACGATTTCGACGTTATGTGATGACTTTCCTCAAGTGTCAAGAAGTGTGCTTTATTCAATTTTTACAGAACGTTTAAATTTTCGAACTTTATGATCAGGCAGCAGATTTCTACGAACATGGTATACGATGGTGGTAGTACGATACAGTAAGAGCCTTAATGATAGCGGGAATTATGTAGAAAAGTAGATTAAAGAACGGGCTTTCGTGTAAATATAAAATTTCTAGGAAAAGTTTCCTCATTTTATTTTTATTCCAATACGGTACTTACTGAAAAACAAGGCTCGTATATATACATTTTTTAAACAAACGTGAACGACAATAGTGAGCTTTTGAAAAGAAGAACCTCGAAATGAGTTTCCTTGACGATGTTTAAATTACTAATTGGGGGCTGTTTTCGTACTTCTGTATTGCCACCCATGTTCTCAGTATCAGACTGCCGTATGACTGAAAAAGCCTGAAAAACGTCTCGCTGTACAATCCATAAATTGCAGCCGTGACAATATACAACTCATCTTTCCAAAAACAGTACATCAGTTTTTCAATAGCTCAAATTTTAGATTGCGTGTCGCTTTTTGCCTCCAGCAAGCAATTAACTGTGCCTGAAGAGCTATATGGAGATTATGAAGGACAAGCTTCGGGTTAATACAGATCTTTCTGTCTCTCTATAATTTGGTATCTATCATTTTATTACCGCCTTTATTTATCTGCTGATAGTAAAAACTTTATTGAGGTGTCTTACAACTAAAATGCTTTTCAGAAAATTAATGAATGTTATGTATTGCTATGTTATACTATAATACAGTAAGTAACGGTATATTTTATTTGTGTAACATAGTTTTATTTTTATTTGTGTGATTTCCCCTATTTTATGAGGGGAAAATTGATTCAGCTCAACATAATTACTGACTACCTTTCAGTTAAGAAAAACTACCGATTTCAATTATTAGCATTAGCGTAATTTGGATCTGGACACAAATTTTTCTTAATTTATTTTTAGCTCGGTAAATTTAATACCAAATGTTTGCAATGAATTGCAGGTCTGTAAGTTACTTGAGTAGTGATAATTATGTACATAGCTTATGTTGTTACTTTTATGCCAAGAACGTTTCTACAGGCAAAGGTCATCATAAGCTGAGTAAGTTAATTATTTGTTTATGCCATTTCTGCAGATACACAGGTGTTACATCTGCAGCGCAGATAAAAAAGGTCAGAACAACAATAATATCAGAATTTTGAGGCAATATTCTACTTATCATTACAGATAACTCTCAAATCTGTAAAAGTTAATATAGAATCACTTTCAATATAATGAGAATGTCAGTTACTCCACAACCATACAATAATAAGCATTTTGTGTGTAAAAATGTAGCATTCAGTTTGTAAAATAGCCATGTACGCGTATTTACTGTTCTACTTTACTATCATCCATCATCGTGGTTCGATGTCACATAATGTATTCGCACGTCTTTCTACATTACTTGCCACACAATTTTCAAGTGAGCCATGCACACTGTTTCCTGTCCCGCGATTTTAGTTTCGCCAGTAGAAAGTAATTGTCTACACTTATTCCAGTCCTTCAGTCACCAATCAGTCTTTCATTAAGGAACACGATGATGATGGAAGAGTACTATTTAATGTCCCATCGAATAAGAGGAGGTGAGGAAGGAAATTCGCCGTGTCCTTTTCAGAGGAACCATCCTGGCTTTTGCTTTAAGCTACTTAGAGAAACCATAGAAGACTTACATCTGGATGGCCAGACGGGGAAGTCAACCGCCATCCTCCCCAGTGCGAGGCCAGTGTCTTATGACTGCACTGCCTTGCTCGATAACAAGTTAATGAATTCACGGATACACACTTTTTTTCCTTTATTGGATTTTGATTCCCTCATCCAAAGGAGATAACGTGAAATACAGGCGATAAAGGGGCTACTGTTAAAAACTAAAATATGGCGAAAAGTTGCAAAGAAAATGTAAAAATAAAGGTCAGTGGTGCTGATTAAAACAAATAATAATTAGACAGGTACAGTTAAAATGCACGAGACAGTCTGGTTTCTCTTCACAACAGTTAAAAACACACATAGCGACAGCATGGTGGCTATTCGCAACACATAAAAAGGGGGATGCACAACACTGAACACTCACAGAAACACTGCACTATAGAGTACGATGGCATATGGGGGGGGGGGAGGGGGGAAGACCCAGACAGATGCGGGGGAAGTGAGGGGGGAGAAGAAGAAAAGCAAAAAAAAGGGGGGGCAGGGCGGATGTGAGTAGGAGTGGGGAAGGCAGTGGAGAGGAAACCAAAAGGACTCGAGGGAGAGAAAGGAGTCAAAGAGAAGGTAGGTGGGGGAAAAGGAAACAGGATGGAAGGGGGGGAGAGGAAGCCCAGGAAAGGACAGAGGGAGGGAGGGAGAGGTGAGGATCAGAGTTGATAGGAGGGATAAATGGAGGGAGAGAGTGGGAGAGCAGATGAAGGGTGTAGAGGTGTTGGGTAGGGGGGACACAACGATGAAGGCATAGCAGTGGACGGGGGTTGGAGAGGAGAGGAGCAACTAGGGGATGGGGAGGACTAAGTCGGTGGGAGGTGTAGAGGACTCAGATATGTTCGAGGAAAAGGAGCAAAGAGGGGAAAGGAATCAGATCATAGAGGATCTGCATGGGGGCTGAGACGTGTATAGGGAAGATGAAGTGGAGTGCATGGTGCTCGAGGATATGGAGGGTCTTGTAGAATTTGGGGGGGAGATACAGGTGGGACTGGCATAACAGAGGATGGAACGAATTAAGGATTTGTAGGTGTGGATGATGATAGAAGGGTTCAACCCCCATGTCTAGCCAGAGAGAAGTTTAAAGAAATGAAGGCAGTTGTGGGCTTTGGATTGGATAGAGCAGAGATGAGGGATCCAGGTGAGGTGACGGTCAATGGTGAGTCCAAGGTAGGTGAGGGTGGGGGAGAGGTGGAAATGTTGGGCGCAGATGGTAAGGGAAAAATAAAGGAGCCAGAAGGAGCGAGTGGTACAACCAATGATGATCGCCTGGGTCTTGGGAGGTTTGATTTTGAGGAGCCACTGGCAAAAAGGTCAAGGTGATTCTGGAGAAGGCATTGTACCGTTGAAGGCTAAAAGCGATGGCAAGGAAGGTGGTGTCATCGGCATACTGCAGCAGGTGGACTGGAGGGGGAGTTGGGTCATATCAACTGTGTACAGGAGGTAGAGGAGAGGGGAGACGACAGAGCCCTGGGGTACACCCATGGAGGGGTAGAAGCATTATGGATGGTTGGGAATCAGCATTATGGATGGTTATGTAGGAGGGGCAGTGGGAGAGGAAGGAGGCAATCAGACCAATCAGAGGGACATAGTTGATAGGAAGGGCATAAGGCTGGAGTTTAAACAGGAGACTGGGATGACATACACCATCGTAGGCCTTTTCGAGGTCTAGGGGGACAAAAATGACGTAGCGACGGGAGTTAAGCTGGAGGGAGGGAAGATGAGTGAGGCATAGGAGTTTGTCATTGGCAGAGAAGGTAAGTCAAGAGCCACAGAGGGTGTTAGCGAGGAGATGGAGTTGGTGGAGGTGGTGATGGATGCAACGGGTAAGGATGGATTCCAAGAGCTTGCTGAACACTGAGGCGAGACATATAGGGCGAGATACACATTTAACTTCCATTGTTTTATGTAACTTCGTAGGCACAGTAATTATGCGACCACAAATTCACAATATTAAGTGGCCCACCCTGCTTTGCATTGGTAGCACAAAATACTTATTTCCCATAACATACCATAAACATTAACTCTGCACAAAAAATCTGTTATTATCAGCTTAATATCTGCTATGCTCTGCATCAAAGGTCGTTTAGGGCGTTGGCGGTAGTTTCTGATGGCCTCCTGCTGTCTGGCCTTGCAGTTCATTGGGTGGCCTATGCACAAAAGATTACAAGGATTTCTGCCATTCACTGCTAGATGGCAATGGCGTTGTTTAATAGTGGCAGTACACATAAATTCATCATAATTCAGCCAATTTGAGTGAAATACTCATAAATTAAGAATACATACCTTCCTTGTGAATCAGTTTATCTATTATTGACCACCACATCAAACTCCCTACATTAGTTCTTGAGATTTGCCCCAATATACAGACAGAAACTGCAGCAGGGGATTAACTTATGAATGTGTAGAAGAAGATAGATAGATGAATGATGAACTCCTATGTCACTATCCGCAATTCCAGCTCTCGTACCTTCTATCCCTCTGCCAGCACGCCCCAAGGCACCGTCCTTTCACCTCTCCTCTATCTCCTGTACACTGCTGGTGTGCCCAAACTTCCTCGCCTGTTCATCTCCTCCAATTTGCTGATGACACCGCCTTCCTAGCCATTTATGCTACCCTTCAACGGTCCCAATGTGCCCCCCAAACCCACCTTGACCAGTTCACCACTTGGTGCAAAAAGTGTCCTTTGTATGAATTCCTCCACGGCACAGGTGAATATCATAGGCCACACCACCCACTCCTTCCATCTCCCTGATTTCTACCTAACCATTTATGGCTGTCCTATACTCCTCACTCCTACCTTCAAATACGTTGGCCTCCACCTCGATCGCCACCTCATCTGAACTCCCCATCTCCTTACAATCCAATACAAAGCCCACAACAGACTCCACCTCCTAAAACTCCTGTCTGGCCAGACAAGGGGCTGCATCCCTCCACCATCCTTCACACCTACAAATCCTTGATCCGACCCATCTTTTGTTATGCCAGCTTCACTTGGATTTCTGCTCCTCCCAGGCTCTATAAATCCCTCCAAATCCTAGAACGCCATGCACTCCACCTCGCCTTCCATATCCACCTTCCATCTCCCATGTGCATCCTCTGCGACCTCATCCCCTTACCCCACCTTCTCCTTTTCCTTGAACACATCCACACCCTGTATATTGTCCACAGACTTGAACCCCCTCATCCCCTGGTGTCCCCCTTCCTTTACACCCTCAGCCCATTACCTCGCCTTTACCATTGTGTCCCACCCTCTCTCCATCTCCACACCCTCCACCTCCTTCCTCAACACAACTTCCAGCACCTACCCCTCCAGGGTGATGAGCTTTGCCCTGACATCTACCCGTCCTACCAACTCTAACCCCACCTTCCTCCTGTCTCCTCCTCAGGGCTCCTTCTCCTCCCCCTCCCTTCTCCTGAGTGGCTTTCTCCCTCCTACACCCCCTCTCTCTCCCGTGCTCCCCTTAAGTGTCTCTGCACTCCCTCCTTCCTTGTCTTCCCTCTTCATCTCCCGCCCTGCGCGTCTCATGCCTCTTGGTGCACCTCCTGCCCACCGTTTTTATTCTTCCTCCGAACCCCCAGCCACCCCACCCCCCCCCCACCAACCACACCTTTGTCCCCTCTTTTTTCCTTCTCTACAGCCTCTAGTCCCTCGGCAGGTCCCTACCAGTGGTTTTTTTTATGTCGTTTCCAGTGGGTTTTTTTTAAAGTGTCTTGCTCTGTGTGATATTTATCCTGTGGCTGACTTTTAACTTGGGTTTGCGTCCAGTAGTTTTTAAGTGCACTTTGAGTTGGCAGCTGTGTTCTTTTAACTTTATGTCGACTTTTTAACTGGCCTCCAGTGCGTGTCCCTATCTTAGTGTATATTTTAACTCCACTCATCTCCATTTACTGTTTTTCATGTCCCACTTTTTACCCCCCTTTTTATGTACTCACTCTTCTGAATTTTTGTAGAGCCAATTGGCTGAAGAATGGTGGACTGTGCCACTGCCAAACACTGAGATGCGTGAAAAACTGCAGCACCATGCATGACGTTTTAATTTATTGCTTCTTCACTAGTCATTCTATTCGCAACACATTTCATATACAGTATCGCATATACCACTAAATGTGTCTACATAATTTTATCATCGTATGACACATAGTTCAGGAGATATAACGTCACAAACATTGAGCTACGTGAAAACGAAACTGCAGGGAGAAATTTGCTTGAGATACAGGTAAAATATTTGTACAAATGCAGGGTATCCAAAAAAAGTGTCAAATACTTTGAGCGGTGGTAGTACTCATAGAAACAAGAAAAATAGTTCCAATAAAAAGCTGCGCGGGGTAGACATGCAGTCTACGTGCCTTGCCACGGTTCGCGCGGCTCTCCCCGTCGGAGGTTCGAGTACTCCCTGGAGCATGGGTGTGTGTGTTGTCCTTAGCATAGATTAGTTTAAGTTAGATTAAGTAGTGTGTAAGCCTAGGGACCGATGACCTTAGCAGTTTGGTGCCATAGGTACTTACCACAAATTTCCAATAAAATTGGGTCTGGAAGATCATACTTACTAAGATAAGTCCAATAAACATGTATCCGAAAATGCATAATTTCTGTGACAAACACGAGTTTATAGGAGGTGTTCAACGTGGTGTCCATTCATGACAGCGCACCCCTCCGCCCTCCGGCGTAAGGAATGACGCACCCTTTGATGTTCAAAAAATGGTTCAAACGGCTCTGAGCACTATGGGACTGTTGTCATCAGTCCCCTAGAACTTAGAACTACTTAAACCTAACTAACCTAAGAACATCACACACATCCATGCCCGAGGCAGGATTCGAACCTGCGACCGTAGTGGTCACGCAGTTCCAGACAGAAGCGCCTAGAACCGCACGGCCACACTGGCCGGACCCTTTGATGTGTACCCAGTCATTGTTGACGCGATGCTGTAGTGTCCTCACATCGTTGATTGGCGTGACGCAGACGCAAGTGTCCCCATAACCAACAGTCTAAGGGATTGGAACAAGCAGCCAAGGCGTGCCCCCCTTCCTGGCCAGTCCGGTGGTCCTGAAATGTCTGCATCAGGTGTTGGCGCACATTGTGACGAAAGGGCGCTGGTCTGCCATCATGCATGAAACAAATTTGTATTCGTTTCTGCAGTGGCACAGCCTCCAGCAAAGTAGGCAATACGTTAACGAGGAAGTCCAAATAATGTGCCCCATTTAACCTTTGTGGTAGCACGTATGGCCCCATTAATCTCTCGCCAAGTAGGCCTATGCCTGCCTTGCGTTGATTGAGAATCAATGTTGATGCCCTCTTTCCTGAATTGCTGGGGAATCTACACCTGTCCATACTTGCTGGTTATGGACATTTGCAACACCATCTTTTGTGAACCTTGCCTCATCTGTAAGCTTTTATTTTTTTGAGTGGGTGGGGACGGGTGCGAATGTTGATTATAGGACCGATCTGGAAGGAGATGGTAGTGATAAATGGAGCCTGTGGTTGTATGTGTATATTTAATGTTATATTAAGTGGTCAATAAATTTAAAGAGTGTGTGGTTTTCGAAGCTTGTCTGGTCATTTATGAGTTGTTTAATTTCTGTTATGTTTTTTGAATGTGGTAGTTTTCTTGTAAGGTGAGGAGGTGTTTTTGTTGTTGTTTGTCCCTATGATTTCCATGTCTGTGTTTCTGATGGTCATTTTATGTTGGTTTCGGTGTAGGTGTTCTGCAAAAGTTGAAGGATTTGTCCTATACTTCCATGCTCTTAATGTTCTTTGTATCTGGTATCAAATGTCCTCCTGGTTTGGCCCATGTATCTAGCACCATGTGTATTGCATTTCAGTTGGTATATACCTGATTCCTGATACAGATCAGTTTTTCCTATTGTTCTTGGGAAATATTTCTGAATTTAGTTGTCGGTTTGGTGGGTTATATTTATGTCTTGTCTTTTGAAAATATTGGTTATTTTGTGTGTCTATTTGTGGTAGTATCTCATTGTGTATCACCTTTTATTTTCTGTTTCTTTCACGCTTTGTGTTGTTCCTGTTCTCGTATTGTTTGCGTGTGATTTTGTTCAAATGGTTCAAATGGCTCTGAGCACTATGGGACTCAACTTCTGAGATCATTAGTCCCCTAGAACTTAGAACTAGTTAAACCTAAGGACATCACAAACATCCATGCCCGAGGCAGGATTCGAACCTGCGACCGTAGCGGTCTTGCGGTTCCAGACTGCAGCGCCTTCAACCGCACGGCCACTTCGGCCGGCTGTGATTTTGTCCTTGAGTTGGTGTTTGTTCTTTTCTGTTTCTTGACTTTCATTTTCAGCTTTCTTACTTGCTGACTGCAAAAAATTGCAATCAACACCCCCCCCTCCCCCACCTCTCCTCTTACACCTGTACCTAAAATACAAGACAATTTCACTAATTTCCACTAACTCATCCACACACACACACACACACACACACACACACACACACACACACACAAATAGTATCACAATTTGGCAACACTCACAACATGAACGGAAACAAAGGAACAGACATAAACATTGTTACTGTGCAGAGTGAGAAACAGTTTACAAAAGTGAAGTGTAAACAATTCACCCAAAGAAATACTGCAGAATGGCAAAAACTGCGAAGTGCATATGTGAATCGAAGTCTTTCGACTTCAGCCCCCAGAAGCAAGGAGGGAAGAAGCAGATTATATAAAGAAACAACGTAAGTAATTTGCACACCAACTTTATGAACAAAAAGCTCTTTTCAACTTAAAAGAAATGTACAAACGTATGTATCCAATTTGCAAAATAACCACGGAAGATGCTTTATAAACAAAAGAGAAACACGTCTAGAATTATTCTCGTTAATTAAATTGCTGTCAGCTAAAGGCGGATAACCAATAGTAATCGAATTTAACAGCTGCTGCGGAAGATGGCCATGCAAACAGACGTATAATACTATTTTAGTTGGTTGGCAAGTTTTCATGCTCGTTGTAATTAAAAGTAAAATCCCTCAGTTCACATTAAATTTCACGTGTGTTACGGAATGGATTTTTCTAGAAATCGCATGTTAATCTTCTTTTTCTGAGTTTCCTGTATACATTCGCCGGGTTTCATGTGTGATGACTGAGGATCCGTATCTAACAGACGAGCTGCAATCTACGGGGATTCCTCAGTATTTCCGTCTATTACTTCGTTAGAATGAAGCAAACGCTGTTTTCAGTTACAAAACTTACTTTAAAAGACTTACTTTGCAAAATATTTAGTTCGTGTTCTGTATTTAAGGTATTAGGTAAATGAAGAAGAATGAACCAACCGAGTTCATGAAACTGTAATAGAAACTCCCAATAAAGTTAGTCGCGTTCTACCGACACGTGTCACTTACCATCACTACAGGTTATTCCGCCTCATTCACATCTGTCAGTTATTCAAAGAACTAATTTTGTTCCCATAGTACAGCGCGATTTTTGAAGAAGGCTTAACGACCTGTACACGTCTTTTCCCCTAGAATGCTGAAAGGTGGTTGCGGCACTTACAACGTATTGGACATATTTATGAAGGAAGAAGTCCTCTGATCTCGCGAATCTGAGAAAGACGTAGAGAGGCTTTCCAGCAGTGTTTACCTAAGTTCACAACCCTAGCCATTGCAAACTTTCAGTACTTACGTTCACTATCTGCCGGTTTTTGAGAAGTAATTTACACATTAAATCGGATACACCACAGCTGTTTCAATAGCTTACACAAAATTTCAAAGTGAAATGGATGGAATCCTTCGAGGCAACACTACTGGCCATTAAAACTGCTACACCACGAAGATGACGTGCTACAGAAGCGAAATTTAACCGACAGGAAGAAGATGCTGTGATATGCAAATGATTAACTTTTCAGAGCATTCACACAAGGTTGGCGCCGGTGGCGACACCTACAACGTGCTGACATGAGGAAAGTTTCCAACCAATTTCTCATACACAAATAGCAGTTGATCAGCGTTGCCTGGTGAAACGTTGTTGTGATGCCTCGTGTAAGGAGGAGAAATGCGTACAATCACGTTTCCGACTTTGATAAAGGTCGGATTGTAACCTATCGCGATTGCGGTTTATCGTATCGCGACATTGCTGCTCGCGTTGGTCGAGATCCAATGACTGTTAGCAGAATATGGAATCGGTGGGTTCAGGAGGGTAATACGGAACGCCGTGCTGGATCCCAACGGCCTCGTATCACTAGCAGTCGAGATGACAGGCATCTAATCCGCATGGCTGTAACGGATCGTGCTGCCACGTCTCGATCCCTGAGTCAACAGATGGGGACGTTTGCTAGACAACAACCATCTGCACGAACAGTTCGACGACGTTTGCAGCAGCATGGACTATCAGCTCGGAGACCATGACTGCGGTTACCCTTGACACTGCATCACAGAGAGGAGCGCCTGCGATGGTGTACTCAACGACGAACCTGGTTGCACGAATGGCAAAACGTCATTTTTTAGGATGAATGCAGGTTCTGTTTACAGCCATCATGATGGTCGTATCAGTGTTTGGCGATATCACAGTGAACGTACATTGGAAGCGTGTATTCGACATCGCTATACTGGCGTATCACCCGGCGTGATGGTATGGGGTGCCATTGGTTACACGTCTCGGTCACCTCTTGTTCGCATTGTCGGCACTTTGAACTGTGGACGTTACATTTCAGATCTCTTACGACCCGTGGCTCTACCCTTCATTCGATCCAGCAGAATAATGTATGACCTCATGTTGCAGGTCCTGTACGGACCTTTCTGGATACAGAAAATGTTCGACTGCTGCCCTGGCCAGCACATTCTCCAGATTTCCCACCAATTGAAAACGTCTGGTCAATGGTGGATGAGCAACTGGCTCGGCACAATACGGCAGTCACTACTCTTGATGAACTGTGGTATCGTGTTGAAGCTGCATGGGCAGCTGTACCTGTACACGCCATCCAAGCTCTGTTTGACTCAATGCCCAGGCGTATCAAGGCCGTTATACGGCCAGAGGTGGTTGTTCTGGGTACTGATTTCTCAGGATCTATGTACCCAAATTGCGTGAAAATGTAATCACATGTCAGTTCTAGTATAATATATTTGTCCAATGAATACCCGTTTATCATCTGCATTTCTTCTTGGTGTACCAATTAATGGCCAGTAGTGTAATAGAAGCAGGCTGAACCCTCCTCTCAGGTAAAATTTTCAGTTAGGACGTGGTTGTTCGGCCGAATGACCGTGTCTATCGTCACAGCGCGCAGGTTTTGTGTTCAGCATGTCAACTGAAACAGCTAAACGCTAGAAAGATTCCCTTAAGGCAAATATCTTACGTTTTCTGGGTAACGATGGGCTTACAGAGGAAAAATCTATCGCAAAAAACTGAAAACCTTTTTCTCCGTTTACTGAGAGCATATACAGACAGTTTCGTATTCCATGGAGACAGAACTCCGCCCAATTGGCTCTGGGTGATTCGAACTGTTTCGAATGAAAATCGATTTGATCGATGGGTTAGATGAAGGTGGACTTCAGGGCGTTGTTGACCAAAGTCCACAGAATGCATTCCTAGCTATTTCTGCTTGTGGATCTATGTGAAAGACATGGCTCTACTGTACAACTTCATAGCAATATGGGTAACTTGAAACACTGAATAGCATTAGCTATTAACTCTGCCGCGCGGGGTAGCTGCGCGGTCTAGGGCGTCTTGACACGGTTCGCGAGGCTTCCTTCGTTAGAGCTTCGAGTCCTCCGTCAGGCATGGGTGTGTGTGTTGTCCTTACCATGAGGTAGTTTAGGTTAGATCAAATAGTGTGTAACCCTAGAGACCGATGACCTCAGCAGTTTGGTCCCATAGGAACTTACCACAAAAGTCAACTCTATGGGTCGCGATGTGCCCAACCTTTCTTGGGAGAAATCCTTACAGCGCTTCAACGTGTACTATCTTTTAATAGTCACTGAGAAGAAAGAAAACCTGAGTGTCAGTATTATACGTGTCACCTGCCTGTAACTATGTGATATAGTTTTATTAAAATGGTCCTTCTTTTTACGCTGTAATACACGAAAAACTCTTAAAATTCTATATAGCCCATACAGCGGTACACATTTTCTGTGCACTCTACGAAAGACAGATCATCTTCTTCTACCGGACTAACGGACCAAATATTAACTAGCGGTCGCCACACGAGTTTGACTCCAAGTATTACCCACTGCCCTTTTACCCCATTTATAGATTCTTCTGTTATACTCCATTGACAGATGTTCTCATTTAAGAATGAAAACTCAAACTATGAATGTTCTTCTACTATTTTTTCACTTACCCATCCGTTTTTGACTTGAAGAGCCAATATTTGGCAACAAATGGCAGTCGCTTTACAGTATTATTATGTACAGGAAAACAAGAAAAAAAACTTCAAAAGAATAGATTTTACAGTAAGAACGTGGTGGGAAATTTACCTTATATTAAAATGAATCTACGTTGTTGAAACAGCAAACATGACAACTTGGGCCTAATGTTAAATATTAGTTTTGCCAGTAAGGAACAAGTTTTTCAAAATTCTGATAATTTATCGATGTAGAACTAGTAAATTCCAGTAGAAGCTTTTTTGTAGCTGTCGCTAAACTGTTGACTTCTTTCTCTTCATTGAATCCGTGTATACGGTCTACACAAACCGAATCTGGTACTACGAAGTCGTGCTGAGAAATAGTATCTCAAAATTTTTTATTTGAAAACCCTTAAAGCTTTTTAAATAAGACAAGCGTTCTTAGCACTCTACATCCTTATTCTTCGTTTCTATATATTTGCAGCCCTCTGCCGAATTACAGGGTGGTGTATAACGTAACTATGACGGTGCGAGAGAAACACCACGCTGTAATGGAGTATCGAATTAGAAGTGTTCGTCTTCACATGTGACACGATCCCCTTCAGCATAACAATGGCAGACCACACACAAGTACTACGACATCTGCAACAATCTGCCGAGGGTTCGCTGTCATCGATCATCCTCCACGCAGTCCCGACTTGTCGCCACCCGATTTTCATCTGTTTCCAAAACTCTAAGAACACCTTCAACAACTTCGCTTTAATAGTCGAGGTGAGGCTGCGTCTCCGTCAACAAAGTCAAACGTTTTAGCCGCGCGGGATTAGCCGAGGGTTAAGGCGCTGCAGTCATGGACTGTGCGGCTGGTCCCGGCGGAGGTTCGAGTCCTCCCTTGGGCATGAGTGTGTGTGTGTTTGTCCTTAGGATGATTTAGGTTAAGTAGTGTGTAAGCTTAGGGACTGATGACCTTAGCAGTTAAGTCCCATGAGATTTCACACACATTTGAACATTTTTTTTCAGACATTTTACAGTGACGATATCGACAAACCGGTCTCTCGTTGGGAGAAATGTGTTCGTCGCCGGGGTGACTATGTTGACAAATAAATATGTAAACACGAAAATTAAAGATATAGAGTGTCAAAAACGCTTTTTTCATTTAAAAAGATTCAAGAGCTTCACATAAAAATTCGGAGGCATTAATTTTCAGCACGCCCTCGTACGTGATGTAACATCGGGTGTCCTTTTCACGGAAACCAAGAGCTGGCCCTGAAACTGTCAACAGGTTTTCTTATTCCGATGCGGACGCTCCTCGTTGTGGCTGTAGTTGCTTGTCCTGTATAAGATTTGCAGTCTACAGCGACCTCCTAAAATTTATTTATGATGCACTGCAAGGCTGTATCTAATTATTTCACCTTAAGGCCATTTGTCTATGTAGCTAAGCTACTTGAAAGTAGTACTTTGAAGACTATTTTGTAAAAAAAAAAAAAAAAAAAAAAGGTTCTGGCCTTTGCAAGCCATTCTGGCCAACTGCCCAACGGCATTTAACTCAGCCTTTCGCCAGTATGTCGTGAAAAACGTGCGCGCGCATACACACACCCACACATACACAGAAGTGCGGCCGCACGCACGCCTGCATGCATAAATTTCATTTGGAAACTCCATTAATGTATTTCTGTTGAATGTGCGCTGTATTGGGTTGATGTGGATGTCGAAAACACACAATAAAACGCTGTACACGTGGCATTTAAAGAAGCAGCTGTTAGTTCTGAATGTATAACGAATCTGGACGCGACACATGGCATGCCTCAAGCAATGCGTATACAATATACAGCATCAAACGTAAGTAAACAGTCAACACAGGCAGTGCGTCAGGTAATACCGAGACAACAGCGTGGCTGCAGCTACTGCTGGCCAGAGAGGTCCTCGGAAATCACTCAGAAAGCTATTATGCAAATGAAGGTGCTTTTATTGTGCGGGGACGTCTTGCCTTCGGTGGTGTCATCTGTCTTCTGAGTCCCGTATTCAATAAAACCACGAAGCAGCGCACTCGGAGGTAGGCGTGTGTGTATTTTATGAAACAAGCATACGTGACTCGTGAGCGCCCGCGCCACAGGATGTTACGGTGCGTGGAAACAGGTGCGTTAAAACAGTTGGCCATATAACAAATGCTATACTCCCACTGTCGAGACGTAAAAAGATGGCAACAACAAGGAAACGAACCAATAAACCTTTACACAGTAACCTGTCAGTAAGTTGACGTATTTTTCTGGACCGATACAGCTGTTTGTGTGAACTTATAAGAGGCAGTCAAATGAAAACGAGACACATGGAAAAGATACGTAAACTGTTTATTATTCCAAAATTAATCGCCAAAACTCTTCGTACATTTATTCCACTGTGAGACAAGACGGTCAATAAATTTCTTTTATTTCCGTCAGTGATCAAAAAATTTTGGGTCCTTAGACTACCAGTTTCGGTCAGCAATGACCACTATTAGATGTGCTGCAAAACATGGGAAATGAAATACGATTTGCGGACAGATTGCATCTTAAAACAACGACATATGCCATAACGAAAAATCATTACTTTCATGGATGTGTAAAGTTGCGCTTAAAATATCACAGAGCCGTAGTGGCATCGTCACAGAATATACGCAAAATCAGCTTAGCATCGAATAAAGTCAAATTTAGAATTGTTAAAACGATATGATTATGAGATAATATGTGTTTTTCCCTTTATTGTAATTTTATTCCCCTCGTCCTCTATGGGTGGTGGGTGGGCTTCAGCGGCAAAAAGTTTGAAACATATTATAAAATTGGACACGGCGGTTGACAAAATGAATGTTTGACATAGTAAAAGACATATAGTCAGTTACATAATTTAAAATATAAAAGGCGGATTTGATGATAAAGTAAAAGATTGCACAGATTAAATAGGAAACGAATATTTCACAAAAGATAAAGATATAGGGACAGATGCATAAGTTAAAAAAGTATAAAGGCCCCTGTTGATTGATTAAGATAGAGATATACATAAGTGAAGTGATGAATGAGCCAACACTGCCAGAAAGAGGGTTATCATGGGAACGTAACAGTTGGTGTAGGGCTTAACAGGGTGTTTGTGTGTGGGCAGGTGAAACATTTTTGACATCAACTAGGTTAGTAACCCCACAGTAAAAAATTCGTATTGAATACATCATAATGAAGCTTGTTTTTCAACGTAGCGCTACCAACATCGATGTCGAAACATAACCAGTTTACAAGCATATATTCTGCACTCGTTTCTCATTCAAATCTCGTACAGCCGGAAATATTCGTTATCGACCAACGGTTTGTCATCAGAAAGTCTTCAGTTTAGGAACCTCTTTTGTTTGTACAATTTTTAACGCAAAAGTTTGGGACACCATTTACAAAATTTGTACCACAATCTCTGAATTACTAGAAAAATCTGTACGAACCTAATGTTATTTGAAGTTATACTGTCTTCTTTGTATTCAGCTTGTACGAAGTACTTCAAATATAGAGCATATGAGAAACCAAAGGAAAGATGGCCTAATGGTGCAGCCGTGACCTCGGTGAAATAAATTATTACTTTTTTTATATCACTGCATCACCTTGTGAAGACAAATCACGATGGTAACAACACTAAAATATCGTATGATTATTCTGTCAGTCTTTATATTCTATATCAAATTCATACGTATAAGTGGTTGGAGAGCTGGTATCGTACCGAGCGAGGTGGCGCAGTGGTTAGCACGCTGAACTCGCATTCGGGAGGACGACGGTTCAATCCCGCGTCCGGCCATCCTGATTTAGGTTTTCCGTGATTTCCCTAAATCGCTCCAGGCAAATGCCGGGATGATTCCTCTGAAAGGGCTCGGCCGACTTCCTTCCCTAAGCCGATGAGACCGATGACCTCGCTGTTTGGTCTCTTCTCCCAAACAACCCAACCCCCCAGCTGGTATCGTCTACTTCCACTTCACCTTGAAACAGCGTCCTAAAATACAAGACAAAAAATATGACTCTTTAGCCAGTCTGAGAAGATCTCAGACATCCCTTTTTCTCACCTACCATGCATTATCTCATTTAACATATATATGTTACAGTGTTATTTTCCTAAGAGTCTCTAGAAACTACACATTAATCACCTTCAAAATCGAAAGCTTCTCAGTGCCGCCATTGCCCATCGCGTTATGTTCATTTCCTGCATGATTCTTATTTCTATCCTAATATCGCTGAACTTGACGTTAATTCATATCCAAATTTCTATCAGCTGGGTTATTTCTGAATCTAAGAACCCTTACGTCAAAAATCTGCCCTCTCTCTTAACGAATGATTTTATTACCTTATTTAATTCGTTGTACACTGCGTCATAGTCTGTACGTCTCTAAGTGCATTTCTTTTAAATCAAGAGCGTTGACCTGTAGCAAGTACCTCAAAATTGTTCTACATATTATGTGGTCCTGGCCCCCTTGTTAGCAGCCCTTGCAGCTAGAGATATGGTATCATATTTTCAGAAAAAAATATTCGAACGTTTTCTGGAATGTCCTCAAACTCGAAGTACAATCGGTATCAGTGTATAAGTTTCAACAAATCCGTTGTTCTACAAAGAAGGCTTTCTCTTGACTATACCCTCATCTTGGCCTCCGATTGGCGCAGTGGGAAGACACTTGATTCAAATTCAGGAGAGCTGCGATTCAGTTCTCTACCCGTCCATTTAAATTTATATTTCCCTTGATTAGCATCCACAAAGTATAAATGGGCAGTGCGCTGGCGGAAGAGTCATTTGTCCTCAGGTGATTCAAGTGAAAATACTTCTGACGTCATTTATTTTTTGGAATTTTGTTGTAAGTTCCTATGGGGACCTAATTCGGCCGTCGTTCTGCTGGGACGCCGGGCGCGCCCCCCGCGCCGTCCTCGAGGAACTGGCTGTTGCAGAAGGAAGTGCTTTCAACTGCTGAGGTCATCGGTCCCTAGGCTTACACGCTACTTCAACTAACTTACTCTAAGAACAACTACATAGCCATGCCCGAGGGAGGACTCGACCGCTGACGGAGGGAGCCGCGCGAACCGTGGCAAGGCGCCCTAGACCACGCGACTACTCCGCACGGAGTGATTTATGGCAACTCGATGGAATGGTAGTTGGAGGTAGATGCATGGGACATTCCATTTCGGAAATCGTTAGGGAATTGAATACTCCGAGATCCACAGTTTCAAGAGTGTACCGAGAATACCAAATTTCAGGCATTACTTCCCACCACGGACATCGCAGTGGTCGGTAGCCTTCACTTAACGACCTAGAGCAGCGGTGTTTCCGTAGAGTTGTCAGTGCTAACAGATAAGCAACACTGCGTGAAGTCATCGCACAAATCGATTTTGTACGCACGATGTCACGGCGTGACATCTCCTGCAACGCCCTTCCCGGGCTCGTAACCATATCGGTTGGACCCTACACGGCCTGGTCAGTTGGTAGGAGCTGGAGTGTGGCGTAGACACCACGAAGCCATGGACGCAAGCTGTCAACAAGATATTGTGCAAGCTGGTGGTGGATCAATAATAACGTGGGCTGTGTTTACATGGAATGGACTGGGTCGTCAGGTCCAACTGAATAGATCGTTGGCTTGAAATGGTTATGTTCGGCTAGTTGGATACCATTTTCAGCCATTTATGGACTTAATGTTCCCAAACAACGATGGAATTTTCATGGTTGACAATGCACCATGTCAGCTGGCTACAATTGTTCGCTATTTGTTTGAAGAACATTCTGGACAATTCGAGCGAATTATCTGTCCACCCAGGTCGCCCAAAATGTATCCCATCGAACAATTATGGGACATAATCGAGATGTTAGTTGGTGCAAAAAATCGTGCGCCGGCAACGCTTTCGCAGTAGAGGCAGCCCGGCTCAATATTTCTGCAGGGGACTCCCAACGACTTGATGAGTCCATGCCACGTCTAGCACGTCTAGCTTCTGCTCTACGCCGGGCAAAAGGAGATCCGACATGATATCGGAAGGTATCCAATCACTTTTGTCACCTCAGTGTACTTCACCACGCAGAATGAAAGACCTTTTCCTTATTTTCGCTTTACCTTGCGTAGTTTTCTGTAACTCATGGCGAAAAAGTTTTTGCTTTCAAACAGATTGGAAACTAGAATCTCTGTTAAATACTGACGAGGAGAAATCGTGGTGAAGTAAAGATATAGCAAACGAGTAACAGCGTTCAAAGCAACGTGCAACTATTCAGATTGAGAGTTTAACTTTCTCTCGATTCGCCTAGTCTATACCTTGAGAAATGGCTCTGCGATGCCTTCGAAACGTCGGTTATTTTAGTACACTCCCTAACAAAAATAAATAAATAAATAAAACGAAACGAAGTTGAATTTCGCGGATTGAGAGGATATATAATGTTATTTCAGTGATTACAAATCGAACCAGACTTACAAAGAGTTTGGCAGTACGAGCCCACATATCGGTATGATGTTGCACCTTCTCTGCTCTGGATGCAAGCACAAAGCTCACGTATCCTTTCCTGAGGCAATCTGGCCGACAGCTCTTGTTAATGGTCCTTGATATCTTGGATACTGGCACTGGGACGGAGTTGACGTACGTGCTGGTCCCACACATGTTCTCACTGGGAGAGATATGCCGATCTTGCTGGTCACGAGAGTGCCTCACACACAGACAGTTCATAGAGATACGTGTCACGCGTGGACGAGCATTGTCCTGTTGAAAAATGGAACCACAGTACTGTCGCACGTGTCATGCGTGGACGAGCATTGTTCTGTTGAAAAATGGAACCACAATACTGTCGCACGAGTCACGCGTGGACGAGCATTGTTCTGTTGAAAAATGGAACCACAATACTGTCGCACGTATCAAGCGTGAACGAGCAATGTTCTGTTGAAAAATGGAACCACAATACTGTCGCACGTGTCATGCGTGGACGAGCATTGTTCTATTGAAAAATGGAACCACAATACTGTCGCACGAGTCACGTGTGGACGAACATTGTGCCGCACGAGTCACGTGTGGACGAACATTGTTCTGTTGAATAATGGAACCACAATACTGTCGCACGAGTCACGCGTGGACGAGCAATGTTTTGTTGAAAAATGGAACCACAATACTGTCGCACCAGTCACGCGTGGACGAGCAATGTTCTGTTGAAAAATGGAACCACAATACTGTCGCACGAGTCACGCGGGGACGAGCATTGTTCTGTTGAAAAATGGAACCACAATACTGTCTCACGCCTCACGCGTGGACGAGCAATGTTCTATTGAATAATGGAACCACAATACTGTCGCACGAGAGATAACGCACGAGGACATCATGACACCTGGAGTAACACCGCTGTGCCTCTCCAAAACACTGAAAGAATGGGAGTTCTCGCAAGGTCACTCTCGCCGACGATGATCATTCGGGGCTCGTGCAGAATTGCTATTTATCGCTGTACACAGTGTGACGCCATTCATCAGCTGATCAATCTTCCGGGTCACAGCACCTCTCCAAACACAGCCGTTTGTGTTGTGATGTTAACAGCAGCCTTCACACGGGACGGTAATAACCGTTGTCGGGCTGTTGCTAGTCACTGACCAATATTTTGGAATGTTGCCGGGAGACATTACTTTTTCTCGGATGGCACACGCAGATGTAAGGGCGTTACGGTACTCTTGGTACGCAACAGGACTGTCCTCCCTTGTGGTGGTCAGTGTGGTCGACTGGAACCATGATGACGAGTATGCTTGCCCTCACGTTCCCATGTGGTCGAACATTAAGCCGCTGCCGCATCCAAAAGACCGAACATCAGGATACTGCACGATTCGCGTAACGGGACACGTGGAGACCCCCAATGAGGCTCATTTCAAACTCTGACAGGTGCTGATAACGCTGTGTCTCTACAGTATGCAGCATCTCCGTGTACTTCACAGTAATCACTCAACATCTGACGCTGTTCAAGCCGGTTATGTACCCTATCAAGGCGGTTACAACACTAAACACGAACAACACTACTAGTATGAACTGCTGGCCGTTCTACCTGTCACATAGAATTGAAACTCTATTCATATACTGAACATACCCACCGACCGTGTATACGTGTACGCAATTACATTGACATCCTACCATGTCTTCTGGGTACTTCATCACTTTTGTCCGGCAGTGTATTTTAGAATTTTAAGTCTGTTATAAGATGGAAAGTGGCAATACACGCAGAAGGATAATGCGACTGACACCGGTGACAGAAGACCACAGATTTATCTCAACGTTCATTCATTTTAGTAGGAAAAATACATTGGCTCCTTTATACTAGGATAACAAAACTACCCTCATGAGCAAATTAACTACAAATACAGACAGTGGAGATATAGCGCTCATATTGAAACCATGGTGGATGGTTTCCGGCCGCGCGGGATTAGCCGAGCGGTCTAGGGCACTGCAGTCATGGACTGTGCGGCTGGTCAGGGCGGAGGTTCGAGTCCTCCCTCGGGCATGGCTGTGTGTATGTGTTTGTCCGTAGGATAATTTAGGTTAAGTAGTGTGTAAGCTTGGGGACTGATGACCTTAGCAGTTAAGTCCAATAAGGTTTCACACACTTTTGAACATTTTTTTGATGGTTTCCATGCCACACGTGACAGATGTCAATCTTCGTACTGTCTTTAGGCTTGGTAGTCAATGCATGCGCTACAGTGCAGAACCGCGCTGCTGCTGCGGTCACAGGTTCCGATCCTGCCTCGGGCGTGGATGTGTGTGATGTCCTTAGGCAAACAAGAATATCTAAATGGTGGCTCCATTTCATTCTCTGAGCATGAGTGCAAAAAGTCTCCTTCTTCTTCTTTTCCATAGCGCGTTCATGCCGTGAAAAACTTTGTTTTATTACTTAACTACGTGGCCAGATAACCTTGCTGATGCCACAGTCGTCAGGGTAACCTAAGGAAGGGAAGTCGTGTAGGTCACCTAACTGTGGATCGTACAAAGTTTTTTGTGTGTGGTAACATATTTTAACTGTTTGCGTATCGTATTCTCTGGGGAAGAAATTGTGAACCAATCCAGCGTTTACCTAAACAAGCGTGGAGAACTGCCAAAAACCACATTCAGCTTGGCCAGCATACCAGCCCACCGTCACCTATCCCCCTCACGGATTCGATTCTGGTCTGGTGTACCTCCTTGTTTCACAAGCCGGCGCGCTGCGCGATACGTTATACGACCAGCGCATAAATGCAACAAGCGGAAAATGAAAACTGAACACCTCTTGATAATGGTTTGTTCGTGAAATATTATTTACCTATTATACGCGTTGCACACTATAACTCTTATCTTCTCTATATCTTATAAAAAAGGGATGCATGTATATACGTACGTTCAACATCTCCTAAACTAATTGATAGATTTCAACTAAACTTGATACATATATCACTTCCTGTCTCGAAAGAAGCGCTGTGGAAGCAAGATCGACCTACCTCTCAAAGGAGTACTCACTCCGTCTTCAGGCCACGAGTGGCCTACTAGGACCATCCGACCGCCGTGTCATCCTCAGTGGAGGATACGGATAGGAGGGGCTTGGGGTCAGCACACCGTTCTCCCGGTCGTAAGATGATATTCTTGACCGAAGCCGCTACTAATCGGTCGAGTAGCTCCTCAATTGGCATCAAGATGGTGAGTGCATGGCGGCCTGGATGGTCACCCATCCAAATGCCGACTACGCCCGACAGCGCTTAACTTCGGTGATCTCACAGGAACCGGGGTATCCACTGCGGCAAGGCCGTTGACTACCTCTCAAAGGAGTAGGGGTGAAGAAATGCCCAACGCACTGCGTGCAAATACCCAGAATATATTCATCCAGTATATGAGAATGAGAGCATTAGTGACTTGCAACAAATTTTAAGGTTAATGTCAATCTTTTCTAAGCATTTTCGCGCTTACGTACTTAACGTCAGCTATTTAGTACATTAACTCATTTGTAAAACAATCAAAAGTTCGAAGGTGTTTCAGTAAGGAAAGTTCGACTGTTCAAAGAATCGGAGGTTACTGATTTCTTACAATCTGGAACTGTGGGGTTAAGAGGCATCTACATCCTACAGGGGTGGAAATTAAAAGGGGATGGCACTGAAGCATAACTCTGGAACTTATATGTGTGCAATATATGTCACATACGTATATGTTAAACATCTCTTTCTAATGCCCTGGATAAATTTCAGCAAAATTTGATACATATGTACTTATTACCTGGAAAGCAATACTGTATGAGGGGTCGGGGGGAGGGGGAGGGGAGAGGGGGAGGTGGACAGACAGAGGGAGAGGACGAGATGGACAGAGAGAAGGGGGAGGAGGAGATAGATGGAGGGGAGAAGGAGATGGTCACGTAGGATGGAAAGGAGGAAGTGGACAGAGAAAGAGAGGATGGGTAGAGAGAGAGGGTAGGAGGATGTAAACAGAGAGAGGGAAAAATGATTAGTAATGGTACAGGGTACCCTCTGCCACGCACCATACCGTAGCTTGCGGAGTATGTGTAGATGCAGAAAAGGTGAGGGACAGAGAGAGTGGTGAAAAGACGGATGGGAAGGCGGGGGAGCTGGAGATGGACAGAGAGAGGGAGGCGAGACGGAGATGGACAGAGACAGGGAGGAAGAGGAGATGGACAGACAGCAAGGGGGGGGGGGAGGATATGGAAAGAGAGAGAGAGAGTGAGAGAGAGAGAGAGAGAGAGAGAGAGAGACGGGGGGAGGGGAGGAGATGGGCAGAGAGAGGATTGGGGAGAAGATGGATAGGAAGAGGACTGAGAAGGAGATGGACTAACAGAAGACTGGAATAAACAAGTACGGGGACAACGCCAGGTTTCCCAGCTATTATGCTCATAAAGAAAATACAGAGCCGAATGGCTTTGGTCGCAGAGAGACCCCGAGGGGTTGCTTCAGTCGCATAAATGGAATGGGTTTCTTCCTCCACTTCCCTCACAGTGTGAGAGACTTGTCTTAAGCGTATATATTGAGTGTAGGTGACTGTAATGGATATGTGTGTAGTGTTGTAAGATGATTAGAAAATGGGGAGGATAAAACCCGGTGCCGCCACAAAACCATTTCCTCTCGATTAGCACCAAGGTGCTCTCCGCTCCAAGCTCATCGTCCCCAACCGGCAGAAGGATCACCATCAATAATTTGACATGCCCCCACTCTTCGAGACACTGCAGAGAGATTTGGAATTTAGCTCAGGACAGTGGCTCCCACTCTCGTTATGAGCAACTTCACGCCACTACCCCTTCTTTAGTTGCCGGCAAAATACAAGCGGAGAACATTTCTTTCACACCTATGCATCCGAAAAAGCATAGATCCGTGTCAAGCGCCACCATTTGGTACGAAGGGAGGTTATATGATCGTAATTATAAGATCATACATCTGAAGGCAGTTTGTCGAGGACAGTGGTCTCAGTATATTGCACAGCCTCTTCTAGCTACAATACATTTCTGCATTCGTACACAGAGGCAATCACTTTGATATAAGAGGCCATCTTGGGAGATAGTGCTCCACGCTATTGTGTAGTATTGTTGCTGCTGTTTAGGGGATTTGTCGGTACTGTAATGATGTCCCACACCTATTTAAAGGAGGCTTATACAGCGCGTGCGCGTTATCCGAATGGAAAAGAAAGTCCCTCTGAGAGTGTAGGACAAGCTGGACAACGTTCTGCAAGTATCCTACGCTATTTGGAAACATTCAACAAACATCGGTCACTCTGACTGTCCGCACCACGACGCCCGGAGCCGCTGCTTACCTGATATACTCTGGTAGTTTGCCGTTCTCTTCGCCGATTCCGCACTTATAAATGAAGGCAAGCCAAGATCTGCTCTCGTGACTGATAACACACACCTCTTCAGTGGCGCCTTCCGTTAAACCTTCGAAGGCGGACTGTGAGGTGATGAGGTGCACGAGGGAGCATGGCGAGTATCTTTGCCCGTCTTTCATCCCCGGACAAACGGTACTAATGGCCTTAACTGACACTGTAGGTACAACATCGACTCTCATTTAAGGTGCAGTCGCCATATGCTCACCAACGACTGCTGCCGTCGGAAACCAGGACTACAAACATACACTCCTTCCTTGGACCACCGCCACGAATACTGACACACGTCTGTCTTCTCAGATCAGACATGTCGGGCAGTCCTGGCCCATTTACGATATTCACTAGACCTGGAACATCCTGGCGGGTTAAAACTGTGTGCGGACCGGTACTGGAATCTGGGACCTTTACATATCGTGGGAAAGTGCTCCATCCAATCACGACTCACGACCCACCCTCACAGCTTTATTCCGTAAGTACCTCATCTCCTAACTTCCAAACTTCACAGAAGATCTTCTGCTCATCTTACAGGACTAGCACTCCTGGAAAAGAAAGGACATTGCGGAGATACAGCTTAGTCTCAGCCAGGGGGATTTTTTACAGAATGAATTTTAACTCTGCAGCGGCATTTTCGCTGATTTGAAACTTCTTGGCAGATTACAATTGGGTGCTGGTCGGGGACTCTAACTCGGGTCCTTTGCCTGTTGCAAACAAATGCTCTACCGACTGAGGTACCCAAGCACGAGTCATTCTCACAGGTTCGAGTCCTGGCACGGGACACTGTTTTAATCTGCCAGGAAGTTTCAGATCAAAGTAGAGTGAAAATTAGTTCTGCTTACTAGTCCTTTGTTATGTCCGAAACAAGAGGCCACTCTTTCAGCAGATGGATTGCAGTTTTAAGGCACCTGACTCGCATTCTGGACGAGTGTGGCTCAAACCCCGTCCGTCCACCTAGGCGGAAGTTGTGAGTGATATCCATATACAGATTAAAATTAATTTCAAGATGGTTTCTTTGTAACGCACGCGACCCACTCCCTTACTTCATCCTCACTAACCGGAACTTGCGTACGACTGTAATTACTTCGTCGTCTGAGGGACGCTAAACCCCAATCGTTCTCTTTTTTGGGGTTCCATACGTCAGTCAGTGAAAACTGAACCCTTACAGGATCACTTTGTTGTCCGTCTATCTAACTGTTTGTCTGCCTGTCTGTACGTCTCTTTTTCTCAGGAACGAGTAAAGTTACCACCTTGAAATTTATGTCACATACTAATGTCTGAAGTCCCTCGGCGGTGTGAAAAACTTAAGCTTCTAAGTCTATGCAATCGAAAGAAACGACCATTTATGTCATATATTTCGAAACTCGTAAACAAACTCATCAAAACTTGTAGGGTATTTCCCGTGAACCTAAACTGATAAAATTTTGAAAGAAGGAATGTTTCGTCCGCAGCTCGTGGTCGTGCGGTAGCGTTCTCGCTTCCCGCGCCCGGGTTCCCGGATTCGATTCCCGGCGGGGTCAGGGATTTTCTCTGCCTAATGATGACTGGGTGTTGTGTGCTGTCCTTAGGTTAGTTAGGTTTAAGGATTTCTAATTTCTAGCGGACTGATGACCATAGATGTTAAGTCCCATAGTGCTCAGAGCCATTTGAACCATTTGAAGGAATGTTTCACAACACAAGTGAAGGAAAAAATCCGAAATTTGCTAATTTGTAATTTTAGCATGTAAAAATATTTTTTGCCGTTTGTTGTCTGTCTGTTAAGACCCATTTTTTCCAGGAACGGGTAGAGTTAGCAAGTAGAAAAATGTTTGACACAAAGGTATACAGTCCCTTAGCGGTGTAAAAGTTTAAGCTTCTAAGTCAGTGCAATCAGAAGATACGGCCATTTGTCACATATTTTTATACTCGCAATCTCAGAGGTGGGGTAGCGATAGAGCGCATGTTTGAAAACAGAGAGGTCATGGGACCGAATTTCAGTCGGACCACGGCTTTTCTTCAGCATTCGTTTTAACCTAGCGTTCACCACTCAACGATGTGAGGAGTCGTCAGAAACAACAAATGTTTTGGATTCCAAATTAAACTCTAGGTCCCCTTTCCTCAGCTGGCTAACTTAGGTAGAATAGAGACATTCAAGTCACTGAAGTGACGTCCAACAGAAACACTTGCAGCAGGTCACTGAGTCAAACAATATCATTATTACTACCTGCATACAAAATTAAGTTTGTACGAAACTCTCAGAGTGCGAGGCCTACTCGCTCTTATCCTTTAAAAAATGCTGTTATTATTGGTTCAGTAAGTAGCTTTCCATTGTCAACAGGACGGCGCTATAAATCATTCACATCACAGTCCTTTATATGCTTCGCGTGTAAATACGGTGTTTCTCTGTCAGGTTCTTGGATACGTTCGTTTTTTATTTCATGCCATTCTAGAATCCAGGGACAATAAAAAGCTGTGAAACGGGTGCAACCGGCTTGTGGCTCGGTCCAAAGGTTTCATACTAGTAGCGAATGTTGTTCGCCGCCACGTTATATATTTAAATCTATAAAATAAGTCTAAAAGTGATTGTTACTGTTACATGAACAAACTCACCTAACAGTCTGAGTAATTCCCAGATTTTTCGCATGGTATAAGAATATTTATGAAGTGAGAATTCAGATGCTCAGAAAAGGAGTTTCGTTTCCGACAGACATTGCGTCTCAGGTAACGTGACTTTCTGGTACTATCTATGAAAAGTAACTGTTCCTCCTGCCACGTATTTCGTATTTCATCTGTAACAGCAAACATTATCCATCATTGCTGTTACTAACAAATAAATACGTACAAATACAGGTAATATTAAAGTTTCGGTCTTAGCAGAAAACGTAAACATACAACGTTAAACTTAAGTCACGCAATAACATTCCGGTTTGATGTTAGCGATATGCGATGTACTCTGTGCACACTCTATTCTTGGTCTCTGATTTTTCTCAGCGTATATGATGAACGAAAGTTTCTCGGATGAATGGCCGGATGGCTGTGGAAGACATGTACTGTATTTCGACAACAATTTTCATCATACGGTGCATTGATAGACTGATGTTGCTAGATTATTTCCCTGCTTCTGAAAGCCACTGCAGCATCCCCCTCCATTGGATCTGGGATGCTAACTACGTAATGCTGTCGTGCGACGCTTTATTGTCGCAACTAGGATGTCTTATTTTTCTCTCTCCCAACTGGAAATTTATTTGGACTACATCGGGGGAGAGCTATGGTATGACTATCGAGCCTAGTAATCTAATGTCTTCGAGCGTATCAATCTGAATACCGTATTACGCAGCAATGGGTATACCGACCAGAAAATTCGCCGCTCTCTTCAATCTACATTTTCTCGCTAGCAAACTACACAACAGGAATTTAAAAAAAAAAAAAAAAAAAAAAACAAACAGTACTGTGCTATTAGCTGACTGGCCGGCTGTCTGCGAGACAGTATTGTTGCCGAGATACATACAATCTGATGTTCATCACCATGTACCGTAGCTAGCTAAGTGGCCTGTCATACTCGCCATTGTTTGCGATGCTGAACAGAAACTACTTTTGCGTAAACGCTTAGAAGCGTGAAGGATAATTATTCTGCTACATTATGCCAACACCGTAAGTCATGTAAGCTGTCGAAGATATTGCTGTCTATTTTCTATGGTGTCTCATCTGACAGTACAAGGCAGTACAAGAACAGACTTTGGCTGTCACATTATGTAAGTGCTCCTTTTCTAATGTATGTGTTTTAAAATGGATCTGATGCCTGTAGCATGTCACATTGGACGGAATATTAAAAAACCGTTAAATAGTTGAGATAGAGTCATTTGTTTTACAAATTAATTTATTGCCTTACATTCATCTACGCAGTCATTAAATGAAGAAATGCGGAGAACTTGCACTGTCCGACAAGGGTATTTTAAACACAGTAGGTTGGCGGGCAGGCTGTGCTCTCAATATCACCGCTCTATCCGCACATTCCAGGAAGGTCACTTTGGTTACACAGTTTTCTCAAAGTCCTCTCTAGCCAGCACTAAGCCAGCGCAATCCAGGCCAACACCCTGTGTCGCAATCAAACCGACAAACAGACACAAAGACGACATTGCAAAAAGCAGATCAAACCTGAAAGATACTGCCTCACCTCGCGTGAGTGAGAGGCTTGAATCGTAGGCTCAGCAACATGACCTCAGCGAGGAGAAGACGGTAGAGAGAGTCAAAGTCTCACAAGAACATCTATCAGCCTGCTGTTATGGCGGAAAGGCAACAAGCTGAAACCCTGAAAGCTACACTAATGGCCATTAACATTGCTACACAAGAAAGAAATGCAGATGATAAACGGGTATTCATTCGACAAATATATTATCTAGAACTGACATGTGATTACATTTTCACGCAATTTGGGGATCATAGATCCTGAGAAATCTACCTAGAACAACCACCTCTGGCCGTAATAATGGCCTTGATACTCCTGGGCATTGAGTCAAACAGAGCTTGGATGGCGTGTACAGGTACAGCTGCCCATGCAGCTTCAAGACGATACCACAGTTCATCAAGAGTAGTGACTGGCGTATTGTGACGAGCCACTTGCTCGGCCACCATTGGCCAGACATTTTCAATTGGTGAGAGATCTGGAGAATGGGCTGGCCAGGACAGCAGTCGAACATTTTCTGTATCCAGATGGACGGGTCGTAACACGTCTGAAATGTAACGTCCACTGTTCAAAGTACCGTCAATGCGAACAAGAGGTGACCGAGACGTGTAACCAATGGCACCCCATACCATCACGAAGGGGAATACGCCAGTATGGCGATGACGAATACGCGCTTCCAATGTGCGTTCACCGCCATGTCGCCAAACACGGATGCGACCATCATGATGCAGTAAACAGAACCTGAATTCATGCGAGAAATGACGTTTTGCCATTCGTGCATCCAGGTTCGTCGTTGAGTACACCATTGCAGGCGCTCCTGTCTGTAATGCAACGTCAAGGGTAACAGCAGCCATGGTCTCCGAGCTGATAGCCCATGCTGCTGCAAACGTCGTCGAACTGTTCGTGCAGATGGTTGTTGTCTTGCAAACGGTCCCATCTGTTGACTCAGGGATCGAGACGTGGCTGCATGCGCATAAGATGCCTGTCATCTCGACTGGTAGTGATACGAGGCCGGCTTTCCTCTTTTGAGCGATTTTAATTGTTTCGCTATCCCTCTGTCGTCTATTTCGATATCTACCTATTTGTCATCTGTGCGACAATCTAGAGAAGGAACTACAGTGCAGTCTTCTTCTGTGAAACAGCTTTGGAAAAAGAAATTTAGTATTTCGGCCTTTAGTCTGTCATCCTCTGTTTCAGCACCATTTTGGTCACAGAGCGTCTGGACATTTTGGTTTGATCCACCTACCGCTTTGACATAAGACCAAAATTTCTTAGGATTTTCTGCCAAGTCAGTACATAGAACTTTACTTTCGAATTCACTGAACGCCTCTCGCTTGTTCCGCTAATGTTCTATCATTAGCACCCAGCGCACTCTACGCTCCATCATCCCGACAACAGTCGACGTCTCAACTCAGATCCCTACACTTTGTTGGCTACCTAGCTCAGAAGATTGCTCAGGACGGTAGATAAATTCTCTATCACCAAATCGAAAAAATACGAGGGCTATTCAGAAAATAAGTTCCGATAGGTCGCAAAATGAAAACCACTTTGAAAATCCGTTGAAGTTTTGCACAAATGTGCTGGGTAGTGTCTCTCGTGTACCCGTCGATCGTGCCACGTCGCTCTTCGTGAACGGTTTCGCCTGATGGCATGCAACCAACATTACATAACTGTCACGAGTTTCGTTCTGGTGGTGGTGGCTCTGAGCACTATGGGACTTAACTGAGGTCTGAGGTCATCAGTCCCCTAGAACTTAGAACTACTTAAACCTAACTAACCTAAGCACATCACACACATCCATGCCCGAGGCAGGATTCGAACCTGCGACCGTAGCGGTCGCACAGTTCCAGACTGTAGCGCCTAGAACCACTCGGCCACACCGGCCGGCTGAGTTCCGTTCTTCATGAACATAATTAGGTATGTTATTCGAAGAATGCATTTTCTCTGAAATTTCAGTGATTAACTTATTTGTTTCTATCAACAAATTAGGTATTTTAAATGTTAATTCGCCCACCATTGTAACCGACGTTCCTAACACATGTTAGTACGTTAGCACTCGTCCAAAAATCAGCCATTTCCAATTACGATGGAAAAAGGAATTTTCGTTCTTAGGAACTAGACGGAAAGGGGCGGATGGCGGCGTACCGATCCTGGTTACATACTGTATCTACACACAAACTTTATGGGTTAACTCTCAAACCTTTCCGCAATGTCTGAAGGACTGGAGGCCTTTGAAGCTGTCGATGATGATCTGTTGGTCGGATGGTGAAGTTCACCTCGGCGTCCCCACTGGCGCTGCTCTAGAGCCGTAGGCTACGTTTCCACTTCATAACCATCAGTAACTACAAAAAAATGATTCAAATGGCTCTGAGCACTATGGGACTTAATATCTATGGTCATCAATCCCCTAGAACTTAGAACTACTTAAACCTAACTAACCTAAGGACAGCACACAACACCCAGTCATCACGAGGCAGAGAAAATCCCTGACCCCGCCGGGAATCGAACCCGGGAACCCGGGCGTGGGAAACGAGAACGCTACCGCACGACCACGAGCTGCGGACAGTAACTACACAACACAACGCTACACTACGCAAACTCTTCATCACAGTCATACGCAACGTATCTTATAACAGATGGGAGGGAAGCAAACACAATCCGCATCCCATAGGACCTTGTCTCGGACAGCATTTAGAATTCAAATGTTCAAATGTGTGTGAATTCCTAAGGGACCAAACTGGTGAGGTCATCGGTCCCTAGACTTACACACTACTTCAACTAACTTATGCTAAGAACAACACACATACCTATGCCCGAGGGAGGACTCGAACCTCCGGCGAGAGCAGCCGCGCAGTCCATGACAGGGCGCCTCAAACCGCGCGGCCACTCCGCGTGGCAGCATTTAGAGATACCCAAATTGTCCTCAGCTCTCACTACTTGAGTATTGGATTAACTTCAGTTTTTATCTTTCACTTATAAACAACCCACGTACTCACAGTTTATGGCATTCTTGTTACTCATATTTATTCACTCGTATACGTTGGACGTTCTTGTATTTAAACCAGATTTGTGATCAATCAGACCCACAAAATGGGAATAGTGTGTTCCACATACGCTATAACTGAATCCACGATGAGAGTTTGCTGAGAGGGACGGCCCCCCACAATCTTATCAGCCGCGAGAAGGTCAGACACTAATAAGGGCAGTGCGAGCAACGGGCAGCAGTTTGCGATCCCCTATGTGTGGCGTTATTTCCCTTACGCTCTCGAGGATTTGGAGAGCGATTCCTGTTGCAAGAGAAATTAAACCAAATGTAAAAGACTGGAACGTAAACAACTTCAAATACGAAAATTTACATAACATTATCTATAAATTGTGAGTGGCAGAGTGGTTACGGCAATGGTCTCCTGTTCGAAATAAACGATTTTAAATTCCCTTGACTCCCCTGATGATCACTCGCAGACCTGATTGTCATACTCAGTCTTGCGGGCCACCTCATCACGTGGCGCTGGTACCGCACAAAGTCAGAGCTATACCAAAGGGTCCGTGACATTTTGAGGGTAACGCGCCGATATGAATAGCACCACTTTCCCAAAACGACACACCAACAAATTATGCTTCAAAACATGCGTCTTCGAACGTAAATTCGTTTTATGTTCACGCCGTTTTCAGATGTTGACATTTATTTATGCGTCGTGAACATTGTTTATTTACTTATGATGGTGTACAATAGCTGTCTTAAAAACTTTCGTTGTAAAATTCTACAAAGCCGTTAGTAAAGAAACAGTGATCACGACAAGTAAATAAATGTAAACATCTGAAAATAGGATGCCAGGCATCTTGATATATCACGGAAAAATAAGCCCCAATAAATGCAGCTGACTGCAGCTAATTCATTATAAATTACCTTCAAATTGAACAGCTGAAGTATTATAGTGCGTGCACAACGGTCAAGAATTGTTTACTATGTTAATACGAGAAAGAATAGTAAAACAAAACACGCTAATGAGATAGATATCCCAGTCGACAAGTAGTTAGCAGTAACTTAGCGGTTTTTGGCAATAGGCAGGTCATAAGTGTTTGAAATTTCGTGTAAAACTCTTTAGCAAGCATTTTATAAGTAATTATTCAAAGTTACTTTTCACAACTTTAGGCATGGGTAAATAAATTAAGGTATCATTTTTTGTTAATTTTAGAAACTTTAAAAGTCTAAACCGGTTGTACTTATCATACATCGGCTGTATTTTACGGAAGTCTAACGGGCAATGGCGAACTGTCGATGAGATAATATTCGCCCTCACACGATAAGTACGTATTGGTAATAAATGCATATTGGTAATACTGAGAATATTTTGGTCGTGATCAATACTGTTCAATATTTCTAGTATTGACAGTACGACAATGTGAGCACCTCACACCGTCTCCCACCAATTTCTTCCGCGGGCCACCGCCGATACTCACCGATACCTTTTTCAGATTAGTTCTTAGGTATTTCCTGTCTTTAGTTATTTCTTTCCCTGTGGGAAGTTGAAGTCTAACTTCCATACTTCGTTGGTAGGAATATACAATCGTGAGAAACTGAATGAGAGTGAATGAATATATCGTGACTGTTAATAATACGTGCCAGCCCGCGTCTGGTGCAGATTTTCATTAATCACAACAGATTCATTACATCGTGTGTTCAGCATTGCTGACTGATTTTTGGAGATGTCATTTCATGTGGTTGCATCTTCACTGATTTCATATGCATCATCATCGATTCATTTCATGTCAGCGACCTACCTCCGTGTCACTGCTCGACAGAAAGGAGGTGATCTTCTGCGGAGGGGAGCTGAAAGCTGGCGCACTAAAATAAATGGCCGAAGACGGTAACGCACGCCTGTTCCATGGGCGCAAACTCCGAAGTAGCTGCTTCAGAGCCCAATGGTGGTTCAAATTTTCAACTGCATTATTTGTATGGTACCGGGAAGGAAGCTGTTGGCGTCAAGTTCCTGGTTACCAGACTTATGTGCTAAAATACTCGGTTAAATTCCAAACCTCTCTGCAGTATCCCATGGAATGAGATGCAGACGTTAGCTCAGCGTCCCCCTTGGTGCCATACGAGGAGTGTGCCCTGTGCCAGCACCGGGTTTCACTCGCTCTCTTCTCTCATTATCATACAGTATCAGGACGACGCTACACTATGCACAAATCCTTTACAGCGACCTACAGTCAAGAGATACACTTAAGACGCAACTATCATACGTCGCAAGGAAACGGGACATTGTACGTGGAAGAAGAAAGCCCTTGTCGATTAGGCGTCTAAGTCTACCCCTCGGGTCTTCCAGCCAATAATGCCATATGACTCTTTCTTTTATTTTCATGTTAGCAAATCTAGTTCAGTTGATGAATTAGAGAGCCCTGCCTAGTAGCGTCTAACACTCGCTTTCGCCCTGGCGGCGGCGGCGCAAAATTGTCGTGACGTGGACTCCACGACAAACCGTATGAGTTGGAGAGCCATCCAGTTCTATGGCCGCCTCCCAAGATTAATAGTAATAGGTCATAGATGGATCCAGCACGCTCGCGTCTCGCTCGATGTCGTCTCAGGGGCGATCAGAGGGTCTGGTTTACAACACAAACATCCTGAGATACGGGGAGTGTTATCAGACCATTCTCATCCAATTAGCGGTCAGTGTGTTAGTGCGTTTTCTTGTTGAAGGTACAGACTGTCTGCTGGTTACTAAAGGGAAACAAATGGGTGCACATGATGGGACAGTAGGTTCCTGTGTCTTTAGCCGTCTATGGACGATGAAAGACGTATCAGAAAGCCCATTTCGTCCTACACACACAAGCCTGAGCGAAGGCCTGTTGGCAGAAGAATGCAGTTGTATAGTTTTCGGCGTGTTCGTCCTCCAGCATCCGCATGTAGCAAGGTATACCATGACCCACCAGTCCAGATGACCTTTTCTCCATGTTTCTACGTGGTGCATTCAAGTTCTAAGGCCTCCGATTTTTTTTCTAATTAACTACTCACCCGAAATCGATGAAACTGGCGTTACTTCTCGACGTAATCGCCCTGCAAACGTACACATTTTTCACAACGCTGACGCCATGATTCCATGGCAGCGGCGAAGGCTTCTTTAGGAGTCTGTTTTGACCACTGGAAAATCGCTGAGGCAATAGCAGCACGGCTGGTGAATGTGCGGCCACGGAGAGTGTCTTTCATTGTTGTAAAAAGCCAAAAGTCACTAGGAGCGAGGTCACGTGGGTAGGGAGCATGAGGAATCACTTCAAAGTTGTTATCACGAAGAAACTGTTGCGTAACGTTAGCTCGATGTGCGGGTGCGTTGTCTTGGTGAAACAGCACACGCGCAGCCCTTCCCGGACGTTTTTGTTACAGTGCAGGAAGGTATTTGTTCTTCAAAACATTTTCGTAGGATGCACCTGTTACCGTAGTGCCCTTTGGAACGCAATGGGTAAGGATTTTACGCCCTCGCTGTCCCAGAACATGGACACCATCATTTTTTCAGAACTGGCGGTTACCCGAAATTTTTTTGGTGGCGGTGAATCTGTGTGCTTCCATTGAGCTGACTGGCGCTTTGTTTCTGGATTGAAAAATGGCATCCACGTCTCATCCATTGTCACAACCGACGAAAAGAAAGTCCCATTCATGCTGTCGTTGCGCGTCAACATTGCTTGGCAACATGCCACACGGGCAGCCATGTGGCACCCACCTGGATGACACTTTTCGCATTTTCAGGTCGTCATGCAGGATTGTGTGCACAGAACCCACAGAAATGCCAACTCTGGAGGCGATCTGTTCAACAGTCATTCAGCGATCCCCCAAAACAATTCTCTCCACTTTTTAGATCATGTCGTCAGACCGGCTTGTGCGAGCCCAAGGTTGTTTCGGTTTGTTGTCACATGATGTTCTGCCTTCATTAAACTGTCGCACCCACGAACGCACTTTCGACACATCCATAACTCCATCACCACATGTCTCCTTCAACTGTCGATGAATTTCAATTGGTTTCACACCATGCAAATTCAGAAAACGAATGATTGCACGCTGTTCAAGTAAGGAAAACGTCGCCATTTTAAGTATTTAAAACAGTTCTCATTCTCGCCGCTGGCGGTAAAATTCCATCTGCCGTACGGTGCTGCCATCTCTGGGACGTATTGACAATGAACGCAGGCTCATTTTAAAACAATGGGCATGTTTCTATCTCTTTCCAGTCCGGAGAAAAAAAATCGGGGGCCTTAGAACTTGAATGCATCTCGTACAGTCAAATGGCAGTGTTTCTGCGCCACACCACAGTATACACCTGGCGCGGTAAGCACAGTTACAGGTATGAGGCGGTGCCTGTTGTACCCCATAGCGAGATGCGGTGTATCTGCTAACCAGTTGTTGAATTCCAAGATTTTAATGCGAGTGATTTGCTGCTGTTCTGTGGCCCTTATAGGCATTGCTACAGCGCCCCACAGTCGACAGCGACAGCTGCCATTAACACGTTCCCACTCACGGCGGTTGTGGTGACATTTTTCCCCCGAATAGAGGTGCTCTAGATGCATCGTTCCACTCAGCACATGAAACTCCTATGCCAACACATCGCTGGAGGGTTAGAGCCCTGTGTGGGCACCCGCGATCTGGCCACGTTAAAATGTGTTGATATAGCACGCCTCGCACATATTCTACCCGACGGCCAGGAGAGGACTGACGACATCCCAGTCACGTGACGCGCTCAACTAATCCATTTTCCATAGCGACAAGAGCACCCTCCCTCCAACACAGCAGCTACCCATGATTCGATGGAGCGTAAGGTTATATAATATCCATTCAGGCTATCGCCATTCGCCTACATGGCGTCGTTGGCAAATAATTATCAGTGTGAGACAACACAAAGTTCTTTATGAGATCATCCTTTCGTGCTGTCACTTTCTATAAGAACTGTGAAATGTTTATCTTCGGGTTCCTGCAGGCAGATTTTTCCTTTTGCGACAACTCTGAGAAAGTGCATGAGCTATATTTCCTCAATGTAGTTAGCACGTCTCTACATTTAAAATGTAGCTTATGCGAGTTTCCGTATTTATCGTCATTACTTTATCAGTAGTTAAAAACACATTCTCCTGAGGGTGATTGGTCATTTACTGGGCAATGCAGTGCAGTTGCTCGTACACAAAACGTATTCGCAATGTACAAGGTACAAATCCTCATCCAGGCAGTCTGACATTAGTTTTGTGAGGCTCTCTTTGGCAGTTAAGACAAATTTAGGACAGCAAGACCGATTCCTCAAATGGTTCAAATGGATCTAAGCACTATGGAACTTAACACCTGAAGTCATCAGTGCCCTAGACTTAGAACTACTTAAATCTAACTAACCTAAGGACATCACACACATCCATGCCCGAGGCAGGATTCGAACCTGCGCCCGTAGCAGCAGCGCGGTTCCGGACTGAAGCGCCTAGAACCGCTCGGCCACAGTGGAAGACCGATTCTTCCTTCCGTTCTATTGCTGTTGAGATAATGTACAGTATTTCGTCTCTAATGTATCCGACACCGACAGGGTGTTAAACACCAACGGAATGATCGCGGGTTATGGTTTTATATGTAAATGCATAAATCTGCAGAAGTGACGCAACCATGACGCCTTCTCCCCGCTTGCCCCACACGCATTCAAGCGCAGTCTCGAGTCACTTAATTAGACTGGCCGACGGTTGATACGAACAAATGAGATTCAGACATACATTATCTGATCAAAAATATCCGGACACCAATTAATGGACATTAATATGTAATATGTCCATCCTTCGCCTTAATGAGTACTTGAACCCTGCTGGGGACACTTTCATTGAGATTTCTGCATGTGTGTGGAGGAATGACAGCCCATTCTTCCTCAAGAGCCGAAACCAGAGTACCTAGTGATGTAGCACGCTGTGATCTAGAGCGAAGCTGATGTTCTAACTCGTCCCAGAGGTGTTCCATTCGGTTCAGATTGGGACTCTGTACAAGACAGTCAAGTTCAGGAAAAGTATTATACACAAACTATTCTCTCACAAATGAAGCTTTCTCACAGGGTACACTACCATGCCGATACGAAGAACAATCGCCTCTGAGCTGTTCCTCTATTGTGCGCAGTACACAGTTCTGTAAAACATGTACGTATCCTGCCGCATTTGGCGTTTTCTTAAGCTCAGTAAGGGATCAACATGCTAACCATGAGAAACAACCATATACCATAACACTACCTCCTCCGTACTTCACTATCGCGCTACACAGACGGCAGGTAACGCAGTCTTGGAATTCGTCAAACGAACACCCTTTCTTTGGATTGCCAGAGGGTATAGCGTGATGCATCATTCTAAAGTAGCTTATGAGGAGCTACTCGACTGCCGTACCCCATTCTTTTTAAATCCATAGGCATATTCATTGTGCTAGCTGCACTAGTCCATTTTCCAAGTCACGGAGCTTTCCGGATCGACGCATTCTAGTCTTAGTGCTTCTCTGTTGTGAACACAATGCTCCCCGCTTCTTTTGCACTGGCGGGTTCGCCTCTTGTGATTTCTAGTGGTCAGTTCCGCATTACAGAGAGATGACAGGATACTTTTAATTATACAGTGCACGCTCACTCAGTAGTTTCCGATAGGATCTCAACTACTACAGTTATTCCCTACCTTCAAAACATGTGCAGTAAGTTTCAGACACCGGCCATGCTGTGTATAACACACATAACCATTTATTAAGGATTGTAAAGATTAATTATAGTAACATAATGGTAGCGCTCATGAGAAGAAAGATACGTTAGTTTAAATATTCTTGGCATGGCCGAGATCGCAAAGAATTAAACTTTTTAACTTGTTGTATCTTCTGTTTGAGATTTTGGCTTCCTTGGTGCTTTCCTCTTCTCCCTCGTTTCTCTGTCTCATAGGTTACTTGTCCAAAGAGAATTGCTTTCAAATAAAATGTTGCATGTACTGTGAAGAATATCTTTGCTCCTAAATACATATTCCACAAGCCTCCTTACGGTATGAGGCGGAGGGTACTTTCCATACCTCTCTCACATCCCTCTGTCCCAATTCCAGTTGCATATGGTTCGCGGGAAGAACGATTGCTAAGTCTCCGTGTGGGCTCGAATCGTACTGGTTTTATCTTCATCGTCTTTTATGTTGGTTGACTCTTTTAGCGACGTACACCCTCGGAATTTTAGCAGCAGGCCATACCGGGACACAGAACACCTCTCTCGCAGCGTCTGCCAATGGACTTGGCTGAGCATTTCCGTGACACTTTCGCGCTTACTAAAAGAACCTATAACGAAAAGTTTCGCTCTTCTTTGGATATTCTCTATTTCTTCCAACAATCCTATCTGGTATAGGTACCATACTGACGAGCAATATTCAGGTATTGGTCGAACGAAAGTTTTGTATTCTACTTCCTTTGTTGACGGACTACGTTTTCTGAAGATTCTTCCAGTGAATCTCAGTCCGGGATCTACCTTACCCGCAATTAATTTTATATGGTCGTTCCAGTGCAAATTGCTTACGCTTACTCCTAGATGTTTTATGGAAGTAGCTGCTTCCGTTGATTGTCCTGCAGTCGTGTAATCATACAGTAAAGAGTTTTTCTGTCTGTGCTTCGCATACGTTACATTTTATTCCAGTTGAGTGGGAATTGCCACTCCCTGCCCCAGGCGTCGATCCTCTGCAGATCTTCCTGCGTTTCGCTACAATTTTCTTGCACTATAGTTTTCTTGCTTTGCACAAGTTTCTTGCATTGCGCCACATCTGTGTAGAAGAGCATCATCCGCGAAAAGCCTTACAGAACTTCAGACGATATCTACCACGTCATTTATATACACTCCTGGAAATGGAAAAAAGAACACATTGACACCGGTGTGTCAGACCCACCATACTTGCTCCGGACACTGCGAGAGGGCTGTACAAGCAATGATCACACGCACGGCACAGTGGACAGACCAGGAACCGCGGTGTTGGCCGTCGAATGGCGCTAGCTGCGCAGCAATTGTGCACCGCCGCCGTCAGTGTCGGCCAGTTTGCCGTGGCATACGGAGCTCCATCGCAGTCCTTAACACTGGTAGCATGCCGCGACAGCGTGGACGTGAACCGTATGTGCAGTTGACGGACTTTGAGCGAGGGCGTATAGTGGGCATGCGGGAGGCCGGGTGGACGTACCGCCGAATTGCTCAACACGTGGGGCGTGAGGTCTCCACAGTACATCGATGTTGTCGCCAGTGGTCGGCGGAAGGTGCACGTGCCCGTCGACCTGGGACCGGACCGCAGCGACGCACGGATGCACGCCAAGACCGTAGGATCCTACACAGTGCCGTAGGGGACCGCACCGCCACTTCCCAGCAAATTAGGGACACTGTTGCTCCTGGGGTATCGGCGAGGACCATTCGCAACCGTCTCCATGAAGCTGGGCTACGGTCCCGCACACCGTTAGGCCGTCTTCCGCTCACGCCCCAACATCGTGCAGCCCGCCTTCAGTGGTGTCGCGACAGGCGTGAATGGAGGGACGAATGGAGACGTGTCGTCTTCAGCGATGAGAGTCGCTTCTGCCTTGGTGCCAATGATGGTCGTATGCGTGTTTGGCGCCGTGCAGGTGAGCGCCACAATCAGGACTGCATACGACCGAGGCACACAGGGCCAACACCCGGCATCATGGTGTGGGGAGCGATCTCCTACACTGGCCGTACACCACTGGTGATCGTCGAGGGGACACTGAATAGTGCACGGTACATCCAAACCGTCATCGAACCCATCGTTCTACCATTCCTAGACCGGCAAGGGAACTTGCTGTTCCAACAGGACAATGCACGTCCGCATGTATCCCGTGCCACCCAACGTGCTCTAGAAGGTGTAAGTCAACTACCCTGGCCAGCAAGATCTCCGGATCTGTCCCCCATTGAGCATGTTTGGGACTGGACGAAGCGTCGTCTCACGCAGTCTGCACGTCCAGCACGAACGCTGGTCCAACTGAGGCGCCAGGTGGAAATTGCATGGCAAGCCGTTCCACAGGACTACATCCAGCATCTCTACGATCGTCTCCATGGGAGAATAGCAGCCTGCATTGCTGCGAAAGGTGGATATACACTGTACTAGTGCCGACATTGTGCATGCTCTGTTGCCTGTGTCTATGTGCCTGTGATTCTGTCAGTGTGATCATGTGATGTATCTTACCCCAGGAATGTGTCAATAAAGTTTCCCCTTCCTGGGACAATGAATTCACGGTGTTCTTATTTCAATTTCCAAGAGTGTATAATGTGAAAAGTCATGGTTCTGTAACACTCCCTTGTGGCACGCTCGAAGTTACTTCTACGTCTGAAGTCTCCTCTCCGTTCAGAATGACACATTGTGTTAGGTTGGCTAGGAACTCTTCAGTCCAGGCAGACAGTTGGTCAGATATTCCGTACCCCCCCCCCCCATTTTTTGTTTATTAAACCGCAGTACGGAATAGTCTCGAACGCCTTCCTGAAGTCAAGGCACTGCGCATCTACCAGGGCGACGTTATCTACTGCTTTCTGGGTCTCGTGACGTGCAGAGCGGATGGGTTTCACACGATCATTGCTTTAGGAGCCCATGTTGATTCCTACAGAGGAGATTTTCGGTTTCAAGAAATCTCGTAATACGCGAGCATAAAACATGTTTCAAAATTCTACAGCTGAGTGACGTCAGAGATATAGTCCCATAGTATTGTAAACCTGTTCGACGTCCTTTCTTGAAAACTGGAATTACCTGTGATTTTTTTCCAATTATCCGGAACACTTCGCTTCTCCAAAAACCTATGGCTCACTGCTGCTAGAAGAGGGGAAGTTCTTTCGCATGCCATATGTAGAATCGTACCGGTATCCCTTCAGGTGCAGCGGCGTTTCCTCTGTTGAGCAATTTTAGTTTATTTTCTGTCCCTTGGTCACTTATTTCAATATGTGTAATTTTATCGCTCGTACAACGATTTAAGGTGGAACTACAGCCCCCTCTTCTTCCGTGAAACAGTTTTGGAAGAAGACGCTTAGTATTTCGGCCTTTTCTGTGTGAGCCTCATCAGTTTCAATGTTATTATGGTCAGAGTGTATGGATAGATGGCTTATATACGTTTACTGATTTAACGTATGACCAAAACTTCTTAGCAACATTTTCAGTCATATTGGTAGATAGAATTTTACTTTCTAATTCGTTGACACTTCACTAATAACCCTCCTTACACTAATTTTAGCTACGTTTAGTTTTTGATTGTCTGTGAGGCTTTGGCTGCGTTTAAATTTGTAGAGACGCTCTCTTTGCTTTCGTAGCACTTTTCTAACATGGTTGTGAAACCACGGTGGTTCGTTTCCATCGCTCACAATTTCGCTTGGCACAGACCTGTCTAATGCGAACTGTACAATGCTCTTGAATTTCATCCACTAATGCTCAATATTGTGAGTGCTGGAGATGGAAGTTTCGTCTTGACCTGTTAGGTAATCTAAAATCGCATTCGTGTCACCCTTACCAAACAGAAAGATCCTCCTACCTTGCTTTTTACTCCTATTTACAGCCGTATTCGGTGATGCTGTAACTGCCTTACGATTATTGGTTACCTGTTCTACGCTAACCAAATCGTTCAGTTCTGGTCTGTTTGTCACCAACAGATCTAACACGACACTTTAACGAATCGGTTCTGATTAAATATTCAAGGCAATTTTCAGATAAAGCGCTTAGATCAATTTCACTCTGTTCTTCGCCCCTACTACCCGTTCTAAGCAGTTGAACCTCCAAGTCTATAGCCGACAATTTATCTGAAGTATTCTCCAAGTATACCCTCAGATGTTACGCCACTACTGCTGCTGAAGACAGAGGGGGGGGGGGGGGGGGGGGAGGGCGGTGCATATTTGATCCTCCCTTAACATTTATCTGCATTCAAATTATTTTGGATTCCGAATCTGTACAAATCTCACTAGATATTATCGTATTTCTTATTGTCTCCATCACCAGCGTTCAACCAATCTTTGCAATATACATTCCAGTCGGACTTTAGAATTCCATTGTTATTCACATGCAGTTTCAGCCAGCTCTTTGTCCATAGTACTATGTGGGCGTTGTTACCGTTTTCAGATGACACAAGTTCCGGGACCTATCCATAGACGCTCCTGCAGTTAGCAAATACTATATTAGCATTTTCTTTCTCTGAACTGTTATGACGAATGCTACACTGCATGAATTCAGAACGGGCCTTTTCGGGCCAGTGAAGGAATTTCCCTGTCCTAAAAACCCAACATGTTGACCTCACACGAACTCCGCTAACCTTGTAGTCGCTTCCTGCGTCTAGCACACGCCTGACCTATTAAGGAGGGGAGGGGAGGTCGAGAATCCGCATCCGAGATCGTCAAAGAATCGTCCGGGCCTCTGGCTTAAGACTAACAGTTGGCTCTTTGAAACCGGAACCTTCGAGAGGAAGTGTACAGTCAGGAGTATGTCTGATCAACAGTTTGTACCATAATTAAGAAAAAGTTAAAGAATAAAATACATTCCCAAGGCTTCAATATAGGAACGAAAAGAAATAGTTCCTTTGAAAGGCCACGTCCGATTTACAGGAGCTCGAGAAAAAATGTGGAAGCAACGAGAAAATCGTGCTTGTACATAACTGCAGGTTGCTCTGTTGTATTTGACCACGAATGGCACCTATGCAGGTTCTCAATACGTTGCAAGAGGCATCCGTGGTCACAACAGTGTTTTGTGCAGTTGTGAGTGCATTACGTCTGAGCTAAGTTACTTCCAAGGTGGACAAATCGTTGGTACTCGTATAGGTGCTTTCGTAACCAATGTTGGATTTTTAAATGGCATCCGATCGAAAATTTATACTGCATACAAGGAAACCGTGAAAACATCAACCGCTAAGTCACAACGTGGAGGAAAGTGAGTGTTGAGCTATCGTGACGGAAGGGCATTTGAGAGAACTGTGATGAAAAATAAGAGGACGACAGTTGTAAAAGACACTGCAGACCTGAGTGTGGCGCTCGAAAGCACTTTCACACCAAAATAACACAAAGGAACTTTCAGAAGCAGGGAACTGCAGGGCAAGCTGGAATTCCAAAACCACACTTCACTAATGCAAATGACCGTAACAGAAAAACATGATGCCGAAGCCGTAAAACCTGTACTATGGACCAATGGAAGAAATTCATTTGAACGGATGAGTCTTTTTTCACAATGTTTCAAACTTCTGACCGAATTTGCGGCCCAAGAGTGAAAACATGGCAGGGGTTCAGTGATGATTTGGGCAGGCGCATCGTGGTATTCCACGAGTCCCATTGTTACTCTACAAGGTCGCATTACTGCCAAGGAATATGTAACCATTTTGGCTGATGTGGTCCATCCCACTGTACAGTGTTTCTTCCACAATGATGATGCTATGCTCCAAGACGACAGGGTCCCTGTTCGCACAGTTCACATCGCCCACGGCTCGTTATGTGAACGCGAGGATCAACTGTCGCATCTCCACAGGTCATCATAGTTACCAGATCTTAATATTATTGAGCCTTTGTTGTCTACTATGGAGAGAAGGGTGCGTGATTTGTAACCACCTCTATCCTCGTTACCTGAACTTGTCACTATTTTGCAGGGTTAATGGTATAAAGTTTCCTTGAAAACCTTACAGTACCTGTATTTATCCATTCCGAGAGGGCTGAAAACTGTTTTGAAGCCGACGGTTTTCCTACATCGTATTAGGCATGGTAATGTGTTGTGTTGTGTTGTGTTCCCACATTTTTGTCCATCCGTTGTACTTCCCCTGACAACAGCCTTTCCACAATGGATACACTGGTTCGCGCCAGATCACCGAAGTTAAGCGCTGTCGGGCGTGGCCGGCACTTGGATGGGTGACCATCCGGACCTCCATGCGCTGTTGCCATTTTTCGGGGTGCACTCAGCCTCGTGATGTCCACTGAGGAGCTACTCGACCGAATAGTAGCGGCTCCAGTCAAAGAAAACCATCATATCGACCGGGAGTGCGGTGTGCTGACCACACGCCCCTCCTATCAGCATCCTCAGCTGAGGATGACACGGCGGTCGGATGGTCCCGATGGGCCACTTGTGGTCTGAAGACGGAGTGCTTGTACTTCCCTGTCCTTCCAAAATCAGAGCATGTACTCCGTTTCTAATCACACCCTCGTCGACAAGACATTAATCCCATATCTTGCTTTCTTTCTTCTAGTTCGTTAGTTAGTTATGTGATTAGTTAGCCTAAGAAACAGATTAGGTATAAACGATACGGATTTCATTTTCGGATCTCTATTCGTAAGTAAGTACGGTATGCAGGCGATTTCGTGAAACTGGGCTGCATGGGAACACTCCAACGATATGTATGCCACTTACCCAGCATCATAATGAAGGTGGTTGCAGTGGACCATGTGCCAGATCATTATTTCAAACTTGAACTTTGGGGTTTCTTTTCATCTTCGTACGTGGGACAGACCGAAACATGGAGGTAAGATTTGCTTTTCTCTTCAGCGTAAGGGAGGCATACACACCTGCGTAATGGGGGTGAGTGTGGTAAATACCTGCATAGGTTTTGCTGTAATAGATCATTATAGAAATGAAATGAAGAGAGATCGTGCCAGTATATAGCCTACTCTTTTCGAATAGATGAAGCCACTGAGATTAAGGTTCTCATCCTAAGAGTCATCGTCAGCGGCTGTGTTATGTGCCATCACCCCAAGAGGTTTTTAGTTATATAAGTCAGGGCAGTGGTGTACAATCTGCTGATCAGAAACTGTGTGCCACTACGTCTCTTTTCCTTGCTAACCAAAGGTAGTGATGAAAATGCTTTCACCACCGTTATTCGAACAAGTTACCACTTAATTGAATCTCATCGCACTGGAGTGCATAACCGATCTTCGTTACGGAGGTTGGTGGTGTGTGTCGCATTGTCATATGATCATCAGCAATTTTTTATTCATTAGTAAATAAAGGGCACACACACAAGACTTAGAAAACATTTTACGACGTTCTGCTTTAGGACGTTCTGCATGTTTTTTGATGTCTTTCCTATTTACATTAAGTCCATTCTTATCATAAGGAATCTTTGAAAACTTTTCAATTCACTAAGGTAGTGCAGTGTGTAGTACACAGGACTTGCATTCGGGGAGGGCAGAGCTCAAAACCAAGTCTGGCCATCAACATTTGTGTTTTCCTAAATCACTTAGGGTGAATGCACCCGTCAGGGTAGCCGGGAGCGTTAACGCGCTGCTTCCTGGACTCGGGTAGGCGCGCCAGCACCGGATCGAATCCGCCCGGCGGATTAACGACGAGGGCCGGTATGCTTGCCAGCCTGGATGTGGTTTTTAGGCGGTTTTTCACATTCCGCTAGGTGAATACCGGGCTGGTCCCCCGTTCCGGTTCAGTTAAACGTCTCGCAGACATTTGCTACACGTTCGCACTATTCCATGGCTTACACTAGACGCACACAGCTGGGGTACACTCATTCCGTCCTGGGGGGTTCGGGGTGGCGGCAACTGCAACTGGATCTAACACTGCCACATCAATAGTAACAAGGTCAAATCCGCATTGCAGCGGGAATAAGGCCTCCAGCAGAGCTGGTACTCTGGAAAAGGCAGCTGCCTAATTTCCTTTCCACTCAGTGTCCAATCGATCCGTCTCTGTAGCTGAGTGGTCAGCGCGGATGAGGGCCAGCTGGGGGACTTGAATTCGATTCGCGATTCCTGGTACTGCTAGGGTCTTTTCCTTGGTGGGAGCACTGGAAAGCAGTGCACTCAGCCTCGCGATGCCAATTGAGGAGCTACTTGATCGATCGGGGCGGCACCAGGTGTACTAACCTGCATCCGGCTGGAGCGCGGTCCGCTGTCTTCTCGCCTCTCCATGTCGCATCTCGATGACGCCATTGACTGAGAATAACACAGCAGTCGCGTCCGGTGCGACTGGCCCGTCCGTGACCAGAACGGTGGTGCCTCATTGCTGCTTTCCGTGTACAACCCGAATCTATTCTTCCGTCTCAAATAATCTGTCGGCCGGTGTGGTCGAGCGGCTCTAGGCGCTTCAGTCTGGAGCCGCACGACCGCTACGGTCGCAGGTTCGAATCCTGCCTCGGGAATGGACGTGTGTGATGTCCTTAGGTTAGTTAGGTTTAAGTAGTTCTAAGTCCTAGGGGACTGATGACCTCAGATGTGTCCCATAGTACTCAGAGCCATTCAAATAATCTCGTCGACTACGCCAGACTAAACTTTATACTTCCTTTTCTCTCTATTAGCACATCTATCAGGAAGTCATCTGGTTATAATCCTCACCCATATCAGTTTCGATTTCACGTTGGACTACTGTATTTTTAAGTTGCTGTAACGAGTAATAACGGCCAATCCTTTCCAGAGATAAGTTCCAGTTTTCTTCACACCAATTCCCAACGAGCTTCCGTGAGAGAAGAGAAAAGTTCACGCTATTATCCATACATTTTCACCAGTAGTGATCTGTGAGGGGTACTGAAGCCATAGCTGCTGACAGATATGGGTATGGCACCCCAAACAATACTGGCAGGGAACAGGGTTGGATCATAACGTCCACCCTTGTAGAAAATTTCTTGTCCACGAATATCTGAAAAAGAAAGAGAGGTATGTCCATCAACAACTTCGACATTAATACCATCAACGCCTGCTCTCCTCTATCCCACCTTCTTTGCCCAAGAAACTACCAAGAGCTAGAAAGTGCTGGTCAATTACCCATAAGAGTTTGATTACAACATCTTAGTTGTACGTTCTTTTTTTTTTTCCTTGTGTCAAATACAGAAGTTTTTCGCAGTGTTACGTGAAGTGCAAGGATGCGATACACTTAGAAATCCACCCGTAACACGAGGTGCTGTAAGAGAGTAATAGCCTCTGTCTGCTAGCAGTTTCATCTTTTTTTCTTTAACTACGGAGAAAGCAGGCATTGCCTGGTTATTCATTTTGCCTCTTTTCAAGTAGAAATGCAAACAAAAAAGGAACTGTATTTGAAGTGTAATATCGAAAAATTTTAAGTTCCACGTATTCGTGAAATACGTATAATGTACAAATGTATAGGTACAGTATCCCGGACAATTTCTGTACCCTGGGCGCAGCAGGTTCGCGTGTCTATAACGCGATTTTTTAAATGTCTCCTTGGCCACGCTTCTTCATAGCTCTATAGACGGCTGTTGTTATCGCCTACAGTCGTTTGCGTTTCTCTGTTGAAAGCTGTCAAAAGCGCTACTAGTTGTCATGGATTTCGTTAAGTTGACTCGACTGTAGGAGTGCCATAGTAGTAAATAATAAATGTATTAAAACTCCATACATGATGCGGCATTTTTTCACTTGTCTCAGGGTTTATGACGTCATCTCTCCTGACCTATGTGGGGTCCCATGGTACAATTTTGTAGGTCTATTTAGCAGCATACGTGGGTACTGTCTACGAAATTTGTTGCGAAAAGAGTTAGTAGTACAGAACTAATAAATTTAAACGTCAGCCATGATATGGCAGTTTTTCAAGCGTCTCATTGTTTATGACGTCATATCTCCTGAAATGGGACAGGTAGATGGTTCTTACCACCGCAGCTATTGCTACCTGACAGTAAGGGATATGTGTAAGAAGTTAGGTTGAAACCAGTCCAGTGGTTTAGGAGATGTGGAACATACACACATACAGACGTACATACATCCATACATGTTCATAATATGTATGTGTGAACATATACATATATACATACATAGATATTTATAATATTATGTTTTTCTCAAATCACCAACAATAATGCAACCACGACATTGCATAACACTGCACAAGCATCCACCACAGTTGTCCTTAGCTACAGTAGTGCCTTCAACACAACACGTTAAGGAATGACAACTTCGCTATACCTCACGGGCGCAGCAGTATCCCTAAGTACTACGGTATAAGTCAACTATCTGAACCACAGTTTATTTCTTATGCATACTCTGGACTCAATTCGCTCTTAAATTTATTGCATCAAGAAGTCCAAAGTAGGCAAAATACCACACGAGCGGGTACAGCTAGTTCAAACACAAATATTTTATTTACAAAACAAATAGTGAGTAATATACATTGGCAACTGCAAGAAGTAATGAAGCGAGGTTCAGTTAGAAGAGAGATATGCATTATCACTCGTAGTGCAGCCTCTGTGAAGGTGTTTTCGCAGCTTCTCATCGTGAAAACACTGATGAAAATCGATCCATCGGTGGCTGATAAACCGTGCGTTACCGACCTCATCTCACTGCGCTCTGCTGTTCCGCGTTAGCGAGCGCTCTCCATACACTAACAGAAAAAAAAAAATCACCAACCACAAGAAGGAGTTGTGCGACAGAAACGAACGTTGGTAGTTGTGTTTCTACATCTGAAAGATGAGGCATATTCAGATATCGCGCCAGTCGCGTAGGAGTGGCGCTAGTGGAGCCACTATGAGGCTGCAGTTCTGGTTTGCTTTAAATACACGCTGTAACGCTCTTAAGCGTTAGTTATCTGTGAGACTGGACGTGGTGATGTTGATGTTAGTCAAGATTGTCTTTAAGGCGACAAAGACACCATTATCAGTACCTCAATGAATCTGAACGAGGTAGTGTAACAGGGTTACGACGCTGCAGAAAGACTTGGCAGGAATGTGGCCTCTGCACATGATGAAGACCGGACTTCGGACGGCCACGTGGCACTACCGATAGGGAAGACTTGTTTGGCGTATGACTCGGGCGCATCGTGCTGCATCTGCTGCAGCAATTTGAGCAGCAGTTGGCACCACAGTGACACAACGAACTGTTACAAATCGGCTGCTTCAAGGACAGCTCCGAGACAGACTCCCTGTAGCGTACATTCCACAGATCCCAAACCACGGCCATTTGTGACTTCAGTAGTGTCAAGCGAGAGATCGTTGGAGGCCAGGGTGGAAATCTGTTGTGTTTTCTGGTGAAAGCTGCTTCTGCTTCTGTGCCAGTGATGGCCGTGTGTTGGTTAGGAGGCGGCCAGTTGACGGAGTGCAGCTAACCAGCCTGCGTGCTAGACACACTGGGCCTATCCCTGCTGTGCGACTTCGTATGACAGCAGGAACACTGTCGTGGTTGTCCCACGCACCATGACTGCGAAATTTTGCGTCAGTCTGATGATTTGACGTGTTGTGCTGCCATTCATGAACAACATTCCAGGGGTTGTTTTGCAGCAGGGAAACTCCCGTCCACGTACCGCTGTTGCAACTCAACATGTTCTGCAGAGTGTCGAAATGTCCTGCTCGATCACCAGATCTGTCTCCAGTCAAGCACATATGGGACATCATCGGACGACAACTACAGCTTCATTCACAAACAGCATTAGCCATCACTATTTTGAAAGATCAGGTGCAACAGTCATGGATCTCCATCCCACGTCAGACTTACACATCCGGCACCTACACAGCATAATACATTTTGACGGTTACCAATGTACCAGCATTTCACATTTTCAATGTCTTAACTCGTTGTTGTTGTTGTGGTCTTCAGTACTGAGACTGGTTTGATGCAGCTCTCAGTGCTACTCTATCCTGTGCAAGCTTCTTCACCTCCCAGTACCTACTGCAGCCTACATCCTTCTGAATCTGCTTAGTGTATTCATCTCTTGGTCTCCCTCTACGATTTTTACCCTCCACGCTGCCCTCCAATACTAAATTGGTGATCCATCGATGTCTCAGAACGTGTCCTACCAGCCGACCCCTTCTTCTAGTCAAGTTGTGCCACAAGCTCCTCTTCTCCCCAATTCTATTCAATACCCCCTCATTAGTTATGTGATCTACCTATCTAATCTTCAGCATTCTTTGTCTAAACTATTTATCGTCCATGTTTCACTTCCATACATGGCTACACTCCATAGAAATACTTTCAGAAACGACTTCCTGACATTTAAATCTATACTCGATGTTAACAAATTTCTCTTCTTCATAAACGCTTTCCCTGCCATTGTCAGTCTACATTTTATACCCTCTCTACTTCGACCATCATCAGTTATTTTGCTCCCCAAATAGCAAAACTCCTTTACTACTTTAAGTGTCTCATTTCCTAATCTAATTCCCTCAGCATCACCCGACTTCATTCGACTACATTCCATTATCCTCGTTTTGCTTTTGTTGATGTTCATCTTATACCCTCCTTTCAAGACACTGCCCATTCCGTTCAACTGCTCTTCCAAGTCCCTTACTGTCTCTGACAGAATTACAATGTCATCAGCGAACCTCAAAGTTTTTATTTCCTTTCCATGGATTTTAATACCTACTCCGAACTTAACTCGCTCTTACATTAACCTGTAATCTAGCAATGTTAATCGCTTACATATTTTACGTAGACAAATTCCCAAAATTTCATTACTCCACATTAATTACTTTTTGGTGTTGCGACTTTTTCCGTCAGTGTATTAAGTGTTCTGTGGTTCGCAATACTTCTACCTGCTCTAAAGGGATTCTGCAATAATGGGAAACAATGTTTTGCCATACACAAGTATGTGCAGTGGTTATGCATGTTTAAAGTAAACAGTAATGGTGTTTTAGTGCTGTATTTCACGTGGATTGTATGCATCCTGAAGCACATCACAGGTGGCTGTAAAAACTCTCATTAGTTACACCCACGTAATTACTTTGTTACAACCAGCACCCCCCAACTGATCTGCAACTCCAGGTATTTATTTTTCGTTCTTGATATTTTGCACATAAAATATGGCTACACTAGATCATATTTGCCTCCCGTATTTTGCTTCACTGGATTAAAATTAAGGAGATTGTATCCATACAAGAATACAGTTTGTAAAAATTCCGGTACCACGAAGGAGCTGTCAGAAATGATTGAAACTTAGTCTACGTCAGACTTACACAACTTTTTCTGTCGAGTTTGGTTAATTTTGTACCTTGTTGAATGAAGGCTTTCTTATTATTCTTTCCTATTCTTCCCAGAGGTTCTTAGTTCACTTACTTCTTATCTTCCTTTTATCCTTGCTCAACAAAACGGTGACTCTACTTGTAGGTTCTTTCACCTGGAATTCCTTGGTGTTACCAGCGCAATTCCTGTCCTCATTTCTACCATACACTCTAAGACAAAAAAAAAAAGACGCACCACGAAAGAATTATCCGAACAGGATGGAGATCGATAGGTATGATGGAAATGTACAGACAAACAAATGAGTACAATTTCAGAAAAATTTGATGATTTATTCGAGAGTAAGAGCTTTAGAAATTATCAAGTCAATAACGCATTCATCCATCTCTGTCCATTGTACAAGCAGCTATTTGGCTTGACATTGACTGACAGAGTTGTTGGATGTCCTCCTTAGGTATATCGTGTCAAATTCTGTCCCATTGGCGTGTTAGGTACTCAAAATCCATAGCTGGCTGGAGGGCCTTTCCCATAATGCACCAAACGTTCTCAATTGGGGAGAGATCCATCGACCTTGTTCGCCAACGTAGGGTATGGCAAGCACGAAGATAAGCAGTAGAAACTATCGCCGTGTGCCAGCGGACATTATCCTCCTGAAGTGTAAACACAGGATGGCTTACCATGAAGGGCAACAAAACGAGTCGTAGAATATCGTAGACGAACCGCTCTGCTGTAAGTGTTCCGCGGACGACAACCAAATGGCACCCCAGACCATTACTCTTACAGCGAAGACGTATCTGGTGACGCACAGATCAGCGGTGGGATACCAGCTTGACTGTCGCCCGCCGTATGACCCGACAACCAGGAGTGATGGTCTAGAGTGCCATTTCTTTTCATAATAGAACTCCTTTGGTTGTTCTGCACGTCACTCTTATTGCACAGCGATACATCGACGATACTGTGAGTCCCATTTTGTTACTCTTCATGGCAAGCAATCCTGGGCTCACATTTCAGCAAGATAAGCCCGCCCTCACGTGTTGAGAGTTTCTGCTGCTTTTCTTCGCGCTTGCCAAACCCTACTCTGAGTAGCAAGGTCGCAGGACCTCTCCACAGTTCAGAACGTTCAGAGCATTATTCGTAGGGTGCTCCAACCATCTCAGGATTTTGATGATCTGGAGCGCCAGTTGGATAGAATTTGGCACGAGATGTCTCGGGAGGACATCCAACCATCCTTTCAATCAATGCAAAGTCGAATAAATTCTTGCATAAGGACCAGAGGTGGGCCAAAGCGTTATTGCCTTGCACAGTTTGTGAAGTTCTTTCTCTTGAATACATCAACAAATTTTTCAGAAATTGTAATCATTTGTTTGTCCGTACATGTACATAACATCTACCTATTTCCGACCTGTTCGGATAATCCCTTCGCAGTGCGTCGTTTCGTTTGTCTTAGAGTGTAGATACATGGAAGCACCAAAGAAACTGGTGCGCTTATGTCTCACTGAACGATTCTCTTTAGTCGTCGTTGGTCCCGTTCTTGCAGGAACTTTTTCTGTATCAAATACAGATGCATGTAAACAGCCAGAATACGGCGATGCTGTCAGAAACGCCTATATAAGACAACAAGTGTCTGGCGCAGTTGTTAGACCGGTTGCTGCTGCTACAGTGGCAGGTTATAAAGATTTAAGTGAGTTTGAACGTGGTGTTATAGTCAGCGCACGATCAATGTGATACAGCGTCTCCGAGGTAGCGATGAAGTGGGGATTTTCCCGTACGACCATGTCACGAGCGAATCGTGAACATCAGGAATCCGGTAAAACATCAAATCTCCGACATTACTGCGGCGGGAAAAAGATCCTGCAAGAATGGGACCAACGACTACTAAAGAGAATCGTTCAGTGAGACGTAAGTTCAACCTTTCCGCAAATTGCTGCAGAATTCAGTTCTAGGCCATCAACAAGTGTCAGCGTGCCGTGCCAACGATTCAACGAAACGTCATCGATATGGGCTTCCGAAGCCGAAAGCCCACTCGTGTTCTCTTGATGACTGCACGACACAAAGCTTTACGCCTCGCCTGGGCACGTCAACACCGACATTGGACTGTTGATGACTGGAAACAAGTTGCCTGGTCGGACGAGTCTCGTTTCAGATTGTATCGAGCGGATGTACGTGTACGGTTACGGAGACAACCTCATGAATCCATAGACCCTGCATGTCAGCAGGGAATTGTTCAAGCTGATGAAGGTTCTGTAATGGTGTGGGGCGTGTGCAGTTGGATTGGTTACTGATACGTCTTGATAGGACTCGGACAGGTGACATGTACGTAAGAATCCTGTCTGACCACATGCGTCGATTCATGTCCATTGTGCATTCCGACGAACTTGGGAAATTCCAGCCGGACAATGCGACACCCCACACGCTCAAAATCGCTACAGAGTGGCTTCAGGAACACTCTCCTGAGCTTAAACACTTCCGCTGGCCACCAGACTCCCCAGACTTGAACATTATTAAGCACGTCTGGGATGCTTTGACACGTACTGTTCAGAAGAGATCTCCACCACCTCGTACTCTTACGGATTTATGGGTTGCTCTTCAGCATTTATGGTGTCCGTTCCCTCCAGCACTACTTCAGACATTAATCGAATCCATGCCACATTGTGTTTCGGTACTTCTGCGTGCTCGAGGGGCCCCTACACGATATTAGGCAGGTGTATCAGTTTCTTTGGCTCTTCAGTGTATCTCTTGTAGGCTCATCTTCATCTCCTCTACCCATTTGGCACTCATCTTCATCCCAACGTTGTATTGGAAGATCTTTTTAGTCAACCTAATTTCGTCCATAGAACTTCAACCTCCATTTCCGTGTTGTGTATGTGATACTTTCAGTATTTTTACTTGTCTTCATTTTCTTCGTCTTCTACGTTCGATTTGTAGATTTCAATGCTCCTAAAATTTTCATCCAGATACTTCTTTCTTTTTCCTCAAGCAACTACGGGTTTGCTTTCTGGTTCTGTATAGAACTGTTCCAACCAAATAATCTAGCCGGTTTCATTAAAGTATTTTATGGCTAATTTTAGTCTCGTAAGATATCACTCATTCATAGTGCCTATTCTGTATTGTTTTATGCTAAGTATATTGTTTTGGCTCTTTATTCCACTCTTTATCCAGCCCACTGGATTGCATCAATTCTCGCTTCTGTCACACCCATTATGTTGTGTAGATGTCTTTTCACAGGCAATATAGAAATTAGCTTTTGGATAGTATCGTGAAGATTACCCAGCTTCTTTGAGCAGCTTCTCGGTTTTTAGCTGATAAAGCAAGGTCATCAGCTTCATTTCCAGATTCTTAATATTTATTCCTCCTGCTTTCAGGCCTGTTTTAAAGGTTCTCATAATTTTTCGCAGAATACTATCAAAGTACACTGAGGTGACGAAAGTCATGGGATAGCGCGATACCTACGTATACAGATGGCGGTGGTATCGCATACTCAAGGTATAAAAGGGCAGTGCATTGGCGGACTGTCATTTGTTCTCAGGTGATTCATGTTCAGAGGTTTCAGACGTGACTGTGGTCGTACGACGGGAATTAACAGAACATGAACGTGTGGGACATTCAATTTCGGAATTAGGAAATTCAATATTCCGAGGTCCACAGTGTCAAAAGTGTGCCGAGAATACTAAATTTCAGACATTACCTGCCATCGAGGACAACGCAGTCGCCGAAGGCCTTCACTTAACTACCGAGAGCAGCGGCGTTTGCGTAGAGTTGCCAGTACTAACAGACAAGCAACACTTTGTGAAATAACCGCAGAAACCGATGTGGGACGTATGACGAACATACCGTTAGGACAGTGCGGCGAAATTTGTCCTTGATGGGCTATGGCAGCAGACGACCGACGCTAGTGCGCCTGCTAACAGCATGACATCGCCAGGAGAGCCTTTCCTGGGCTCGTGACCATTTCGGTTGGACCTTAGACGACTGGAAAACCGTGTCCTCTTCAGATGAGTCCCTATTTCAGTTGGTAAGAGTTGATAGTAGGGTTCGAGTGTGGCGCAGACCCCACGAAGGCATGGACCCACGTTGTCAACAAGGCACTGTGCAAACTGGTGATGGCTCCATAATGGTGTGAGCTGTGTTTAGAGGACAGGAAATGGACTTCGTCCTCTGGCCCAGCTGGACCGATCATTGACGGTTATGTTCAACTACTTGGAGGCCATTTGCAGCGATTTATTGACTTCATGTTCCCAAACAAGAATGTAATGTACCGGATCACAGTTGTTCGCGACTGGTTTGAAGAACATTCTGTACCATTCGAGCGAATGATTTGGCCACCCATGTCGCCCACCATGAATCCCATCGATCATTTATGGGGTATAATCGAGAGGTGATTTCGTGCACAACATCCTGCACTCGCAACACCTTAGCAATTATGGACGACTATAGAAGCCACATGGCTTTGTATTTCTGCAGGGGGACTTCCAACGACTCGTTGAGTTCACGCCGCGTCGAATTGCTGCCGACTGGATATTAGGAGATATCCCATGACTTTTGCCACATCAGTGTAGAGTGGTGACAGTCCGTCTCTGTCTACTTAAACATCTACTAATATGGAGAAATTATCGTCCAAATATTACCTCTTCAAAATCAATGTATGGTATAGCATACATGAGCTGCGATGTAATTCTTTTCTCATTGCGACTCCGATAAAAACAGTTTTCTCAGAAGACTCGTGGATTACGGTCAAGAAAACTTACCATTTCCGACTCTGCAGCTTTTCTTATATGGCAACCGCTGTTGGGAACACACGTAATTATCCCCATTGGTGCTTCAGACCAAAGTGTCTGCCATTCATTTGGTGTGACGTCTGTTAAGGTTGATCGTATTTTTGGCGTACTCGTCGTTCGTCACAACCCACATCGAAGCGAAACACGTCAGAAAATGTGATGTGAAATGAATGTGCACTCGACTACCTTGCTGGCGAGCGCACTGTAACGAGAAGTATCATGGCTACAAAATCAAATGTGTGTGAAATCTTATGGGACTTGACTGCTAAGGTCATCAGTCCCTAAGCTTACACACTGCTTAACCTAAATTATCCTAAGGACAAACACACACACCCATGCCCGAGGGAGGACTCGAACCTCCGCCGGGACCAGCCGCACAGTCCACGACTGCAGCGCCTTAGATCGCGCGGCTATCTTTGCTACAGTATCAGGGATAGTCCTATGAGGAGAACGAATTACATGCAGTCCTCGACTTAACAGTCGTTTAGGCATCAGACAGCGGCAGGGACACAGCAGTGTTCCAAAGGGATGCCAACACTCGAGAAGAATCTCTTATATGATACGTCACTGTCATCTGAGGAATTGAGTCTGAGAAAGCTACCTCCTTCCGCTCTGGTGGCGCCGGCTGCATTGAGGAGACAGCCTGGCCTGTGACTGATCAACTGCCGCCTACAAACCCACAAATGACGGGGTTCTTGTCGAGCCGGGCATAAGGTGAGCACATCTTGTGTGACCCATGTGCTCAATGAGACTGACCCAGGGGCCACACAAGCACTTTTATCTCCGGAGAGTGTATTAACACAAACAGGGACGATAGTTTCATGCACTGTCTTTCTAAGGGTGTAAGTCTCCACAGCGTGTCGCTGGATGCACTTGATCGGCGACTAGGTTTCTGTATCGTTCACCAGTGAAAGTGAGCGCCCTAGTTCGTCTCTCGAGACTACAGCAGATTCAGCGAAAGAATATCCCTGACAGTTGGTGTGGGCTTGGTTCTGACGCTTCGCGCGCTTACCTCAGTCAGTCATGTAACACGATTTTGTGCACGACGTCTCTATGGCAATGCCTCAGCGGGGTGGCAGCTCTATACAAGGCTATTGCTTCGCCTGCAGCCGTCTGCGGTTCGCAGTTGAAAGAGGGCGACAGTCCTGCCAACTGTTAGGAACTTTCTTTCGCCGACTCTACCATAGGTCAGCTACCTTTCTCAGCGATGCTTTGTAGGCAAGGTGGATGCGCCGCCTCAAGTGGTTTTCGACATAGTCGTACACTGCGACCGGCGTATACGAACGAGCACCGTTAGTCATCAGCCGAGGTGGTCTTTTTTCACGTTCCTAGCATAACAAAAGGCAGTGTTCCTGCACCCACGCTAGCCTCCGTGTCCTGCGGCCTGTTGTGAGCAGACCTTCATAGCAGAAGCGTTACAATAGCGTAATGCCAACTGGCAGCAAATTGACTTCGTTCCAAGAGCATTTACACAGCCTCACAAAAAAAGTGAAGCTTCCGGTAGATATGACCGAATTACAATGTAACCTCCTATACGTACACACCATTGCTGGATATGTAAACGATTAGACTTGCAATTCTCTGCAACAGGTAGAACTTTCACCAGAGTGCATTATTTTTGTTCATGTTTACTGTCGTTACCAGGCCCGGTAGTGAAGTCGTGAACAGCGCCAGGTGTTGAAGGTGAGCGAGATGCCGCGTGCTCGTGTGAGACAGCGTTATCAGCACTTGACAGTTTGAAACAGGTCTCATCGTGGGTCGCCATTTGGTTTGCTTGTCGAATCGTGTTAATATCCCAATTTTGGGGCATTCGGACGTGACAGTGGCTCGACGTTGGACTGCATGGGAACACGAGGGCAGCCATGCTCTTCGTCGAGGTTACGGTCGAGCTATGTCTGACCACCACAAGGGATGATCGCCGTATTGTGCACTAAGCAGATCGTAACTCTTCACATCTGCGCCTGCCATTGGAGAACAAGTAAAAAACTCCCAGCAACATTTTGTGTCAACCCACATTATAGGTCGGAGACTAGCAGCAGCAGAACTATGAAATTAGCATCCCGTATCACAACACAGACGGTTGCATTTGGAATGGTGCCACAACCGGGGAGCATGGACTGCTGATGAATGGCGTCGCATTGCGTTCAGCGATGAATCGCAGCTCTGCACTACACGGATGACAATCACCAGCCAGTATGGTGGCGACCTGCGGAATGGTCCAGTTCTTCCAATCTTTTGATGTGGCCCTGGGTTCATGGTGTGGGAAGCCATCGAGTATAACTCAGGTCACGACTCTCATGTGACAGTACCGTGGTGCCATGTTTCGCAGGACAATGCTCGTTAAGACGTGGGACGTGTCTGTACGAACTGTCCGCGTGGTGTTGAGGTACTACCACGGCTAGTTAGATTTCCAGACCCATCTCTGATAGAATATGTATGGGACCAGCTATGACGTCAACTCCATCACAGTGGAAGTACCCAGGATATCAAAGACTAGTTGTGTGCCAGCTTACCTCACGAGAGGATACAACAGCTTGGACACCCTTCCCAAGCGAATCAATGCATCCATCGAGGCCGTAGGGGTCTCAGTGCCCAATCTTTTGTAAATTTGATACGAATTTGTAATCACATCACATACCCTCTCAACCTTTGTGTTTCATTTCGTTTCCTCCTCGCTTTCTGGGTTCTTCCCTTATTTTGTCAGGCGGTACGATCTTGCAATACATAAAATACATAGTTTCTCGGAAAGAATCATCCTACCCATAAGACTGTATCTTCTACGTGCATGGAGATAGAAACTTAGGGTAAATTTCAGCTTGCACATCCTACTACAAAGTTTTCATTTTCAAAAGAAACATCCAATTTCAGAAATGCATTTCTTTTACTTGCATGCACATTCAACCATAGGATACCTTTTAAAGTTACGTTTAGAATTAAGTGTATAATGTGCTCACCACCGAACGCACGGCAAACATTATACACTCCTGGAAATGGAAAAAAGAACACATTGACACCGGTGTGTCAGACCCACCATACTTGCTCCGGACACTGCTAGAGGGCTGTACAAGCAATGATCACACGCACGGCACAGCAGACACCCCAGGAACCGTGGTGTTGGCCGTCGAATGGCGCTAGCTGCGCAGCATTTGTGCACCGCCGCCGTCAGTGTCAGCCAGTTTGCCGTGGCATACGGAGCTCCATCGCAGTCTTTAACCCTGGTAGCATGCCGCGACAGCGTGGACGTGAACCGTATGTGCAGTTGACGGACTTTGAGCGAGGGCGTATAGTGGGCATGCGGGAGGCCGGGTGGACGTACCGCCGAATTGCTCAACACGTGGGGCGTGAGGTCTCCACAGTACATCGATGTTGTCGCCAGTGGTCGGCGGAAGGTGCACATGCCCGTCGACCTGGGACCGGACCGCAGCGACGCACGGATGCACGCCAAGACCGTAGGATCCTACGCAGTGCCGTAGGGGACCGCACCGCCACTTCCCAGCAAATTAGGGACACTGTTGCTCCTGGGGTATCGGCGAGGACCATTCGCAACCGTCTCCATGAAGCTGGGCTACGGTCCCGCACACCGTTAGGCCGTCTTCCGCTCACGCCCCAACATCGTGCAGCCCGCCTCCAGTGGTGTCGCGACAGGCGTGAATGGAGGGACGAATGGAGACGTGTCGTCTTCAGCGATGAGAGTCGCTTCTGCCTTGGTGCCAATGATGGTCGTATGCGTGTTTGGCGCCGTGCAGGTGAGCGCCACAATCAGGACTGCATACGACCGAGGCACACAGGGCCAACACCCGGCATCATGGTGTGGGGAGCGATCTCCTACACTGGCCGTACACCACTGGTGATCGTCGAGGGGACACTGAATAGTGCACGGTACATCCAAACCGTCATCGAACCCATCGTTCTACCATTCCTAGACCGGCAAGGGAACTTGCTGTTCCAACAGGACAGTGCACGTCCGCATGTATCCCGTGCCACCCAACGTGCTCTAGAAGGTGTAAGTCAACTACCCTGGCCAGCAAGATCTCCGGATCTGTCCCCCATTGAGCATGTTTGGGACTGGATGAAGCGTCCTCTCACGCGGTCTGCACGTCCAGCATGAACGCTGGTCCAACTGAGGCGCCAGGTGGAAATGGCATGGCAAGCCGTTCCACAGGACTACATCCAGCATCTCTACGATCGTCTCCATGGGAGAATAGCAGCCTGCATTGCTGCGAAAGGTGGATATACACTGTACTAGTGCCGACATTGTGCATGCTCTGTTGCCTGTGTCTATGTGCCTGTGGTTCTGTCAGTGTGATCATGTGATGTATCTGACCCCAGGAATGTGTCAATAAAGTTTCCCCTTCCTGGGACAATGAATTCACGGTGTTCTTATTTCAATTTCCAGGAGTGTATTTTTGTAAGCCTGTCGGAAGTTACTGTATTCACTGCGCCTGCTGTGCAGCGAGACAGTTCACTCAAAGATGTCGGCAAATTTATAAAATTAGCTGAGGAAGCAGAGATGTTATACTCCAGACAGTTGCACTCTAGGTTCAAAAAAAGAAGACGCAAATGACGACAGTCAAAAGTTAGTAGAAATGAGTGCCTCTGTAAAAATATCGATAGGTGAAGTATACAACTACCACAGTCATACCGCAGCAAAAGATCTTGCCGAGAGCACCAGAAAACTCTGGTCCTACGTAGAGTTGCTAAGCGGATTGAAGCCTTCTGTCCAATCACTCGTTGACCAGTCTGGTGTGGCAATTGACTAAATCAAAAGGAAATCCTAAGTTTGAAATCTCACGTTTAAGGAATCATTCACGCAGGAGAGTCGTACGAACATACCGACGATTGACTATCGAACAGGCTCCCACACGGACGACGCAGTAACAGGCATCCCTGGAGTAAAGATACAGCTGAAAGAGCTGAAGACAAATAAGTTGCCAAGTCTGAATGAAATCCCAATTTAGTTTTACAGCGAGTAGTCTGCGGCATTGGCCTCTTACTTAGCTTTCATTTATCGCGAATCTCTCCCCTAGCGCAGTGCGACAAGCGACTGGAAAAAATCGCAGGTGACTCCTGTATATAAAAAGAGCGAAAGAACGGACCCGCACATCTACACCAGAATTGTTGGACATGTTATCAGTTCGAATACAATAAATTTACTTGAAATGGAAGATCTTCTGTTCACAAATTAGCACGGATTTAGAAGGCATCGCTCGTGCGAATCTCAAAATGGCTCTGAGCACTATGGGACTTAACTTCTGAGGTCATCAGTCTCCTAGAACTTAGGACTACTTAAACGTAACTAACCTAAGGACATCACACACACCCATGCCCGAGGCAGGATTCGAACCTGCGACCGTAGCGGTCGCACGGTTCCAGACTGGAGCGCCTAGAACCGCTCGGCCACCCCGGCCGGCTGCGAATCTCAGCTTGCCCTTTTCTGACATGATATCCTGCCAACTATGGATGAAGGGCAACAAGCTGAATCCATATTCATCTATTTACGGAAAGCATTTGGCACGCTACCCCACTGCAGACTGTTGACGAAGTTACAAGCACACGAAATGGCTTCCCTGAAATGTGGGTGGCTCGAAGACTCTTAAGTAATGGAAGACAGTATGTTGTCCGCGGGGCGAGTGTTCATCAGAGACAAGAATATCGTCATGAATGTGCTAGAGAAATGTGAGAGTACAGCCCGTCTAGGTTCTCTATACACACAAATTATGTGACGGGCAGGGTGAGCATCAATCTACGGCTTTTTACTAATGATACTGTGGTGCACGGAAAGATATCGTCATTGAGTCACTGTAGGAGGATTCAAGATGACTTAGACAAAATTTCTAGTTGGTGTTTCTCTAAATGGAAAAATTTGTAAGTTAATGCAGATGAGTAGGAAAAACAGTTACGTAATATGGCATTTGTAGTGTCTTGCTTGAGGCCGTCAACTCGATTAAATGCCTAGGCATAATGTTGCAAAGTGAGATGAAATTTAACGAGCACGTAAGGACGGTAGTTAAGAAGGCGAATAACTGACTTGGGTTTATTGGAAGCATTCTAGGAAAGTGTGGTCATCTATAAAAGAGACGACGTATAGAATACTACTGCGACCCATTGTTGAGTACTGCCCGAGTGTTTGGGATCCCCGGTAGGTGGGATTAAAGGAAGACATAGGAGCAGTTCAGTGGCAAGCTGCTCGATTTGTTACCAGTAAGTTCGATCAACGCAATAGTATTTAGTAGATGCTTCGAGAGCTCAAGTGGAAATATCTGGAGGGAAGACGACTTTCGTTTCGCTGAACGCTATTGAGAAAATTTATAGAACCGGCATTTGAAGCTGACTACAAAAGGATTGTCCTGCCGCCAATATACATTTTGCATAAGGACCACGAACAGCTCGTACAGAGGCAAATAGGCAGTCGTTTTTCCCTCTCTCTATTTACGTGTGGAACAGGAAAGGAAATGACTAACAGTGGTACAAGGTACCTTTTGCCATGCACCTTCCGGTGGCTTTCGGAGTACGTAAGTATATGTAAACGAAGGATAAGTCTTTCCCAAACTGCAACAACAAAATCACATACAGTAAGTTCAGGCGACAGTGGAGGCCAATGGTACTCGTACAATGCGAGATTCGTATTCCCCTTACGCTGTAGCAGTTGCAGTGCCACAATCTCGAAAAAATTACGGGACAAAGTTATAGAATTGCACCCACTGAAGCGGAGAACGCGAAGCATCTTTTGTTGCTGCGTCATCGCCATCTCCACTGGACGACAACGGGTAGCGAACGAGCGAGAGAGCTAGCTGCACTGCGGCGACCACCAACCACATGAGGTGCCAACTTACAACTGGCGCCAAGAGAAACTTCTAGTTACGATGCCAAAGGTAAAATTCATCCCAAATATCTAGATTCATACGTGTACCCGCCAGGTTAGCTGAGAGCGCTAATGCGCTGCTTCCTGACCTCGGATAGGCGCGCCGGCCCTGGATCGAATCCGCTCGCCGGATTAACGATGAGGGCCGGTGTGCCAGCCAGCCTGGATGTGGTTTTTAGGCGGTTTTCCACATCCCTCTAGGTGAATACCGGACTGGTCCCCACGTCCCGCCTCAGTTCCACGACTCACAGACATTTGAAACATATCCGCACTTTTCCATGATTTACACTAGACGCAGACAGATGGGGTACTCTGATTATATGTGTAGAAGATTCAGTCTTGTGCAGTCTGATGACTCTTACAGGGACACCCTGCATAAAGAGCATATGAACGCAAATGGATTGTTGTTCACCATTGCTTCAAATTGGGTTCAGTGGTTGTTCTAGGAATTCCCAGCCATATGTCGCTCTAATAAATAACTTGTATCACATTAATATGAACAATAAAACCGATTTCATATAAAAGTCGAGCTAATAGCTGAGGACCATCGTCACAATGTGTAGGCTGTTCAGACTTACAGGAATTTACCCTTCAGTTCGTCTTTTGTCATGCGGCCGCCAAAATCCAGAATCCACGTAGTTTACTGCTGGGAGAAATTCCGCTAAATCCTGAGTACAGTCGTACTTTTACAGTCAGGTGCAGAAAATCCTCTCCAATGCATCCTCTTCTGACGACATACTCTGACTAATAAAAAGTATCCGGGCACCTATTAGCGGACATTAATATGGAGTGTGTTTACCCTTCGCCTTTATTACGGTTTCAGCGAGATGCCTGAATGGCAGCGTATTCTTCCTCATAAGCCGAAACCAGAGAAAGTACTGATGGTGGACGCTGGAGTCTGGGGCTAAGTCGACGTTCTGTCTCATCCCAAAGGTCTTCTTCTTGTTCCAGGTCGGAACTCGGGGCAGGACAGTCCATTTCATGAATGATATTGTCCACATACCATTGCCACACAAATGCTGTCTAATGACATAGTGCACCGTAATGCTGTTACAAACAACCATCGTCTCCAAGGTAAGGAAGGAAGATTAGGGTTTAATGTTCCATCGACATCGAGGTCATTAGAGACAAACACAATCTCGGATTGTTTTAAATATTGAGAAGGAAAACGGCTGTGCTCTTCCCGACACTTGCCTGGAGCGATTTGGAGAAATCCCGGAAAACCCAAATCTTGATGACTGGACGCGGGTTTGAACCATCGTTCTATCAAATGCGAGTCCAGTGTGTTAATCACGGCGCCACCTTGCTCGGCATCGTCTCCGAACTGTTCCTCTACTGTACCAGAACACAGTCCTGTAAAATATGTCCATGTCCTTCCGCAATTAGCTTTTTCTCAACGCACTACGGGGGCCACACCCCGAACACGATACATACTCCCATACTGTAATACCACCTCCTCCGAACTTCACTGCTGACACTATGCAGGATGGCAGGTAACGTTCTCAAGGCATTCGCCAAACCAAAACTCTTCATTCGGATTGCAGTAGGGTATAGCATGATTCAACACAGCAAATCACATGTTTTCAGTCATCCACTTTCCAGTGGTGTCGCTCGTTGGACAACCTCAAGTGTCACTTAGCACTGATTACTCAAGTGTCATCACTGGTTACACTAAAGTGCGGGTTCTGGGGAGCTGCTCGACCATTGTACCCATAGTCGTTGTGCTAAATGATGGACTTTTGCAACTCATGAATAATTCCTTCCGCTGATTTCATGTTACTTTTTACAATCGCTCTCGACAATGCTGACTGACCATTAGTACATGAGGTCTGGCTGCTCTCGGTTTAGCGGTGGTTGTTCCTTCGCTTTTCCACTTCAGAGTCACATAGCCAACTATCAGCATGGGCAGGTTTAGGAGGGTTTAAGTGTCCTTGATGGATTTGTTGCTCAGATGGCATCCAAGGGGCAGTCCACATTCGAAGGCAGAGTTCTCCTGGCCGACCCTACCTGGTGTTAGGGGTGTCCAGATCCGATAGTGTATATCGTGGGCCGTAGTCGCATATACAGCTCGCCTGGCTCTCTTCCAGCCTCTTATTCCTTACACTCATCACATCTACATCTATACTCCGAAAGTCACCATATGGTGTGTGGTGGAGGGTACTTTGTCACCGCCCCTTTCCGGTTCCAATCGCGAATCGTTCACTAGAAGAACGATTGCTGGTAATCCTTCGTGTGAGATCTAATCTCTCTGTTTGTGCCTTCATGAATTTTTCGCGAGGTATACATAGAAGGAAGTGATAGACTGACAGACTTCTCTGTGAACGTCGGCTCTCTGAATTTTAACAGTAAACCACACTGTAATACATAACGCCTTTCTTGTAGCGCCTGCCAATGGCATTGGATGAGCATTTCCGAAAGCTTACTAAATGCACCTGTGACGAAAAGCACTGCTCTTCTTTGCAGCCGGCCGCTGTGGCCGAGCGGTTCTAGGCGCTTCAGTCCGAAACCGCGCTGCTGCTACGGTCGCATGTTAGAATCCTGCCTCGGGCATGGATGTGTGTGATGTCCATGGGTTAGTTAGGTTTAGGTAGTTCTAAGTCTAGGGCACTGATGACCTCAGATGTTAAGTCCCTAGTGCTCAGAGCCATTTGAACCATTTTTTCTTCTTTGGGTCTTCTCGATTTCCTCAAAGAGCCCTATCTGATAACCGTCCCAGACTGACGAGCAGTACTCAGGCAACGGTCGAGCAGTGGTTTTGTAAGCTACCTCTTTCGTGAGTGGACTACACTATTATTAGCATTGGCACCTTGTATGAGCAGCAGTTTCATAGCGCGACAAGTCACGTTCAACCAGGACAACAATTTGCTCAGGCTCTGTAACTGTTATATGGCACCTTTTGGGGTCAAGGAGGTGCGATATGCTCTCAAGATACTTTCGCTCGTGCCGCTGGCGGACAACGGTTCTACACTGTAAATGTTGCTGCTCTACAACTCTATTCATTTAGCTGTCATGCGATTCTTTGAATGAGCTGTAATATTATATCACTTGAATACATCCTTCGTGATGTTGTAATTGCCACAGGCAAGTGTATACTTTTAATTCAACCATAATCCCTTCTCCGTTGCCGAGGTCAATAACTTACGCCTCTTCGGTATCGCCCAACTCGAAAGATAGGTGGTTCGAATCCTAATGGTAAAAGACATTTTCGGCGCCAGTATTTGGCCAGCAAGGGGAGGAGAGCTGGTCACGTGAAGTCCTCGATCACCAGACTTTACGACAATGTCTTGGATTAAATTCCAAGCCTGTCCGCAGCGTCTCATGGAATGGGAGCAAGTGCATCTCGTGATGGTGATCCGTCCGTTAGTTGGGGACGTTAAGCTTGCCAGTCCCCTTGGTGCTATTCGAGATGAGTACGTTATGTGCTGGCACTGGGTTTCACCTCCTCGTTTCTTCTTTCTCTCGTCATAGATCACACTACAAACACACCCACTACAGGCACATACACTCAACAGTTAAAGCTAATCAAAATTTCTCACACAACACAAGGAACGCAGCAATAGTGAGCGGAGGAAGAAAATTCTTTCCGATAATGCTACTGTACCTATCCCCCGTGGTCTCCCGGTCAACAGTGCCATACGACCCTTTATTTGTGTTTTTACCGGAAGCATAGCGATCAGACTGCTAGGATTTGAGTATCTCTATTGTCCATTCTGTTACATTTCTTCTACCAAAAAAAATGGTTCAAATGGCTCTGAGCACTATGGGACTCAACTGCTGTGGTCATAAGTCCCCTAGAACTTAGAACTACTTAAACCTAACTAACCTAAGGACATCACACACATCCATGCCCGAGGCAGGATTCGAACCTGCGACCGTAGCGGTCGTGCGGTTCCAGACTGTTTTCTTCTACATTTTCACTAATATTCGTTTACGCCCATCGGTACCGTACAGCTTTGGAATCTCGTTTCGTAAAATGTGCAGATGTTATTGGTTTGTCACATAATTTACAATATATGGGTGAAAAACGTATTGTTGTTATTCCAGACTGTACAGTTTGTATGTGTTACTTATTGTCTGCTGTTCGCATGTGTTGTGTATAGTTTCTCATTCCTCGCCGGGTGTATTTTTATCTTCGCTGGCTTATAGCAAGTGTGCTTTCGTTAAGGAGTGTCATTAAAATATTCATAGACACTACCGCAATGAAGAGCAATGTTGTTGGGCTTAGTGTTCTTAACGGGGCCAGGTCGCCAGTTACGAAATTAAATTTGAGTGTAGCACAGGGGAGTGTTATAGAACCATTACTAATAACACCAGGTGCTTAACGTCGAAAGCTCCTTCTTGGCGTTGTTCGGGGATGACGATATTGAATATAAGGAAGTACAGCGAAATTCAGAAAGACCTACACAAAATCGACACTTCGTGCAATAATCGGTAGTTGCACACAACATAAACTAATCTGATGCACTACGTGTTAACTGCGAACGGCTGAAAGCAAGGGGAAACTACAGCCGTAATTTTTCCCGAGGGCATGCAGCTTTAGGAGGTATTGAATAGGATTGGGGAGAAGAGAAGTTTGTGGCACAACTTGACTAGAAGAAGGGATCGATTGGTAGGACATGTTCTGAGGCATCAAGGGATCACCAATTTAGTATTGGAGGGCAGCGTGGAGGGTAAAAAATCGTAGAGGGAGGCCAAGAGATGAACACACTAAACAGATTCAGAAGGATGTAGGTTGCAGTAGGTACTGGGAGATGAAGAAGCTTGCACAGGATAGAGTAGCATGGAGAGCTGCATCAAACCAGTCTCAGGACTGAAGACTACAACAACAACAACTTGTTAAGAGGCGGAAAGAGCCATTACTGTTCGATTATATAATTAATGGTTATCACTGCAATCAATTACAACAGTAAAACATCTAGTATCTGGAGCGGCTTAAAGTGGAATGAACACATAAAACTACTTATTGGACGCCACTCCGAGATTCACTGATAAAATATTAATAAAAGGCAATTCGCTCACTAAAGGGGTAGTTTAAAAATCTGTCATTCGACCAGTTCTTGAGTATAGGCCTTGGGCTTACTACTCTTACCGGGGAAGATTAATGGAAGAGAGAAAATACGAAGAAGAATAGTACCTTTCGTCATTCATTCGTTTAGAAAACGGGTCAGCGCCACAGGGATGTTCATGCAACTACAGTTCAGACACTAAAACAGAGGCGTTGTGTATCAGTGAGAGGTTTTACTGTAAAAATCCCGAGAATGCGCTTCCCAAGAAGAGTGAAGCAACGTACTGCTTCATCTCTCATAGGCCATAAAAAAATAATCACGTACCGTTCGTAAATAGAACAGGGAAGAGGCGATATGGTAGTGTTACGTTATGTACCTTCTGGCACACACTGTAAGGTGGCTTGTGGCATATAGATGAAAGTATAGTGTAGAACTTGTTATTAGGCACAGGGTTCTGATGTCTGTCCAGCTGTCCGTGTCTGTGTACAAAAACTGCGATACAATCGATGTAAGTCAATCCTAAGATGTACACACAGAAGTGTGCTGCTGAGACTAAAAGAATCTTTCGGGATAACACGATGGAGGCACTATTAGTCACGCTTGGAGTGTGCCCAGTCAGATACAGATGTTCTCTTCACTGTCTTCTCAAAGTGAATCTTCTACATCTACATCTACATTTATACTCCGCAAGCCACCCAACGGCGTGTGGCGGAGGGCATTTTACGTGCCATTGTCATTACCTTCCTTTCCTGTTCCAGTCGCGTATGGTTCGCGGGAAGAACGACTGTCTGAAAGCCTCCGTGCGCGCTCTAATCTCTCTAATTTTACATTCGTGATCTCCTCGGGAGGTATCAGTAGGGGGAAGCAATATATTCGATACCTCATCCAGAAACGTACCCTCTCGAAACCTGGCGAGCAAGCTACACCGCGATGGAGAGCGCCTCTCTTGCAGAGTCTGCCACTTGAGTTTGCTAAACATCTCCGTAACGCTATCACGGTTACCAAATAACCCTGTGACGAAACGCGCCGCTCTTCTTTGGATCTTCTCTATCTCCTCCGTCAACCCGATCTGGTACGGATCACACACTGATGAGCAATACTCAAGTATAGGCCGAACGAGTGTTTTCTAAGCCACCTCCTTTGTTGATGGACTACATTTTCTAAGGACTCTCCCAATGAATCTCAACCTGGTACCCGCCTTACCAACAATTAATTTTATATGATCATTCCACCTCAAATCGTTCCGCACGCATACTCCCAGATATTTTACAGAAGTAACTGCTAGCAGTGTTTGTTCCGCTATCATATAATCATACAATAAAGGATCCTTCTTTCTATGTATTCGCAATACATTACATTTGTCTATGTTAAGGGTCAGTTGCCACTCCCTGCACCAAGTGCCTATCCGCTGCAGATCTTCCTGCATTTCGCTACAATTTTCTAATGCTGCAACTTCTCTGTATACTACAGCATCATCCGCGAAAAGCCGCATGGAACTTCCGACACTATCTACTTACTAGGTCATTTATATATATTGTGAAAAGCAATGGTTCCATAACACTCCCCTGTGCACGCCAGAGGTTACTTTAACGTCTGTAGACGTCTCTCCATTGATAACAACATGCTGTGTTCTGTTTGCTAAAAACTCTTCAATCCAGCCACACAGCTGGTCTGATATTCCGTAGGCTCTTACTTTGTTTATCAGGCGACAGTGCGGAACTGTATCGAACGCCTTCCGGAAGTCAAGAAAAATAGCATCTACCTGGGAGCCTGTATCTAATATTTTCTGGGTCTCATGAACAAATAAAGCGAGTTGGGTCCCACACGATCGCTGTTTCCGGAATCCATGTTGATCCCTACATAGTAGATTCTGGGTTTCCAAAAACGACATGATACTCGAGCAAAAAACATGTTCTAAAATTCTACATTAGATCGACGTCAAAGATATAGGTCCATAGTTTTGCGCATCTGCTCGACGACCCTTCTTGAAGACTGGGACTACCTGTGCTCTTTTCCAATCATTTGGAACCTTCCGTTCCTCTGGAGACTTGCGGTACACGGCTGTTAGAAGGGGGGCAAGTTCTTTCGCGTACTCTGTGTAGAATCGAATTGGTATCCCGTCAGGTCCAGTAGACTTTCCTCTGTTGAGTGATTCCAGTTGCTTTTCTATTCCTTGGATACTTATTTCGATGTCAGCCATTTTTTCGTTTGTGCGAGGATTTAGAGAAGGAACTGCAGTGCGGTCTTCCTCTGTGAAACAACTTTGGAAAAAGGTGTTTAGTATTTCAGCTTTACGCGTGTCATCCTCTGTTTCAATGCCATCATCATCCCGGAGTGTGTGGATATGCTGTTTCGAGCCACTTACTGATTTAACGTAAGACCAGAACTTCCTAGGAGTTTCTGTCAAGTCGGTACATAGAATTTTACTTTAGAATTCACTGAACGCTTCACGCATAGCCCTCCTTACGCTAACTTTGACATCGTTTAGCTTCTGTTTGTCTGAGAGGTTTTGGCTGCGTTTAAACTTGGAGTGAAGCTCTCTTTGCTTGCGCAGTAGTTTCCTAACTTTGTTGTTGTACCACGGTGGGTTTTTCCCGTCCCTCACAGTTTTACTCGGCACGTACCTGCCTAAAACGCATTTTACGATTGCCTTGAACTTTTTCCATAAAAACTCAACATTGTCAGTGTCGGAACAGAAATTTTCGTTTTGATCTGTTAGGTAGTCTGAAATCTTCCCAAGGTGAGAGAAATTACTGGACAGGAAATAACAACAAAATTAGAATTAAAATTATAGAAGGTGCGTGAGTGGCAAAGAGACTTGGAAAGTACCGCTACAGGTTCGCAGAGTATATGACGTGTTTCCAAAGATCAAGAAGAGGATGCTTGTGAGCAATGTGAATCTTGAGTCATGAACCACTGACTGACCAGCATTTATCATACCCTGAAAATTTATATGGGATAAAGAACCGTCCGTCAAATACTAGTGCATATGACGAAATAGGTACATCAGACCATATCGTACTAGACTGTAGTGTCTATAATGATCTGTGGACTCAGGTAACAGGCATTGGTACACTAAGTGACACTGTTAGAGACAAAGAAAAATAACACCTGGTGAACGAAAAAGAAAATAAAATATCTGAGACGGAACTTAAAAAATAAAGTTACTGTAACACAAAACCCAAGTGTACGTGATAGCGCTGAAGTGAATCTGTGAGTCCAGTGAATACCACTGAGGAATCACCGACGACGGAATTAATCCCTACATAGAAGACGACTAGAAGGAGTAGATATATGGCCAACAACGTGGCAGCTGTGGCAGAACCAGCACAGTTAACGACCACTTGTAGATGATTTATGTGGGTCTCCCATCAAGAGCTGGCTGTGGGTTGCGGTGAGGGGGGGGGGGAGGGGAGCTTAAGTCTCATTGAATGACGCCAGTGAGACTGCAGACGCGACGCTAGCTCACCTGTGGCCCCATCTCAAGGCCGACGCGCAGTGGATTCGGATTTGTTTGGGAATGGTGTGGGTTTCCTAGAATTCTGGTTTTAGAGGTTTAACATGCTGACCTCAGCAACTGAGGACTCACTCGCTTAGACGTAGGTAATGTTAGCATAGGCCATAGATCCAGAATTCTGCAACAGGAGCTTCCTGAAAAATTTAACTTCCTTAATCCTGACGTGACCCAGTGGTTAAGATTAAGAACTGCCAATAAGCCAACTGCTGCAGTGATAGTGTAGATGATCAACAAATGTAGCTCAGTTGTAGTTCGACTATGCTGCAAAGGTCTCGCTGCGAAGCCCTTATCCTCCACACAGTACCGATCTCTCTCCCATACGATTTCCATATTCTTTGGACCCAGAAGAAAGGCAATCGTAGTTGTTGATTTGCTTCAGACGAAGAGTTGCACGCCTGGGTACAGTCATGATCTCGTAGGTAATCGCGAACATTTTGCCATGAAGGCACTGAGCATCTTTTCTCACAGTGAGATAAATGTATTAACAGTTATGGCGATTGCTTCTGAAAAAATAAACAGTTTATGTTATGTACATAGTTCCGCGTAGTCAGTGCGTACACAACTTTCCCACTAGAGCGCGCCCCGCTAAGGACAACATTGCAGGCGCAGCGCCCGTCTGTCCTCCGCACTACGAGATGGCACTGCCATAGAGACGGACCAAATTCTGCTTCCGCCGATCTGCATATTAATATGTAACGCAGCCAATGAGATTGCTGCTTACGTAGATCCTTTTCTCCTCACGGATCACACTCGCACAGTGATACATGAACGTGCGAGGTATTATAACGAGTACAGACCTCCGATTAGACAATCTGCATTTGTCTGCACCAGACTGTACGAGTTCTGCATTTGTCTGCACCAGTCAGTACCAGTCTGCATTAGTGTACAAGTCTATAGTCAAGTTTCAGTCTGTGCCTAATAAGATTACCATATTCCTGTACATAGCCATGAAGATAAATGTATAGACACTTTTGTCAAGTATCAGAGATATCTGTGAGAATAAGATTAACGTACCAATACCAAAGGAACTTCAGATTGTCAATTGTAAATAGCATCCAGAACCAAGTTATGTAATTTTTATGGTTTTTATTATTTTAATAAAGCCGGCCGTGGTGGCCGAGCAGTTCTAGGCGCTTCAGTCTGGAACCGCGCGACCGCTATGGTCGCAGGTTCGAATCCTGCCTCGGGCATGGATGTGTGTGATGTCCTTAGGTTAGTTAGGTTTAAGTAGTTCTATGTTCTAGGGGACTGATGACCTCAGATGTTAAGTCCCATAGTGCTCAGAGCCATTTTTATTTTAATAAATGTGTGTGAAAATTAATCAAGTTATGTTTAAAGTTGGCCACTGTCAATCTGCTACTCTAAGCGTGCAAGTGGCATTTCTATCGTCTGACCTAACGCCAGAAGATAAACACGCCACGATAAGACCACGAGGCACATTGCTGACACTCTCCTACTTCGTTAGAGCGACAAGTCAAATAATCTGATGGTGTGTGTACTGAAGGTCTTACAGTACGCACACCACAGTTTACTTGCCTTTTTTCAGCTGTTTAGTTTTCATTTGACTGCCCCTTATTCTACAACCAACAACGTATCGCTCCCGCAAGCGCTACAAAATCTAATTAGAACACACATAGACATTTAACCAATCACTCTCCCCGCGCTCTATACGCGAATAAGCGAATGAAACGGGAAGAAACTTTTGTACCTGTTGCCCTCCGTCATAAGCTCCGCAGTGATTTTTAGAGTATAGAGCTGATGTATAGATACATGTGGTGAACAAGAATACGGAAAAAATCAAAAACGCAACTCATTACCACACTTAATATAGTGTAGGAAAACCGTTGGCGTTCAAAACAGTTTACAATCATCTCGAAATGGATAAATACAGGTAGTGTGTAGTTTTCACCGGAACCTCATACCATTCTGGCATCAAAATATTATCAAGTTCAGGTAATGATGACGGAGTTGGATAGCGATCACTCACCCTTCTCCCCAAAAGCAGATCACAGAATATCAGATCTGGTGACTGTGGTGATCAGGCGAGATCCTCGTGCTCGCATAATCATGGACAATGTGAGCTGCACGTCTTGGAGCACAGCAACACCATTGGGGAGCACACATCGTACTATGAGATCTATCGGATCAGCCAAAATGGTTACATAATCTTTGGCAGTAATGCAACCCTCCATACACTACTGGCCATTAAAATTGCTACACCACGAAGATTACGTTCTACAGACGCGAAATTTAACCGACAGGAAGAAGATGCTGTGATCTGCAAATGATTAGCTTCTCAGAGCATTCATACAAGGTTGGCGCCGGTGGCGACACCTACAACGTGCTGACATGAGGAACGTATCCAACCGATTTCTCATACACAAACAGAAGTTGCCTAGTGAAATGTTGTTGTGATGCTTCGTGTAAGGAGGAGAAACGCGTACCATCACGTTTCCGACTTTGATAAAGGTCGGATTGTAGCCTATCGCGATTGCGGTTTATCATATCATATCGAGAACCAATGACTGTTAGCAGAATATGGAATCGGTGGGTTCAGGAGGGTAATACGGAACGCCGTGCTGGATCCCAACGGCCTCGTATCACTAGCAGTCGAGATGACAGACATCTTATCCGCATGGCTGTAACGGATCGTGCAGCCACGTCTCGATCCCTGAGTCAACAGATGGGGACGTTTGCAAGACCACAACCATCTGCACGAACAGTTCGACGACATTTGCAGCTGCATGGACTATCAGCTCGGAGATCATGGCTGCGGTTACCCTTGACGCTGCATCACAGACAGGAGCGCCTGCGAAGGCGTACTCAACGACGAACCTGGGTGCACGAATGGCAAAACGTCATTTTTTCGGATGAATCCATGTTCTATTTACAGCATCATGATGGTGGTATCCGTGTTTGGCGACACCACGGTGAACGCACATTGGAAGCGTGTATTCGTCATCGCCATACTGGCGTATCACCCGGCGTGATTGTATGGGGTGCCATTGGTTACACGTCTCGGTCACCTCTTGTTCGCATTGACGACACTTTGAACAGTGGACGTTACATTTCAGATGTGTTACGACCCGTGGCTCTACCCTTCCTTCGATCCCTGCGAAACCCTACATTTCAGCAGGATAATGCACGACTGCATGTTGCAGGTCCTGTACGGGCCTTTCTGGATACAGAAAATGTTTGACTGCTGCCCTGGCCAGCACATTCTCCAAATCTCTCACCAATTGAAAACGTCTGGTCAATGGTGGCCGAGCAACTGGCTCGTCACAATACGCCAGTCACTTCTCTTGAGGAACTGTGGTATCGTGTTGAAGCTGCATGGGCAGCTGTACCTGTACACGCCATCGAAGCTCTGTTTGACTCATTTCCCAGGCGTATCAAGGCCGTTATTACGGTCAGAGGTGGTTGTTCTGGGTTCTGCTTTCTCAGGATCTATGGACCCAAATTGCGTGAAAATGTAATCACATGTCAGTTCTAGTATAATATATTTGTCCAATGAATACCCGTTTATCATCTGCATTTCTTCTTGTTGTAGCAATTTTAATGACCAGTAGTGTAGTTACAATGGGGCTCGTGGAATACCACTATATGCCTGCCCAAATCATCACCCAACCCCTATCATATTTCACTCCTGGGCTCTAAAGTAGACCGGAAGCTGGAAACAATGTGAAACAAGACTCATCCGCTCAAATGATTTTCTTCCATTGCTCTGTAGTTCAGGTTTTATGGCTTCGGCACCACGTTTTTCTGTTACGGGCATTTGCGTCATTGATGTGCGGTGATGAAGTCGCGTGGGGTTCACTGCTTCTGAAGCCTCCTTCGTGTTGGTTGGTTGTGAAAACGATTGTGAGTGCGACATTCAGTTCTGTAGTGTCTTTTGCAGCTGACGTCTCATTTTTCGTCACAATACTCTTCAGTGATCGCCCATCACAAACACCCAACACACTTTCTACATCTACATCTACATCTACGTGATTACTCTGCTATTCACAATAAAGTGCCTGGCAGAGGGTTCAATGAACCACCTTCAAGCTGTCTCTCTACCGTTCCACTCTCGAACGGCACGCGGGAAAAAAACGAGCACTCAAATTTTTCTGTGCGAGCCCTGATTTCTTTTATTTTATCGTGATGATCATTCCTCCCTATGTAGGTGGGTGCCAACAGAATGTTTTCGCAATCGGTGGAGAAAACTGGTGATTGAAATTTCGTCAGAAGATCCCGTCGCAACGAAAAACGCCTTTGTTTTAATTATTGCCACTCCAATTCACGTATCATGTCTGTGACACTATCACCTCTATTTCGCGAGAATACAAAACGAGCTGCTCTTCTTTGTACTTTTTCGATGTCATCCGTCAGTCCCACCTGATGCGGATCCCACATCGCATAGCAGTACTCCAGAATAGGGCGGACAAGCGTGGTGTAAGCAGTCTCTTTAGTAGACCTGTTGTACCTTCTAAGTGTCCTGCCAATGAATCGCAGCCTTTGGTTTGCTCTACCCACAATATTATCTATGTGAGCGTTCCAGTTTAGGTTATTTGTAATTGTAGTCCCTAAGTATTTAGTTGAATTTACAGCCTTCAGATTTGTGTGACTTATCACGTAATCGAAATTTAGCTGATTTCTTTTAGTACTTTCGTCCGCATTGTGGCTCAGTGGTTAATATTTTATCGCTTTCCCTATTTGCGGTATAAATTTTCGATGCGGTGCTATTTGAAACACCAAACACTTCGGCAACGTTGTTCACGGTAGAATATTTGCCATGCGAGCACCAACGATTTGCCCACATTCGACTTCACTGAGTTCCGACATAATGCATCCACTACTATACAGAACACGATTCTGATATTTGCAATATATTGAGGATTCTGCACAGGTGCAGTTCGTGGTCAAATACAACATTGCAACCTGCAGGCTTGGTTAACATCTGCAATTTTCGTTCAAGCATGCATTTCCCGTGTTATTTTCATATTTTTGTCGTCCCCTGTAGATATGCTAAGCAGTTAAAGCCACTGAAACTCTAGAGAGCCCTTCGGCGCCATATAAAATTTTAGGAGATGCTGAATATCGTCTTTGTAATAACGCAGTATTAGTTATGGAAATTGTACCAAAAACAACAGGAAGGGCAAAGAATGAGACTTCAAATGTCATAAAACCAGACAGCATTTTCAGTAATTTATATTTTATTGCTCTGGACAGCGTCAAACAGTTGTGGAAAAGGTAACGTGTTGTACTAAAGTAGGTGTGCTTTATTTACAGTTGTTTATTCTTAGAAATGTGTCTTCTGTTCGCTTAAATATTCTTTACAAATTCCAAATTATGTGTCATGTTTTTTATAATTTTCGATAAAATTTAATTTCTTCCCTAGAGCACTGGACTTTCACTGGTAAGTAACAGGATCATACTTTGCGTTCTTCTTCATTTCCATCATCTATTAATTGGATTCTGTATCAACAATATATACATCATGTTAATACTTCCAAGGAGCTTTCCAACCTATAAATGTTGTGCGGAAGATATATGGAAAGATATTGTCTAGCTAACGATGTAAGGCATGTATCCACGAAAACAAGCACAGAGGAACGAATTACGATGCCAAGCATATAAATTGCCACGTTCTGTTAAATCTTTAAATCATCAGAGACCGCTACATATTATCACAAACCAGTTGTAATTTTTCCGCGAAATATAAATATGTTTGGCAGTCACATAGGAAGAGTTCAGTGTATTACACTGGCAACCTTCAGACATTATGCGCGCCAAACAAAGATTTTCGTTACTTTTGAATACATTATGGGAGTGACAGTGATCAATGTGTTACAAATATTTACTATTAAAAACAGTCTTGATCACAATTTATTAATTACGGTGACCAATTTCGACCACTACTGTGGTATTTATGAAGAAATTAAAAGAATTTCTGAATGACAACTCCTTCTACTCCATAGAGGAATTTTTAGATATAAATTAAGAAAAAAGAAAAAAAACAAAAAAATTACAAAAAATTTTTTAAAAAAAAACAAAAAATAAAAAAGTTGTAATATTAACTTAATTATGTTGTTAAATTAACTTCATTATGTCATGTATTTTTTAAAATTTGACTCGTTCCACATCATTTCGAAATATCGTATTCATGATCCATGGAACTAGTATTAATCTAATCTAATCTAATCTAATCATCTTCAGACCAATAGTAGGAACCACCTTCCGCTGGAGAATCACTACAGTAGTGATTCTCCAGCAGAAGGTGCTTCCTACTATTGGTCTGAAGATGACCACAGTAGTGATCGAAACCGGTCACCGTAATAAATAAATTGTGATTAACACTGTTTTTAATAGTAAATAAAGATTTTCGTGGTGAGAGTCCTCAATCACATCCTGGCTTTCAGTCCGTATTTATTTTTTCTCGATGCTGTAGCGGAGGATATACACTGAAGAGTCGCTTTGCGGAAAACTGGTCTCGAACCAGCCCTGACAAAGGTTGACACAAGGGCTAATTATTATTCAGTAATACAACTCATTTCTATAATAAGTCAATAATCTTCATTTACATGGATACTCTGCAAATCACTTTTAAGTACCTGGCAGAGGGTTCATCGAAATTCCATAATTGCAAATATACAAGGGATTATAATAATTCATTATTAAATAAAGGGCTATTTGCTCTTCTGTCTGCCCAACATTTCTTCATTCTTTTTTTAATTTGAGATCACCCTTGATCTTAGTTTCTAGTTTGGTTTATGTACCTTGCAGCCTTTTTGTTTTTTCTGTTTTGCTTTTTAGGTCATCTGCTGTAATTTGACGTTCTCTGACATCTTCCTTAATTTCTATTACCCATTTAATGTTGCTCTTTTTATTCCACAATTTTTCTTTTATTCTCTTACTAGTTATGTTTTGTGGTGTTTACTGATCAGATTGCCAGTAGATTAGATGCATTTCTATCTGATCGTGCTCATTACTGGTTCTGTTTTCTTGTATACTGTTTCATTTGGAGCTATTCTCCAGTGCTCATTTACTTGATATTGTTTATTTACGAATGTCCTAATTATTCTTCTTTTTGTCTTGAGCGTTCTGACAATCTCTGCTGTACCAGTTGTTCTGAAGATTGTTTCTATTATATCCGGCGCCAGTTGAGGCGCAATGAGAACACAGACCAGGTAAAAAATGTAAAACAGCTTCATTATGAAGTATACATTAACTAAGAGTTCTTCGTTGGAGAAAGTCAATTACAAGAAGTGTTTGCAATAGTCGGTGGTAAACACTGAATTTACACACGTTCGTAATTGGTCAGATGCCCCCAATGACGGACTAAGTCAAAAGTTGTAGATTCACTTTAAAAATAGAACAGTACAACGAAAGATAAGATCGACGGCCGATACTAAAGTCCCGTGCGGTCTCAGGCGTGTGGAGGGCACGTCCCGGTGGTGTCTCGGATTGTCACTGCAGCTTCCACGGTCGACGACGACTGGAAAACGGCACAGCGTCGAAGGTTCAGAAGGTTTCTCGCGAGAGCTCTGAGTATAGGACTGTGGGTGCAGTCGGCATCTGGCCCAGAGTCCTCAAGGAAAAGTCTGCCTGGAACTTCCTGGCAGATCAAAACTGTGTGCCGGACCGAGACTCGAACTCGGGACCTTTGCCTTTCGCGGGCAAGTGCTCTACCAACTGAGCTACCCAAGTACGACTCACGTCCCGTCCTCATAGCTTTACTTCTGCCAGTACCTCGTCTCCTACCTTCCAAACTTTTCAGAAGCTGTCCTGCGAACCTTGCAGAACTAGCACTCCTGAAAGACGGGACGGGACGTGAATCGTGCTTGCGTAGTTCAGTTGGTAGAGCACTTGCCCGCGAAAGGCAAAGGTCCCGAGTTCGAGTCTCGGTCCGGCACACAGTTTTGGTCTGCCAGGAAGTTTCATATCAGCGCAAACTCCGCTGCAGAGTGAAAACCTCATTCTGGAAACATCCCCCAGGCTGTGGCTAAGCCATGTCTCCGCAATATCCTTTCTTTCAGGAGTGCTAGTTCTGCAAGGTTCGCAGGAGAGCTTCTGAAAGTTTGGAAGGTAGGAGCCGAGGTACTGGCAGAAGTAAAGCTGTGAGGACGGGACGTGAGTCGTGCCTGAGTAGCTCAGTTGGTAGAGCACTCGCCCGCGAAAGGTAAAGGTCACGAGTTCGAGTCTCGGTCCAGCACACAGTTTTGATCTGCCAGGATTTTTCATATCAGCGCACACTCAGCTGCAGAGTGAAAATCTCATTCTGGAAACATCCCCCAGGCTGTGGCTAAGCCATGTCTCCGCAACATCCTTTCTTTCAGGAATGCTTGTTCTGCAAGGTTCGCAGGAGAGCTTCTGTAAAGTTTGGAAGGTAGGAGACGAGGTACTGGCAGAAGTAAAGCTGTGAGATTGGGACGTGAGTCGTGCTTGGGTAGCTCAGTTGGTGGAGCACTTGCCCGCGAAAGGCAAAGGTCCCGAGTTCGAGTCTCGGTCCAGCACACAGTTTTGATCTGCCAGGAAGTTTCATATCTGCGCACACTCCGCTGCAGAGTGAAAATCTCATTCAGTCTGCCTGGAGCATGACACTCTATTGGTGAGCTTTCCTTGTTCTGCATGTTGAGCAGCGTAAGCATAAAAAAAACCTTACTTGTATGAATCGACCTTGGGTGATGTGCCTGGAGCGACTCAGCGCCAGCGGAAGTACCCTGGAGACTCCAGGATACAACAGGAACTATTAGGGGTCACGTGGCCCGCGGAAGCAAGCAGGTCCACGGGGCTAGTGACCTCTGGTGCCGCTCATGCTGCCCCGTAACGGCTTGGTGAGCGTGCACGATCGTTGAGTTGTCGTCTGCTGAAGTGGCCTGTACTGTGATAGGCCACTCGCATAACAGAGGTGTTCGAGGGATTGCTGGCCAGCAGTGCGGTCAGCCCGTGCATAGCAGTTTCATCTGTATATGTTACTTCTGGTTGTTTTACTGTTTTATAAGGTTTTAATTTTGCAGATTTCGATAGGCTTTTTTGTTTTATATGTTTTTGGTGATGTACTTTGCTTTTGTCTGTTTTTTATTCTATTTTCCGTGTCGGTTTTTCATTTAGTTTGTATACACTACTGGCCATTAAAATTTGCTACACCAAGAAGAAAAGCGGATGATAAAGGGGTATTCATTGGACAAATATATTATACTATAATTGATATGTGATTACATTTTCACGAAATTTTGGTGCATAGATCCTGAGAAATCAGTACCCAGAACAACCACCTCTGGCCGTAATAATGGCCTTGATACGCCTGGGCATTGAGTCAAACAGAGCTTGGATGGCGTGTACAGGTACAGCTGCCCATGCAGCTTCAACACGATACCACAGTTCATCAAGAGTAGTGACTGGCGTATTGTGCCGAGCCAGTTGCTCGGCCACCATTGACCAGACGTTTTCAGTTGGTGAGAGATCTGGAGAATGTGCTGACCAGGGCAGCAGTCGAACATTTTCTGTGTCCAGAAAGGCCCGTACAGGACCTGCAACATGCGGTCGTGCATTATCCTGCTGAAATGTAGGGTTTCGCAGGGATCGAAGGAAGGGTAGAGCCACAGGTCGTAACACATCTGAAATGTAAGTCCACTGTTCAAAATGCCGTCAATGCGAACAAGAGGTGACCGAGACGTGTAACCAATGGCACCCCATACAATCACGCCGGGTGATACGCCAGTATGGCGATGACGAATACACGCTTCCAATGTGCGTTCACCGCGATGTCGCCAAACACGGATGCGACCATCATGATGCTGTAAACAGAACCCGGATTCATCCAAAAAAACGCCGCTTTGCCATTCGTGCACCCAGGTTCGTCGTTGAGTACACCATCGCAGGCGCTCCTTTCTGTGATGCAGTGTCAAGGGTAACCGCAGCCATGGCCTCAGAGCTCATAGTCCATGCAGCTGCAAACGTCGTCGAACTGTTCGTGCAGATGGTTGTTGTCTTGCAAACGTCCCCATCTGTTGACTCAGGGATCGAGACGTGGCTGCACGATCCGTTACAGCCATGCGGATAAGATGTCTGTCATCTCGACTGCTAGTGATACGAGGCCGTTGGGATCCAGCACGGCGTTCCGTATTACCCTCCTGAACCCACCGATTCCATATTCTGCTAACAGTCATTGGATCTCAACCAACGCGAGCAGCAATGTCGCGATACGATAAACTGCAATTGCGACAGGCTACAATCCGACCTTTATCAAGGTCGGAAACGTGATGGTACGCATTTCTGCTCCTTACACGAGGCATCACAACAACGTTTCACCAGGCAACGTCGGTCAACTGCTGTTTGTGTACGAGAAATCGGTCGGAAACTTTCCTCATGTCAGCACGTTGTAGGTGTCGCCACCGGCGCCAACCTTGTGTGAATGCTCTGAAAAGCTAATCATTTGCATATCACAGCATCTTCTTCCTGTCGGTTAAATTTTGCTGTTCATGAATGGCAGCTCAATAGGTCGAATCACCCCATTGACGTACAAATTTGCAGTCGGGATGCGTGAGATAACCACAAGAGTGCTCCTGCTGTCATACGAAATTGCACACCAGACCATAACTCCAGGTGTAGGTCCAGTGTGTCCAGCATACGGACTGGTTGGTTGCAAGCCCTCGACTATCCTCCTTGTAACCAGTACATGGACATCACTGGTACTAAAGCAGGACCAGTTTTCATGAGAAAACACAATAGACCTGCACCCTGTCCTCCAATGAGCTTATGCTGACACCACTGAAGGCACAAATAGCCGTGATTTGGGGTCAGCGCAGTGCACACTACAGGGCATCTGCCTCGGAGCTGTCCTTGAAATAACCGATTTGTGACGGTTCTTTGTATCATTTCGGTGCCAACTGCTGTTCAAACTGCTGCTGCAGATGCAGTACGATGCACCAGGGCCATACGCCGAACACGATGGTCTTCCCTCTCGGCAGCCGGTGGCCGAACGGTTCTAGGAGATTCAGTCCGGAACCGCGCGACTGCTACGGTCGCAGGTTCGAATCCTGCCTCGGCCATGGATGTGTGTGATGTCCTTAGCTTAGTTAGATTTAAGTAGTTCTAAGTTCTAGGGGAGTGATGACCTCAGATGTTAAGTCCCATAGTACTCACAAGGGAACCTCCCCATCGCACCCCCCTCAGATTTAGTTATAAGTTGGCACAGTGGATAGGCCTTGATGAACTGAACACAGATCAATTGAGAAAACAGGAAGAAGTTGTGTGGAACTGTGAAAAAATTTAGCAAAATATACAAACTGAATAGTCCATGGGCCACATAGGCAACATAATGGACGATCTGAGCATAAGAGCGGCGTGGTCCCGTGCTAGTGTGAGCTGCTGCGGAACGAGAGGTCCTTGGTTCAAGTCTTCCCTCGAATGAAAATTTTACGTTCTTTATTTTTGCATAGTTATTATCTGGCCGTTCGTTCATTGACGTCTCTGTTCACTGTAATAAGTTTAGTGTCTGTGTTTTGCGACCGCATCGCAAAACCGTGCGATTAGTAGACGAAAGAACGTGCCTCTCCAATGGGAACCGAAAACATTTGATCGCAAGGTCATAGGTCAACCGATTCCTCCACAGGAAAACACGTCTGATATATACACTGGTGACGGCATGTACGTCACATGACAGGAATATGTTGTCGACCCACCTAACTTGTACACTTGGCGAATGGGTAAAAAGGTTCTTCTACCTCGCCCGATTTAGGTTTTCTTGTGGATGTGATAAACACTCCCAAAAAAGTGATGAAAACATAAGAGTTTGTCACATAAACTGAAAATAAAAAATTAAACTTTTCACTCGATGGAAGATTCGAACCAAGGACTTTTCGTTTCGCAGCTGCTTGCGTTACCACGAGACCACGGCGCTCTTGCGAACCCAGTATCCTTTATATTGCCTATTTTGCTTATTTTTTCACAGTTCCACACAACTTCTTCCTATTTTCTCAACTTATCTGTGTTCAGTTTTTCAAGGCCTATCCACTGTGCCAACTTATAACTAAATCTGAGGGGGGTGCGATGGGGAGGTTCCCTTGTCAGAGCCATTATCCCTCTCGGCAGCGCCAGTGGCCGTCCGGAGCCCGGTCTTCTTGCGGTCGTACAGTCTCGTGACCACTGCGGCCAGCAATCACGTACAGTGGCTACGTTCTTGCCAAGTCTTTCTGAAGGATCGCAGAAGGAACATTCTGCTTCTCGTAGTGCTACTACACGACCTCGATCAAACTCGGTGAGTTGCTGATAACGGTGTCTTTGTCGCCTTAGACAGTCTTCACTAACATTAACTTACCGCGTCCAGTCTCAAAGGTAACTAACGCTCACCACCGTTAAGCGCGTATTTAAAACAAAACTGATTTGCAGCCTCATAGCGGCTCTGCTGACTCCTGTCTTATGCGACTTTAGCGAAATGGGACTAGACATCATCTTTCAGATGTAGAATCACGCCTACCATCTTTGATTTATGTCGCACAACTCTGTCTTGGTGTGTCGATTGTTTTTCCGCTAGTGTATTTATTTTCATCAACAATTTTCATTTGCTGGTTTTGTATTGTAATTATGTTTGTAAGTGGTGAGCAAGTCCGCATCATCTCTTTTTTCAAACGATAGTCTAAGGCGACCCCAAACACTGCATGATTAACGAGCACACATGCACTAGTGTGTTTGGGCATGCATGCTCAAATGTTTTCGCACCTCCATACTGTTCAGATATGCTAGTACAAGCATCAGGTTGTTTACTAGAAAGTGACGAACTCAGACGACAATGCAATGGCTTGGACAGCCTTCCTGATAATGTTACGAAAAATTAAAAAGAGGAAACGTGATGTGGAGTAAACAGTGGTTAAAGAAATGAAAACATCATACCCATATTAATTATTCGCGCTACGAAACCTGTCTCACAGTATTGCTGTTTTTCTTCTCTTTTTCTCGTGTGTAATGTATTCTTTGACTTGTTGTACATTAGACTACAACCTTTGTACAGAACGTAGTTTAAGAGGAGGAAATAAAAATCAAATCAAACCACTGACGAATGCTTGCTCAAGCCTTCCTGTACAAACGGTAAGGCATGCACACGTTTGACCGCTTGCACAGTCATGCCTATTCGAAATTAGATGAAGTATCAAGCAGCGAGTACAGTCCGAATACTTGCGCAGATTTGTCCTATATATGCTCAAGTATGTTCTTGTGAAAATTAATTTACAAACCTTTTTCCTACTGGGAACCATCTGGGCTTTGTGAACATATGTCTTGCACTGTTACATTGCATTACGTTACGTTAATGCTTGTTCCATAGATCATGAATACGACATTTCGTAATGATGTGGAATGTGTCGGTTTAAAATAAGTTTTTGTGACAAATTTATACCGGGTGATCAAAAAGTAAGTATAAATTTGAAAACCGAATAAATCACGGAATGATGTAGATAGTGAGGTACAAATTGACACACATGCTTGGAATGACATGGGGTTTTATTAGAACCAAACAAATACAAAAGTTCAAAAAATGTCCGACAGATGGCGCTTCATCTGATCAGAATAGCAATAATTAGCATAACAAAGTAAGACAAAGCAGAGATGATGTTCTTTACAGGAAATGCTCAATATGTCCACCATCATTCCTCAACAATTGCTGTAGTCGAGGAATAATGTTGTGAACAGCACTGTAAAGCATGTCCGGAGTTATGGTGAGGCATTGGCGTCGGATGTTGTCTTTCAGCATCCCTAGAGATGTCGGTCAATCACGATACACTTGCGACTTCGGTTAACCCCAAAGCCAATAATCGCACGGACTGACAGTGAGGTCTGGGGACCTGGGAGGCCAAGCATGACGAAAGTGGCAGCTGAGCACACGATCATCATCAAGCGACGCGCGCAAGAGATCTTTCACGCGTCTAGCAATATGGGATGGAGCGCCATCCTGCATAAACATCGTACGTTCCAGCAGGTGTTTATCAGCCAGGCTGGGGATGATGCGATTCTGTAACATATCGGCCTACGTTTTGCTGTCCAGTGCCATCTGTCGGACATTTTGTGAAGTTTTTTTTTTTTGGTTCTAATAAAACCCGATGTCATTGCAAGCATGTGTGTCAATTTTTACCTCTCTATCTACATTATTCCGTGGTTTATTAAGTTTTCAAATTTATACTGACTTTTTGATCACCCGGTATACAGGGTGCTACAAAAAGGTACGGCCAAACTTTCAGGAAACATTCCTCACACACAAGGAAAGAAAATATGTTATGTGGACATGTGTCCGGAAACGCTTACCTTCCATCTTAGAGCTCATTTTATTACTTCTCTTCAAATCACGTTAATCATGGAATGGAAACACACAGCAACAGAACGTACCAGTGTGACTTCAAACACTTTGTTACAGAAAATGTTCAAAATGTCCTCCGTTAGCGAGGATACAAGCGTCCACCCTCCGTCCCATGGAATCCCTGATGCGCTGATGGAGCCCTGGAGAATGGCGTATTGTATCATAGCCGTCCACAATACGAGCACGAAGAGTCTCTACGTTTGGTACCGGGGTTGCGTAGACAAGAGCTTTCAAATGCCCCCATAAATTAAAGTCAAGAGGGTTGAGGTCAGGAGAGCTTGGAGGCCATGGAATTGGTCCGCCTTTACCAATCCATCGGTCACCGAATTTGTTGTTGAGAAGCGTACGAACACTTCGACTGAAATGTGCAGGAGCTCCATCGTGCATGAACCACATGTTGTGTCGTACTTGTAAAGGCACATGTTCTAGCAGCACAGGTAGAGTATCCCGTATGAAATCATGGCGGTGAATCGAGGAAGTACAGTACATACTGACGAAACTAAAATGAGCTCTAACATGGAAATTAAGCGTTTCCGGACACATGTCCACGTAACATCTTTTCTTTATTTGTGTGTGAGGAATGTTTCCTGAAAGTTTGGCCGCACCTTTTTGTAACACCCTGTGTACAGGGTGGGGAAAAATTGTGTTACGAAATTTTAACCCTGGATAGCTGGATCCAGTAGGAACCAAAATTATTAATGTTGTGTCGACAACGCACCATTTTTAAACTATAGTAGCTTGGCGCCACGCATTCATGGGATTGCTCTGTTGCCGTTCGTCGGTTGACGGGCAGCGCTATGGTTGTCGCTTCACACATACACACGTCACTCGCCCCATGACTGCCCCAACGTGATACGCACGCGTGTCGAATAGATCTTGTTGTTTGTCTCCACCTCACGTCAGAGGCATTCACACGTAAGCTTACTTCGGAGCACACACACGTCACCTGCGATCTGGTCATGCAGTAAGCATGGCAGCACAGTATTCGTTTGAAGAACAACGAGATATGGTTTCTGTTTATGGATTAGCCGACGGTAGTGCGCATGGAGCTCGACGGCTGTATGTGGAACGGTACCCAGAAAGACGCCACCCACACCCGCAAATGTTTAAAGCAATTCACCGGCGACTTGGCGAAACAGGCTCGTTAGCGGGATATCAGGGCGATGCTGGAAGAGCTCGAACACGACGGGATGCTGCATTTGAAAAGACTGTTCTCGAGCTCTTCGAGGAAGCACCTACTACAAGTACTAGAGTGGTTGGACACGACATGGAAGTCACTCATCAGTTAGTCTGGGAGGTTTCGAGGGATGACAGCCAGTATCCATTTAGTTTCCATCCTGTCCAAGACCTAAATATTGTGGCGGACTATGAACACAGGCTAGGGTTTTGCCAATAGTTTCTGTGACGTGTTGGACGAGATCCCAACTTCCCTGCCATTGTGTTGTTTACCGACGAGTGCACCTTCCGCCAGGATGGCCTTTACAACACTCGAAACGTTCATTACTGGGCAAGGGAAAGCCTCATGTCATGTGCGTCTACCGACACCAGGAACGATTATCGCTCAACATTTGGGCAGGTGTTGTGAGTGACCATCTGATTGGGCCAGTCCGTCTACCTCCTCGACTTACCAGGGCAAATTACCTTCACTTTTTCCAAGAAACTCTAACTGTCCTGCTGGAACGTTTCCCCTGGACATATGGGTACGCATGTGGTTGCAGCATGATGAGGCGCCGACACATAACAGTCGTGCTATGCGTGGATATTTAAATGAACTCTTCGATGGCCAGGTAATTGGCAGAGGTGTTCATAGGACATGGGCCCCACGATCACCAGACCTCACGCCACAGCACTTTATCCTGTGGGAATTCTTCAAGGTTCTAGTTCACCCACCCGCACATGAACTGCCTAGAAACGAAGAGGCATTAATGGATCGCATTCAATATGCCACCAATCACATCAGGGTAATGCCAGGAATCTCTGAAAGAGTTCGGCAAAACACCGTTCGTCGTTACCAAACTTGTGTTGCGTCAGAGGGTCGCCAGTTCGAGCACCTGCTTTAAGGAAACTATGTCCTAGCAACAAAAAAGCCCTTTTCAGGAGCGACACATTTCTAAAAGTCTTTCTGTAAGCAAACTAACAGGCTGTTGACAGGTTTTTCCCTTTACGTCTTATCATGAAACTACAATGGACGTGTCGGGACCCTGGCGGATTCGCCCCCAGGCCCCCCAGAGTGGAAGGCTGGTGAGCTACCACCGAGCGTGCGGGCCGCCTTGAATACATTGTGATCTCCGGCAGACAAAGCATTCGCAGTCACGCGTTGTCCAGAGTATCTGGCAACAGTACAATCCTCCGGCAAATCGGAGTGCGTGGCGCCAAGTTTTCGTAGTTTCAAAATTGTGCCTTATCGACCTACACAACATTAGTAATTTTGGTTCCTTCTGACATCAGCTATCCATGGTTAAAATTTCGTGACACAGTTTTTCTCCACCTTGTAAATTACAGTTTCTTCTTCAGATATAGAAGTTCATCTATTGAGTAGAGGGAGTTGTCATTCAGAAATTCTTTTACTTTGTTTTTAAATGTTTGCTGGTTATCTGTCAGATTTTGAATGCTATTTGGCAAATGACCAAAGATTTTTGTGGAAGCATAATTCATCCCTTACTGCACCAAAGTCAGATTTAACCCAGAGTAGTGAAGATCATCCCTCTAGTGTTGCAGCTATGCACTTCACTATTATTAAAATTACCGCTGGATATATTTCGTAAACCACATCAAATACTGACGAATCGATTCCATAGACCGAACGTGAGAAGAGGGGCTAGTGTAATTGGTTAATAAAAACCATTAAAAAATGCACAGAAGTATGTTTTTTAACACAAACCTACATTTTTTTAAATGGAACCCCGTTAGTTTTGTTAGCACATCTGAACATATAAACAAATACGTAATCAGTACCGTTTGTTGAATTGTTGCATTGTAAAATGTTAATTGCATCCGGAGATATTGTAACCTAAAGTTGACGCTTGAGTACCACTCCTCCGCTGTTCGATCGTGTGTATCGGAGAGCACCGTATTACGTAGGGATCCAAAGGGAACGGTGATGGACCTTAGGTACAGAAGAGAATGGAGCAGCATATTACGTCCACATGCTAACACCTTTTTATTGGTCTTTTTCACTGACGCACATGTACATTACCATGAGGGGTGAGGTACACGTACACACGTGGTTTCCGTTTTCAATTACGGAGTGGAATAGAGTGTGTCCCGACATGTCAGGCCAATAGATGTTCAATGTGGTGGCCATCATTTGCTGCACACAATTGCAATCTCTGGCGTAATGAATGTCGTACATGCCGCAGTACATCTGGTGTAATGTCGCCGCAGGCTGCCACAATACGTTGTTTCATATCCTCTGGGGTTGTAGGCACATCACGGTACACATTCTCCTTTAACGTACCCCACAGAAAGAAGTCCAGAGGTGTAAGATCAGGAGAACGGGCTGGCCAATTTATGCGTCCTCCACGTCCTAAGAAACGCCCGTCGAACATCCTGTCAAGGGTCAGCGTAGTGTTAATTGCGGAATGTGCAGGTGCACCATCATGCTGATACCACATACGTCGACGCGTTTCCAGTGGGACATTTTCGAGCAACGTTGGCAGATCATTCTGTAGAAACGCGATGTATGTTGTAGCTGTTTGGGCCCCTGCAATGAAGTGAGGACCAATGAGGTGGTCGCCAATGATTCCGCACCATACATTTACAGTCCACGGTCGCTGTCGCTCTACCTGTCTGAGCCAGCGAGGATTGTCCACGGACCAGTAATGCATGTTCCGTAGATTCCCTGCCCCATGGTTTGTGAAACCCGCTTCATCGGTAAACAGGTAGAACTGCAACGCATTCTCTGTTAATGCCCATTGACAGAATTGCACTCGATGATTAAAGTCATCACCATGTAATTGCTGATGTAGCGACACATGAAACGGGTGAAAGCGGTGACGATGCAGTATGCTGCTCGCCGACCGTGGCCCGTGTTTGTTACAACACGCAACTGAACGTCGGAGGTTTCAAGCGTCAACTTTAGGTTACAATATCTCCGGATGTAATTAACATTTTACAATGCAACAAACGGCACTGATTACGAATTTGTTTATATGTTCAGATGTGCTAACAAAACTAACGTGGTTCCATTTAAAAAAAAACGTAGATTTGTGTTAAAAAGCATAGTTCCGTGCATTTTTGTATGGTTTGTATTAAACAATTACACTAGCCCCTCTCCTCACGTTCGGTCTGTATATATATATATACTCGTATGTATTGCGAAGGTAGTGTGAATATCCAGAGTTCCATAAATAAATGTCTCCAAGGTCATCTAGGGTGGGCTCCTGCTATTATTCTAATTACACGCCTTTTTGCAATGAGTACTTTTTCACATAATGATGAATTACCTCAAAATATGAAGCCATGTGAAAGCAGTGAATGAAAATAGGCATAGTAGGCCAATTTACTGATATGTTTATTACCAAAATTTGCAATAACCCTAATGGCATAAGTAACTGAACCTAACTGTTTCATCTGGTCATCAATGTGTTTCTTCCAATTCAATTTCTCATCAATGCATTTGTTATCAATGCACACCTGCAGAAATTTTGAATATTCTGCCTTAGCAATAGACTTCTGTTCAAAGTCTATATTTATCAATGGTGTTATCCCATTTACTGTATAGAATTGTATATACTGTGTTTTCTCAAAATTTAATGAGAGTCCATTTGCAGAGAACCACTTAATAATTTTCTGAAAGCCATTGTTTACAATTTCCTCAGTTAATTTTTGTTTGATGGATGTAATTCCTATACTTGTATCATCAGTAAAACGAACTAGCTTTGAGTCTTCATGAATAAAGAGTGATAAGTCATTAATATATATTTAGAACAATAAGAAACCCAAGACTGAAGCCTGTGGCACACCATTCTTGATACATCCCAAGTTAGCAGACTCTGTTGATTTTTGCAGACTATCTGTTCTGTTAATTTCAACTTTCTGTATCCTTCCAGTTAAATATAAATTAAACCATTTGCACACCGTCCCATTCATATCACAATACTTAAGCTTATCTAGAAGAATTTCGTGATTCACACAGTCAAAAACCTTTAAGAGATCACAAAATATCCAAATGGGTGATGTTCAGTTATTCAGAGCATTTAATATTTGGCCAGTGAAAGCGTATATAGCATTTTCTCTTAAAAGGCCTTTCTGAAAACCAAACTGACATTTTGCAATCAGTTCATTTTTGCAGATATGTGAAGCTACTTTTGAATTCATTACTTTTTCAAGAATTTTGGATAATGATGTCAGAAGTGAGATTGGACAGTAGTTGTTAGCATCAGATCTATCCGCTTTCTTGTGCATTGGTTGTTTAACAGTAACATATGTCAGTCTATCTGGGAAAATGCCCTGTTTCAGTGAGCTACTACATATGTGACTGAGAATCCTACTGATCTGTTGAGGAACAAGCTATTACTACTCTATTGGAAATACTATTAATTCCACGCAATCTTTTACTTTTGAGTGAGTTTATTATTTTCCTAATTTCAATAGGAGAACTGGGTTGAATTTCAGTTTTATCAAATTACATAGGTATTGCCTCTTCCATATACAGCCTTGCATTTTCTAATGTATATCTGGATCCTATTTCCTTTACAATACATAAAAATGATTATTAAAGGTATTTTCTACTTCTGACTTTTTGGTAACAAATTTTTCATTGCGTCTGACGCAAATACAGTCTTCCTGTGCTCTCAGTTGCCCTGTTTCCCTTTTAATAATATTCAAAATTGTTTTAATTTTATTATCAGAGGTACTAATCTCAGACATAATGCACATACCTCTGGACTTTTTAATAACTTTTCTTAATACAGTGCAGTAGTTTTTATAATGTTTCAAAGTTCTGGATCATTACCCCTTCTAGCTGTAAGATACATTTCCCTTTTCTGTATACAAGATTTTTTATTCCTTTAGTAAGTGATGGATTTTTAGATGGTTTCTTACAATTATAGTCCATTTTTTTCTTAGGGAAACCGTTTTCAGATGTACTCACAAAGTTATCATGGAATAGGTTAAATTTTAAATTAGCACCAGGTTCCTTGTATAACTCACCCCGGTCTAACTGTTGCAAGCTTTCCCTAAAATTTGCGGTTGTTAAATCATTGATTGAATGCACTGTCTTGTAGGACTGTTTTGCATTACGGTATGGAGCTGTGTCATATACTGTAACTAGCTGTGCATCATGATCAGTCAGACCATTCTTAACAGGAAAAGTTTTATTTGATTAAATTTATCTTGTTCTATAAAAACATTATCTATCAGTGTGCTGCTTTCCTGTACCACATGAGTAGGAAAATCAGTAACTGGCATCAAATTGAAAGAACCAAGTAATACTTCATGGTCAAGTTTTCTATTGGACTCTTTCTGAAAATCTACATTGAAAACCCCATAAACAATAATTTTCTTCCCTCTTTCTGGAAATAGCAGAACAAAGAATCCAAATTTTTCAAAAATAGCTGAAAATTTCACGATGGAGACCTATACACACCTACAATTATAAAAGCACCAAAATTTATTTTACGCTCACATACACATACTTCTATATGTTGCTGTACAGAAAATTTTTTAGCTTCTGAATTTTTCACACTATGATAAATTTCAAACATAAATGGCAACTCCTCTCTCCATAGTGTCTCTACTTACTTGAGCTGAAAGCTTATATCCACCTGCATTTATCTCTTCCATATCTGTGACTATATGATGTTCAGACAGGCATAGTACATCTATTCTGCCTTCAGTTTCTAAATCGTCTAAGCAAACAAGAATCTCATATAGTTTGTTTTTTAATCCCCTGATATTCTGATGCAATATACTAATATTATTTTTCACTGTGCATTTATGAGAATCTTGTGACATACCAACATTATTTTTCACTGTACTTTTATGAGACTCTTGTGATATTTTTACATCTGTAGCATCTGGCTCTCTGAGCTTCTAATTAAACTTAATTTCATTCAATGTTAATTAACTAGACACTGATCTTGACCTAAAAAAGAGGTACTCCCATGAGTTTCAGTGCCACCCTTTAAGTTTTTGCTATTATCCCAACCAATGTACCCTTCCCTTCCCTACTGAGATGCAGACCATGCCTTATGATGTCCTACCTACCAATAGCATCAATAGGAACCAAACCTGTGCCTTACAATGTAGCCAGCCAAAGCAGGTGATGTATCTGCATATTGACCCTCCTGATAGAGCTGTTCAATTGGCGCAAATCAAGCCAACCTTTGTATGGTTTGTTGCAGCTGATATTTTTGCTAGGTCACACTTAATATTGTAGCCCTGATCCCCATCAATACTGTTTCGCACTCCACCCACTATCACAACATGGTCCTGCTTCATAAAACCCTTGCACATTGATCCTACACCCCCTATCACTTGGCTAAGACATGCACTGAGCTTGAAAAAACTGGTGATCTGGTACCTGTCACCTAATTTTTTGATATGCACTTGAGTTTTCAAATCATCTGTGAAGAGATGTGACTCTCAGAGTTTCATTATTCACAGTATTGTTCATGTGTTGTTTAACGTTTCGTACTACTCACATTTCCTTCAGTTACCCTTGAACTGACAAACATTTCCCTTGGCTGACAGTAAATTTCTTCAGATTTGAACTTCTGTCCTTTTGAAAAGTCTCTGACCTCACAGCTCATAGAATGTTATATAACAGAGTTCATTTTAAACAGTCACACAACGCACAATAACAACTTGTTTTAACTGGCACTCACATGACATGAAAGCAAGATGTTGAAGTCATTGCGGCCTGGATTACTTCTACACTAGGTAGGGCCCAACCTACATTGGTAGCAAGTCTTATGGAGACTGGGTTTAATGAGAATACATCCTCAGTTCAAACATAGGTTGCCAAGCTGATGTACAGACAGATGGTAGTAACAATATAAGACAACAAAGTGTGTGACACCAGTCTTGCTGTATCTCATACATTGAGACATTGCTTGCTCTTCTGCTATGTGTAAGATTTATAAGTTCTTGTGACAGCTGCATGTCATTCACAGGAAGTAAAAAGCATTAGACATCAAAGTAATCTCATTAATATACAAGCATATCTTATTGAGCACTACTTCCATACCATAGACGATTTCTTCTGGTAGTAACTTATAATGCTATATCAAGAAATTATTGTGTTGACTGAGTAAAGCTTTAAATTACCTTTTAGATTTTATTGATATAAGCTGTATACAGACTTAAGCATTTTAAAGAAATATTTTCATTCTGGGCATTCTCTTTGCTGCCTTCTCTCTCTCTCTCTCTCTCTCTCTCTCTCTCTCTCTCTCTCTCTCTCTCTCTCTCTCTCTTTCTTTCTCTGTAGACACACAACTTTGTGAACTCCTGCTGCCACTTAAATCTTTATTCTTCAGAGTTATTTTTTTCAGATTCACAAATGGCAGGACTTTGGTTTTGCACATCTTCTGTGATAGCTTTGTTACCTGCTCCTTTTGGATAAATTCTATACTAATAAATACATTTGCTATTATGGAATCAGCCACAAGTGATATGTCATGGTTACCCTAATTGTTTTTGCTATTCACCCTTCCAGTCATATTTACAGCACAGTACTGGTCAACTTACAGTTTACAATGAACGGGTAATGTAAAGATTAAAAGCCTTTCTGGTATTAAGAAACTACAGTACTTCCTGGTGATTTTGTGTCATACAATATCAATAAATATATATTTTATAATCATATTGCTCTCTAATACAATTCTTTGGTGGTCACATTTAGCCACACTGCTGTTCTGATCATTATATTATTTCTTTTCAGTGGTATGTAAGAGCCTTCATGATGCTACTGTCCATTCTCACAGTAAGAACAATCCAATGTCCATAACCTATTTTTCTTTGTCTCAGCACAAAATGTTAATCAAGTTGGAATAATAAAAGGAGAGCATTCATGTTATAGGATTTGTGTAATGAGGAACAAAATGTGTGTCATGTGAGATTAGCTGATGTTGAAATAACCAGAAATAAATTTTAAAAAGATGAAAAAATCCATGCTTCTCTATTAAGCAGACAGTTAACTGAAGTTTTTATTTTTTCTTTGGCATTGCTATGTCAGTATTTAATGCAGTATTTTCAGCCTATTAAATTACACAAAACAGTAGTCATGTATTGAGCATTTTGGTGAACTGTATTGCTAATACATTATAACTTACAATTTACTGTTCTGTACATAACTTATCCTTCATTTAAAATCTTGTTTCTTCACACAGTCATCTTGATGCAGTTAGTAACCACATTTCAGGAAAATCATACATGAGAGAAGCCTCAGTTCTGCACTTTCAGATTAGAGATGTAGTAAATGAGCCAAACATTTTGAAAGGAAATTTTACTAGCTCACTTGACATTTTCTTCTGTGTGATACCATTATAGGAGAATTCATTGAGTTCACTAGTACGTATCATCCTCCCTTATCATATATTGAATACCATAAGCACTCCACTTTCAGATTAGAGATGCAGTAAATAAGCTAAACATCTTGAAAGGAAATTTTACTAGCTCACTTGACATTTTCTTCTGTGCGATACCATTATAGGAGAATTAATTGAGTTCACTAGTACATATCATCCTCCCTTATCATATATTGAATACCATCAGTACTGCAGAACTGTGCAGTGAATTGTTGCTTTTAAATGTAAGTGTAACAGCTGATGTCAGTGTTCTAACCTAAAGGGCATTTCTTTTGTACCTATGCATGTTAATGTTAGTTAATAAATACAGTAATTTAAATTTCTTGATTTTTTTAGTTTTAGGCAGAAAGTCACAAAAATGTTATTATTGCAATAAAACATTTCTTCAGATTTAACCTTTGTAATCTGCCATTTCAATATGTTACTACACTAAAGAGCCAAAGAAATTGGTACACCTATCTAATATCATGCAGGGTCCCCACGAGCATGCAGAAGTGCCACAACACAATGTGGCATGGACTCAACTAATGTCTGAAGTAGTGCTGGAGGGAATTGACACCATGAATCCTGCAGAGCTGTTCATAAATCAGTAAGAGTACGAGGCGGTGGAGATCTCTTCTGAGCAGCACATTGCAAGGCATCCCAGATATGCTCAATAATGAAACTTCCTGGCAGATTAAAACTGTGTGCCGGACTGAGACTCGAACTCGGGACCTTTGCCTTTTGCAAGAGAGCTTCTGTAAAGTTTGGAAGGTAGGAGACGAGGTACTGGCAGAAGTAAAGCTGTGTGAATGGGACGTGAGTTGTGCTTGGGTAGCTCAGTTGGTAGAGCACTTGCTTGCGAAAGGCAAAGGTCCTGAGTTTGAGTCTCAGTCCAGCACACAGTTTTAATCTTCCAGGAAGTTTCATATTAGTGCAGACTCCACTGCAGAGTGAAAATCTCATTCTGGATGCTCAATAATGTTCATCTCTGGGGAGTTTGGTGGCCAGTGGAAGTGTTGAAACTCAGAACAGTGTTCCTGGAGCCATTCTGTAACAATTCTGGACATGCGTGGTGTTGCAGTGTCGTGCTGGAATTGCCCAAGTCTGTCAGAATGCACAATGGACATGAAAGGATGCAGGTGGTCAGACAGGATGCTTACGTGTGTGTCACCTGTCAGTCATACCTAGATGTATGAGATGTCCCATATCACTCCAACTGCACATGCCCCATACCACTACAGAGCCTCCACCAGCTTGAACAGTACCTGCTGACATGCAGGGTCCATGGATTCATGAGGTTGTCTCCATACCCATACACGTCCATCCACTCGATACAATTTGAAAACAGAATTGTCTGACTAGGCATCATGTTTCCAGTCATCAACAATCCAATTTCAGTGTTGATGGGCCCAGGCAAGGCTTTTGATGGTCCAGCATTGAAATCTGCAGCAACTTGCGGAAGGGTTGCGTTTCTGTCATGTTGAAAGATTCATTGGTCCCATTCTTGCAGGATCTTTTTGCAGCTGCATCAATGTCAGAGATTAGATGTTTTACCATATTTCTGACATTCATGGTACACTCATGAAATTATCATATGGGAAAATCCCGACTTCATTGGTGTACTGAGTATACAACCACATTCAAGCTCAATTAAATCTTGAAACCTGCCATTGTAGCAGTAGTAACCGATCTAATTGCACCAGACACTTGTTGTCTTATATAGAGGTTTCTGAACGCAGTGTCATATTCTGCCTGTTTACATATATCTATATTTGAATATGCATGCCTATACCAGATTCTTTGGTGCTTCAGTGTATATACTCTTTGCTTATCTCATTGTTGTTCCTCCATCGCTTTCCCAAGTTATTATTTGTTAGATGGAGAAATTAATATTTCAGCCAGACACCAACATTATGCTAATTGTGACATGAATTGTGATGTACCTTTGGCCCACAAAACTACATTTTTCTGAAATTACGGACATTGATTACATACTTCTTGCAAATTATGGGTGTAATGCTATAGTATATAGATTATGTCAATTAATAAATTAAATACTTTTTTGTGTGGCATTTCAATGAGTTACCACAATTTTGTTATTTCCAGGCCAATTGAAAAAACTTTGGTTGTTTAAATCTTTGCTACAAATAAAAGTCAGCTGTTTTACAGTAATCAACAACTATGTTTCAGCCTGCAAGAGGAAAGACGACCCCCAGAGCCAACCAGAGCACTCACCCGCCCCCAAGAAGCCACGATTGGTTTTCACCGACCTGCAGCGCCGTACTCTACAGGCTATTTTTAAGGTGGAACTACCATGTATATATTTTGCCTGCAGTTAGAAATCGATATGGAGAGCGGAATATGTTAGCTCATGGAGGAAGAATAGCACCTCTTTGGATATTGGATAATGAGTCTGAGTCCCCTGGCACAAGTTTGACCATGGAAAGTCAGGTGCATTGTACAGAGTTCGGTATCTCCAAATTCATATGGAAGATAGCAAATATGACAGCATTATCAAGAAAGTAATACAGAGGAAATGATGATGTTTTATTTTCCTGTGAGAAACACTACATTTCTCAGAGCTAATATTTATTTCAAAAGATCAGAAGTGAAAGCAAACCATATGTGCTCTACTCTGACCACTAAAAATCATGAAAAATTCAACTATTAGTAACACATGGAAAAGAAAAGCATAGTGAAAGAATTAAATAATACAGCCAGTACTAGATTTAAATATGTAGGTCTTCTCAGAAGTGAAATGGATTAGTAACTATATATTTGAACATATTTCTCTTGTTTGGATGCAGAAGGCTCATCACTAAAATTAACTAACACTGACATTAGCCATATATTTGTAAATTAAAATAACAGTATTTGCTGGCGATGCTGACATTTAGCACGGAGTGGTAGCAACGTAACTGAAATATGCAGTTGGTATTCACAAAAAAGTTATTATTGAGCTTCTAGAAATCATGAAGGATGCAAATATTTAAACCAGCTTCTGGTTGTAAGCTATTTTGTCATTTTTAGTGATGCATTTGTAAGATCCTTATATTTTGAAGAAGGCTCATATACTATTTGATTAAAGGTTACTCTACTTCAGCATGGTGTATGGGCACAGATCTGCATCTGACATCTTATGCGAACTAATAAAATATTCAAAGAACCACTAAAAATTTATGTTGCTGCTTTCAAAAATCTAAATGAATAGCAGATCACTGATTTGTGATACTAGTTAACTTATAGAAAATCCTTAAAGTAACTGAATGACATGCTTTACTTAGTGTTTTCATGCATAACTTTTAAATAACTGTGATTCAGTCTACTGTTTTCATTGCTCAGAGAGGAAATATATGCTGCTGTCATATTAAAAGTTGCCTAAGTCCAAGGTGATGCAAGATCAGTTTTTTGTGAAATAGGAGGGGAGAGGGAAATGGTTGCATATAATGATGACTGAAATTTTATATCTTGAAAGTCACTACAAAATATAAAACACACTAAATTCTGTAATAACAAAAATTGGTTGACAAATGATAGGCAAATATTATGCTTAAAACAGTGTTGCAAAAATATGGGTTTCTGCATGAAAGATTCAGCAAGAACTCTCACCATAAGAAAAAGAAACAGCAAATCCTCATTCATTGTGAATCAGTGTCTGAAATCTCATTTTAGTATATGTAACAGAGTTCAAAATCATGGTTACCTTTGTGATGGGCACAACTCCAGTTACACGACTTACCACATTATATAAAGGGCACTAGATATTACAAGTATGTAAAGACTGGTAGACTTAAAAATTGTATCTGAACATAATATGCACAGTTTACTGGGATTTGTTTACTACTCCGCCTCAGTTTATTACAAATCAAGTTAATTTATGTTTTCAGTAGTGGTTAGCAATAGTTTCAGAAGGTATGCAGTCTTTTGAAGAAGTTTGATGGAACATATTGAGTCTTCTATATGAAGAGAAGCCAACCATTAAAAAATATATATGTTGTTTGTATAAGTGGCATCATCAGTTATCTGGATATATTCACACAGAATACCTTTTCACAAACAGGAAACAAAAAGAAAGAAGATAAACATCCCAGGAAATAATTTCTAGTTCAAAATGAAACACTAATACATTGATAGATGGGCCTCTGCATCAAAATTTAAGTGTGCTATATGTTGTAGCAGATGAAAATCAACAATTTGACAATATGACTGAAATTGGAGGATTGAATGCTACACTACACAACAGTACATAATGAAGGTTTGTCTAATCCAGAGAATAGTGAATGTTTCTTTTTTTGCCTTCACACAGAGGAAAATAATAATGATGATGACGATGAAGAATAATTGCAGCTGGTACTCTACCAAGATGTTTGCAATTCTAACTGTCTTTGTGATAATGATGTGGAATTTTCACATAGAACTACCTTCATCTAAATTAAGAAGGAAGTCTAACTTGGTGCCGATCAGAGATTTTTCACTTATAGTGAAATAAATCAATAAAAACTACTTATGTTTACCCATATTAAGTGAAGCAATGGAATACATATTTAGTAACCTGGAAGGAGACAGTGCATTATGTGCACTTATTGTAGTGAATGTCATACTTGTTTATGCTTACTGATGTGAGGAAATGTGAAAATATGTACTGCAAAGATGAACAACAGAAGAAGGAAAAATTAAAACTCTCTTGGAAACATGGAAAGATGTCATCTGTGACATTCGATGGAACTGTAAGGCCATGTTCATGCAGATGTGTCAGCTGATGGACATACATACTCAATATTTTCTCAATCATGAAGAAGTGCCAGTGGTTCACATAATTGACTGCCCACATGCTGAGTAAGTGATTGACACAACATTGGTGAAGTGAAGGTTTAAATCTTAGTAAAAATATACAAGCAAGACAACAATTGCCTTCCACCTCTTCAGAACACTGAAGTGCTAGATTTATTGAAGAATGAGCTGAGCTAACAAATCAGTCATTTTACTGATGTAACTAAGCACAAAACAGAAGAATTTAATGGATTTTCAGACAAATGACATTGAAGGTGCCTTACTGCTTAAGATTTTCACAGATATGACCTGTGATCAATATGAAGTGATCATTTCAGAAATAATTTTCTCACTTTTAATACCATATTGCATTTGTTATAAGAAACACCTTCTTCTTGAGGTGTCCTTAAGACATAACTGAAAAACCACAGAATATTGCAAAACAGGAGTGCCTTAATTCATAATATGTTATATCAGTTACCATAATGCAACTAATAGTGATATTGTTGGTAGTCAGAAGGTCTTGGAACTGATTATGTCAGTTCTACAATAATAATGAATACACATTAGCAATGATGTAATTGTATTGTGGCGGATCTACACACTACGTTATGTTGGATGAATATATGAGACTGAGGGCACATTCGAATGTTTAGTTTGGTTTACAGTTTCCTCTTTGATAAACTGAACATCCAATAAAATGCAGGGAGTGAGAGTTTACTATGAAACTGCAAGCAATTTAATATGTATTCTACCGGAATTGACAATTGGGTTACACTGTGAAATCTGAAGAATATTTGCAATAAGCTTCTACACTATGAATATTCTGTTATAAACGGATTAATGTTCAGCGGCTGAATGTGAATAATGATTTAAAACAGAGTTTGTGAGGGGTGGTAGACTCAAAATCTTAATTAAGAATACAGTTTAAAATCTCCGAATGAATATTCATGGTGGAGCAATAGGGCAGAAGTCACAAGGAAGACTAAACAGCGAGTGAACATTTGAAATTGTTGCATCTGTTTTAATTACTTTAACCACCAAAAGTGTTTTCAGACCATGAATCAGTAGTATGCTACTAGCAGTGAAATTGTGTTTGTGCGTTATTCAAAATAATATGTTAGTGTAAAGAATGAAAAAATTCGGAACAGATAAATGTGTGTGAATGAAGTTTTGATGGAAGAACATTATTATACACCGTCGACAACCTGATTAATTCTGTCTTTGTAGTGAAGATGAAAAAATGCTCTGTTTTAAGATTAATGTGGTGTGAAATTGTCCACTGACATGGGATAAATTTGAGATGAATCTTCTAACAAAACAGAAGAGCACCATGTTTTATTTTAGTTTAGTAACAAAAGTCACTGTAGATTGTGAATTACCCTCAGGATATCAAAACTCAACTGATTCAAAATACAGTTTTTAACCAATGGTTTATGAATGTAGTGTAATTACACTATTTCTTCTGCAGCTATCAGGAAAATACAACAATATGATGATATCATATATTTATACAATTTACCTCTAATAACTCTAAAGTATGATTACTGTGCTCTACTTCAAAAATTGTGTGACAAAGAAGAATATGTTGACAGTGATTAATGGGTCACACTTTAGTCTTGAGAATGGCAATGCGGCTGGAAGTACATATTAGTGAACAAAATGAAATAAAATAAAATGATGGTTTAACCCTAACAATAGCAGCAATTGTGTCATATTGATATCATCAAGAAATTTATCATGGCTCTGGACCCTGATGCAACTACAGTATATTTCATCATTTGCACAAAATAAAATAGTTATTTATTTTTCTAATACAAAAATATTTTATTAAACGGAGCTAAAAGAAGAAGGAAATATTATCTTAGTACCACTTCCTATCAATCTGAAGATAGTTGATACCAGAATAGAAGAAATCATTCAGTAATTGACAAATTACACAGCTTCTACCTAGCCTTCACAGGATACAATGTACTCTGCAAGCCTGAATATTTATCAAAAAACAGTCAAGCTTATCAGCAAGCAAATTCTAAGTATTGAAATGATTACAGGTCAATACAACTACATCAGTGTTACTTCACAGAAGAAATGGAATATTGGTGTGAATCTTCAGGACAATACTCAAGAGAGTGCTGCTGTATGAAACATAAACAACTGCACAGTGAAGATATAAATGATTATATTTTTCTTATTTTCGCACATAATTGTTAACTGGCTCTTGGCAATATTACATGTGATGTGCCACATCTGTCAACTGACTTATGCTAATATTACTGTGTTAAATATTGAAACTGAAGAAGAGCTGTGTGGTTTGAATCTACAAGAAGAAAATTTTCAAGAAATTGACATTTACCAAAAATATTATACGGAGTAAAAAAAGTGATGAAAATTGTTTTACAATCTGTCTTTTAGTTATTTCACATATCATGTACTGGAAGAATCTAGATAGGTACTAATTTTGCTACTGTGGATACATATAGTGCAATTTATGATCATTTACAGACAAAAATGATGTGTGGTTGTGAATCTTGACAGGGAAATATTCGTATGGTGCTATTTTATTGGACATAATTTTCAGTATGAAGAAGAAAATTATATGGTTATATATATTTTTCTAGCAGATGTATAAAAATATATAAATATATATTTATATTTTTCTACATATACAAATTCATTGGCAAGGATTTTAACTCCACACTCATCAGGTGATCATAAAATAATCTAAAATGCAGCACCTATTGATACTGTTCTACTCAAGAAAACAGAGGTTGGCAAGCATTAGAACATTGGACAATGTGGAGTACAGTGACCTTCAAGAACATAATAATGGATTCTACCATCTATAATGAAGGGAACTTTATCTGTCTTTACGTGTTGTGTTGACTGCACCTATGTATGTTAAAATATATTTTGTACAGATGTCTATGCTTGTTCTTTTTATTGCAATTGTTTTAAAATTTATTTTTGTTTCACCAAAGTGAAACTTGGAGAGCCTTGTGCACTCTGTTGCACTAGGCTCTTCACCTTGCAAAGCATAATATTGTTTCCCAACATGGAGATACCGAACTCTACACCTGAATTCCAGATGGCCTCAAAGAAACAAGCTGATATTGAATTATTTTCATCACAGCACACTTCTCAAATTCCATCTTTGTGACAAAACTGTGGCACTATTTGGAACAACTATAAATTTTAAATTTTAGCTAATACAGCCCTTTGCTTGAATGGAAAGTTTCATTACAGTTTGGCAACCTATGCTACAACCAAAACATTTAAAACACGTAAATATTTTCTGGAAGTAAAATAACAGATTTCTAAAAATGTAACAAAAGAAAAACAAGTCCAAATAGTGCAACTAAAGAAATATATGTCATGAAGGAATGAGAGAAGTCGTGAAGTTTATAGTTGTTGATAGTTTCACTATTTTCTTTTATGCCTGATGCAAATGTGGCTCAGTTCACTAATCAAGTGTGAAACAGACTAAATATTCCATCTCCACATCTTCCTTCTCCATCAGTAGTTTAAGGAAATTATATTTATATGTTTATCTTTCTTCAGTAATTTCTGTGTGACCATGTTATGCTGGAACTCAGGTGGAGAGTTCATCCTATTGAAAAGGGAACAGAATAATAAATTCATTTTCCTGCTAAATGGTTACAGTTTTCAACAGAGCTAATTTATCGATGAGTCCAAAAGGCTTAATGTGATGCAGAAATTGTAGGTTTGCTACTACTCTTTACTGTGAAAGGAAGAAGCCCAAGTTTCAGAAACTGAGGCCATTATTTCACATAATCTCATTGTGTTTCATGTAAGATGTCTGTGTTCTTGACCACAAAAATGTGTGATGAATATGAGCAGTTGTTGAACAGGAATGTCAGCAGATCATTGAATGAAAATTCCAACACATTTTTTGCATAATATCACTTTCAATAAGGAAGGAAAAAGGATCTGTTGATAAGAAAAGGATAATATTGTTTTTTTTCCTATCAACAGAATGAGAATACATCTAACCATATTCAGAAGGAGTACTTATAGGCTTCCTGCATTACTTGATGTTACTTTCAACTACTTAGGCTTCACTTCATAAAGAAACTTAAACGTAGATTCATTTCCTCCCTCCATCCCTCCCTCCTTCCCTCCATCCCTGCCTGCCTCCCTCCCTCCCTCCCTTCCTCTCTTCCTCTCTCTCTCTCTCTCTCTCCCTCAACTGTTTTTAGATGTTCCAGAAATTTTTTTGCCCATGTATTCTTAACTATACAATTTCTGCTGTAGATAATGCAGGAATTGAGGCAAATTTTGTATAAAGCAATGTTTATTTGATTTGTTTGCTGTTAGGTAGAGCATCCTCATCTCCTAAGTTAGAGCAAGGATACTTAAAGAGATATGACTGAAAATAGCACCACAGCAGTTACTTAGGGAAGTTGGGATATATTAATAATCTATTTGCTTGAAAGGTGGCATTTTTTAAGGATTTGCAGATAGATCTCATTTTAAATACAACATTTAGAGAATGGCTCGGACATAGATTCTGACACACTGCAGACCATTCAGTGCCAATATTTGCTCAAAACTGTGTATGGATATGCAGAACAAAGAAGAAAAATAAATCTTTGTCAGTGCCATCCTACCACACTTCAATAGCAGTGGTTTAGGTAAGTGATGGCAATCATTACATATTTGGTTCATTTAGTTTCTCTATAGTTTCCTTTTATTTTATGTTTTTGGATACATCTACCTTTCTGTCATGTCCAGACTCCAGTGGGGAGATGAACTCAAGTAGAAGGTTACTGTCCACTCTTTGAAAAAGTACTGAAAGAGTCATCACCATCTTTAAAAAGTTGGGAAAGCATTAGTGAGCAGAATACTTCTATGTATTTGCCTACTTTGTGACTGTGTTTGGTTATCTGTGCAACTTGTAAGCCCCCAAAATAGAGTCACTAGATTCAATGGATTTATGTTCACTGAGTTATGGTGCAGTGTGCTGAAACATCATATAACAAGTTTATGTTTCTGATGAGTGAAAATGTCTTGAATATTTTATCCTCAGGATCTGACATTTACAGTTTTAAGATCAGTGTTTCAATAATGAAATGAAATGTGCATGTGGATAGGGCCTCCTGTCAGATAGACTAGTTTCCTGGTGCAAGTCTTTTTAATTGATGCCACTGCAGCAACTTGTGTGTCAATTAGGATGACATAAAAATGAAGACAACACAACATCCAGTCCCCAAGCATTGAATATCTCTGACCCAGTTGGGAATCAGACCCAGTTCCCTTTCATGGCATCTTGCCACATTGATCATGCAACTAGGGAGGTAGACAGTACTACAATAAGTCTGTGTAACATCAAATACTACAGAAATAAATTAAAAAACTGTTATGACACAAAGATAACTACAAATGGGAGTAGGAATGACATCTCCTGAATTGGTTCTCTATTAATCCAAGTTAATTTAGAATACTTATAAGAGTCACTTTAATTGATGTAATTTGATTTTGTTATTTTGAGGATTTAAGATTTAATTTGCTGTTAACTTCATTCAGCTGTGGTAAACATGAGTCACTGCTACATTCATTTTATATCTGTGGTATGCAGTTTACAATTTGACCCTCCACTATGTGTCATTGATCACAATTTGAAATAAATGTCATATAATTCAATGAGGAAAGCTTTGGACATTTTGGGATACTCTGTACATGTTATGCCCCATCAAATGCTAAACATTCTATCTTTACAAAGTGCTCTTTTTTTATACTGTTGCATCTCCCAGAATAAAACAAGCAGCTCTTTTAATTTACAACATTTAATTCCAGCAGATCTTTGTGTGTTATCAAAAGAAGAGTGTCCAAAAAAATAATGTCATCATGGATAGAAATGGACTAGAATTTTGAATTGTTTGCTTGTTTTCATAAACTCCTTTTCCAGTTCGTCAAAATAAACTGCTGTAATTTATTGTGGACTGACTGGTTGTTTTGCATTTCCATTTGTTGCTGTTGTTGTATGGCCACTTTTCTCAAAGAATAAGTACCATCATTACATACTTTGAAACAGTTATTGCCTTCTTGAGTTTTCCTGATAGATTGACTTTGGACAAGACCTACAATTGAACTACACTTTGAAAATAAGTAATACTGATTAACTCAAATTTTGTCATCAGTTGCAGTCCCAGAAGTCTTTTTTGAGGTGATATTTGAAATGCACTGAAGAACTATGTAACACCATACAACTAGAGGAATTTCCAGATTCCCCATTAGATTAGATTAATACTAGTTCCATGGATCATGAATACGATATTTCGTAATGATGTGGAACGAGTCAAATTTTACAATACATGACATAATTAAGTTAATTTAACAACATAATTAAGTTAATATAACAATTTTTTTTCTTAATTTATATCTAAAAATTCCTCTATGGAGTAGAAGGAGTTGTCATTCAGAAATTCTTTTAATTTCTTCTTAAATAATTGTTGGTTATCTGTCAGACTTTTGATACATTATGAACTCTCCAGTGGTATGGACCCATCTAGATTTCCATAGATTTTTGGAGCATTTTTGCAAAATTATATCATTTAGCATAAGATGTCTGAGTTTCATGCTATTTCACTTGCTGACTCACCAGTATATTTTCCTTCAGCAATAGTATTCCCTTCAGCTATTTTTAAGTGATCTCCCACATCCATCTTATTTTACAAAGGACATTTGATCCCTGTCAAATGTGGCAAACCTATTAAAACTGTTTGCAAAAGTGATTGTGACTCTTGTCAATACATTTTTCAAGACTTAAATTAACATTAAATCATTACACAAAAGTGCTTTCTCCTGTCCTCCATAGAATTGGCAGTAGTAATGTTCACAAGTAACCTGTGTGACTGGAGTGGTAATAGCATGGTGTGGAAGTATATTTGACTATATCAGAGTAAACTGTGGAGTTTATATGATATTTTTTCCCTGAATGTTCAAAGTTGTGCTTGATGTAGGTGTAGAATACTCTGCAGCCAGCTTTAATTATGGCTTCACGGTTAAGTTGAGTACTTTGTGCACAAAAAAGTAAATTTATTATGGGTTGACAAATTTTTGCAACAACAAAAAAGTTTATTGCCCTAAATAATTCTCTGAATAATGCTACCAAGCATGCTGCCACATTTCTGCAGATGTGCAGGAAAATGAGCATACTCAGACACATGGACCTAGAAGCTGAAACATTTCATAAGTATGAGAGGCAGCTCTAATTAGCAAAATAATTATAGACAAGGACAAGGCTATTAGTGGATGTGAGATACAAAAAGATTCAATGACTCTTTAAAAAATCCAGAACAGTGGCCAATGTAGAGATGATTATTCCCACAAAAGTTGCAAATTCTCCTGGTTTCTAGTTTAGCAAATAAAAAAAAGAGATAAAACATTACCAATCTACAAAACAGGCAGTGCTGTCCCTCATATCTCTCATCCTGTATTATTTAACTTTGTATTTCTAGCATGTATCCTGAAAACTCTGATCATGTGAAACTCAACTCTTACTTGTCACAAATAATATACTAACAGCAATTCATAGAGGTATCCAAATGAATTCATGCTTGTGGACTTCTTATAACTGTTTGATTTAGTATCACACTGGCAGATCATGAAGAAAGTAGACATGTATTGGATATCTGACCAGCTTTTCAACTAAGCTGAGAATTTCTTTGCTGACAGAATGCCACTTTCTATTGAATCCCTGGGCAGTGTGGTAACCTATTCATATTCATGTCATATAGTAGCAATATCAATTTCAATCTCAAAGTTTTCACTGAGAACATGTTCATTTATGAGGAAGTGATGTCATAAATATTCAAATAAGAGTCAGTATGATTATGAAACAAATGTCTGCTTTGTACACAGATAATAACTAGCTGTTGTTATAGATAAATATAGCTGTGTATTTTATGAAACATTGAAATATAGTAGTCTTTAGTAATGCATAAGCTGTGTCATAACTTGAGTTAGTGTGTTTACACAGTATGATACCTAGGGACCTCAGTGAATTTAGATTTGAAGTGAGCATCTCTGAAATCGTAATGGCCTCCTATACATTGTTGATGACTCAAAACACTTTATACAGATACATTAACAACTTTAGGAATAAAGAATTTGTTGTAAATGAACTAACTCAAGGATACTACCTAAAGACCAGCATAAATATTCAACAACTGCCACTCTGGAATCAAAAAACTGGACAGTTCCACTCAAAAAAGACAATTTCATACTTGCATCTTCGTGGTTAATAAGGTTAAAATAACATGATCTACACTGTTTTATAAGGCCTTAATTACTATTGTCAAAGTAAAACAGAAAATCAACACATTTATCATACCAAAAATTATCTTAAGTGAAATAGGTATGTAGAAGCCTTTGGTGGATAACCTATACATTGGCAGATTTGAGCTGAGGCAGCAGGTTGACATCAGGTTGATGACTGGTGACTGCTCAAGGTAACATCATCAACAATTGTATATTTTACTACAAAAAAGGACAACTCTTGTAGTGATGCTCTGCTTGCATCATCCAGGACTGGTTGTGTGAGCTGATGATGAATTGCCATGTCTTTTCTGGTCACCACAATCACCAAATCTCAATATTATTGAGCCATTGTAGTCTACTTTGGAGAGAAGGGTACTTGATCACTGTCTACCTTCATCATTGTTACCTGAACTTCCCACTATTTTGCAGAAAGAATGGTATAAGATTCCCTTGAAAATCATGCATTCCAAGATGACTGGCAGCTGTTTTGAATACTAGTGGTTTTTCTATACTGTATTAGGCATGGTAATGTGTAGGGTTGTTGGTGTTTTGGTATTTTTCTCCATTCTGTGTATTCCTGTAAACATCTTAATTAAAACAATATTTTTAAGTTATGTAATGCGATTACAAGGAGTTAGACCATAGTGTAATTATAGCCAATGATGAGAACTATGTTTGTTCCCTTTGTTTCTTAACGTCTTCAAGTTAGCTCAGTTAAATCACAGAAAACTAATGATGGTACTTTCAGACCTCCAATACTGCCTCTTTGATGGTAAGGAAGCTCAGTAAAGAAACTGTATATGTCATGAAATGGAAAGGCTAAGATTTTTGTGCCATTGGGCAGGAAAGAGAATTTTTAGAAAATTAAGGAGGCTAATGGGAACTGTTGAGATTAAAAGTGATGTTATAGAAACTACTGTCTAATGTGTATGTTGCTACATGGTATACTGCATTAATAACCATCAAATTTGTCATTTACAGGTTTGTTATATGTTTGCACTGTTATGCTAATTCCTAGGGTTAATTTATTTTTGGGGCAACCATGTCCCCTCCAGAGCTGGTAACCTGTGATGTCTTCAGCAAATGATGAAGCATCAACCAAGTGAAGGAGAACAGTACTTGCATTCAGCAAGATGATGGTTCAAATTTGTGTCAGGCAATCCAGATTTAGGGTTCCCCAGGTTTTCCTAAATCGCTCCACGCAAATGCTAGGATGGTTCCTTTGAAAATGGCTCAGCAAATTTCCTTCCTCAGCCTTTTGTAAGCCAAGGTTGTGATGAACCTCTAATGACTTCACTGTCAGTGAGGCATTAAACTCTAATCTACCTTATGAAGCAACAGTCAGTCAAGAGATCAGTGTACTACAGGATGGTAGCAGAGACCAGAAAAAACAATGATGGATTACATGTCAAGGCAAAAGAGAATCTTCTATGAGAATTAATTTTACGCCCACAATTATTGTTTATCGGTAGCAGATATATCCTGGACCTATACTACATCTATTAAAAACATTTGATCTGTGCATAGTTACTTATGTAGAGTATTTATTTTTATTTATTCATCTTTGGACATTATCATTATCAGTTGTATAACAATTATGGATGACTTTAGAAATACAAGTAAAGTATGTACATAATACCCAAATTTACATATGTTATCCATATGACTGATCACTGATACAAAAAATGTCCAAGACATATGAGGGATTTCCAGGATACAAATTTTGAGGACACTCAAGGTGTCTGACAGTCTGTCTTGGGAGCCACAGGTGAACTCCACAATGGTAGTCTTTTCCCATTTGTATAGTAGGTCACCGCATCTCCTATCATTGATCTGGATCCTGTTGACTGTGCAGCACGTCCTCTGGGGCAGGTCAAGTTCCCAAGGTTTTTGTTGACTATGACAAAGCTATGGAGTCTGGTGGAGTGTTATTACACTACTGGACATTAAAATTGCTACACCAAGAAGAAATGCAGATGATAAATGGGTATTCATTGTACAAATATATTATACTAGAACTGACATGTGGTTACATTTTCATGCAATTTGGGTGCATAGATCCTGAGAAATCAGTACCCAGAACAACCATCTCTGGCCGTAATAACAGCCTTGATACACCTGGGCATTGAGTCAAACAGAGCTTGGATTACGTGTACAGGTACAGCTGCCCATGCAGCTTCAACACGATACAACAGTTCATAAAGAGTAGTGACTGGCATAGTGTGATCAGCCAATTGCTCGGCCACCATTGACCAGATGTTTTCAGTTGGTGAGAGATCTGGAGAATGTGCTGGCCAGGGCAGCAGTCGAACATTTACTGTATCCAGAAAGGCCCGTACAGGACCTGCAACATGCGGTTGTGCATTATCCTGCTGAAATGAAGGGTTTCACAGGGATCGAATGAAGGGTAGAGCCACGGGCCGTAACACATCTGAAATATAACATCCACTGTTCAAAGTGCCGTCAATGTGAACAAGAGCTGACCGAGACGCGTAACCAATGGCACCCCATACCATCACACCAGGTGTTACGCCAGTATGGCAATGATGAAAAAGTGCCGTCAATGTGAACAAGAGCTGACCGAGACGTGTAACCAATGGCACCCCATACAATCACACCAGGTGATACGCCAGTATGGCGATGACGAATACATGCTTCCAATGTGCATTCACCGCGATGTCGCCAAACTTGGATGCAACCATCATGATGCTGTAAACAGAACCTGGATTCATCCTGGATTCATTGAGTACACCATCGCAGGCACTCCTGTCTGTGACGCAGTGTCAAAGGTAAACACAGCCATGGTCTCTGAGCTGATAGTCCATGCTGCTGCAAATATCGTCGAACTGTTTGTGCAGGTGGTTGTTGTCTTGCAAACATTCCCTTCTGTTGACTCAGGGATCGAGACGTGGCTGCACGATCCGTTACAGCCATGTGGATAAGATGCCTGTCATCTCAACTGCTAGTGATATGAGGCCATTGGGATCCAGCATAGCATTCCGTATTACCCTCCTGAACCCACTGATTCCATATTCTGCTAACAGTCATTGGATCTTGACCAACACGAGCAGCAATATCGCGATACGATGGAGATGGTACACATTTCTCCTCCTTACATGACGCATCACAACAATGTTTCACCAGGCAATGCCGGTCGACTGCTGTTTGTGTATGAGAAATCAGTTGGAAACTTTCCTTATGTCAGCACATTGTAGGTGTCGCCACTGGCGCCAACTTTGTGTGAATGCTCTGAAAAGCTAATCATTTGCATATCACAGCATCTTCTTCCTGTCGGTTAAATTTCATGTCTGTAGCATGTCATCTTTGTGGTGTAGCAATTTTAATGGCCAGTAGTGTATATCATTATTTTGTTCAAGCTTCCTGGAGACTGAAGTAATGGTCCACCATGTTGCTAGCTATTCAGAGTTGGAGATGTTGAGAGTGGAGTCTGTTGATTCAGATAACAGGTATGTTGTCACGAATTGGCAGCTGCTAGTAGTTGCACATTTTCTTATATTCCCTCAGAAGGGTATCCTTTCTTCTCATGTTAGGTGGTGGAATGTGGCTCTGGGCAGGTAGCCAGAATACTGGAGTGGACTTGATTTTGCCAGTAACGATCTGCATTGTATGATTTAGTTGCATAGCTACCGGCTTCATGTGGTTGCTGAGTAGATGAGATGAAGGGTGGATGACTGTATGGTCAAAGTTTCAGAATCTCATGTTGTACCACACAATTTTTGCAGAATATGATGTTTTGACATCAATTTAGCTGCAGTGTTTGTTGGATGCTGTTCAAATGACAATGTTCTGCCAAGTATAATTCCAAGATAACATGAATATTTGATATGAGCCAGGCAAATACTCTTGAAAAAATTTCCAGTTCATGGTTGGCTAGGCCATTACTCAGATGAAAGCAAGTGGTTTTTGTTAAGGTTTGTTTGAATCCCCTATTTACAAAAAATATAGTTCCATCATACCCAGGTCTTTTGTTAACATATCTTTAGTGACCCTGATTTCTTTATGCTGCGTTGCCGTCACCCAGTAATCTGCATAACAAAACTTCCCAGACTGAGTGGCCAGTATACCTGCAATATACAAGTTAAACAGTAGTGGAGCTAGGACTGAGTCTTGAGGTAGGATATTGTTAATAGGCTGCTGGTCACTAGTGGTACTGCCTATAATTACCTGAAATGGTCTGTCAGTCAGATGGTGTTAAGAAGTTGTGCTATTCTTCTGCATGGTATTATACTGAGCTGCTGATAAACATTACCCTGCCTGCATATGGTATCACAAGCTGAAGACTGGTCAATAAATGCAGCAGAGGTCTTCAGTTGTTTCTGGAATCCAGCTTCTATGTAAGTTGTTGATGAAAGTACTTGATCCATCCCATTCCAGTTTGGTTGGAATCCAGCCTATTCAGCAGGAATCCTGCCAAGTATCACAATACATATTCTGTTCTGCACTGTTCTGTCAGGGGAAACCCTACAATCCTCCACCCCATAATACAGATCCCAAAATCTGCAGCCAAGATCATCAGAGAATCAACAGAGCCTCTAGTTGAGACCCTCCATCTGGTTCTAAGCCTTTTCATGACTTCTTCCAGCTGTCTTTATGAACTTAAAATGGCCTAAAAAACCAAACTATAGGTGTTATTGGAGCTGAAATGACACACACCCTGCAGATGACTGCACCATGCATCCCTGATAACCACAGGGGGCCTCCTCCACATCTGGGCTGAAATCCCCTGGTAGACATATACTGATCACACACTGGACTTCTTTCCAGTTCTGGCTGCTATTCCCCCACTGCGCTCCATAATGCTCCTAACATTGGAACTCCCAGTAACTAGCAAACCACTCTCTGTGTGTGCTTGCATGGATCCTGCTGAAGGAGGTACCCCTTGTCCACTCATGGGGTGACCAGATGGCAGGACTTAGCATCCATTCTCCACCTTCAGTCTTAATGCATTTAATATCTGTTGCCACTTTTTTCTATTAATTAACTCCTTTGTAAACTGCAATAGTTAATGTGAAAACAACATTTTTTCCCTGTCCAGAAGCAAACAATAGTTTCATCTGCTTTGGTAAATTATGTATAGAGGATTTTGCTAAAAAAGTGGCCAATATTATTCGTTATAAAAGCTTTATTTGTGAAACTGTGTTCACCAAAATTAGTCAAAATATTTCCCTTTTAAGTTGCTCTTGGAAAAGGAATCTTTTGCTAGTTTTGATCATTATCCTGATGGTACTTTTTGGCTTTTTGAATATACTTTCCATGTTCTGTATATTTGCATATCTGAACATTATGCCATGAGCGGTATGTATGCAGAGTTAATTGCTTTCTTAAGTCTGCACATTCAGAGAGGATAGAAAATTATATTAAATCTTTTCCCAAGTCATCATATTATTTTATTGCTGAGCAGTCCATAGCCCATGGTCTAGTGGTTAGCATGTTCTGCTCATTGGACATGACTACTATAGTGAAACGAGACTGCCTAATTTATTTATTTGTTTGTTTGTTACTATGTATCTTGTTACCTATAATTTAAATATGGACCAAATTCTTTATTCAAATCACTACTGTCAACTGTCATTACTGTTTCCTAAACATTGACAAATAATGAAACTGCATGCACTACTATTACATATAATGTAATGATACTTGGCATAATCAATGCTACTTCTACTATTGATTAAGACTAGATCCACTACCACAACTAACTATCTCTACCACTAGTATTACATCACAGTCATTTTTCATAATATCTACCACTAATGGATGTTATACCTAATTGAAGTACCTTATAAACAATGACTGAAACTGTTTTTCGCATGCCACATTCCACAAGGCAGTCCATTGCTTCCCAATCAGTAGGCACACTCTGTCAGTTCATTGGATGCTGTGAAGGTTCTTGCAGTGATATCTGCCTTTACTGTTGTCTTCTTGATATCCGATTGCAGGGGATGCCTTCCTAATGAGAGGGAGCATTGTTGTTACCCACCAGGAGTGCTGTCCGATACTTACATTTGTTGATCATGTCCTGTTGGCCATCTATCTGCTGCAGCTGTTGACCTTAAATTTTTTCACTTTGTTGCTTCTTGGTCTCCCACCACAGTCTCTCATATTACAGCAGATGGACCTTGAAATGTCATCAGTAATATTATCCAAACATCTTCAACTTTTGTAGTCCTGTCTTCCCCAATTGCATGTAATATTATGGTATACTGATAATTTTTACTTTTGGACCAGCTAACTACAACTGAATGAAACACAGTTTTCATGCCATATGCATTTTGACTTTATTATCTGCAAGGCATCTACAGTGGCCTGGAATATGGACATATTATTTTTACTATGAAGTTTATATTTTGGGGTAATGTATCTATAGGTTATAAACAGTTCTGGTGGTTGGCTTTTCTATGACATGGTAATATTTTAAATTCTACTTACAGGTTCCATGGACAATTTTCTATGTGTTATATTTAAAATTGAACAAAAACAGAGCATGTAGAAAATCATCCACAGAACCTGTAAGTAGAATTTAAAATATTTCTGCATCATAGAAAAAGCAACCACCAGAACTGTTTATAACCTATAGATACATTGCCCCAAAATATAAACTAAATATTAAAAATATGTACATATTCTAGGCCACTGAAGATGTCTTGCAGAGAATGAAGGTGAAACACGTATGGCACAAAAATTGTGTTTCATTCAGTTGTAGTTAGGCAGTCCAAAAGTAAAAATTATCAATATACTGTAATATTGTCCAAGTTCCCAACCAGTATAAACCATATCAGCATACAGCAGTCATCCCCAGACAATACATTCTGGTGTACCTTCTACCTGACAGTACATTTGAAGTTTTATCTTCACCCTGTTTGATGAAAATAAGTGGTATAATGTTGGTGATCTGTCAATAAATGTGTGATTCTTCATGAGGGGAATTTGTTACTGTCTCCACACCCCAAACATAACTCGCCATCACCTGCATTTGTAATAAAATAAATAGTTTAGTTACAATAAAATATTTTAATATAATAATAATAGTTTGTTTTGACCAGTGTTTAGTACATTGGTTTAGTGTAACTTCAGCAGATTTCAATTCATAGGAACATAGCATTTGAAAAGCATTTTGCTGAATATTAGAGAACTATCTAATAAACTCTCAGAACTTTGTCAAGATCATGAGCTATGTAATATCAAATCATAGTGTGCACTCAGATACCAGTATTTCACTAAGAATCACTATTGTGAACACTGGTCTGCAGACTGTGCCTATGCAACCTTGTAAATAAGGGGAATGTCATTCCTTTGAATCTTTTGCTTATGTTCAGCAAATCACTCCTCTTGTTACTGATTTCTTAGTGAAGGTTCTTTCCCTTTATATCTTGTCTAAGTGAACTTCGCGTGGTTTGATGTTTCTAACGGTGAACCCACTAACCATATTAGTTTTATGTTGACAGCTTTTCCTGGCTGGAATATTCTCTGAATGTGATCATGCCACAAGCCTATCTATGTAGGCTACATCTAATGCAAGTAACTGAAAGTACCCTGTGTTAAACATAGTTTGTAAATTCTGGAATTCCTAACCATTTGCAAGACTCTAAGACTCTGTTTTGTGATGCTTTATTCTCCTACAGTTATGTGAGGAATTTGGAAATTGATATATGTATTGATGTGTACCTGAGAGCAAGCAGCTGACTGAGAAATATGAATGGATTCTCTTTTTCTGCTAAGTAGTTGATCTATGATTGGCTAGACTCTGACACAATGATACCTCAGAAATGGCAGGAATTTATATGTGAAGTGGTGTCCATGTGACTACAGATCATGTAGGCAACTACAATACATGGTCATTTATGATACCACCTCTCATTCAGATGTAAACAATTGAATGTATTCCTCACCTATTTTAGTACATAAATTATTTGTATCCATGAATCACTGAATATGTAGCCACTTTCTCTACTGTTGATTGATGTATGTGATAATTATGATGGTCCCTTAAAAACCAATGCTGAGAAATTTGAGTCAGCATCTTGTGACAGTTTTAGACATTATGGATGTCAACCACACACCATAATACTTACACCTTTGTGTTATTTCATTTTTCAAAAAGCTGTGTTTCAGGATCTTAAACTGCTTTTGAAATCTTAAAGGTTTCCACTCTAAATACATGCTGGTCACTTGCAGGTATGTATTTGACTGCTTTCTTCAATCTAAAGTCTTCTATTTAATAATTCATTTTTTGTATACATGGAATTATTGAGAGCTGGACTCGTATTCAACAGCACAAAGGCTCTGGACACAATATGGCTACTCTGGGTTAAGATTTATTTTTTCCCAAAATTAATTCATGAAAATGACAGATTGGTTCCTGTCTGTCACCTATATTTGCCACACTAGACTGTAAGTTTGTAAATAACAAAATGAATGTATTGTGATGTGGCTGTTAACATTGTTAACCCAGGTTTAAATTTTATGTACCCTAAAAATTTATAACTTCCTGCCTTGTTTACTGGTTCCTAAGCTACAGTGCAATCCTGGGTAAAACACATCTTTTCAAAGTTTGAAGCAGAGTCATCCACATAAAACTAGTTAATTACCTTCATAAAATGATCATTTACTATTTTCTCTGTGAATGGATCTGTGTTGTACCAAATCACAAGGGCCAAACCTCCAGCACGAACTAATATATTAGTAAGAAGAGATGCAAAACTCATCAATATATCTCTGGAAAAAGAAACTAATGTACTTCTTCACTGTTTTGCAACTTTCTGATCTCACAGGTAGATGAAGATGAAGCAGATTCAGTGACAATTAAAAATATAAGACTTATCCCTTTTATCCTAACAGTTGAAACTCCTTTGTTTTATGCTACCTGGCATATGACTAAGTCGTAAGAGAATGGTATATGCACTTTCCAAAGTTAAGAAACCTTTTAAACCATATTTTTGGCTGGTTGCTGTTTAAATTCTCAATCTTATAGTATTACAACCACAGCTCTCAAAATGTCAGCTTTCAACAAGATAGTGGAAAACTACATAGTTTTTTTTATATTCCACAGGGTGAAAAGAAATGATAATGGATAGATTTCATCTGTAGCCTTTTTTATTTACGTTTTGACATATTAATATCTCAAATACATCATCAATTATACACATCTAACAGTTTTAAGAAACACAGATAGAATGCACAGCTTTTTGATTATGTATCCAGTCACCATGTACCGGGAATAAATTGTGCACTCACTTCCATTCATTTTGTACACCTATGAGTTATTTCTAAACGAATGTTTACTCAGGGAAACATCATATTATTTATACAAAAATTAAATAAATTTCCCCTTAACAGACTTTGTTAAATAAATGGTGTATTACATGTAAACAGTTACTAATGAAAACAAAAATACTCATCGTTATAACTATCCCCTTTTGCAAAAAAATTTTACAGTTTATAAGTAAGATTACATGAGAAAAAATAAGGAGAGTGAAAATAAAATAAGATAAAGAATGGTTGGCACAATTGTGGGGGAAGTGCAGCTCTTAGTTACATATCTTATTAATCATCAAACCTACAGGAATGTCACAATTTAAAAGTAGATATATCTTATAAGCAAATGTAAACTGCATTACAAGGCTTTGATCTTCTTTCTATAAAGTAAAATATCATCTGGAGATGAAAAATTAAGTTCATCGTGACCAGTTTTGTGAATCTACATCTACAACTATAATTTGCAAACCACTGTGAAGTGGATGGCATAGGGCTAACATACATAGTCCATGTCCCCTTCCTTCATCTCCTGGAAGCAGCAAAATTATAACATCCATGTTCTCCAAGTACCCTCTTGCAACCAGCATAGAAATTTCCATTCGCCAGATTCACATTGTATGAGAAAATGGGACTTACACCACATACTTTATTTACTAATAATTCACTCCTACATTTCTCCACATTTCTTACCTCCAGCTACATCTACGTGTAGCTTCTCTACATGGAGATTAAGGAAAGAAATGCACAAGTGTATAGTATATAGAAAAAAAATGCTCATATGGATAGAGGTACTGATAAAAAGAAAATAGCACCATTATGATAATATTCTATGAGCAGCAAGCTGATTCATACTCATGCATATCTATATGTACACCATCTGATCAAAAGTATTTGTACATCCCCATGTAATGCAAAATTGATCACCACATGTCATGAAAGGTGGATCCGCCAGTATAAAAGGAGGTAGGAAGTATTGTGTTGTCACTAGAGTAGCAGTAACAGCAGAAATGTGTTGGTCAGTAGAGCACAGTGTCTTCGAATGTGGACTAATCATTGGATATCACCTGAGTAAGAAATCCATGAGGGACATTTCAAAACTGCCCAAGCTGATTGCTGGTGATGTGTTTGTGAAGTGGAGATGTGAAGGAGCAACCATAGCTGAACCATGACAAGATGCACGTCATGTACTGATGGACATGGACTATCGAGCATTGCAGAGGGTATTTGTAAGAAGTTGCATAAAATCAATAGAAGGAATTACTTCTGGGTTCCAAAGTGTTATCAACAGTCCCACCAGCACAATGATTGCACCCTTGGAGTTGTAAGGAATGGGGTACTGTGGTCGAGCAGCTTCTTATAAGCCATATATTTCTGTAGTTAATGCTTAAGTGATGTAAGATGGTGTAAAGAGCAACACCATTTGACAGTGGATGACTGGAAATGCGTGATTTGGAGTGATGAATCATACTATACCCTGTGGAAATTTGATGGAAGGTTTTGAGTTTGGTGAATGCCTGGAGAACATTACTGCTATCATGTGTAGTGCCAACAGTGAAGTACAGAGGATGTGATGTTATGGTATAGGAGTGTTTTTCATGGTTAGGGTGTGGTCTCCTTATTCCATTTATGAAAACACTAAATGTGGAAGGATACAAACACATTTAACAGCATTGTGTACTGTGTACAGTGGAAAAACAGTTTGGAGACAATGATGATTTGTATCAGGATCACTGTGCACGCTGTCATAAAGCAGCATCTGTGAGGCAAAGGTTTTTGGACAAGAATATTCCTTAACTGGACCGGTCTACACAGAGCACTGACCTGAACGCAATGGAATGCCTTTGGGCTCAGTTAGAACACCTACTTTGCTCCAGAGCCCTGTATCCAAGTTTTGGGTCTTGAGTCAGAATGGGATGCTGTTCCTCCACAGACTTTCAGACACCTCACTCCCAGCAGAGTTCATAATGGTCAAGGGTGGACATGAGCCACATTAATGTCGAATAATAGCTGTCCAGATACTTTTGATCACACAGTGTAATTAGTTCCCAAAATCTAGTGAAACATCTTATGTTGCCGAATGCTTGTGATTTTGGTTTACTGCCATCTATCTTTAATATTATCTCACATCAGAGTCTTCTATTGAAATGTGTTTCTGGCTACCATGTAAATGGTGTGCTCTGACTACAGCTTCTTATGGGAAGTAAGGAATGATCATGATGTAAATCATGACTCATGAAACTTTCTACTGATAAGCTTTACCAAGTCTCCATCTTTCTATTACAGCAAGTATCTTACATTGTCTCTTCTTTCTGCAATTCTTACATACAATGTATCACATGGTCCAGTGGTCACTACCATACCCAGTGTAATAATAATAATAATAATTATTATTATTATTATTATTATTATGATTAATAAGAATATTATGGAAAGGATAGATGACTACTCGCCATACAGAAGAGATGCTGAGTCACAGATAGGTACAACAAAAAGACTGCTAAGGATATGAACTTTCAGTCAAAAGGCCTTCTTCTAAAGTGGACTACATGTATAAAACACTGGCTAGTGGCCAGAGATGGTGATCATGATTGTGTGATTTCTGCTTGCATGAATGTGTGTGTGTTGTCTATTCTAGAAGAAGGCCTTTTGCTCAAAAAGTCACTTGTTTAGCAGTCTTTTTGTTGTGCCAGTCTGCAACTCAACATCTCCTCTATAAAGAGAGTAGCAATGTATCCTTTCCATAATATTGTCATTATTCTGTCTGGGATTTCCCATTGTTTTATTATTATTATTATTATTATTGTTTTTATTGGCATGTGGCTACAATCCTGGTGAAAGCCCTTCAGTTCTAATGCCAGTTCAGTGCTGCTTATTTTGCTCAAACAGCTTCTCATTTTGCATTGCTAGGCTGATTAGACTCCATAAATAAGGTGTAATAGCTTTTAAAAGTCTATACTCTGTTGGAAAACCTAGATCTAATTCAAGGTAACACTATAATTAGCACTTTGTGAAATTCATACTTTAACTGCAAATTCATGGATGATAACACAATGACCATAGCCACAGGCAAACCATCTTCAAGTGCTCAGTGCATAGACAAATGTCATCTGGGCTTATATATTGTCAGAAAAGTCAATATGGTATGCAATGGAACCTCTTAGTGTACCTGTGTTACCATTAAAGGTCTAACTAGATGGTAGTATGCTTGCCACTGTTCCCTATGTGCAAAGGGCCCATACATACGAGCAATGGGCGGAGGGGTCTGCCCACCCCCAAGCTCTCAGGGAAAGGAAAAAAATAAAATGTATTCAAGTGTTTTACTTTCAATAAAATGATTTAAAAGTTGTTGTTATACATGTTTTTAACATGACTACAACTGAAAATTCTTATAGCTACTTACAAACAACCATTTGTCTTCCAAAATATTAAAAATACACCATACTACTGGGTCTAGCTTGTGATGACTGCTCTTCTTTACATCTTCTCTGTTTCCTCTATCAATCCTCCCTGATAAGAGTACCATACTGAGAAAAAATACTGAAGTATTACTCAAGTATTAGTTTAATGACAGTTTTGTAAGCTGCCTCAATCATGGATGGTCTACACTTCTTCAGTCTGGCATCTACTTTTGCTATGTTAGTTTTATGTGATCATTCCACTTCAAATAACTCTATACTGATATTTCATAGATGTGATTGTTTGGCAATCATTTATTCAAACAGTCTATTTATGCACAATTCATTATATTTGTTTCTGTTGAGGGTCAACTGTCAATCCTTCCATGAAGCATGGATCCTATGCAGGCCTTCCTGTATTTTACTACAATTTTCAAGCATCACATCTTTTCTAAATACAACAGCACCATCAACAAACAACCTCAGGGAGCCTCCTGTGTTATCTATTATGTTATTTGTTTATATTGTGAGCAGCAATCATCCTATAACATTCCTTTTTTTGTTCACACAAAGCTACTTTTATATTTGAAGCACATAGTACTCATTTGTAAATGATTGCGCTGTGCAGTAAAACTGTGGAGCTCCTTTAATATCAGATAACATAAAATTCTTCACACAAGTCCATTCTACTTTCTGAATACTACAGTCTATGTGACTGTCTTTCTAGTTTGTCCTGCAAGTACAATATAAGTCATCCCAGAATACTGCCCTCATTCCCATATTTACCTAATTTGTAGTTGGTTAAGTCATTATAGAGTTGAAGACCTACATAAGTTCACAGGAGATACTTTGCAACATTTCTCCTCTGATATACTACTTTGCTTACCTTCTCAACAAAGTTGTTCACTCCATGCACAACTCTTTCTCCTTGTTGGAATCCAAACTGCATACCAAGGACATCATATTTTACAATAAAGTTTTAAAACTGTATTATAGCTACTTTCCTTGTGATCTTAAATAGAACTGGAGGAATAGAAATAGGGCAATAGTTTGCCAACAATGGTTGATCTGTGATTTAATTTCAGCATATTTAATCATGTAGGGAAAGCATCCCTGTTCAAAAGACTGATTAAGTGAATCAGTGGTGTTGCTGCTATATGATACATTGCTTTACTTACCTTAGTAGGTATCCCAACTCATTTAGCAGAATTTTGTATTTTTATGACAGTATAACATTTTCCACCTTCTTTATTGCTACTTTTTTAAACCGTGCAAGGTACTCAGTTTGTTGGCCAATTGCAAGGTGTAAATCCTTTTCATAGTGGGCTCCATAGCCATATATTTTTGAATTAAAGGTGATATTTCTGCATGTTACCTGTGATATTTATTAAGACCTCTTCTTACTTGTACAACTAGTTTCAGGTTAAAACGCAATTTCCAAGTGTTATATCTAGGGCAAGGTGCCATAGATATGAAAATTTGATGGCGGACTTATATGACATGCTACCTTTGTGATAGTTTACAGATAGTCAGCAGAAAACAACTATCTTGTGTGGTTTGAAACCAAAGAAGACAGTTACATTAATATGTACCTCACTCTGTATTCTGTACATCATTTTTGTGCACTTGATTACAAAACAAAGTTTTCAGATGTGAATCTTCAAGTTTTCCTTGTGTATGACTACTTCATTATGTTTTGTGATTGCAGCCAGTCCTTGTTCAGTATCACACATTATATTTCCTCTGAGCACCTGCCAAACAACTTCAGATGAACCATCAAACACTGACATCAGCTACTCATATCCGACAATTCACTATATATAAATTTATAGACTATGAAAATCTCTGGCAGAATTTAAATAATCTAAGAGTAAAGGAGACCACTCGCTGAATAGCAGGAGCTTTGAGCTGTTGATGGGTACATACAAAAGATAATGAAAATTTTGGTAGCCGAGGAAATCCTTCAACAAGGTAGAATACAAATGAAAAAGACACATACGTACATATACCAGTGCTCCTACACTGTCCAGGCTTAAACCTCAGTTCCAGGATTACAGATACGCTGGCTAGGAATGCGGGAGAGAGGGGTGGTAGATGCATGGGTAGACATGTGATATATGGGTACTGGAATCAGTGAGGTGCTACACGTGATGAGGATTATGTGGAGGCATGGACTGGGAGGGTGTGACATAGCAGGGGGACTGTTGGGTAGAGAGTGTGGAGACAATGGGTTAGCAGAGACTGAGGTGAGGAGCATTACGGGAACAAAAGGTTTGTTGCAAGAATAATGCCCATCTGTGTATTTCAGAAAAGCTGGTGCTGGTGCTTGAACTCAAGCATGTTGTGCTCAACAGTATGTTGAGCAACTACGTGATCAGCTTTGTTCTTGGCCACATTTTGGCAGCAGAATTCAATGTGTTGGATGACTGGTCGATTGTAATGCTAACATAAAATGTTGTGCTGTAATTGCATCAGAGTTGATATATTACATGGCTGCTTTCACAGGTGGCCATGGCTCTGGTGGGATAGGATAAAACTGTGACAGAACTGGAATAGGAAGTGCTGTTGATCTGAAGTTCCAGCAGAAAAATAAACCTCGTAATCATCAAATCTTCTATTTGGTTTGGTCTGCCTTTGTGATCTTCTGATATTTTTCACTTTATCTTCTTGCATAAAACATTTTTTATCATCAGTTTCTTTCTCTGATGTGACTGCTTCTTTGGAGACTCTTAATACAGTATCAGACTCCTCATTTTCTTCATCATCCCCCACTGAGGTGGTGATTTCTTCACAATTCTTTATTTCAGTTTCTGCATCACTTGCCTTTTCCATAATAGTAGCATCTCAGCTTATCACAATACCATTTTCTTCAGGCTCATAGAGTCTTTAGCCTTTTGTAGTATTGTGGTATCCCACTGATATCGTTTCTTTTGCCTTTTTATCCCATTTTGACCTCTTGACTTTGGGAATATGCATCATGACCTTGCTTCCAATTATTCCGAGAGGACCAATGTTGGGTTTCTTGCCAGTCCATAGTTCATAGGGTGTTTTATTCCCTAAACTTGAACTCACTTACCTGTTTCACAAGTATACTGCACTATCAACAGCTTCAGCCCAAAATCTTTTTTCAAGTTTGCCATCAAATAGTAAACATCTTGCCTTTTCTACAACAGTTCTATTTAACCTTTCTGCCAAACCATTTTGTTCTGGTGCATAGCTGTTGGATAACTGATGTATAATAGCATGTTTATTTCAGAAAACTGTCAAAATCCACACAAGAGAATTCTTTTCCATTGTTTGTTGTTACTGTTTTGATTTTCCTTTCTTGCTGATTCTCCACAATTTTCTGAAATTCTTGAAATTTTTCTGAAGTCTCATTCTTTGTCTTCAGAAAATACACAAATCCCATTATGGTGTAATCATCTTCCAAAATGAAAAAAATACTTTGCACCACTTAATGACATAACCTCCATTCGTCCACACATGTCTGCATGTACTACTTCAAGTAGTCTAGACACTCTAGTGCCTCCAAGTGGAAAAGGCTGTCTGTTTCCTTCATTGCATACTACACAGATTTGCTTGCTAATGTTGATGCTGATGTCTTCACATACCATTCCTTCTGCAGCACAATTTTTCATTTTAATAAGATCCTTTGCATTTAGTTGACCTAATCTTCTATGCCAATCAGATGCTGTGATCATTCGCAAAAAAATCACTTCTTCTGTCAACGTTCAGCTTGCATTACACACCATTAATCAGATCTGCAGTTGCCGGCCGGAGTGGCTGTGCGGTTCTCGGCGCTACAGTCTGGAGCCAAGCGACCGCTATGGTCACAGTTCGAATCCTGTCTTGGGCATGGATGTGTGTGATTTCCTTAGGTTAGTTAGGTTTAATTAGTTCTAAGTTCTAGGCGACTGATGACCTCAGAAGTTAAGTCGCATAGTGCTCAGAGCCATTTGAAAAGATCTGCAGTTGCAACTAGTTCTTTATGCTTGTTATAAATATTGCACTGATCACTATTAAATTTAACAAAATTTCCTTGTTCAATCAACCTGCTTACAGAGAGCAAATTTGTAGTTAGTTCTGGAGCACACATAACATTTATTACAGTAATATCAAAAAAGGTCTTCCTGACCACTGTTGTTAAATCAACTTCACCAGAGCACAATGCTGGGATTTCTGTCTGATTTGCAGCTGTCACCTTTTGACTGTTAACATCATTCACTTTGTTTTTTATCCATTCTTCATTTGCTGTGAGATGCACACCAGCACCTGAATCAACATACCAGTCATTTCTGTCAAAAGAGCCACTTATAAATACTGCACTGAAAACATTTGGGGTTTTGTTTTGTCTTTAATCATTTTCACTGTTAGGGCACTTACTTTTAAAACGTCCTGGTTTCTTGCATTTATAGCAAACAATGTCCTCCCTGTTTTGGTTTTCCACTGTATTTCCATTTCTGTGATAAAACTTTGGTTTACTTTGCCAACTTTTGGCACTAAAAGCACTATCAGTCATGGTGACCTCTTCTTCCATGTCATGAAGCTTACTTTCGATTGTGTACATTGTGATTGGAATTCCTGAGTGCTCAATTGGCATTATCATGGAAGAATATTTTTCATGCAATCCTGCTAGCAATAATGAACCAAGCCATTCATCATTAATAGCAAAACCTGTTCCACATAATTTCTGGCCATTATCTACTATGTGGTTCACATAGCTCATCACTGAATCACATTTTTCTAGACGTGTTGATATCAGTGTTCTCAATAAATTTATTCTTCCTGCAAAACCAGAGTCATCAAACATTAATTTCAATTTCTTCCACAAGTCCACTGTCATTTTTGCTTCTCTTTTGTGCACATTTAAAGACGGATCAATCGTAAGAATTATCTTCACTTTGGCCTTTGAATCTTCTAATGAAACTACTTCTGAGACATACTTCACTAATCCTTCAAGACCAAGCACAGTGTCAATAGTGAATGCCTGATCTCCATAGTTCTCATGTCCTTTTGGCTTTGGCACATTAATTAGATAATCTGTCACCATATTTGTCGACTCGAACAATTCTTCTTTGTGAACAACAGCACACTGGACTTTGAATCATGACATGTGGGTTTTAAACAGTGATTCCTAATACTTTTAATGGTTGGTTATCTGCGTATCTGGGCCCACAACCTGTTGAGGTTCTGTGGATATTGAGAACATGATAAACTTGTGCACATAATATAATTTATTGTAATGGTTCACATTGGTACACTTTACTACATGTTAGCTTACACATACACAAGTAAACAAACTGATAACAACTGGGAACAGCATGTAGGGACAAAGTTGTAAAACACAGTCAAAGATACATATACATAGTTAACCACATATCGATATCATTTAAATAGGTTTGACCAGCTTAACAGGAGCTATACTTGCAACACATTCTTCTCTCCCATAATCCTCCTGGCCTCAGTCTCCTCTAACTCACTGTCCCCATGCCCTCTGCCCAACAATTACCCTTTCCATTGCCCTGTCACTCCCATCTTCATCTTGCATTGTGTCTCATTGTCTGTGGTGCCCGTGTATCACAAGCCTAGCCCATGCACCTGCCACCCTGTGCGGATGGATATGTGTGTGTGTGCGACTGTATACCTGTCCCTTTTTCCCCCAAGGTAAGTCTTTCCACTCCCAGGATTGGAATGACTCCTTACCCTCTCCCTTAAAACCCACATCCTTTCATCTTTCTCTCTCCTTCCCTCTTTCCTGATGAAGCAACCGTGGGTTGCGAAAGCTTGAAATTTGTGTGTGTGTTTGTGTTTGTTATTGTTTCTATCAATGTACCAACGCTTTCATTTGGTAAGTTCCAGAATCTTTGTTTTTATATATATATATATATATATATATATATATATATATATAAAAACAAAGATGATGTGACCCACCAAATGAAAGTGCTGGCAGGTCGACAGACACACAAACAAACACAAACATACACACAAAATTCAAGCTTTCGCAACAAACTGTTGCCTCTTTCCTGATGAGGCAACAGTTTGTTGCGAAAGCTTGAATTTTGTGTGTATGTTTGTGTTTGTTTGTGTGTCTGTCGACCTGCCAGCGCTTTCATTTGGTGGGTCACATCATCTTTGTTTTTAGATGTATATTTCCTACGTGGAATGTTTCCCTCTATTTTTTATATATATATATATATATATATATATATATATATATATATATGTGTGTGTGTGTGTGTGTGTGTGTGTGTGTGTGTGTGTGTGTGTGTGTGTGTGTGTGTGTCTTGTGTCAAAAGATTTCTTCCAAAAGTTAGCAAGTTTTCGTTCTCTTTTGTGTGAGCCTGTCGATGACCCAACATTTCTCCTACTTGGTGAGTAGTCTGCTTTACTCCTAAATTATTTATGCATTTGCTCTCAGTGGAGGCAACACAACACACTGAGGGTCAAGGTGCATAGCAACCCACTGGACTAATGAGGTTCACACTTCCACTGTCAAGGGTGAAGCTCATTGATAGTATTTTCAACCACGCAATTATGTTCTTGATGCATGTGCAAAATGCATATAGTATCCTAATAAACTGTGCAGTTCAGATGTAGAAGTTACTCCTTATTCAATTTTAATGAGAGGTATGAAATTAATGCTTTTAATATAGTAACTGTTATTTTTTTAATATATTGTTTTTGTAGGTTTAACAAAGGAGACTCTTACAGATTTTAGAGTTGAACATAAAAGTATCAGAAATGACCCACAATCCCATTGTACCCAGAAATGAAACAACTTTGTTGATATCAAGGAGCAAGACTCTTGGATTTACAGTATAGTAGACAAAAAAGTTACAAACTTCTGCAAAGCACCACTCAGTAATACAATCAACAGGTAATCTGTATGCATCTGCCAAACTTCAGTTTATATTAAGCTGACCCAGAAATGAAGTGCTTGTTCTCAGTGGATGCTGCTATTTTTTTCTTCTAGATAATTTGCTACACCAGCATGTTCTGTTCTGTTTTAAACCCCTAAATTACCAACAGTTTAAATGGAATGCTGAATCTGTTTAATAAGACTTATCAATATACATATTGAGGCAACATTTTTTTCTCTTGTACCCTATACTAGCTGGATCTGACACTATTTATTTATTTATGTCATCCATTTATTTTAGTTTTGCCACTTCCATGAGTGAAAAAGACTAAAGATTAGTGTGGTATGAAAGGAGACTGGGGAACATTCTTTGATAACAAGCCTTAGACGTTGAAACAGAGTATAATAGTATAAGTATAGGAATAGTATAAGTATAGGAATAGTATAAGTATAGGAAGTTATGCTGGAAAATGGTGCTATTATATAATCATGTAATAATGTAAATCCTAGGAAAGAAGCTACAAATAAAAATGGGGAACACACACGCACACACACACACACACACACACACACACACACAGAAAATCTCCTCTGTGGCCATGGTGGTATTGGCTGTTTATGAGCATTTGTTCATTTTCTTAGTTGATACATGTGTCTATACAGTTCACTTTATTCTTTTGCAGGTAAGTGGTTCCTCTTCCTCATTACTGTTTGTAATTATATAATTGAATAAAATTACTTTAATTCACAAATGAATACTTTTCTGTTATTTTCCAAAACATCAGATAAACTTGTTGGCCAAATCAATCACTTTCTTCTTGTTCCAAGGCCAGTACTTGATCATCGCGTTATTTAGTTCAGTTCACTCAAAGAGCCATAACAAATGTCTGTTTGCACTGGACATTTACACTCTCAGTCAGTTGTGACAAAAATGACACTCTGACAGTTCTCCTTATGTTTCTTACTTTTATTTTCCACTTAACAAACTCTTCTTTCTAATAACCATTGGAACTGAATTATTTTTGTCAACTTTCATATTTTTAATGGGAAATTATTTCATCTTTGTTGCCTGGTAACACAATGGATGACATTTAGTAAATTCATATTTTTAAGACCTATTTAGAAAATGATTTTAACATAATCTTTCCAAGAAACAACAACACAGATAATGTTTAAACACTTTTCTAGTATGTACAGCAATACCACTGAGGAATATAATATGTAAGCATTTATATATATATATATATATATATATATATATATATATATATATATATATATATATATATATATATATATATATACACTTGTGTGTGTGTGCTTATGTGTGAACATATAAACTTGCACAACATTCATAGTTTGTGTACAACATGATTAGCAAGTATATATATATATGCCTAAGTTTAAGATAATACGTTACACCCTCAGAAAGAAACATATTTTGAGTTTATGCTATATGTTACACTTATAGAAAATCTTGAACAAAACAATCAGTTCTGTTTTTTGCAAATGTTTCATTTATTTTATTTCAATTTTCAGGAAACAAAGAGACCATCGAAAGAAATGCAGGTGACCATTGCACGACAGCTTGGCCTTGAACCGACAACAGTGGGCAACTTTTTCATGAATGCAAGGCGTAGATCAATGGACAAGTGGAAAGATGAAGAACCAAGCAAGACAACAGTAGTTCCCGTTGCACATGATGGACAGCAGCACTCCCCTGGCACAGCCATGTCTGGTCACAGTCAACCTCTGCAGCAGCAGCAGCCTGACATATTGTGACATCATGCAAGCTATCCAATGCGAGACCATCAGCACCATCATCTGGTGTTCCTGTGAAGGAATATACCAGTGTACTGAATGCTATACAGACAATATGAATAGCACCAAGTGACACTTTACCCTGGCATGTTCCAGAAAAACAGTCATTTTAAATTCATTTTGCAAAAAAGATGAATGAAGTGGCTGTAATGTTACCTGTTTGGTACAGTTTAAATGTGAGTGAATGAAATATTTTCCTTTAACTACAATAAATAAATAAATAAATAAAGAGAGAAAGAAAGAAAGAAACATTATGTGACATCTAGTGAGAAACTCTTGCTCTTATTTTGAAACTGACCATGTTTGTATGAAAAATAAATCTAATGTGAATGGTGTTGTATTGATGTCATACAAACACCTTTAGTTTGAGGCTAAACTGCACACTTGGCTGTGTGGATGCACGTTCATGTGCATAGTCAGACGCATGTGCACACACACACATTGATGAAATCACAGATATGTTTTTGTGCTTATAATTGAATGCACACAAACAAAAGTGCTTCTGTATGTGAATACTTGTGTGTGTGTGCTTATGTGTGAACATATAAACTTGCACAACATTCATAGTTTGTGTACAACATGATTAGCAAGTATATGTACAAGTGATAAATTTAAAAGAAAATATGATCTTTTTTGGAAAGAGGATGTTACTGAGCAAACCTTGGTAAACTGACACAAAATTCAATTTCCCTTGTGCCCCTTTTGTGAAAAAAGGACATTTCTTAGAAAATAAATTAAAAGTAATACCTACAGTCTCAGGGGATTGTATAAAAATAACTCTTTTGGATAGCGAAGTGTTGGACAATGTTATTCTGATGCTGTTGAGGTGACTTGTTTTTTGTTGGCATGTGTCCAAAGTGATTTTATGCAAATACCAGTCAGTACCCTCTGAGAATCAGTATTGTGAGGGATGAATAGATATTTGCAGTTGTTGACAGGGGAGCTGCATTATTTTGTAATATTGATCAGTGTAATTCGACCAAATGACCTACCTAAATGATCTCAATTTAAAAATGATCTAGTCACATTTTACTAGTCAGTTATAAATTGTTTTGCTGTATAAATGTTCATATAAATGGCAAGTACAACTTTATATTGTATGAACTGTGTTGAACATGACGTATGTTGTGATATATTTATACATTATACATAATTTTAAGCTTTCTTGACACACAAACAGACAGAATTTACATTTTATTTAAGAAAATCAGTTAGCTCCAACTCTAAGGGGGAGCTGCTAGTTATTCATGAGAATACCAATGTGCAACTAAATTATGCAACTAATTTACAATGATATTGTTTATGTACTTTTTTCTTTGTGTCCTTTGTAGCAATAAGAGCCACAGGTTGGCATTGTGAGTGAGGACAAAGCAAAATGTAGTCAAGGTTTATCTAAATAACAGAGCAATAGCCTTTCTTGTGTGTTGCTGTTTGTCTTCAGTGTTTAGTGACCCTGCACTTTCAGAGCTCTTGTTGACAGTGTATAAAATACAACTCCAGTCTTCTGTAGGATGTATTATTTATAATGAATTGTTTCATTACCATTCACAATATTAATTTATTTTTGTATAACTAATATTTTTACTAATGTACAGTAATTTATTTATAATTTATTAGCGGGGTAATGTGCATGTGGAATTCTTTTGCAGCAGATTTTATTCCCAACTTCAGCAGATTTTTCACCAGTGTTTGCAGAAATAGCTGAGAAATTTAGCTTTATTGCTAGGAGTGTGATTGAAAGCTTTTAACTTGACCAATACATTGTTCTACATGTCCCTGTGTTATAGACTAGTGCAAGAGTTTTCTAGTTTGTAAATATGAAGCCAGTGTCTAGCACTGGAGTACCTGTTAAATGACTCATCGCATGGATTATCCACTAACTCCAATGACCTTCTCTGAACAAAAAATAAATCTTGAAATATTTTAAGGGACTCAATCATAAATACTGAGCTGAGCTAGTAATTTCTCTATTAGATATGCACAGATTTTTACATTTTTATAGCATACTTCATTTGTAGCCAAAATATGATGTTGTTTTTTTACATTATTATAAAGCTCAATATGTACCAAAATACTTTAAAAAAGTTATTGAGTTCATAGTTTCATGTTGGAATGGCTTGTACTAAGTACAGTATGTATTGATGCCTTGTGGCACTTCACAGCAGTACAATGATTTTGTTAGTGAATTGAGTAATATTAAGAAATATGTTTTGAAAATCAGTACAGCATATAAATGCACAAACTGTACAAACGGTTCCTAAAATGGCAAGTGCTGAGAGCAGTTTAAAACACTGTCTGGTTTTGACAGCTATACACAACAGTTTCCACAGTTTCATTGTGCTCAAGTTGTAATTACTTCTGAACATATCGAAATGAAAGTGATATCATTTAAACACATACAAGTTCTTTCTTTGCTACTTAGTTATGCTATTAGCTATAAAGCTGTGACAAAACAGACTTGCGTTATGGTTCTCGCCACAAGCTATAAAGTCTGTACTGTGCAATAATTATTTCAGTTTTAGTGTGAATTATATCTTAATAACATATCATTGTGGATTTTATATGTGTCATTGCAGAATGCTTAAAATTTTCACTGGACTTCAGAGAAAGGCACTAGCTAAAATGAGTTTAAAGTAAATGGAAATTTTCTTCATTGAGATAAAAAAGTTTATTTATAGACACATACACACAGTGATTTATCCATAGTTGATTTATAGCATTCTGCAGATCACACTCTGCTCTCATAAAGTGCGTACTAAATATTATGTGACTTTAGTTTAAAAAAAAATGAATTTCATTTAGTGCAGCATACAGTTGTGGAATATATTAATGAGCAGCTACAAGAGCAGACTGTGTTGTAGGAAGAATGTTTTCTTCAGAAATAAAAGTTCCACTACAGTACTTAAAAAGTCATTGTACCAGAACCCAGACATTAAGCAGTTCACCTTTAAATATACACATAAAAACCAAGTAGAAAAATGTGTTAACCATAAACACTATGAGCTGGAGATGGCAACTTGTAGAAACAGACGTACAATGTATGTAAGCAGAATTATATAAATAACGGGAAAGAATTCTCCTTCAGTTATTTTGCATTTTGAAATATTATTAGTCATTAAAATGATTTGCCAAAGATTATGTTCATTACTAAGAAAATTATATCTGTTATGAAACACAATAAACACCAAAATATACCTTAGTTACAGATAATGCTATTGTGAAACTTTTTTTACTTTCAGTACAACAATTATTTTTAGAGATGAACACTATGCCACAGTATGTAACAGCTTGGAGCAGCCTCTTGCTACACTCACATTGGCCCTCACTGAGTTTCTGGAAGTAGTAACACTGAACTTCGAAGTGTGTGCTAATATATTTGGCCTTTGCATGTAAATATAGTGGTTTGCAGTGGAAGATGACTAACACATACATAAAACATTTAGAATCTTCACATACATAAAACATTTAGAATCTTATTCAGTAGATCATATATTGGAAGAGACAGGCAATGAAGAACCTCTCAAATTTACACTTTGCAATTTGAAAATATATTCATGTTTAGACTGAGAGTATAAACAAACAGTGGTGCAAATGAAATTTGTTTCACCAACAAGATATAGAAGCTTAAAGGAGTTCAAATGTACACTTCCATGCTTATACAGGTAATTTCCTTAGAAAGGCTGCATTGTATGTTGTTTTGTGGGATTATGTATAAAAATTGGTTAGAAAGTAATTATTTATGTACAGAAACTAAAATACAATTGGTTTCATGAATAATCATCAACAATAATAGACAGGATTCCTCAGATTCATATGCTCAACTGTTAATATGATGCTTTCCTGATGTATTGCAGGAATAGCCAGATTTTTTTTATTTCTTTAACTTTTAGTTCTCAATGGGAAAACACAGGAGGTACTAAGGAAACTTTCTTCCTATTATAATCTTCATTCTAATGGTTCTTTCACATTCACTACCCAGTTTTCACAATGTGGATGAAGCAGTTCACAAATTTTCTAAGACCTCTGCTTGGAAAATTGTAGCTAAAACATTTTCTGGAGCATAGAAATTTTCTCTTTGCTACATTAACAACTTATTTGCATGTATTAAATTCAAAATTTCCATAACTCTTATCAGTATTTACAATCATTACATTTCTGTGATAATTATAGGACATTGTTCATTAATTCAGAAACTGAATTCCATAGCTCTAGACTAAAAGTCTAGATTATGGAAGACAGGAAGTCCCTATAGATGTCTGTGATCATGATGCACTTACACAAAAATTGTCAATTTAGATCACACTTTATTTCTTCGAATGGATAACACATTTTGACAGACTGTCATCACCAGATCTGTCATAAGATATAAAATAAATAAACACAGGATACACATATCCCAGTAGGCAGAATGTGTCTTTCTTGTGTTATGAATTCCACTTGGTGGAAGATGTACAATGTGCTTTTTAATCTGGGTCTTTCGTACCACCAATATTCACTTATACTCATCGTGATCATGTACTATTTGGCATAATATCACAAATGTATCCTTTATTTTTTAATGTGAGTAAATTTGCTAACACTGACACAGAAGTTGGCAAAATTAGAATCAGTGATGTGCTGGTTTACTTTTCAATTTGTGAATTATAGTTTGTTATGCATATGGTTTACTCCTTCTGCAGTTGTCAGGTCACAGATGAGTTCATGGACTTTACCCTTAAATCTCTCATGGCAGTATTGTGTAGTGAATTGTGGAGTCCCTTTTGGAACATTAAGCTTTGCTGCATACTCACATGATTTCTTTCTGAATAGCTTCCAGCAAGTATACCTGTTTGTTCACATAGATGATGAATATGATGGCCCATTTACTGCAGTCACTGGCATTTCTAAATATTCTCCTTAGTAAAATTAGGCGTATTTGGTGTATTTGTCAACTGAAGAATAGATGTCACTAAATCTTAAATTCATTTCAAACACAGATTCACTGAAGTTTTCAATGGTTAGCAGCTAATACTTACTGCTACAATGACCAACTGGCCTGACATGCATCTGTAGTTCAAAGCTTTGTTACATTTAGCTGCTTCAAGAGCATTTGGCCATATTTTGTTCACTCAACAAGTACATATTAATTAATTAATGACAAACATTAATATTTTTGTTTAAATACATATACTTCCACGTGAAGTTTCAATTTCATTAAAATTCTTCTGGTGATATTGCCATATATTCATATAAAATACCTGAGGCACTAAAGTAGTAACATTACTGATATTTTGGTTATGATGTAGTGGTATTCCTCTCAGTATAAATCTTGCTAGGGAGATGAGGTGATTCAATGTTTCTGCTGGTGTGATCAGATGCGCAACAACCAGTTTTCATTGATCATAAAATACTACTGGTCATTTATAGGACAGAAGTAGGAGATAATAGGACACTATTTATGTATTATGATGACAATGTTATGAAGAGGATAGATTTCTACTCATCTTATAAAGGCAATGTTGAGTCACAGACAGGCACAGCAAAAACACTGCTAAGCAAGTGAGCTTTCTGCCAAAAGACCTTCTTCTAAAGTGGTCAACACACACACTTTCATACCAGCACTACACATACACTCATGACCTCTGTCTCTGGCCACTGAAGCTGGACTGCTAAAAACTGTGCATGATGAGATAAGCAGTCTTGGTGGTGGGGTTAAGGAAAAGGTTGGGGCAGGGAGGGGGATAGCAGGGTAGGGGTGGGAACAGAAAGTGCTGCTGGCGACAGCGTACTGGGACATGCTGGGGACAGGGTAGGGCAGCTAGGTACAGTCAGGAGATTAGACAGGTGGGTCAGGGGTTGGGAGAAGGGAGTGCAAAGAGACTGTGGCTGTGTTGGTGGCATACAAGGCTGCGAAGTCCCTAACTGGGAACAGGGAAGGGGATAGGTGAGTCACGGACAGTGACTAAAAAAGGTTGAGAGGCCAGGGGAGTTAGAGGAATGTAGGGTATATTGCGTAACTCAGAAAATTGGATGTTGGTAGTGAGGATCAAGATGGTGCTGGCTGTGAAGCAGTCACTGAAGTCAAGAACATTGTGTTGGGTGGCATGCTCAGCAACTGAATGGTCAACTGTCTTGCAGCCACATTATCTCTCCCGCCAACCACCCCCTTTCACAGTCCCAGCATCCAGCCACAAAGAAGCATTCCCATTATGACTTGGTACCACTCAGGACCAGATCAACTGTATCAGATTCCCTGCCAAGGTTTCCAATACCTCTCTTCATGCCCTGATACAAGGAATGTCCTCTCCACTATCATCCCACCACTCCCACAGTGATATTCCACCACTCACTGAACCCACACAATATCCTTGTCCATCCCTACTCCAGCCCTGCTCCCAACCCCTTTCTTTCTACATCTACATCTACATTTATACTCCGCAAGCCACCCAACAGTGTGTGGTGGAGGGCACTTTACGTGCCACTGTCATTAGCTGCCTTTTCTGTTCCAGTCGCGTATGGTTCGTGGGAAGAACGACTGTCTGAAAGCCTCCATGTGTGCTCGAATCTCTCTAATTTTACATTCGTGATCTCCTCAGGAGGTATCAGTAGGGGGAAGCAATATATTCGATACCTCATCCAGAAACGCACCCTCTCGAAACCTGGCGAGCAAGCTACACCGCGATGCAGAGCGCCTCTCTTGCAGAGTCTGCCACTTGAGTTTGCTAAACATCTCCGTAACACTATCACAGTTACCAAATTACCCTGTGACGAAACGCGCCGCTCTTCTTTGGATCTTCTCTATCTCCTCCATCAACCCGATCTGGTACGGATCCCACACTGATGAGCAATACTCAAGTATAGGTCGAACGAGTGTTTTGTAAGCCACCTCCTTTGTTGATGGACTACATTTTCTAAGGACTCTCCCAATGAATCTCAACCTGGTACCCACCTTACCAACAATTAATTTTATATGATCATTCCACTTCAAATCATTCCGCACGCATACTCCCAGATATTTTACAGAAGTAACTGCTGCCAGTGTTTGTTCCGCTATCATATAATCATACAATAAAAGATCCTTCTTTCTATGTATTCGCAATACATTACATTTATCTATGTTAAGGGTCAGTTGCCACTCCCTGCACCAAGTGCCTATCCGCTGCAGATCTTCCTGCATTTCGCTACAATTTTCTAATGCTGCAACTTCTCTGTATACTACAGCATCATCCGCGAAAAGCTGCATGGAACTTCCGACACTATCTACTGGGTCATTTATGGCTCATATCCCTATAATTTACTTAGATTCAAGACCTCTCCAATATATATCCTGCCATCACCACCACCACCCCCTCTAGTCTGGTCACAAGCATCACCTACCCCAGCAAAGGCAGGGCTACCTGGGAAACCCCTCATGTGATTCACAAGCTAAGCTGCAACCACTGTACTGCATTCTACATGGGCATGACAATGAACAAGCTGTCTGCCCACATGAATAGTCACAAACAAAATGTGGCTAAAAGACAATTGACCACCCAGTTGCTGAGCATGCCACCCAACACAATGTTCTTGACTTCAGTGACTGCTTCACAGCCTGCACCATCTGGATCTTTGCTACCAATACCCAATTTTCTGAGTTGCGCAAATGGAAATTCTCCCTGCAATATATCCTACATTTCTCTAACTCCCCTGGCCTCTCAACCTGTTTTAGTCACTCTCCGTGACTCACATATCCCCTTCTCTGCTCCCAGTCCAGGACTTCACAGCCTTGTATGCCACCAACACAGCCACAGTCTCTTTGCTTCTTTCCTTTTCCACTCCCTTCTCCCAACCCCTGATCCACCTGTCTAATCTCCTGACTGTACCTAGCTGCCCTACCCTGTCCCCAGCATGTCCCTGTACACTGTCGCCAGCAGCACTTTCTGTTCCCACCCTACCCTGCTACCCCCCTCCCTGCCCCAACCTCCTCCTTAACCCCACCACCAAGATTACTTGTCTCATCATGCACAGTTTCTTGCAGTCCAGCATCCATGGGCAGAGACAGAGGTCATGAGTGTGTGTGTTGTGCTGACATGAATGTGTTTGTGTTGTCTACTTTTGAGGTCTTTTGGCTGAAAGCTCACTTGCTTAGCAGTGTTTTTGTTGTGCATGGCTGTGACTCAGCATCTCCACTATATTTTGATTACCAGTCTATCCTTTTCATTATATTGTCATTGTTTCATCCCGGGTTGTCTATCATTTGTGCATTATCGAGCTTACTTACAACTGGTAGGCCACTATAAATCAGTAAAAAAAATTGTAGAGCCATATAGATGACACCATTTCTGGCTCTGCAGTTTGTTTAGACATTTACTGGTGTGATCTGTGAGGAAACTGCCTGGCAACCACTTGTTACTTGTTATACAGGAACTTCTGGCAACTAGGATGTTGGGACCTGTAGCCAACCTTTCTGCTGATAATATTAGGTTGCCTCAAGATTTCCGTCACCCCTCTTACCATATGTGCTTGCATCTACAGCTGTTTAGCAAGCACTCAAACTTTTAGGATCTTTGTAGGTGGCCTAAGATCTCAATGGTGTTCCATTAGTGATGATTTGTTCTGCTGTCCAGTCAAGCGTATCGTTCATGTTATGCCACTTGTGTGCTAATGTACCTTTCAGTATTTCCTATATAGGTGACATCAAGCTCAAAATGTATATCATATATGCCTGCGGTGTTGAGAGTGATTTTGGATTCTTGGTGGACCCTTCTAAATTCTTGATCCTGTGGTCACACTAGGGAATTGTTCTGATGCATCCTCAGATATGTATGTTGCTTACACATTTGCTGAGACTCTTGACATAAAGTAGCATCATTGAGAACTGTTCTTCATTTCTTTCCTCTGTCTAGTTTCCTGCTGGCCAACAGGAGAAGACAGACCCTATGGTCCAGAACAAATTTTTCACTGTGCTGTGAAGTGTGAGCTAATATGAATCCCTGACAGATTAAAAATGAGATATGAACTGGGATTCCAAGTTGGCACTTTGCAGGCAAGTGATCTATCAACTCAGCTACCAAATGACGACTCATGACTGTCCTCACAGCTTTACTTCCACCAATATCTCATCTCCTACCTTACAAACTTCACAGAAGTTCTCCAGGGAACTTACAGGACTGATGCTCCTTGAACAAAAGGATGTTGTGGAGATATGGCTTAGTCACAGCCTGAGGGACTGTTTGCAGAATGAGATTTTCCTTCTATACAAGAGTATGCACTGAGATTAACCTTCCTGGCAGACTGAAACTGTATGCTGGACTGGAACTTGAACCTGTGACCTTTGTCTTTTGCAGGCAACTATTCTACAAACGGAACTATCTGAGCATGACTCACGACCTGTCTTCACAGATTTACTTCCAGCAGTACCTCATCTCCTGCCTTCCAAAAATCACAAAAGTTCTACTATAAAACTTGCACAACTAGTACTCCTGCAAGAGCCTAGGGGATTGCTTCTAGAATGATTTTTTTCACTCTGCAGTAGTGTGTACACTGATATGCAACTTCCTAGAAGATTAAAACTATATCTTGGACTGGGACTCAAACCAAAATGTCTACGAAGTTTGGATGGTAGGAGATGAAGTATTGGCAGAAGTAAAGCTGTCAAGATGGGTCATCAGTTGTGCTTGGGTAGCTCAGTTGGCAGAGCACTTGCCTGCAAAGGGCAAAGGTATTGGTTTTGAGTCCCAGTCCAGCACATGGTTTTAATCCCCCACAAAGTTTCATATCAGCACACACTATGCTTCAGAGTGTAATATTAATTCTGAAAACAACCTTAGATTGTGGCTAAGCCATGCCTCCATAATATTCTTTCTTCCAATAGTACTAGTCCTGCAAGTTTTGCCAGAGAACTTCTGTGAAATTTGTAAAGTATAAGATGAGGTACCAGCTGAAGTAAAGCTGCGAGGATGACTGTCAGTCATGCTTGGGTAGCTTGGTTGGTAGAGCACTTGCCTGCAAAAGACACAGGTCCTGGATTTGAGTCCCAGTTCAACATATGGCTTTAATCTGCCAGGAAGTTTAATATCAGTGCACGCTCCACTGCAGACTGAAAAATTCATTCTGAAAACAATCCCTCAGACTATGAGTAAGCCATGTCTCCACAAACTTCCAGCTTGAGGGCTGATAATATAGCCATGGATTTGCACACATAAAACAAAAGAGAAAATTGGAATCTACAAATAGCCTAGTAACAACACAGAGGATGACTTCAGACTTCCAACATCCAAATCTACATCTAAATCTACATGGATACTCTGCAAATCACATTTAAGTGCCTGGCAGAGGGTTCATTGAACCACCTTCACAATTCTCTATTATTCCAATCTCGTATTGCGTGTGGAAAGAATGAACACCTATATATTTCTGTATGAGCTCTTATTTTCCTTATTTTCTCATGGTGCTGACAGTCTGGTTACCAGTCCTATAAGTTTTTCTGCAGACCTTGTGTCAAGTTTGGAAGGTAGCCTAATAACAACAACAGAGAGGATGACTTCAGGCTCACTACATTCTGGTTACTAGTGATCCTCAGTATGATACATTACAACTGCATGCTCAGCAGTGGCCTCATTAGACATTGCATCAACCATCTAAATCCTCTGCAGGGGTGGATGTGACGTCAGCACAAGTACCAGCAGGAAAACATGGTGTGCAGCAAATTTGTTGCCAATCTAATGAAAGCTACCAGTTGTGTGACACGATTGTAATTCACAAATAGCCTCTCATATACACTGCCATAAAAACAAAGTGAAGCATGAAAAATGGTAGGAAGAAATGAAATGAAACTTCTTAGGCTGAGAGGATATATGTGTCTACAAAATACCTCGACAGTATGATTCCACTTTTCAGTATGACAATGCATCCACTCTGGTCTGGATGCATGCACTGATCTGGTCAAGAAGCATGTCATAAAGCCATTTTGACCTCTCCAGAAGCAAGGCGACCTGAAAATTGTTGTAACTGGTCCCTGATATCACAGATACTGGCTCTGGTATGGAGTTGACATCTGAGCTGGTCCCACACATGTTCTATTGGGAAGATATTTGAGGATCTTTCTGGCCACAGGAGTACCTCAGTGCCATGCAGACAGTTCAAAGAGAGATGTACCATGTGTGTACAAGCATTGTTCTGCTGAAAAATGCCAACACAATACTGTCATGTGAGAGGTAACTCTTAAGGATGCAGAATGACCATGATGTACCATTGTGCCATCATAGTTCCCTCAATCCCTACCAGCCATGACCTGAAGTTTTACCTGATGGTTCCCCACACCAGACACCAGGAGTAGCACTGCTGTACCTCTGCAAAACATCGTAAGACTGAGACACTTCACCACATTCATCAGCAGTCCATGCTTTCCAGACATGGCAGCACTCCAGAAACAGCCTTTTCTGTAATGGTGTTAATGACAGCCTATGCATGAGACAGTAACTCTCTAGTCAGGCTGCTTCTATTTCCAACTAATCATGTGGGCTGACACATAGTGTCGCAGGGAGTTTTTTATTTGTTCTCAGATGACAGGTGCAAATATAAAGGGGTTATGATGTATTTGGTGCACAGTATAGTGGTCTTCTCAGGTGGTGCTCAGACATGGTCAACTATAACGTTGATGATGAGTGTGCCTGCCCTCACATTCTCATACAGCTGAACAGTGGGTCACTGTCACATCCAAATGCCCCACAAATCAATAGACTGCACAATTAGATCAACCAGTCAAGTGGGGGCCCACAATGAGGCCTTTTTAAAACTCTGTCAGATGCTGGCAGTGCTGTCTCACATGAGTGCAGGGTGTCTCCATGTTATTCACATTGATCATCCAACATCTGATGCTGTTCACATCCTTTCAGACCTAGGAACAACACTATACATGAACAACACTAATACACTCTGGTGGCCATTCTACCTTTCACAGAGAATTACAACTTATAATTTTCTAAATACCCAGTGTTCATGCATATGTGTATGAAGTTACACTAACAACTGATCATGTTTTCTGGGTGCTTTTTTGTCAAGCAATGCACATCCCTTCCCTCCATTCTATTACTAACCAGTGGTATTTTAGGATCAATAAGTAGCTGCAACCAACAGAAATGCAATATATTGAAGCTCACATCCCCAGAAAAAACAATATGTACACTGAAGACAAGCTCTGTAACAAGACCAAAATATCAGTTATTTTAGTACTTTTTTCTCAGATGGGTCAAAAGAAGTACCACATGTCAGCTTCAATTCATTATTCATTGTTCTTTTCTGTTTTTGCAGTACTGGTTCATCTCCTTGCTATGTTTCTTCTTCCCGTCTTCTGACCACTTAAGACCAGTTCTTTTTCCTTCTCATAGGTACCTTTAAATCCTTTAATATACAATACTTTTTGCCTAAAAATTTATCTGTCAGTTATTTTTTCAGCTTTTGTATTATGTTCTAAACCCTTTTTTTTAATTTTATGTATCCAGCTTCTGTTAACTTCTATCCCACAAATATTTCAAGGTGTTTTTGGTTAATCTGCTGTCTTGCACTTGATACAAATGTCCAAATAGTACAATTCTTCTTTTTCTCATTATATGTGATATGTTTTCTATGTTTTGATAGATTTCATCATTATTTCATAATTTCCTGCCTTTCATAGTTTTTCTTGGTCCTTATATTTTGCTAATGATTCACCTATCTAATATTTCTAATTTATAAAAATTATAGTTTAATGTTCAGCGTTTGCAATCATTAAGACATTCTGGCTTCATGACCATACTGTAATGCATTATTTATGCATTTCAAAGAGAGACATTTCTTATTGTAAAGATCTTTAGTTGCACCATATACACTTCCCATTTTATATATTCTTTCTTCTATGGCAGCTTTTCCCAAACCATTTTCTTGCATTACTTCCAAAAGATATTTAAATATTTTAAGCTTCTGTATTTGAGCAATGTCTGTTTCCAGAAAATGCAGTGTATTTTTAGTGTTTGTTAAAAATTTGGACTGTGGAAATTCTTAATTCAGTTGTACTGGCTATCTCTTCTAATAGATTAATTTGTGTTAAAGCACCTGTCATATTTTCAGAAAATATAACAAAAGTCATCTTCAAATGTAAGTCAGTTATATTCATTCAGTTTTTCATTCAAAATTCTCACCTGTTTTCTCTAGCCATTTAAAAATCTTCAAATTTGTGCCTAATGATTGCACAATAGTATGAATGTCACAGAAATTTGCTTAGGACAATACTGCTAATAAAATACTTTACATCCAAACTACTGCCTTTGGGCAAAAGAATGACATAATACATATTATAAGTGTCTGTTTGTTGTGGCGTGTAGGTGCATTTTCTTTTTACAATTTACAGTTGTGTTCTTATTCTGTAACAAGTTTCATCAAAATCGGTGACTTTAGTGGCAATGGATGACCAGTTTACTATATACATGTTTCTGTGTTATCCTTGAAAAACTCATGTTTGAGGCCTTACACAAAGAAATAAGACTGATGCTGCAAAACTATTGAATTATAAAATATGTCCTGTTAGTGATGGTTGCCATCAATATAGCACCCAGTTGAGTTCACATATAATTCCATGGATTATATTGCCAAAAACTGTTCTGTCATCTTGTTTCCCATGAGAATGCAGAAGAGTTTTATTAGTATTGCCTTCTGACATGGAGCTAGAATATGTCCGCAATAAAATTTTTCTTCACTGCCAATAAGTTAATAGATTATTACAAAACTTATCATAACATAAGAACACAGTTTAAAGTATAAAATGACAACATTACCATGCCAAAGTAAATAGTTATGTAGAAATATGAGTAGTTTCATTTATTTTATGTGAAAGTTGTCACAATGTCTTGTGCTTTATATAGAAAGTTACAAGAGTCAGTATTTGACTTGTCACTGTATTGGTAACATATACCTTACTGAAATAACTATACTGGATAAGAGCAAGTATCTAACCAATAACAGAAAGAAATATTTAAAAACACCCCAACTGACTTTCTGGTGCAACAGCAGATGTCACAACCTATAAAATCAGTTGCTGTTTCTATAAAATCTCTTCCGTACTGTTTCATGATTTATGCACAAGTTTCATTACATAGGTAATCTCATCCATAGGTGGACACAGCTTAGTCACTAAGAACCACAGGAAAGATACGATAACATTTACAAATTTTGTTGTTAGTATCACAATACCTACATCTGCATCTATATGACTACCCTGGAATTCACATGTTAAGTGCCTGGCAGGCAATTCAAACAACCACTCTTGAACTATTCCTTGATCATTCTGCTCTTGAACAGCATGTGGGATAAATGAACACCTGAATCTTTATATGCAAGCTCAGACATCTCTTATTTTATTGTGATGCTCATCTTTCCCTATATAGATGGCAAGCAACAAAGTATTATCCCATTCAGAGTAGAAAGTTGGTGATTGAAATTTCACTGGAAAGATCTTGCAACAATGAAAAATGACTTTATTTTGATGATTACCACTGCAGCTCATGTATCATATCTTAGTACTGCTTCCTATCTATTTCACCAAAATGCAAAATGTGTTGCCCTTCTTTAAACTTTTTTCAATTGCCTCCATCATTCCTATCTGGTACTAATACCATAATGCACAGAAATATGTAAATTTGTGGCATTTTCTAAGTGTTCTGTCTTTGCTCCACCTTCCTCATAACATTTCCTATGTAATGGTTCCAATTTATTTATTTATTTTGTAAATGTTATCTCTGCCTTTAAATTTGTATAATTTATCATATAACTAGGATTTGCTGGAATTTTTGCTTATAGTATGCACTCATGTGGAGAACTTCACACTTTTATCATTTAGGGTTAATTGTCACTTTTTGCATTGTACAGATATCTTGTCTAAACCATTTTGTAATTCCTTTTGATTTCTCATGACTACTAGATCAAAAAGGCAAATAACCTACAACAGCTGCTTAGATTGTCCCCTAATCATTTCTACAGATATTTCTCTAGGTATTCATAAAGATATCATTTCTATAGATTAGTTCCTTGGTAATCCAGATATCAGTTCTGTTTCACTTGATGACTTTCCATAAATTAATATGAATTGTGATGTTTTTGATAGGAAATCATGAATCCAGTTGCACAATTGAGATGATACTTTATAGGCATACAGTTTGATTAGCAGCTGCTTGTGAGAAACAGCTTCAAAAAAACTTCTGGAAATGTCTATATATGGAATCATATTGAGACATTCCTGTCAGAAGTATTCATTATTCATGTGAATAAAGAGCCCGTTGCATTTCACAAACACAACATTTTCTGAATCCATGCTCGTTTTTTTCAGATATTTCATAACACTCAAGATTACTGCATGCTCCAAAACTGTACTGCAAATTGATGTTTAGCAACACATCTAGAAATTTGTTGATGTCGATATTGTTATAGCACTGGTTAGTGATCGTGAATCACATATATTATGTACATTCTGCTGAAAATACCATAAGGTCTTGGATTTTCCCTCCATTGATTATAGCAAATGATATACATATGACATGGCACTTGTCTGTATGATCATTAAGTCAGTTTTGTTTCATTGCAAGTAATATTGTAAGTTTCATATTTACTTTGTTGTCAATGGACAGAAATTCACTACATCTATTTTCTAAATAACACAGCTGTGTAGGTGTTAGAATTACCAATGTGAGAATCAAATGATTTATGCAAAAAGTATTCATAAACCTGCATCATAAACACAGCACTTGTTACAAGCACAATTTTATGTATGAATTTTTGGTAAAAGAATATCATCAGTATGTAACAATTGGTTTGGCTACCCATTGTGGTGGATGGTTTTGATAGCAGATTGAGGTTGAGATGTCAGTGAACCACCACTCCAGAGCATGGGTGAACAATTGTGTGGTGAGTAAGTGCCTGCTAGAGGCCTGATGAGACATAACTGAAACAGTATTGGCCAACCCTACATTTATTCTTCATTATACACCAGTAGCTGTGCTGATAGCATATGCCTGCTGATTTAGGCACTGGCCAGCACATACCCACAGCTGTAGGCAGTTGGCAGCAAGAGAAACACTGGTATCAGCTCAAGTGACACCACTAGACTGCTGATTCTGCTGAGCCAACTTGCTGCATCACCCGTGCTACCCAGCAGCTGCTAGCAATCTTGGGAGTGGTTCCCAGGGCAAGCATAACAAAAATGTAGACTGCATGCAGGAGCAGCTGCCAGCAGTGGAGTCTGCCCACATAGACAGTACAGACAGAGGAAAGTTTGCTGCCCGCACAAGTGGTGTCAGATAAGCAGCTGCGTCTCTGCTTCCCCCACACCTCCACCCCCGCCCCCACCCAGTCATGAACTAGAGGCCACCAAGGCCACCACAAGGCCGTCCAGTTGCTGAGTGCCGAGTCCCCAGTGTTGGAACCTGCATGACAACAGCACCATGGCTAGCAGTGTTTAAGTCCACATGAGAAGACATGTAGACCCATGGAGATCAGTAGACATAAAGACTGCAGACCTTCCTCATAGCCGGTTGCCAGCAGATTGAGAAAATTCTAACTGAAAATGAGGAATATTTATATGGGCCTGGCTTGTGCTTCATTTGCAATACCACTGGTTTCTTCCACTAAAGTCATTACAGAATCATGGCCTGGCCGTGAGGTAATCAGACAACCTGCACCATAGTTGCTCCATCTTTCCACTGTGTCATTGTCACCTCTGGTCATCCCATTTGGTGACAGCATGAAATAACCAGTACAGCAGTTTCTACTGAATCAACATGCCGTACTGCATAACTTGTCTAGCTGGCTTGACCCACTTCTCTGGATTCTTGTGGCAACTGAGGATAATGTATCAGTTTTATTCAGCCATATCAAGCACATTATTTTGTGGTTCAACATGTTTCCCTCCTTCAGAAAACCTGCACTGGATTTTGCTTATGGTTCCTCTGGAAAAATTTTGAGATATATTTACACATTGACAATTATACAGAATGCACATAGCCTTATAATAGTCTAGCATAAAGCAGAAGGCTCCTTGGCCCTGTGCCTAATTTTAAACGTCATTTTCTGGATTCAGTCCACTGGACCACCTTTCATTCCTATAGGAACATTTTTTCACTAAATTGCCACTTATAAACTAGTACAACCATGTTTTCAAATCCTGTCATCTCCATAGTTTCTTGACAGATATTTCACAATAACAATGTCACTCACTTCTGCTGATACTCCACACTCCCCCTCTTTTAACATGTAGTTTTCCTTCTTTAATCTTATTTAACTAATCACAGTTCACTACTGGTTACTCAACCACCTTCTCTCATTTCTACACATACCCATGCATCCATTGAACCACAAGTTATAACCTGTAAAATAAAATTATGAACTCTTCCTTCTCAGCAAAATTTCTTTAACAAATTATTCTACAGCAAATGGTTCCACTCATTTATTTATTACATTTTGCATCTTATTTTGTTTATCAGATGGTTTTTTAACCATCATGGTTTGGTATCCCAGGTGCTTCTGGAGAAAACACATTCTTGAAACCACATACAGTACTACAGTACTACTACTAGTGACATACGGGTCAGTAGTTCCAATTATTTCATTTTCCTCACAGCTAAATCCAGATTTATGAAAAGCTCTCAGGTTTCCAACCAGGTAGCAGTGTTAAAATACCATGGCAATTTGATAAGTATCATACTCATCATTTTCTGGTGAAGTGTCGAGGTATGTGGATGCTGCGATATTTATGCTAGTGGAGTGTTTCCATACCTGGCTACAGGTGGCCACTGTGTACTGTGTACTGCTGCTAGACTGATGTGGGTTGTGAGTGCTCCATTTGTATCTTTCTGTCCAGGCATTCCATCCACATCTTGCCCACTGGACAGTGCTAGTCACAATCTCATCATATTATGACTAACACTAGATTCCATGCCACAGTTGGTATCCTTCATCTCTGTTGACAAGATTGTTGAGAACCCATATTTCATTGAATTCCTTTATGGTGCTGTCCCAGTAGCTGGTTGCTCAGCAAAGCACCTTGATGTTCTGGAAGTCAAAGGTGTGGTCTTCCTTGAAGTTATGCTCTGCTATCAGGGTTTTTTTTTTTTTTTTTTTTTTTTTTTTGTCTTTCACAGTCACACATGCCTGATGTGCTTCTCGTATTTTTATTTTGAAATACTATGCTGTGTTTGTCAAATGTACTGTTGCCCACATTTGCAGGCAATGCTGTGTATTTGTGGTATGTCCATTTTTGGTGGGTATACTAAAATGCAGATTAGTAGGGCATTCAAGAACAGATAAGATGCTGCAACTGGGAAGAGGAAGAAGCAGGCAAGGGACTCACTTGTCTTCCATTCCTGGGACCACTTGCTGCCAAAACTGTGAGGCAATTTGAATAATCCAACATAAAAACTGTCTTCTAACCACCACCAAAGCCATAAAGGTAGATTGGCTCAGTGAAAAACTCACTATAGATGAATGAACCAGGCAATATACAGCACCGCCAGTGAATGAGCCCAACATTACATTGGGCAAATGCAGCACTGCATTTCAAAATGCTGTGAGAAGAACATCAGGCCTGTGCAGCTGGGACAGGTAGAAAAATCAGCAATAGCAGAGCACAGCCTACAGGGAGATGCACCCTCAACTTCCAGAATACCAAGGTGCTTTGCTAAGCAACCACTGTTCGGACACTGCCACAAAGCAATCCACTGAAATATGAATTCACAACATTCTTGTCAACAGAAACAAAGGACACCGATTAAGTGTGACATGGAATCCAGCGTTAGCAGCAGTATGATGAGAGCAGGACCAGCAACATCCAACTCCAAGATGTGGCCAGAATGTCCACACAGAGATGTGAACAGAGCACCTGCTATGCCCACCACTGCAACCTAATCTCCCCTATCCAACAGCCAGCCTGTGTCCAGGTGGAGGGGGGCACTTTACTAGACAAACACCAGATCATCCATATATCTTGACACTTTGCCAGAAGATGATGAGTGTGACACTTGTCAAAACATTGCATTTCTAAACCCTGATACCTGACTGGAAACTCAAGAGATTTTCACTAACAGTATACACCAGGAGAGCCTACATTCATAAATATGAATTGACTAAGTCTTGCAATTCCATGCTTCCTTTAACTTTTCTTGTGAAAATTTTATCATGTGAATTGCATCTTCATGATGTTTTACACAATTTAGGTGGTCCTGCTTTCATGATTGGTTAACCTTGTGACCATGAATCCTTTGCAGCTGTGTTCTTTGGCTGAAACAGTGTCTCTTTGAGTTCAATTGTGTGTTTAATTACAACTACAAAATGTTTTTTCTTCCCTCCAGTACCTATGACATTGCAAGTGTTGTGAACCTCATCCTGATACCCAGACTCACATTCTTGAAAGGATTCAGTCATGCCTGCATGATCCTTAGCCCTAAAAGCTTTCCCCTTCTTCTTTTTTTCCTCCTTCACCCCTATAGAGGAGGTAATCCAGCACTGGTGGTGATGAAACTGCATCCCTCAGAAAGAAATGCATCTGTTCTGCTTCATTATCCACAACATTTGCAGCATTAACAGCATCATCAGTAGTTTCATGTACATGTACATGTACATCTACATACATACTTTGCAAGACATTGTACAGTGCATGGAGGAGGGCAATCCCTACCACTACTAGTCTTTTCCTTTCTTGTTCCACACGTAGATAGAGCAAGGGAAAAATGACTGTCTACATGCCTCCATCTGAGCACTAATTTCTCATATCTTATTTTCAAATAGTGAAAACTCCAGGTAGGAATATCAAAAATGTAGGAAAGTATGGTAAGTAGCAATCTATCTTTTCCTACATTGTTTATATCTTATATTAGTGGTCCTTACATAAATTCTATGTTGACAGTAGTACTTTCATTCTACAGTCAGCTTCAAATGCTGATTCTCTAAATTTTCTCAGTAGTGTTCCTCAAAAAGAGCATCACCTCCCCTCCAGATATTTCCATTTGAGTTTCCAAAGCATCTCCGTAACACTTGCATGTTGTTCAAACCATCTGGTAACAAATCTAGCAGCCCACCTCTGAATTGTTTTTATGTCTTACTTTAATCCAACCTGGCGCATTTCCCAAACACATGAGAATTACTCATGAATAGGTCACACTGTCATCCTATATGCAGTCTCTTTTACAGACAACTCACACTTTGCCGAAATTCTACCAATAAACTGAAGTCAACCATTCATCTTCCCTACCACAATCCTCAAATGCTCATTCCATTTCATATTGCTTGGCAACATTATGCCCAGAAATTTAAATGATGTGACTGTGTCAAGTAGGCAGTACTACTGCTATATCTGAACATTATGGGTTTGTTTTTCCCACTCATCTGCATTAACTTACATTTTTCAACATTTAGAGCGAACTGTCATTCGTCACACCAACTAGAAATTTTGTCTAAGTCATCTTGTATCATCCTACAGTCACTTGTCTTTGACTCTTCCTTTATACCACAGCATCATCAGCAAAAAACCATAGACTGCTGCCCACCCTTTGGCCAAATCATTACTGTATATAGGAAATAATAGAGGTCCTATCACACTTCCCTGGGACACTCCCAATGGTACCCTCATCTCTGATGAACACTTGCCATTGAGGACAACATATTGTCTTCTATTACTTAAGGAGTCTTTGAACCACTCACATATCTGGGAGGCTATTCTGTATGCTCGTACCTTCATTACCAGTCTGCAGTGGGATATTATGTCAAATGCTTTTTGGAAATTTAAGAATGTGGACTTTGCCTATTGCCCTTCATCCATAGTCCACAGTATACTGTGTGAGAAAAGGGCAAGCAGACCATAGTGAAAAGGGAAATTTTTAGCAGCATGGAGGAAGCAATCTGAGGCCTGCCAAAGGAAGAAGCAGAGGAGATCTGGCAGGAAACCTGTAGGATTATTGTCAAGTCCTGACTTCCAAAACTTAAAATGATGGTGACAGAATGGGAGGCCATCCAGTCACTGTGAGATAACGTTGAGGCTATGGTTCTTCCAGCAGACAAAGAAAATGGAATTGTGCTGATATGCACCAAAGACTACAACCATAAAATTGGCTATGCACTGGAGCATTTTATGAACAGATGGATGGAGTGGCCATGGCATTCCTACTGGTTCCAGGGATCACAAAGCTCTGTATGGAACACTTTGAATGGGTGGCTCTTTAAACCACTCATTGGAAACCCAAGCACTTCTTTCACTATGTTGATGATACTTTTGTGATATGAGAACACAGTGGACAGGCATTGAATGAGTTTCTGGACCAGTTTAACAGCATCCATTATAATATTTTTTACTGTGGAAATAGAGGAGAATGGTTGTCTCCTTTTCCTAGCCATACTAATAAGGAAAAATGGAGGATTTGCACTAGGCCATTCACTATATAGGAAGAAGTCACATGAAGACCTGAACGTGCATGCAACAAACTGTGATCATCCAGTGCAATGGCTGACAATGCTGATCACCCTGGTACAGAGAGCACATCTCATCTGTGATAAACAAAGCCTCCTGGATGAACTACAACACCTGATGGAAGTATTCTGCAAAAATGAGTACAGTGAAGTGCATCTTAATAGGGTATTCAAGAAGAGACAAGATGCTGGAAACCAGGGAGAAGAAGACAAGAGATTCACTTGCCTTCCACACCTGGCTCCACTCTCAGACAAAACTGTAAGGCTACTCAAAAAATCGAACATGCAATCCATCTACTGACCACCACTGAAGACAAAGGAGTGGTTTGGCTCTGCAAAAGACCCACCAGAAATGAAAGTACCAGGGATATGCAGCACCATCTGTGAGCACAGCCAAGAGTAAATTGGGCAAATGCAATGCCAAAAAAATTTTGGAAATTTGTGGTAAGGGCTTATGGGACCCAACTGCTGAGGTCATCAGTCCCTAAGCTTACACACTACTTAACCTAACTTCAACTAACTTATTCTAATGATGACACACACACACGTGCCTGAGGGAGGACTTGAATCTCTGATTGGGGGAGCCGTGCGGACGGAATGCTGTATTTTGGAACAGTGCAAGGAATGCATCAGGCACATGCAACTGGCACTGACACTAAAATCAATGATAGTGGGGCACAGAAGCAAGGAAGACCACATTAGTGACTTCCAAAACACCAAGATGCTTTGCCAGGCAACTGGCTATTGGAACAGCATTATAAAGGAATCCATTGAAGTAGCAGTTCATAACAATTTTGTCAACAGAGGTGAAGGACACCAACTAAGCGTTGCATGGAATCTGGTGTTAGTGGCAATACAATGAGAGTGTGACCAGCACTGTTCAACCCACAAGACATGATTGTAATGCCTATACCAAGATGCAAACAGAGCACCCACTACCTCCTCCATCGCAGCCTAAACCCATCTCCATCTGTCAGCCAGACAGTAAACAGCCACCAATAGGCAGTTGGAGGGGCATTGCACTAGAATAAATATCACAGCATCTGCAGATCTTGACACTTCATCAGAAGATGATGAGTATGACACTTGTCAAAATGTTGCAGTATTTTAACTCTGCCACCTGGCTGCAAACCTGAGGGCTTTTAACCAATCTGGATTTAGTATTGGAGAAAATGAAATAATTTGAACTACTGACCATTATGTTGTGTGTTCATTAACAGTCTGCAGTGGTGTACTGTGTCAAATGCTTGTCAGCAATGTAGGATGGAATCTTTGTGTTGCTCTTTATCCATAGTTCACAGTACATCGTGTGAGAAAGGGCAAGCTCAGTTTCACACAAGTGATGCTTCCTAAAACCATGCTGATTCATGGACATAAGATTTTTGACCTCTAGGAAATTTATTATATTCAGATGCAGGATATGTTCTAGAGTTCTGCAGTAAACCGATATTAAGGATTTCGGTCTGTTATTTTACAGGTCCATTTTTTACTCTTCTTATATGTCTGTCTTATATGTCCAGTCACTTGGGATTTTTCACTGAGTGAGGGATTCATGATAAATGCAAGCTAAGTAAGGGGCCAATGCCATGGAATATTTTTTGTAAAACAAAAGTGGGAGTCCATCCAGACCTGCTGACTTATTTGTTTTCAACTTTTTCATTTGTTTGTCTACATAAAGAATGCTTATTACTATGTCATCCTAATGGGACTCTGTGTGTTGGTCAAACAATGGTATATTTGTAGGCGCTTCCTGTGTGAACTAGTTTTTCAATGCAAACTTCAAGACTTAGACTTTCATTTTGCTGTTTTCAACTGCCACACAAGACTGGTCAGTGATTTGCTGGATGGAAGCTGCTTAGTGATTTTACATGGGACCAAACTTTTCTCAGGCTCTCAGCCAGACCTTTTGCTTAAGTATGACAATGGTAGTGGTTGTATGCTTTGTGCATAGATCTTTTCACATATGTATGAATCTCTATTAACCTTTGTGGTTGTTATTTGTGCATTCTATTTTGAACTGAGAGTGCAACAGCCTTTGCCTCCTCAGCATTTTCTGAATTTTGTTGCTAAACCACAGCTGTTCTTTTCCATCCTTCATCCACTTACTAGGCACACATTTGTCCAGAGCACGATTTACAATCTGTTTAAACTTTGCCCATAATTCCTCTATGTCCATCACGCTGGGATTAAAATGTCTGCAATTCTTTATCTAAGTGAGATGCTAACAGCTTCTTACCTGCTCTTTCTAGCAGAAATACTCTCCTAGGCTTCTTGACTGATTTATTAACTTTCATAACCATAGTTGCTATGATGACATCACGATCACTACTCCCCATCACTATACCAATTTTACTGATAAGGTCTAAGATATTTCTATTACATGTGGGCTGTCACAGGATCTACAGTAAACACCTGGCCCTGAATCCAAGGCCTCAAAACAACAACAATTATCCCCCAATGTGACTACACATAAATCAATATAATCCACATTGCTATTCACACACTCATTTACTTCAGTAGACTGCATACTTACTTTGTCAGGCACTACAGCTACTTTAGACTCCACATTTTCAAAATACATTGAAGCTGATAATTCTACACTGCTCTTCTTAACATCTACCCTAAAACCCCAATGAATCATTAAATCTTTCCACCAGTCATCGCATCTTTCCCCACTTCTCAGTGTGTCAACAGGTTTAACTATGTCAACCTTACATGGACAACATTGCATGAGCAGATAAACTAGACACAGGCCTGTTTCCTTCCACAGCCCTTAACTCCTAACATGCATTTGCACTGTCTTCTCTGCAAGCACTACTGTTCTTTAATTCCTCACACTTCCTCCAAATCCTAACATTCTTTACTACTGGACAAACATAACCAGTGTTTTCCGCCCACCAAGCATTCAATTCTTTCTCCATCTTCTCCATTCCCTTTGGTGTAAGAAAACACCAGTCTCATATCTTTTCCTTTCCAACCTTCTCTTTCTCTGTTCAAAATGGTCTTCTTCCAAAGTCAGCACTTCCTTAAACATATTTGCATTGCTTGTTTGCAACTGAGCCATTTCAGCTGACAAAATTCACAGTGTATCCTCCAGGGTGGCCCATGTGATACTGAAAAATGACATGGCTGACCCTCTAATAATTGGAATACGCAACAAAGAACAAGAGGACAAAATAAAATGATGATATGGACACTTACATATACCACTAGCACAACAGTTATTACAACATAAATTTCTGCCAGAATGACTAATTATGACACTTGCTATTAAGCTTTTATAAACATAGTGAGCCATACCCCTTGCTCAACCAAAATACATTGCCTGTTCCAAACAGCATGAACTAATGTACAAACTCTCAGAACACCATCTGCATTCAGTTTCTTCATATCATACATACAGTTACAAGTACATTTAATCACATGGAATTTGTGCAACCTCTATTTAACAACACAATTTAAATGAAGGATATCAACCATAAACAGACATGGGTGAAAGAAAAAATTATACCATTTTTTGTTATGTATTGTAGCTGAACATTACTCAGAACACTCATTTGCTTCATGCTCATATCCTCACCATGTGCTACACATAGCTGCCACTACCTCCATACATGGTAAATCATGCCCTGCTAAGTTACAATATTGACACCTCACTGGATGTAAATAACATTCCTTACAGTTGCCCCTAAATTACAATGGCTCCACAGGTTTATCGAGTTTTAAAAATTTCACAATAAGGTTCCTATGACTGTCTCACCTGTGCACCATGGCTGAAAACAAAAAAGAACAAAGAGTCACTCATCAAACCTGTACTCATGGACATACTGTGGCTGAAGATGCAGTTCTGGACTCAACTGCACATGCCAGTGATCAATCCTGTTGGCTGGCCATTGTGGTGGATGGTGGAGATGGTAGATCAAGGTCAGGATGTTGGTGAACCACCATCCCGGGCATGGGTGAGCAGTTGTGTGATGAATGGGTGCCTGACAGACGCCTAATGAGGCAATCACTTTCATGCTAACTGATAAACCAAGACTTCATGCTTATACACTTGTGTCCAAATTTAAAGGAACAAACTGCTGTTTTCCCATCTTGTGTCTAATTCATGATATAACCATACAAACTGTTAAGAGATGTCCATACAATCATGTTCTGCACAGAAAATGGAATTCCAGTCAATGGTCAATCACACCAATGACAATGTCAGGGTACATATCAGACAGGGTAGTGTTTGTTGGGCAGTCCCACAACAACAGCCACTGCATACACAGTCACAGACAGTGCAGTATGGCACAGAGAAGATGCCTACTAGACTCTCTGCAGTGGTGGACCATAGAAAGAATGGAATCAGGACAGTCACAAACTGATATGGCCAGATGGCTTAATGTGAATCATTCTGTTGCTTTTTGGATGTGGTGACAGTTTATAGAGATTGAAACTGTATCCCGAAGAGCAGGGGTGGACGAACCATGTGTGACATCAGAAAGACAGGGTCATTATTTGGCTATAAGGGCAAGACATTACCATCTTAGTACTGCATGGCAACTGGGATCTGACCTCACAGCATCCACTGGATGTGTTGTATCAAGGCAAACAATTTGCAGAAGGATTTGGCAGAGTGGCCTTTATTGTTGGAGACCTGCTGTATCTGTACCTCTAATGCATCTTCACAGAAGGGAACATCTAGAGTGGAGTCATCAACTTGTCATCTCATTGATCAAACAGTGGTCCAATGTTCTTTCACAGATGAGTCCCAGTTTGGTCTGGAAAGTGATTCTCAATAGATTCACATGTAGAGGGAACATGGAACTCAATTTTGTGACCCAAACATTGTGGAAAGAGGCCAATATTGAGGAGGATCCCTAATGATGTGTTTAAGGATCATGTTGACCACTCAGACACCTCTTCTTGAAATTGTATGTGTGAATTAGAGAGGTTTAAGTGCTGTCAGGTATTGTGATGAGATCTAGGGACCTCATGTGTGGTTGTTGTGGGATGCTATGGGCCCAGACTTCATACTGATGTGTGATAATCCTCGACCTCATGGAGCATGGGTAGTTGATATCTTGGAAACAAAAGATATTGCAAGTATGGCATGGGCTGCTCACTCTCCCAATTTGAATCCCAAAAAGCATGTCTGGGATGCAGTAGGTAGACAGGTTGACTCACATCAGTGTCCACCAGGCACTCTCCAAGACTTCTGAGCAGCTCTGGAGGAAGAATGGATGTTATTGCCTCAACATGAGATTGATAACGTCATTAAAAGCATGCCCCATTGTTGTCAGGCCTGTATTGCTGCCAGAGGTGGTCACAAAAAAAGCTATCAGAATGTGTATGCAAATATGTTAAGTTGCAAAAAATGAAGTACATTTTTGTCTATGCTTACGCATGTTGCAGTTGTTTATGTTCTGTATTCCTTACAGTTTTCCTACTCCACTATCACCTGTTTATACTGTTTTCTGGCAAAATAACTGCAACCTTGCAAAATTTGCATTTGTTTCTTTCAATTTGGACATCAGTGCACATTGACCTGACACCAATGGCTGTTCATTCCAAAGGTGCCATTATCAAATTAATAGCATGTACACTCAGGAAAATTGAAAATAGTGTAACCAGAGGGAAGAAACAAGAACAGTGAGATATGATATGCAAACAATCCATGTATGTTGCCAATGTGCATCTTCACAGACTCTGCAGTGGTGGTGCAATCAGGCAGGGCACCCTACTTAAATGATAAATAGCAGACAAGTCACACACATGATAATCACACTCTTACTTGAGGAGGATGTTAGTACATGCAGAATGCCAGATAGACATGTTAGATGATATTTCTCATAGTTATGCTACTTTGAGAGGGACTTAATCATTGACATGCAAAAAACAAGCTGGTCAACACTTCGTGTGGCATTCCAGATTGATCATCTGGAGTGTTCCATCAGGCAGTGTTGGGAGCAGTGGACACGAGATAGCACCTACATTCAACATACTGGGTCTGGGGTAACCAGGAAGATGACAAGGTGAGAGGATCAAAGGATCATTCAGCAAGTGATCATGTATCCAACAGTTACTCATTCCATGATACAAGCAGATGTACAGTCACCAGCTGTTCTGGAAACCATTTACAAATGCCTTGCTGATGTGAATTTGCAATACAGGTACCTTGTCATTAACACTGAGACATTGGTGATTCCATCTACAGTTGTGCCAAGCCGGATTGATGTAGACTGCCACATATTGGCCAAATATGATGTTCAGTTATGAATTATGATTCGTTTTTGGGACAGATGATAACTGTATATGGATGTGGGGGCAGCTTGGTGAATGGTACACTTTCACCCACCCTGTCATGCACCACACCTGGTGTAACAGTCTGGGGGCCGCAGTGTATGACAGCCAGTCCCCTCTAATTGTGGTGCATAGAACCCTAATGGACCAGTGTTATGTTGATGATGTTCTTCAACCCCATGTGAGAATCATGGTGAATACTTGTTGTTGAGTTTCAGAGTGTGCTAATGTGTCTCACATGTAAAGTCTTATTTTCTTCTGAAAATGATATATGGAGCTAATGTAAGAGCATAGAGCAAGTCATTTTTAAAAAATCCATCTGTTTTCACAAAGCCACAATGTAGGAGTCCTTGCCTTGTGAATAGGAGAATTATTATACACATACAGAAAGATCTAGACAGCGCCACAGTGTGACTACTGTCTAAAACGGTTCTGTGAGCACATACCTTCATTTTCTTATTGAGTAAAACTAATGATCTGTACCAAAACCTAGAAAAGATCATCACCTCAATTCCAGCAGATTTCATTTGCACAATTACACACTCAGGTAAATACTATTTGTTAGGCACCTGCCAGGCTCATTCACATCTATCTGACTGCCACATTTCATTCCATGGCTCATTATTCCATAGAACTTTCTTCCATTGCTCCAAAACCTAGTGATAACATCTTTTCCACAACTCCAAGCAATACTGAACATCATTCTTGTGATCAGTAGCATCTGAGCAGCAGTATCAAAAGAAAGAAAAGAGTAGTGCCTTCTCTTGATGGCCTGTTGTTGCCACTGACGTATGTACCTGAGCTGTAACTGAAATGTTGACAGGAATGTTTGATGATTCAGCCACACAACAACTTTCACTGTCTGACCAAGATTATCAGTTAATTTCTTTTATTTGCTTGAGAAATATTTTGTTTAACATTTCACAAATAGAATCACCAACAGGAAATCTGATGGCATATAACTTCTGAAAAATCTCTCTGGTGGAAAGCTCAACTTTAGGGATCCATAGGAACATATCCCATTCAGACTTACACAGTTTTGTACACTGACTCATTCTGACACAAGACATGCAAGTGTTGAGGCATTTCCCTGAAATATATACACACAGATATGTAGCATGACTTAATACAGAGCACTTCAATAGGACATCTAGTGATTTTTGGTCACATAGTGTCTCATGAAATTCTTATACCAGATTAATTTTCTGCATAATCATACCTAAGTAATTAAAATGAGTGTACTGTCAAAAATATAACAGTACTATAGCTCAGATAAAAAATGTTGGCAATTCTCAGATCTGAAATTTATATGTAAAGTCATAATGCTTCATCATTGCTCTTCCAGGTAAGTGCTACCCTTAAATCAATGCATATCACATTTCTTCTACTACAGATTAACTTACTCAAATTTTTAAAATATAGTAGTGCTCATATGTGAGCTACACAGGGTTTCCCAGGAGGAATGGTCAATATTCAGGGATATGACAGGAACAGTAACTTGAAGTAATAAGTTCTAGTAAACATGGGCTCTAAAATGTATACTTTAAGAGGTAATAGCACGTCTGCATCTTGGAAACTGTGAAACAAATCTCTTCTACTGCAAGCATTTTGCTTTCCATATTTTGGGAAGAGATAGCCAGGACCAAAACAAGAAAAAATTTTCTAGTAAACATGGAATCTAAAATATATATATTTAAGAGCTATGACCACTTGTTCAGTAGAAGATATGTGCTTCATAGTAATAAAGATGAAAGTGCTCATAGCTCTTAAGGTATGCACATTGGAACCCATGTTTACTGGACCTTTTTTACTTGTTTTGGTCCATACTACTATCTCTCACAATGTGGAATGCAAAGAGCTTGCATTGGAAGAGGTTTATTTAACAGTACCAAATATGAAGAGGTGCTCGTAGCTCTTACAGAGTGCATTTTAGACATGTTTCCAAAATTTGTTTGCTTTGAATTATTATTCCTGTCATGCCCCTCAGTATGGCCATTGCTCCTGGGACACCCTATGCATTGTTTAAGTAAGAGAAAATGTGCTACTACGGTACATATCTTACATTTTAAAATAGTAATATGGAATCTTTCTTCTATTTGTAGAAGATCATATGCCCAGTGGCTTACTAGTACCAGTGCATGGCTACCCACATTCACTTTTACATAAATTGCGCTCCACAGATTCATTTACAACATCTAGGCATGTGAAACATTTATGTAAAATGACAATAGGGGCTGCTATGTAAAACTGTCCCTGTGTGCTACACTAACACCTAACTATTATTTGTGTTAGCTGTGTGTATCATTAACGGAAAGAGTGCCAGAAAGGTATGCAGTTTGAGGACCCAGTTCAACAAATCACAATCTGCTTCTCTGAATATTCACGCCTTTTCATACATGCACTGTAACCAAGTTCTTACTTTTTTCCAGTCAAAGATTGACAAGTGATTAGCAATTTTGTGGCACACATTTCCCATTTTCTCTGAGAATAATTTTGTATGAGTGCATGAATATAATGTCTCCAGAACTTTCAGAAGATACTATTCACATTTCTACATTGTGTTCATAAGCTTCTGAATATGTCAGAAGAGTTACTTCAGCCTCAAGGATGATAAGCACTTCAGATTGCAAAAAACAATAATGGTTTCTAAGGAAAGTGTTTCTAGAAAACAGAAACCAACAAAGAAATGCTGATGCATATTACATCACTAGGGAGAAGTATCTTTGAGCTATGTATTTCTTCAGTTAATGCCATACTAAATTGTTCTGCATAAAGAAAAAGCTTTGTACTTTATGGTTACCATACTCCTTTATGGAAGAGCTTACTGCACATCATTTCTCAGGGTGTAAAGAAATTCTTCAAAGTTCTAAAGTGGTGCATCTCCATATGCAAACAGTACTATGGCAGGTTAGAAAACATGAGTGCACTACATTTAGTTTCCAGACAAGTTGCAGAAGAAGAAATGGATGTTTGAAGAGGAGTTCCTCTTGTCAAAACACTCAAATTCCAATCTTTAAGGAAAAGTGTGAAGGCTGTTTTCTTCTTTATGATGAGAGTATGGAAACATATGCTGCTGGTCTCTCAAAAAATAAATACTGTGAAGTACACCACTGGCCATTAAAATTGCTACACCACGAAGATGACGTGCTATAGACACAAAATTTAACCGACAGAAAGAAGATGCTGTGATATGCAAATGATTAGCTTTTCAGAGCATTCACACAAGGTTGGCGCCGGTGTTGACACCTACAACATGCTGACATGAGGAAAGTTTCCAACCGATTTCTCATACACAAACAGCAGTTGACCGACGTTGCCTGGTGAATATGGAAGCGGTGGGTTCAGGAGGGTAATATGGAATGTCATGCTGGATCCCAATGGCCTCATATCACTAGCAGTCGAGATGACAGGCATCTTATCCACATGGCTGTAACAGATCGTGCAGCCACGTCTCGATCCCTGAGTCAACAGATGGAGATGTTTGCAAGACAACAACCATCTGCACGAACAGTTTGATGACATTTGCAGCAGCATGGACTGTCATTCAGAGACCATGGCTGCAGTTACCGTTGACACTGCACCACAGACAGGAATGGTTGCGACAGTGTACTCAATGACAAACCTGGTTACACGAATGGCAAAACATCATTTTTTTGGATGAATCCAGGTTCTGTTTACAGCAACATGATGGTCACATATGTGTTTGGCGACATCGTGGTGAACGCACATTGGAAGCGTGTATTCGTCATCGCCATACTGCCATACTGGCGTATCATCCGGCGTGATGGTATGGGGTGCCATTGGTTACATGTCTTGGTCACCTCTTGTTCACTTAGATGGCACTTTGAACAGTGGACGTTACATTTCAGATGTGTTATAACCTGTGGCTCTACCCTTCATTTGATACCTGCGAAACCCTACATTTCAGCGGGATAATGCACGACCGCATGTTGAAGGTCCTGTATGGGCCTTTCTGGATACAGAAAATGTTCGAGTGCTGCCCTGGCCAGCACATTCTCCAGGTCTCTCACCAATTGAAAACATCTGGTCAATGGTGGCCGAGCAACTGGCTCGTCACAATACACCAGTCCCTACTCTCGATGAACTGTGGTATCGTGTTGAAGCTGCATGGGCTGCTGTACCTGTACACACCATCTAAGCTCTGTTTGACTCAATGGCCAGGCATATCAAGGCTGTTATTATGGCCAGAGATGGTTGTTCTGGGTACTGATTTCTCAGGATCTATGCACACAAGTTGCGTGAAAATGTAATCACATGTCAGTTCTAGTATAATATATTTGTCCAATGAATACCCTTTTATCATCTGTATTTCTTCTTTGTGTAGTAATTTTAATGGCCAGTAGTGTATTATGCAAAAAAAAAAAAAAAAAAAAAAAAAAAAAAAAAAAAAAAAAAAAAAAACATGCATTGAATTACACAGACATTTAAGATCTTCTGTCAAAAATTGAGAATAATTGGTTGTATAATTATGACAATGTTGCAACACATTGGTTGAAAACTGCCCTGCCTATTTAGCTGGTGCTGTTCTTAAGTATCTTCCATATAACACTGAGGTTGCCCCTTCTTTCCACAAGAGTGGTGACTTTCTATGGATGAAGAGCTTTTATGACTGCTAGATGAAGAATTTACTCAGCTGGCCCTGGATATGGTCGGTATTTGGTATCAGAGGACGCAGAGATGCACTGAGGGTGTAATTGGATAAATTAATTTAAATTTGGCTGTGGTGAAGAATTTCACAGTACCTCTCACAAGTAACATTATCTGCAATTTACAAATATTTCTTTTGTTGTAATTTGTAGAGGGAAAGTAGTTAACATTATATGAGTTGTAGTATCAAGTTGCAGATTATTTTTTTTTCTTCACATTGGTATCAGTATACTTATAAGTTTCAATAAAACAATGTTGTCTTTGTACTGTAACAATAGGATTTATTGTACTGTGTACATTATTCTTCATGTTACTTATTAGTGTCTCCAAATCCTGATATTCAGATAATTAATAGGAGTGACTGAGAAAGTATTTTCTAAATTTCTGATCATATCAAATGTCCCATCTAATCATGAGATCTTTAGCAGCAAAATATAGAACTCGACTATGAACCTTAGACAATGATGTAATGTCTATGTTGAATCTTCTGGTTTGTAAGTGTAAAAATCCTAGTGAGGGAATATGGTATAGTTGTAGGTAAACAACTAGAATTCTCTCATATACAGATTTATTCACACTTAGCGTCTACACAGATTCAAGTCCGGAGGCTAACTGCCGTTAGCGTCCAACATGCTCTCCAAAGCCATCTCCTCAAAGATAGCACACTTACGCACAGAACAAATATCGATTTTTATGGCGCTCTACACCACATAGCCCCCCCCCCCCCCCTCCCGCGCAGTATGGAGTACGTCCCTGTGAATGGGGGGGGTGCGAAGTTAGGAAGGTAACGCACAGTTCTTCTGCGTCAGGCAGAAGCGGTCGACTGGTAGGAGACCGGGGGGTGAAGCCCGGTACGTCAACGGTGAAGTCAGCAAGCGACGCCGGTGGCTGAAGACAACGTCCCGTCCTGGTGTGAAGGTGTAGCACTTTGTCAGCCGGCAGGCGGAGAATCACCTTGCCAGAAGGCCTAACAAAGGCACGCAAATTGCCACACGCAGCACTTCTGCTCAATTTAAAGCGGCGCACCACACGAGATTCTGCACTTCCTCCCTCAATATTGTCACACGCGAGTACCACACACACTGTATCGCCATCTACGACAACAGATAATTTATGTATGTCATCAGGGTGCACATGTGTTGTGAATTCTTGGATGGCACCTGTACAAGCAGTGGTAGGGAGGCAGGGAGGTGTGGGAAAGCCATGGCAGGGGGAAGCGTCTGCTAAGAGGGGGGTGGCAGGTGCACTAGACTGTGCAGGAGACAACCTCGGGCGATCAGCTGACAGACGAGGGAGCGTGACCGAAGGCAACGAGGAGCCAGCGTGGGTTGAACGGCGTGACAAAGAGCTGTCACACGAAGATGGTAACACAATGGTAGAATCCGAGTGGTTGGCAGTTCGACTGCGAGGCCTGTGAGGAGTGAAGCCCCGAAAAGATTGGCCACTCAAATTAGATGAACGCGGAGAAGGAGCAGTGCTCGGCAGAGAAACACGCTGTGGAAAATCAATGCCCAAATGCATGGTGTGGGAAGATGGATGGCCGCTCGAAGCAGGAGTGGGAGAAATAGGGGCAGAATCAGGGAGGTTCACCTGAGGCTCAATGAAAGCTGGTTTCACTCGGTTGAGTGAGACCGTGGTTACAGAGTCTTTTATGAGGAGATCCATGTTATTCTCAGAGCGTTTGACGACCTTGTAAGGACCTGCGTAGGGCAACTGAAGCGGGGCTTTGACTGAGTCGTCTCTGAGAAACACGTACTCACAAGAGTCTAGCGCGCGCGGTACGTACACGCGCGGAGGTGTATGAGCAGCCGGAGGTGGCGGCTGAATTTTGCTGCAGTGCAAGCGCACCCGCTCGAGAAGTGCAAGGAGTTCAGAGGGCCGTGGAAGTGGGGTCGGAGTGACTAATTCTCCAGGCAAAACCAGAGGTTGGCCATATACAAACTCGGCTACGGACCCCTTGAGGTCTTCCTTGAAAGTCGAACGAAGGCCAAGAAGCACGAAGGGCAGTGCCTCTGTCCATAGTGAGTCATGGCAACGCAGGGCAGACTCCAGGGTGCAATGCCATCGCTCGACAAGCCCATTGCTTTGGGGGTGGTATGCAGAAGTATGAATTTTGACAATACCACACATTTTACATAAGTCAGAGAAAACTGAAGACTCGAATTGTCGCCCCTGGTCAGTGGTGAGGTAAACAGGTGAGCCAAATCTAGAGATCCACGAATCTAAGAATGCTCGACTTACTGTCTCAGAGGTAATGTTCGGAATAGGCACAGCCTCAGCCCACCGAGTCATCCTGTCAATAGCTGTAAACAAGTAACGGAAACCCTCGGAGGAGGGCAAAGGGCCTACGAGGTCGACATGAACATGGTGAAACCGACCTGGAGGTTGGGCAAAACAGCCAAGGGGTGGAGAAGTGTGCCTGGAAACTTTGTTCTGTTGACACACCATGCATGCCCTTGCCCAAGACTGACAGTCACGGTGCATGTTTCTCCAGACAAACCATTCAGCTACCAGAAGGGTGGAGGCTTTGACACCGGGGTGTGCTAATGTGTGTAATTTGTCAAAGACCTGGCGTTGAAGGGGCTTAGGAATGAATGGCCGCAACATACCAGTCGATTCATCACACCACACTAAGTCAGATATGCCAGAGAAAGTAGAGCATACCGGTTGGAGAGAGGAGCTGTGGTCTGAAATTAACTGCATGGTATCGGGGTCTGCCGATTGCAACCGAGGTAGGTCCGTTAAGTCAATTAAGGTTGTGACAGCACCAACACGCGGGAGAAAATCAGCGACCACATTATCCGCTCCTCAGATGTAGCGAATGTCATTTGTAAATTGCAAGATGTAATCGATGTGACGAAAGCGTCGTGGGGGCGGATCAGCCGCAGGATTTTTTATGGCAGGAACCAACGGCTTGTGATCAGTGAGCACATAGAAATCTCGTCCCTCAACATCAGTTCTGAAGTGTCTTATGGCCTCGTAAACTGCAAGTAGTTCTCTGTCGAATGCTGGGTATTTCTTCTGCGTGTTGTTTAGCTTTTTTGAGAAAAACTGCAGGGGTGTCGTAACATCATTGTATGTCTGACTCAGTACTGCGCCGATAGCATTGTCACTAGCGTCAGTAATGATAAACATTGTGGCGTCCACCCGTGGGTGAGCAATAGTGACAGCGGAGGCCAACAGCTGTTTGAGTTCATTAAATGCCTTGTCCATGTCTGGTGTCCATGGTACCTGGCGGGTGCCAGAAGTTTGTGGGCCAGCGAGAGCATCTGTGAGAGGAGCCTGCACCGCAGAAGCAGCTGGCAAATGTTTCCGGCAATAATTAACTGTTCCGATGAACCTGCATAATTCCCTATAGGTCTGAGGGCGTAGCATCTCGAGAACAGGCTTGATCTTGTCCTGTGGTGGTGTCAGACCGTCTGATGACACAACATAGCTTAGGAATGTGACGGATGACTGGTGCAATTGAGTCTTTTTATTGTTCAGTTCAATACCAGCGGCTGCTAAAATACCTGTCACGACTTGAACACGCTCCTCACTCTGTTCTAAAGTAGAAGCAGAAACCAATATGTCGTCCATATGTACGAAACAAAAGTCTAGATGGGATAAAGTTTGATTGATGAAACGCTGCCACGTTTGGGGGGCATTTTTCAACCCAAACGGCATAAATTTGTATTGGAACAGCCTGAAGGGAGTGGTTATGGCAGTCTTTTCAATGTCCTCCAGAGCCATAGGAATCTGATGAAATGCGTGCTTACAGTCCAAAACAGAGAAGTACTTTGCACCTGCGAGCGCATGATTGAAGTCTGCGATGTGTGGGACCGGATATTTATCAATGATGGTGCGGGCATTTAAACGCCTATAGTCTCCAACCATATGCCAAGTACCGTCTTTCTTTTGGTCAAACAGGATAGGACTAGCCCAGCAACCGGAAGAAGGTTCAATTATTCCCTTTTGTAACAGATCGTCCAATTGTTCTTTTGCAATTTTCATAAATTCTGGCTTGAGGCGGCGTGGACGTTGCGATATGGGCGGCCCATCGGTTAGACGTAACCGATGAACTGTGCCGTTAGTGACTACTGCAATACGTGGCGCGGCACGATAGTCAGATGTCCGTGAAGCGGAGTAGGCAGTGGCGGACGGGCCAAGCTGTGGCGCTGAGGGCACGGAAGTACAGGTGTGCCACCCGCTCGTAGGCTGCGTAAAGGCCGCACACGTGTTAACATGGGCGAGGTTGGTACACTGGTTCTTGGTAGCGGGCCGTGCCGCTACGAGCGCTGTAGGCACGAGTGGGCATGGCCGGACAGCAGATGGCCGTAGTTCATTGCCACGAGCTTGGCAAGTTAATTGTCCATTCGGAACGCAAGAAGCGTGAGCACTCGGGCATACCCTATCATTACAAAAGGGGGTGCTGACACAGTTTACAGAGTTCACAACATTGTCGTTAACGTGCACGGGCATGGGAACACCAGATTGGCACGGACTGACCTTGTCTGTAGCCGATGAGTCGTCTGCTTGTAGTGCCGCGAGGCGTTGTTGTGTGGAGGCCAACTCGTGGTGTATGTCACGGAGATGCAGCAGTGTTTCCATACGTTCCATCCGCAACTTAGAAGACTTGGCGCACTCCACTAGCCACTTGTTTGTCCAAGATTGCAGCTCCAAGGATAGGTTTACACACTTCTTAGCACAGCACACATGTTTGGTGTTAGCCGAACTGTCACTCGGCAAAGCGAAAGGAATATGTTTAATAAGGGAGAGGTAAAACACAGTATTTCGCACAAAATCTAGTGACAATTGATAGTGCTTGAGGAAATCAATTCCGAGAATAGGTTCTGCAATTGTTGACACTAGAAACGTCCACTCCAGCTTGCACTCGGGCGAAAGTTTCACTGTATACAAAGTGGAACCCGAACACTGTAGGATAGACAAGTTCACTGCACGAAATACTGTTTTGTGTGGTTGCACTTTATTGGTTGCTAGGCGAACCGGCAGCAAAGAGACGTCTGCGCCAGTGTCTACCAGAAAACATACACCTGATCGTAAATCGCGAACATAGACTCGACCACACTTACTGTTATTCTCTGAAACAGAGTGCAACGTGGGATGGTGCCCGTTGTTTACATCGCAGGAGGTGGCACCGTAGCTTACCTGCGGTTGGAGTTTGGGTAAGAACACGGTGACTGGCATTTGCGAGCTTGCTCCCCGAATCTCGCGTGGAAGAAACAGTAAGGTTGGGCGGGCCTGTGCTCCTGTGGGTAGTTGCTAGGTGACGGAGTATGTGCCCCAGAGTCTTCCACAGAGGCCGATGCACTGTCGTTGCGAGGAGTTGAAGGCGCAGGCAGGGCGGCTAGTTTAAAAAACTTGTTATCAGCAGCACCAGACAAGGGCGTGGCGTCAGAAAGCGTCTTAGTGCAGTCACGTCCAGAATGCAGTGCACGGAGCTCACGTTGCCTGGCGGAGTATGCTCTGTCGGCGGCGCGTAAACGTTCATTTACTGGCCTATCTTCATACGCAGAGATTGCAGTCTGGACAGGCAAAGGCAGCTTTTCAGTCCAGATTTCTGTGAGCGTGTCATCAGGCATAACTTGCTCATCGACGAGAAGACGGATGCACCGCCACAGCTGTGACGGAGACCTGTCGCCGAGACGCTCTTCGTATCGTTTATTTCGCCACAGCATACTTCCTTGCTGGGGGGGGGGGGGGGGGGGGGGGGTGCTTTGACCAGATCATAAATTAAATCGACGCGGTCATGAAGATGGTTCATGAGGCAGGCGAAGCGTGCATCGTCGCCCAAAGCACAGACATTGAATGTTTGCTCAACCAGATTAAACCAGAACTCCGGGTGAGCGGGTTTGAAGTCTGGTAATTTCGGCAGATTCGGCACTGCAGTCACTGCGGAGGTGCGCCTATTACTTCGGACGGAAGTAGAGCATGCAGAAGATTGCGAGTCCGAACTATTGGCGTCCCGTAATGCGGGAATCGCGAAATTCACTTGACGCCAGGGGGACGGCTGAGAAGCAGCGGACGCTCGAACGGTGTGAGGATCGTAGTCGAAATGTGCATTCTCATTGACGTGGTAGCTCGGAGAGAAGCCACAAGTGCTTAAGTACGCCGGTGAATGTCCGTTATGCACACAGTATTCACTCGACCGTGGGTGGTGGGGCTGGTTGTAGATGTCGGAGTAATTACTGTCCCGCACAGAATTGTTGACTTGATTAGAAGCAACACAAGGATCCCACACACGTCCACTAGGATGCACACTCAGTGTGATATTTGCTGTTTGGCGAGCATTGAGCACCTGTTGACTAGCCGGCGCGGAAGGATACACACGTGGCGGGAACTGATTCGAGTTTGAATTTACTACTGGATTTTCCAAAGTAGCAAAACCTCGCTCGACGCCACGAACTGTATTGAATTGTGTGTTTGACACAGGAGTAGAAATGTTCCGACCAACACTCTGTGGAGAACACGTGGGAAGGTCCAGGCTAACAAAGCCAGAGTTCACGACCATTGGCAGTTGGAAGAAACTGGCAGCACTCGATGAATTCCACTGCACGTTCTGGCTGAAGGATTCCGAAGATTCTTGCGGCATGTCCACTACGACGGCAGGAGTGCTGGAGAGATGTTGCTGGAATCCGGGCGGCGGTGAATGCTGAAAGGCCATTGTCTGGAGCTGAACAAAGGCCCTCGCGATCGCGGAGAAACCCGACGCGGTAGGCGCGTAAATAACCTTCAGGCGGTAACTCGGACATGTATTACACAAAAACGGGGTCACCAGTGAGGGAATATGGTATAGTTGCAGGTAAACAACTATAATTCTCTCATATACAGATTTATTCACACTTAGTGTCTACACAGATACGAGTCCGGAGGCTAACTGCCATTAGCGTCCAACATGCTCTCCAAAGCCATCTTCTCAAAGATAGCACACTTACGCACAGAACAAATATCGATTTTTATGGCGCTCTACGCCACACTAGGTTCTTAAAGAAGCTTCTGCAGTGTGTATGGTTGTTGACTTTACACAGCAGACTTCCTGCTTTTTTTTTTTTTCATATTAACTTCTGTCCTGGACTTCATTGCATTGCTTTTAAAAAATATTCTAGAGTAACTGCTATATTGGAGCTCATCACATTTCTCCAACACAAAACACCATAACAAGGTAACAAGAAATAAAAACACACCAAATATGTTAATATTTATGTCTGCAAGTTAAGTCATTGGCAGAACTTGTTAGTGAAGCTGGATCTAAGTAATTTTTATTAATGTGTCAGAGTGTTCGTTCTATTTTAGTCTGCTCTTCATCTGGGCATGTAAACATGTACACATGATGTTTCACTTGTAGGTGACTGCTACTTTCCATTTCTTGAGTGTACATGAAAGTTTTATTTATTTAGATTATCATAAAAGAAACATTTGTAAGAATAAGACTTAATTATGTGCTGTGAACCAGTATTTGGTTACATGTTCCATACATCATTTAAATGATTGTTTCATCAAAATGATGTGAAACAAAGCTTTTCTTTACTGGTTTTTAAGTAAAAATTTTAAATTACATTTAAAACTCTATTCACTACCTGTCATACATTTTATGTTATAGAGCAAATGATCAAAAATTTTTGCTACTGCATTTTGAGCTCTCTTTGGAGCCACTGACAGCTTTAACAATGTGTAATAAAGGGCATTTATCTCTCTAGTGTAGTAGCTGTTTACATCACTGTTCTTATCAAATTGTGATGGATTATTTATGACAAATTTCATTAGTGAAAATATGTATTGTGATGGCACAGTTGAAATGCATAGCTCTTGAAGAGATACCTGCTGTCTGTGGGTCTGTGGGTGAAAATCACATATTATTTTTATTGATGACATTTGCACAATCAATAATTTCTTTCTAAATGTTGAGTTATCCCAAAAAATTATTCCATATGACATTATTGAGTGGAAATATGCAAAATATGGGAGGAGGATGACATGTTTGTTTCAAGATTAGCAATTGTATGAAGAGCAAAATAGATGAACTTAATTGTTTGAGAAACTCAGATCAAGTTTTTTTCAATATTTACGCCCAGAAATTTAGGGCATTCTGTTCTATTTACTGACTCCTGCTTGTGTGCTAAATCAGTATAAGTCTTTTCTTCCATTATGTGGATTAATATTTTATGTTTGATTATCTTTGAGCCCTTGGTCAATTGAATATTTCAGTTTTGAAAAGCCAAAGCATGAGAGTGCTATAGTTTATGTCTTTCCAATGTTATTTTTTTAGTACTGATGTGTAGTCCATTACAGAAATTTTTCTTCATTGTAGAGATATGATGTGGTCCATGTAATGGATAATAGCACTGACATTATAACATTTTTCTTCTTAAAATAGTATTTTATGATCTGCACAATCAGTGAGCTTGGCCCAAACTAAGAAAATGCCAACTGTACAGTTTTTCTTGCTTGTTTTCACTAAAACTTCTTCAATGGCTTATAATATATCTTTCTCTGTAGTGTAATTTAATCTAAGCTGAGACTCTTTTTCTCAACAAAACATGATTTCCTAAATATATCAGTATGCTAACATCTCACAAATCATTGAAAAATTAGAGTGGACGAGATTACTTTGTGGTTCATAGTTATTTGTAAGTCTTCCATCCTACAAGTAACTGTTACTATTTCATACTGTAATCTTTCATGAAATACATCCACTTTATATATACTAAGTTGGTATCTGTTCTTTCGGACATGTCCAAAAGAACAGATACCATCTTAGTATATATATATATATAGTTAAGGCTCACCGGCCACTTGACCATCTTCTTCTTCTGTGTGAATGCATAAACAGTGCCCGAACTCTTACGGGGATTGGCAACGCACCGCGAGTAATGAGTATAATGGGCGGGGGCACTACGAATGTAGTGCGGGACAATATGTTGAGAATGTGGGTTTCGCGGGAGGCATGCCAGAGATAAATCCCTGCAGTCACGCTATCCTCTGTGTCCTTGGTGGCTCAGATGGATAGAGCATCTGCCATGTAAGCAGGAGATCCCGGGTTCGAGTCCTGGTCGGGGCACACATTTCATCTGTCCCCGTTGACGTATGTCAACACCTATAAGCAGCTAAGGGTGTTCATTTCATTGTAAATACACCCACTTTACTCAGAAACTGCATGAGCCATCGAGTTACAGAGAGTTAGATTCTTCCTGATTGAATCACTGCTGAATAACATAATTCAATGTGACTTGTACCATACAAAGAAAGAACTACAACAGTACGTACAGTGGGTAACTAAAGTAAATCCAAAATGATATGTACAGAAATGACACTTTTATTCAAAGACAATAATTATACTGAATTCATGATGGTTCATGATGGTCCCCAGGACATTGCAAAAGATGGCAACTGGTTCTTAACAGGGTGTGTGATCACCACAGATTGCAATGTACACTCTGCATGCTGGTCACATTTAGTGGTAGGGTGTTCCATTCCTCCACCAGCACAGTTGACACCTCCTGAAAGTTATATATGCTTTTCATTACTAAGTTAGGGGTCAGTCTTGATTAATATAGAAACAGAAGTACAACTTCAAACAGCCAAGATCACTATTGTACAATTATTTAGTATGATGGCTGGTTTCAGCAAACTATGTTTCCATCATCAGATCAACTACAGATGTATTGCAGAAGATCTGATGGTTGAAACATAGTTTGCTGAAACCAGTCATCACAATAAATGCTGTACAATAGTGATCTTGGCTATTTGAAGTTATACTTCCATTGCTACAGCTCCTAGTAGGTCACTGGCACATGTGGACATGCTGCAGTGCACCCCCCTAACACATCCCACACGTACTCAATGGGATTTAAGTCAGGGGAATGGGTAAGCCAGTCCATTTGCCAAATAACTTTTTGTTCAAAGAGTTCCTTTATTTTTATGGATAACTGTATTGCACAGTGCAGGTGGAGGAGGATGCAATACATGTTACCACGTCTTGCCATATGGCATTATGTCTAGCATTGTTGAACATGATCAGTGAACTAACGTTCATTGTGTGTACTGACCTTCAAATGTTTGAATAAGGTACACTCACTGGTCAGTGTTATTGTGACACAGTACACATTCACCGCATACATCTTTTCACCAGTACATTTGACTCTGGCTTCATCCTTATGCACAACAATGCATGACTGCACAAACTGTGCAGGTGGAGGACTCTTAGAACATGAGGACTCTTAGAACATGAGGACTCTCAGAACATGAGGATATTCTGTGAATGGACTGGCCTGGGGATTCCTTCAAATTAAATCCTGTTCAGGACATGAGGAATGCATTGCTGAGACATATTGCAGCATGTCCATACCCACCAACAACTATCTAGTGTTTGTCAACTGTGCTGGTGAAGGAATGGAATGCCCTACCACACGAATTCCCTACAAATCTTGTGTCCAGTGTGGGAGCATGTTGGGGAGCATTCATTACTATCTGTGACCATCACAGACTCTATTAAGAACCACGTGTCACCTTTTCTAATGTCCAGGGCACCATCATGTATCATGGTGAGTTCAGAGTATAATTGTTTCAAATAAAAGTGTCTTTCTGTCCATTTCAATTGATATTTAGTTTGGTTACCTTCTGTACTATACTGCAGCAGTTATTCCCATGTATAGTTCATGCTTCATCAACCTATGTTACTTGGCAGGGACACATTATGTAAAAGGTAATTTTGGCTTACCTTTTGCAAAAGTGTGTAATCAGATTCCCATTTAGCAAACTGAAAGGCATTCATCAAACTTGTATTGAATTGGGACAGTTACTGGCTTTTCATTATGGATGACCTTGTGAAATATTTTCATCACCATTACTGATAAGACAATGATGATGATTCCCATTAACTGACAGAGTGGATGAAACCATCGTGGAACTGGAACACAAATATCAGCAGAGTTGTTATTTATATTACGTGTCCAGAATATATGAAATTATTACACCACTGACAGAGTGTTAGTAAAATACACACAGAGATTCATTACATATAAAAACTCAATTACAGAGGAAATTCAAAAAAATATGGACAGAAAATAACAACAATAAAAATATAGGGATTAATATTACAAAAATAATTTATAAAATACACTTGAGATTTAGTTGGTGTGCTTTGACCAAAGAATCTCATCAAATTTCCAGTTAGTCAATTCTGGGAAATGAAGAAATTTGCCGAAGTTGTCTGCATGAAGCTCTTTCTTGATCTGAATCTTGCTCATGGAGGCTCGTGTCAAAAGAATAGATTTCTGAGATCAGTTCCTGTTCCTTCTTCTCCACTTCTGAAGCTACCTTCCTAAGAATACCTGGTAGTATAATTTGGTACAGTTTGCTTACAGACGTTGGTCATAGGCAGCCTGTCACAATGCATTGAGTCTCATTCAAAGCTGAACTCACCTGTTTGGCACGTACAGAATTTTTCCAATCTGATGTGTACTCCACTGCAGAGAAACATTGTGCCAGGACAGACATTCAAAGAGCTTTTAGTTTAGTGCCCTAGGTGGTTCCTGTAAGTTTGTGGATGATGTTGCTCTGTGCAGATACTTTGAGCTTTATTTCTTTAAAATGGGCTTTGAATGTAAGGGAAAAGTCCATCTTTGCTCTGATGTATCTGGAAGTATTGCAGTGGAGTAGTTGTTCTCCTCTCTCCTTGTGATTTTCAGTTTCCTTTTAGCTTTCCTAATTCTTAGCTGAAATAAATGACCAGGTCTTTGAGAACTCTTGTCAGCTACACCTCTACCCCCTCAAATGTTTTGCTTTGGGTAGCGACAACTGTGTCATCAGCATAAATATACATTTTAGTCCCAGAGCTGATTGGTAAGTCATTTGTGTTGATGTTACACAGCAGTGGTAACAATGTATGTCTCTGGAGGAGGTCATTTCTTTGAATTTTCCACCACTTTTTCTTGTTCCACGAGGTGAGACAGTATCTCGTATTTATCAGCAAACAATGGATGAACTGTATTAAGCAGTAATACTTTGTGACTGAATATACTTTTCTAACCCACTTTAAGCTGCTGTGAGAACAACCAAGGCCACATTTGTGAATTGACATCTTTCACACCCATCCTTAATGTGTTCAATCAAATTAAGGATGTGCCTAAGCAAGACCTACCTGGGGAAAAGCCTGACTGCTCTTTTATGAGGCTTTTGAGAACATACTTCGATATTTAACTTAGAATTAGTCTTTCCAATACCTTATACAAATGGCAGCAAAGTGCAACTGGACGGAAATTTTTTGGGTCTGTTGGCTCTTCCCCAGGCTTTAGAAGTGCTACTACTTCTTTGTGCCAAATCTTGGGTATATTCAATTTTAAAATAGAAGTGCTCATAAGATTTAATATCAACTGCTTTTTGCAGGTCCTAACATTTTAATTTGTTCTGTTTGGAGTTCATCTAGGTATGCATTATTGGTCTTCATAGGCAAGAAAACAATATTCATTTATTTTAAGGTGAAAGGAGTGCGGAGACAGTCTTTTTTGTCAGCATGTCACACGAATTTGGAGTTTTTGATATTGCTTTAGTCTTAACATTCAAAAGTAATTGATGGATAATTTGGCCTAGAGTTGCCATCACAAATCAGGAGGAACAGCAGCTGAATCGTTGTTAAGGGTATTCAATAGTTTATATGCCTTTTAGGTATTCTGTTTCACTTCTAGAGTTGATAGTTGGTCACACCATTTTTTACCTCTGGAATCTGATACAGCATGAAGGAGATCGTCACCTGTTTCACTTGTGTTTATTAGAGTATACATCACTGACAAATAGTTGTTCATATATCTCCAAGAGAGATTTGGAGTTTCCAACAAGCCCTGATATAAAGTTAGTTCTGCATCCTCTTGGAATATATTTGTGTGAGATGACTTAAACTGACTTACAAACTCATCATACATCTCTGGAGATAGGGCTAATTTTAGGCATTATATATCAAGTTCTTGTGTGAAATTCTCCCATTGTGCTTTCTTGAAGTTAAATTATCTTTTGAGGTGGACAACCACTAGTTTCACTTCTTTAACTGAACATCTAATAAATAGAAACTGTGTGCATGTGAGTGGCTTTGCAAAACATTCCTCTTTATCTGCTGGCTATCCGAATGAAATGAAATGTCGTGTGGCTAGGGCCTCCCGTCAGGTAGACCGGTTACCTGGTGCAAGTCTTTTTAGTTGACGCCACTTCAGCGACTTGCATGTTGATGGGGATGAGATGATGATGAGGAAACACAACACCCAGTCCCTGAGCGGAGAAAATCTCGACCCAGCTCGGAATCAAACCCTGGCCCATTTGCATGGCATTCCATCATGCTGATCACTCAGCTATTGAGGCAGATGGCTATCTGAATTACATCCATCACAGCATCTGTCATTGTTGAAGGATGATGACACATTTGGATCATGGATTAACATCTACATTAATAGATAATGTCATATCTTAAGTATCCTCTCTACTGTTCACCCACCCTGTACCTCTTCTTTATTAAAGAGATGACTCAGACATTATATAACCATTTCCCCCTCCCTCTTTGTGTGTACAGGTATGTAAAGGTACGAATGAAGAGAAGGAAAGAGAAAACAAACTAAGAGCAGAGAATAGAGGGAAACTAGGGAGGACAGGAAGATAAAGGGAGGGGGATGGCTGGGTAATCAAGGATCTGGAGAAAGATAGAGAGAAATGTATCATTCAGAAGTAAAATATTAAATTTGTGCTCTCCAGCAACGATTTTCATCTTCAGATATCAGACTATCAGATATCAGATCTTCAGATATCAGACTACTTCACAAAAAACTGAAGCATGTAAAAGGGGAGGAGTAAACAGAATGAAACCTTGCAGGTTGAGAGGATATGTAATGTTTTTTCATTGATTGCAAAAGCCAATCAAATTTATAAAGAAGTTGGCAGTATGAGCCCAGAGTTGTCATCTGAGCTAGTCCCACACATGTCCTATTGGGGAAAGATATGGGGAACTTGCTGGCCACAGAGTACATCAACATCATGCAGACAGTTCATAGACACATCTCATGTATGTACAAGCATTGCGCTGTTGAAAAACAGCATTATACTGTCACATGAGAGGTAACACATGAGGATGCAGAATATCTGTGATATGCTGTTGTGCCATCAGAGTTCTCATAATCAGTATCAACCAAGACCTGAAGTCATACCTGATTGCTCTCCACACCATGACACCAGGAGTAATGCCAGTATGCCTCTCCAAAGCAATGGAAGACAATGTCTCTCCCCAGATCATCACCATATTCACAGACAATGGCCATCCATCCATAGTATTGAAGAATCTTGATTCATTGCTGAACACAACACAGTTCCACTCATCAGCAGTCCATACTTTCTAGTCATGGCCACAATCCAAACACAGCAGTTTGTGTTGCGGCTTCAATAGCTGCCTATGCTTGAGACAGTAATTCCATAGTCAGACAGCTGCTAGTCTTTGACCAATGGTACAGGAGATACAGATTGTTGGATGGAGTCCATTACTAATCCTTGGGTGGCAGGCACGGATGCAAAGAGGTTACAAAGTGCTTGGTGCACATACAGTAATCCTCTACTGTGGTGGTCAGATGTGGTCGACTGGAACTTTGTCTCTCACATTCCCTTGCAGTTCAACATTGGGCCACTGTCACATCCAAATTCTTAAAATATATGAAAATTTCAGGATTTTACCAGCTGGCCAAATGCAGACCAACACTGAGGCCCCTTTAAACTTTCTCAAATGTCTACAATGCTGTCTGGCATCTCCAGGGTATTCACAGTGATCACTCAAAATCTAACACAATTCACATCCCTTATATACGCTCTTGTGCCTAGCAACAACACTAAACATGAACAACACTTATACACTTTGGTGACCATTTTACCCTTCACAGAGAATTGTATACGTACCAATGCTTTGTACATGTATAAAGTTACATTGACCTCCTACCAAGTCTTCGGGTGCTTCACTTTTCTTGTCAGGCAGTGTAAATTAATTTCTTCGATACAGAAAAATACTTAAGACTTAATGCAAACCTCCAAATGAATATTAAACTCCAAACACAGTAGTCCTTGTGTAAATCCTACCTTCTGTGCACATCTTTATTATATTCTCTCCTGTAGTTTTGCCTTGCTTGTTTTTGTATCATTATTCCCGTATCAAAATTTCAACAACAGCTGCACATTGTATTGTATTTGTTAATAGCTTTTCCAGATTCTTCAAACAGTCTTTCGGCAAAAGGGTAGAGTAAATGGTACTGTGATTGTTGTATAAATTGAAGCAAATTTTTATCCCAGAACAAAAATATTAGACATCGAGAAAATAGTGCCACATATCAACATTGTCCGATGCATGTGCTGCCAATAAAGGCGTTCATATCTCCCTATAAATAACATATTATTAATGCAATTCATTCATTGGATCACACTGAATTTTCACATAATTTGATTGGAAGAACTGAAGTCACATAAAAGGTTATCTGATTGTATTGTATTGTAGATTGTATTTTATTGGTCCTGTTGTCTACATAGCAGCTTATGCATAAGACATTGGACAAGTCAAGTTATAAATATACAGGCTGAAAGTAATTTCAAGGCATACATATTTAAGCTTACAATAATACACTTTACACACAAGTATTTATATAACACATTTCATAAATTTAAATATTCTTCAATGGAATAAAAGCAGTGATGCTGTAAATATGACTTTAGAGATTTTCCAAATGTATTGACCTCAGTGATAGCTTTTATGTTTTCAGTAAGTTTGTTATAAAGCTTAACTCCCATGTGAAAAGTACCTTTTTGGCACAGTGCTGTGCTGATTTGAGTCATATGTAAGTTCCTGTTTTGTCTGGTAAAGTGCTCATGTATATCACAGTTTTTTTGTAGCCTCTGGTCCTTGCCTATTACATTTAATTTAAAGAACAAAAGGGTTTCCATAATGTATACACACGGTAATGGGGGAATACCAGATTTCTTAAACAGGGGTTCACAAGAGTCTCTAGGCTTGCACCCAAACAAGATTCTAATGGCCCTTTTTTGTAGTTTAAAAGTGCTATTAGCTATTTTAGAGTTTCCCCAGAAGGTGACCCCATATCTAAGACGAGAATGAAAGTACGCATGATATGCATTCAATACTGTTTTCTCACTACAGCATGATTTTAATGAACAAAGAAGATAACATGTTTTGCTCAGTTCTGCATTGAGACATTTAATATGCTTATTCCATCTGATGTTACTCTGCAGCCAAAGTCCTAAGAATTTGGTTTCAGTACTGTTACCAACTGGTTCATCATTGATAGAGACTGATGGGATAAACATGTCCTTGTTAGGAACATTGTGGAATTTTAGAGCAACGGTTTTCTTACTGTTTATTACAAGCTGATTACTCTGTGCCCAGCTGCTAAGTTGCTTCGTGACCGTGTTTACTGTCTGCTGTAACTGTTCATCGTCGTCTCCTTTTAGTAGAATCGTGGTGTCATCTGCAAATATGATTGATTTGTGTGCATCAATATTTAAGCTTAGATCATTTATGTACAGAAGAAACAGAAGGGGTCCCAATACGGATCCTTGGAGTACACCACATTTTATTTGTTTATAGTCAGATAAGTGATTAGATACAGTTTTTAGTTCAATATTTGTGTGCTTGACGCACACTGCCTGCATACGATTTGTCAGGAAGGAACTGATCCACTTGTTGGACAGACCTCGAATACCATATCTTTCTAGCTTTGATAGCAGAATTTTGTGGTCCACCATGTCAAAAGCTTTTGACAAGTCAACAAAGACTCCTATTGTTTCCTGTTTTTTGTCCATCAGGTTTAGGATGGAAGTGATGCACTCATAGACAGCAGTTGTCGTTGACCTCTTATTTCTGAATCCATGTTGTTCATTACATAGGATGCTGTTTCTATTTATAAATTTCATAAGTTTCTCATACATAACTTTTTCCAGTACTTTAGAGATGCAGGAGGAAATTGTGATGGGTCTGTAGTTATTTACATTGTCTTTATCCCATTTTTTATATACAGGAATAACTTTTGATGTTTTTAACACATCAGGGAAAGTGCCTGCCTGAAGTGAGCAGTTGCATAAATGTGTGAGTACTTCAATTAGGTTTGATGCGCTCTTCTTTAACATTGTTGCAGGTATACCATCAATACCTGCCGATTTGGAATTTTTTAGTCCTTTTATTGCTTTAGCTACTTCATCTTGTGAAACAGAACTGATGTACATTGATCCTCTACATGTACTTATTTTATATTCATTTGCCTGGATGCTCTTAAAGTTTGATTGTAACATATTTTCAGCAACACCTGTGAAAAAGTTGTTAAATGTGTTAGCTACTTCTAAGGGGTTTGTTACTTTTTTATTTTTATGTGATAGTGTTATATTTTTCCAAGGTTGTCTGTATTCTCCACATTCTTTTTTTATAACACTCCACATAGCCTTTGATTTATTAGCTGAATTATAAATGATTTCATCATTATGCATTATTTTTGCTGCTTTTATTACTTTTCTTAATATTTTGGAGTATTTTTTATAGTATGCGCGTACTACAGGTGAGGAATTTTTTGAGTTACATATTTCATGAAGTAGTCTTTTCTTCTGGCATGAAACCCTTATTCCCTTTGTGATCCAGCTGTTTGTTCTAGAGTTTCCCTGTATGGTTAATGTTTGCAGTGGGAATGCAAGTTCAAAGAAATGGGTTAATGTATCAATGAAAGTGTCGAATTTTTCATTTACATCGTTCATTTTGTACACTCCTAGCCATTTTTCTTTCTGTAATAAGTTGTTGAAGTAGTTCACATTATGCTGATTATAGCTTCGATATGCTGTTCTAAAAGACATGTTGTTAATAATACTGCCTTGTACTTTTATGCTTAATATTTGAGCAAGATGATCACTAAAACCTGCATTGAAAATTTTTAGTGAGGTGTTGTGTAAACTCTTCTTTACTAGAAACTGATGATGTACTTGCTGCCTTAAATATCTAACTATAACTTCTGAGTTGTGATAGTTTAGCACTGGTAGCATCATCATATTATTGGCCATAAAATACTTCTTAACAGGTAGTTTTACTGGTCAGTTTAACACTTATCTTATTAAATTATGGAGTTTTTGATTGTGCATTCTACCATACAGCAGTAACAGCTCTCCATAGAATTTAATGCAGTTATTCTTTCATTAAATGTAACTCTATGCTCAGTTCATCCCAGAATCTAATTTATTGAGTTAATTCTCTCAAACTGCTATTGTTGTAGAGATTAGTTCCAACCTGCTTATTTAAAACAAGAATTTCATAAGGGGAGGCCATGTTGTTGGAAATACAGATTTACTTCAAACTTTGTACACCTTTAGTAGGCCATTAAAACAACATTAAGTGCAAGTAGTAAAGTGCACTACTCTGGTCTTTCTGAGAAAGTTGGAAGAGAAGTTTTACACATCTGTTACGTAACTGATGTAGCTCTGCAAAGGCCCCAGCCCTAAAGAGTGACTGGAGACAAATCGTCAGTGTTGGCTCGTCTCAAAAGTATCGTGACCAAGGTGATGGTTTGAATCCCACCAAAACTAATTTTTTAATCTGCATTTGTCTCATCACTGCTCATATTATTTAATTTATATGATATTTTAGAGGTATTATAATTAAAAAAAGCTCACATTCATTTTCATGAAGTTGTAGTGAGTTTCATATGTAATTTGACTATTTACTATTTTTTGTTAAATTTTCAAGGACAAGGGACAGGCTTGGAAAGCCCAAGTCAAAACTTGTTAAACAATTATGCCAATGACATTCTTCAGTAATATAGTAAGTCACAATGCACCAGACCACAAGAGTAACGTACAATTACTTGTTGGATGTGCTCTTGACATCACACATTGCAGGATGGTATTTGTCATACAGACATGGAAAACTTAAATTGAAACAGCATCTACTTCATCAAATGAATGCAGTTTTCCTGCTTTTACAGGGAATTTTGAGCGTTTTTAATGGAAAATACATCTCTTTGACATTTTGAAAAATTTCTCTTTTTTCCAATAGTTTGGATGCAAACTATGTGTAATGCAACATTTTGGCAAATATAGGTGCTGACAATTGGTGATGTATGATGGAATGGGTCTTAATAGCATCTTCATGAGAAGCAATTTCTTGTTCATTGTCAATCAGAAATCAACAGTCTTGAAGGCGCTTGATAAAGGGATAGAAATAAATGTCGCATGGTTGGCAACCCCCCCCCCCCCCCTAAAGAATCTATTATTAAGAGAAATGATTCCTCTCCCATGTAAGGAAGCATAACGCTGGTTGAAAACAAACTGTAGAATTGTGTGGCAAGTTTCCCAGATTCATACAAGTTACAACAACATTTGAAAAGAGTGTTGCTAATTCTCAACAGTTTGTTGAACTTTTGGCCAAACATTCCCATGGCCTCTTGGAAAAACAAAAGCACTTGCTAGTGGGAAAAATAGTTATTAGCGAGGTTTGAAAAGTCGCCTCCCCCATGGCCATGCTATATGAATTTGTGCATTATCATATGTAGTTAGTATCAACATGCTACTTGTAAATAAAATTTATAAAAGATTAATGTTGAAAGGAGATCATTCACACAGAATGGAAACACAGTTATTCCAAAACTTGTATCTTGAAGGACTCTTTGTCAAAGTGTTTAAAACTTTATTGAATGACAAGCAGAATTTTTTTCTTGAAATGTTCTTTTTTTAAGTTTGTTTAATAACTGATCGGGTACTGTAGTGCACTGCCCCTGAAATCCAAACTGTTGGTCTTACAAAGAAGCAATACATAGTTCTTTGAACTGGTGACAAGAGTCCAAGAGTTTCTTCCACTTATCAGGAGTCACTTTCTTACCTCAGTAAAAGTATACTTCTTTTAAATTTTCTTAATGGAAAGTGCCATATTTTGTAATAAAACTTTGTAATTTAAAAGTAACAGTATTACATATAGCTTAGAGAAAACTCGTATGACAAGGTATGGTAATAATTTAGCATATCTCCTTTTGATCTTCTATTTTCTGTAACAGTTCAATTTCTGCTTATTTTTACATATTTCATAATTGTTCTTATTTAACAAATTAGCTATTTGTAACTCATAGCAAGATTGAAAAATGACAAAAAATATTTAATACAAGATAGTTAATCTTCAAAAAGTAAATAAAATAAATAACATTTACATACTTGATTAATTGCCCTAGAGTACATGATTACTCTGCAATTGACACTCAATTTAATGCAGGAGCATTCATTGAACCACATTCACATTATTTTTCTACTGTTCCACTCTTGGCCAGCATATGGGAAAAATGAATAAATAAAGCTTTTTGTGCAAGTGCTGATTTCTCTAATTTTATTATGATGATCATTTCTCTCTATAGGTGTGCATCAAGAGAATATCTTTGCATTCAGAGGAGAATGTTGGTGACTGTAAAAAGATCTTCCCACAATGAATAGCAACTTTGTTTTAATTATTGCCACCTCAACTTGCATATCATATCCATGACACTCTCTCCCCTACTTTGCAATAGTACAAACAAGCTGCCCTTACTTCAACTTATTTGATGTTGTGGGTTTTCTGGCTATAGCGACTGACCGCGCACAGAAAACTCCAACTTATTATGATCAGGCACTTTTATTAAGGTTTGTATAATTACACAAAACACAACAAAAACAATACAGAAACTCACAACACACACATTGTAACCTAAGTCCACAAGACCGAACCAAAGAACAATGAGTCCCCAAAGACCATCACACGCAGTGCCTGAATGAAACGAGGATAGAGTATCATCACACTCAACCACTGAGTCACCCACAGGTGTAGGCTCAGTGCACATATGATCATGGTGGGGTGCAGGGGAGTGGTTGATCTGTGTGAGATTGGGTTTGTCACCTGACAGAGGAACACTCGACTCGAGAAGGTGTGGTACAGATTCCTTGATCGTCCAGGCTGGTTTCATGCATTGAAGGAAAATTGTCTGCTGACAGCCACTGATGAGAATGTCCATACTATTGTCCGTGAGAGCCACTACTTGATGCAGGCCAGAGTATTGCGGGTTTGACTGTGTCATCCCATAACGTAACGAACCTGCAAGAGTCCACTGCTGAATGCAGAAAGACCTGAGGATGGGTGTGTGTTCAAGGAGGGGGCATGTGGATCGCAGCTATGTGCCTCCGGACATGCTCAACTAGAGTGGGGAGGTCGGATAGGTCGGCGACTGCTTCATCATTGATGAACTCTGCAGGGAGATATAGGTTCTCGCCATGTAGGAGCTCCTCAAGTGAAGCCTGGAGGTCTGTCTTGTAAGCCATGCATATTCCTAACATAACCCAGGGAAGGGTGTCAGACCACTCACCACCATGGCACATGAGGGCCACTTTCAGAGTCCTGTGCCACTGCTCAACCAGTCCATTGCTCTGTGGATGGTAAGCCATATTACGGAACCTATCAACCCCAAAGAGTACACAGAGTTTGTTAAACAGCAGGGATTCAAGCTGCCTTCCCTGGTCAGTGGTGATGGATGTAGTGCAGCTGAATTGAGCTATCCAGGAGGATACGAATGTGCTTGCTGCGGAAACCGCTGTGATGTCCTGCAGAGGTATTGCCTCCACCCAACGTGTAATAGGGTTGATAACAGACAGGATATACCTGAAACTATCGGATATGGGTAATGGTCCTACAAGGTCCAGATGCACATGTCAGAAGAGGCCTTTCAGGATGTGGAATTTACCTAGACGGGGTTGTGTGTGCCTGCCGACTTTGCTGCACTGGCACTGTAAACAAGCACGAGCCCAAGTACGACAATCCCTCTTCACACCCAGCCACACAAAGCATTCTGTAACAACGCATGTAGTAGCCTTAGCACCACAATGTGAAAGGTTATGTAATTTAGTGAATACTTGGTGATTCAGCACAGAGGGAACAATAGATTGGGCAGTGCCCATTGACATATTTCACCGCAGTGGCCTGACCGGGCCCGGTAGGTTGCAGGAAATGATCTGGAGCGAAATATCTGGGTCCTGTCAGAGATTGTGCAATTTGGTATCATTGTTCTGTAAGCAGGCCAATTCATCAAAATTAATGGGGGACGAAATTGCAGTGATATGTGATAGGTAGTTGACCACCACATTTTCTCAACCTCGGATGTAATGGATGTCGTGTATTGGCGAATTAAGTCCATCTGACAAAATCTACATGGGGGAAGGTCAACAGTGGGGTTACAGATAGCCTCCGCGAGGGGGCAATGGTTTGTGAAAATTGTTATGTTCCTTCCTTCGATGTCTGTGCAGAAATATTTTAAAGCTTCATAAACTGCAAGCAATTCTCTGCCAAATGTTGACCATTTACGTTGAGCCGTAGATATTTTTTTGGAAAAAAAAAACAGGGTGGTTGTGTCATGTCACTGATAAGCTGTTGGAGGACTGCACTGTTTGCAAAATTACTTGCATCTGCTGTAATAGAGATGCAGGCATCTGCTAAAGGGTGGGCGAGACTGCCACCATGTGCAAACGCTGACTTAAGGTCTTCAAAAGCTCTCCCCAAGTTGTCAGACCACTGTACTCAGTGACTGCCTGAGGTTTGTTTCCCAGCAAGTCAAAGGGGCTTGGATTGCTGCCACCATGAAATGACACTGGGAGAGGTAAATCGCAAATGCAGTCAACCCACTCCTGAGGGAGGAATACACCTTCCAAGCAGACGGTGTACCCTAGAAAACTGACAGCAGTGTAGCAGAGTTGTGACTTGTTGTTATTGATCTTGACTCTGTTGTGTGTCAATAAGTCCTGTATTGTGGCCAGGTGGAGTTTGTGTTCCCTGTCAGAGGAGGAAATAATGAGGATGCCATCGAGGTATGAATAACAATTTGTGCAGTTGAACAGAAGTGAGTCTATAAAACGTTGTCAAGTTTGGGCCGCGTTTTTGAGACCATAAGGCATGTAACAACATTCGTAGAGGCCGAAAGGTGTGATCAATGCTGTCTTTGATACATCACTCTGTTCCATGGGTACTTGTAAATATGCCTTGTGGCAGTCCAAGACACTAAAGACGCATGCTCCGCTAAGTACTTGCGTGAAGTCTTGTATATGAGGTATCAGATAATTGTCTAATACGGTCCACGCATTGAGGCGGTGCTAGTCACCGCAGAGGCACACTGTGCCATCCTTTTTGGGAAGTAAATGTATGGGCAAAGACCAGTTACTGTCCGACGGATGAACTGCCTGCCAAAGTTCCTCCACTGCGGCCTTAGCGAGGCATAGTTTATGTGGCAACAGTCAGCGCACTTTATGACGCACTGGTAGCCCATCTGTTGTGACAATTTTGTGTGTCATGCCATTCATGATAGAGTTCAGCTGGGCTGGCGGACTTACTCGGGGGCCATCACAAACGGGAGTTGGTAGCATGTGAGAATCACTAACCTGATGTGCCAGGGAAGTTGTCCACTTCGGCAGCGACAAAGTTCCACGAGGTGCGTCTCCGGTGTCGGGGGGCGACAGCGTCAAAGTCTCACATGGTGTGACACTGGTGTCGGGGGGGTGGCGGCATTGACAGGTGTTGAACGAGGCATTGTGCCTCGATGAGGGCTTGCATAGTTGACAATATGGCGAGGTTCCGTTCGGCGTTGTACCCCCAAGCCATGGTGCCTACTGCGGCCCACGTGCGGCATTTGGGAATGCGGAGGGTGGGAGGCAGTTACAAGGGGCGTCCCTGTAAGTAGAATGGAACCAGCATATGCGTGAGTCAGCTGTACTCTTCCCACCAGAAGAAGCATCAGGAGAGAGGAAGGTAGGGCGGGCAGGCGCTAGCCCAGTTCGGGTGGGGAGAGGTTGGTGCCGGCCCATTGGTGATTCCTGGTCTCGGCTTCTAGATGGCTGCTGTTCCATGTGCTGTACATGATATGTATGCGCCTGGCCTCTACCGCCCGACGGTGGAAGTATATTCCAAGGCTTAACAACTTCGGCCAGATTAGGCATTGTGCTGCACAGAGGAAGGTGGCAGTGCCAAATAATAACATATGCCTGGCCTGCCAGCCACAGTTTATCCTTGAGAGATGCTGTGGTATGTGGGAGTAAATGCAATTGTAGTTCTTGTGGCAGCTTCACCAACCACAATGCCCACAGCGCTAAGTTTGGCAAGATATTGGTACTGACCTATGCACGCAAGTGTTGCCACAGCTGTGAGGGGGTTCTGTCACCTAAAGTCTCATCACTGATGAGATCAGCGTGCTCATGCAGGTGGTTCACTAAACACACAAAACGAGTGCTGTGGTCTGCAATACTGTTTATGTCCAACATGTTGTCCACCAAGGTAAACCACATCACTGGGTTGTCTGGTTGTAATGGCAGCAGCTTTGGAAAATGACTGAGGACTAGTGCTTGTGGGGGTGTAGGAAAGGCACGAATCGTATGGGGATTCTGCGAGGTGTTGGCTGATGTGAAGTGTGCCTCAGTGACAGGCAATGTGTTACGTTGCACATCCACTAGCTGTGCAGGCGAGATGTGATATTCCATCCTTGTAGGCAGGAAATCTGTACAGCCACATGATGAGCACGGTGCAGGAGGCACAGAAGGATCAACATCTGATGCAGATGAAGTCTCGAGCAGAGGCGCGAAATCGGGAATGAGCACCGAGTGACAGGGCGGAACCACGGCAGGTGCGTCACCTGGGATGTGCGTGGGGCAGCCGGATGGGTAGGTGTATACATGGCCTGGCACAGTTGACGTGAGTGTCCCTTTGACCAGCATGGAGGGGGACACATTAAACAGCGGACTGCTCTGAGGAGGGGGCGGCCATGCATGTGGACCCCAAAACTGGACAGCCGCGTGGTCAATGTTGAGCGGTGGAAACTCGGGCAAGGGGTTTTTGGGATCTTGTGCTGGAGGAGTATTCTGTTGAGTGTAGAATGCTGTAGAAGGTGTCCGCACCCGGTGTGGTGTGCTGGCAGAGGTTAAACAGAGATACAAACATTCCTGGTGTATTAGTAGCCCACAGGCCAAAGAGTTGCACTTCACAGTCGAATGTCCATTCTGCGGTTGCAGCATCCTGCGCTGTCGGAAAAACTGGAGGTTGCAACATTGTCTATTGGTGCGAAACTGGTGATACACAACAAGTGTACGCAATGAATTTTCGCAACTTGGGGTCACCAATGTGGGCTTTCTGCCTATAGCAACTGACCACACATATAAAACTCCAATTTATTATGATCATATTCTTTTATTAATGTTCATATAGTTACACAAAACACGAGAAAAGCAATACAGAAACTCACAACACACACAACTTAACCTAAGTTCATGAGACCAAACCAAAGAAAAATGAGTCCCCAAAAACTGTTTACCCCGCACTTTGCCGGTAGCAGTTACTGGTGGTTGATGGTCACCACAATGTCCTCCATCAGTCCTATCTGGTAAGGATCCCTTACCATGCGGCAATACCCTAGCAGAGGAGAGACAAGTATAGTGTAACCAGTCTTGTGGATTTCTTGCATCTTCTAGGTTTTCTGCCAATAACATGCATCTTTGGTTCACCTTACCCACAACATTATCTATATGATCATTCTGACTGAGGTCATTCATAACTATAATATGTTAGTATTTAGTAAAATTGACAAACTTAAATGTGTACTGTTTATCATGTAACCGAAATTTAATGGATTCCTCTTAGTACTCATGTAGATGGCTTCTCACTTTTCGTTTTCTAGGATCAGTTGGTGCTTTCCACATCATACTGGTATCTTGTCAAAATCATTTTGCAATTTCTTTTGATTTCTCATGACTTTACTACATGGTAAATGGCTGCATCATCTACAAAAAATCTAAGAGGGCTTCTCAGATTGTCTTTTAAATCAGTTATATAGAGTAGAAACAGCAGAGGGCTTATAATACTTCCATGGTGAATGTGAGATATCACTTCTGTTTTACTCGATGACTTTCCATCAATCACTATACTGTGACCTTCCTGATAACAAAACATGAATCCAGTTGCAAACAGAGACAATACTCCATAGGCACGCAATTTAATTAGAAGCCACTTGTGAGTAATTGTATTAAAGGACTATATCTAAAGTCCTTCAATTCTCCAAAACTTGCAGTTACATCAGTTTTATGCTATATGTTGTATTACACTCCTCCTATATACAAAATAAGAATGTTTGACAATTTCAGATAAGAAAATAGGAGTAGTGGATGGCTATCATGTTATTTTTCAAATCACTGTTATTACAGTGGTGAATATGCAGCTCATGCATAATACTTTTTAAAACTTCCTGGCAGATTAAAACTGTGTGCCAGACTGAGACTTGAACTCGGGACCTTTACCTTTCACAGGTAAGTGCTCTACCAACTGAGTTACCTAAGCACAACTCACGATCTGTTCTCACAGCTTTACTTCTGCCAGTACCTCGTCTCCTACCTTCCAAACTTCACAGAAGCTCTCCTTCAAAACTTACAGAACTAGCACTCCTGGGAGAAAGGATATTGCAGAGACATGGCTGTATCACAGCCTGGGGGATGTTTCTAGAATGAAATTTTCACTCTGCAGCAGAAAGGCAAAGGTCCTGAGTTTGTCTCGGTCCAGCACACAGTTTTAATCTGCCAGGAAGTTTCATATCAGCTCACACTCCACTGCAGAGTGAAAATGTCATTCTGAATAATACTTTTTTGTTTTACACAAAAATTACTACATTATTCACACCTCTCACAAAACATTAATTGATGGTAGTAAGAACAACATCTGTGTCTTCAGCTGTAACTTCATTTGATACTGTGACTTACACTTTTATCTGTCTAATTTATATTCAGAATTAAACATTCCTCTTTGTTTTATACGTTATAATTCATATAAAATAATTTGAAAAACTGAGGTTCACAAACAGTTGCAAGTACTAGCAAGTCTGCCACTGAAACATCAGTAACTAAATCAAAATAATTATACATTGCCTGATATCTTTTTTCTTTATTATTTTGAAATTGTCTGCATAAACAAGGCCTTGGTAGCTTTTATTACTAAAAGAATAATGTGTTTCTGCAATGTCTGTGAAAGCAGTTTTTTCTCTCTTTGGTTTAAGGGAAGTATATTCCTGTACATAGTAATTAATACTTAGAGTGATCTCAGATATTTTATTAAATTCTCTGCCACAAAATACACTTTCACTTCCCAATAAATAATCTTCCATTCTCTGGTACAAGAAGTCAATAATTCATTCTTGATTATGAGTGGAAGGCTGAAACTAAATCCATGATCTGATGTTATATGAACCCACAGTGGTGTTGTCTGTGGGCCTTCCCTTGGCCATTTCTGGTGCTGTTTACCAGCAATGGTAGTTTGTGGAAGGCAGGCAAATGTGTAGTATGGAATGGACTTGTGTTGTGAGTTGATTCCTCTTGTCTTTTGGTTATATGAAGCACTCATTGTTCTTCAGCATTGTTTGTATGTTGTCTTTATGTCGTACTTGTGAACTAATCCTGTCAGTGACCCTGAAGTATAAGACAGGTTGCTTTTCTTTTTTAAGCACATAAAAACAATAAAAATGTCTAAGTATGATATAACATTGATATATTGAAAGAATTGCAATTTGGCAGGTGGGGTTGTGTCAGGTTGGGTGGGCAGAGGGAGAGAGAGGTGGGAAGCAAGAAGAGGGGTTGGGGTCAGTAGTTGGCAGCTCAGAGGGAGACAGCCAATTTGCTGGCTAGGAATGTGGGAGGGAGGTGCAGTAGGTGCATGACAAGGTATGTGATGCAAGAGCATCAGAGCTGGGGGGAACAGTGCACAATGAAGGTGACATGAAGACATGAATTTGCAGAAGGTGATAGGACAAACTGTGCTGCAATTACTTCACAGCTTTTAATGTTAGTGTGACAACTAGCCAGCTGTACGAGGTGCATTCAAGTTCTAAGGCCTCCAATTTTTTTTCTAATTAACTACTCACCCGAAATCGAAGAAACTGGCGTTACTTCTCGACGTAATCGCCCTGCAGATGTACACATTTTTCACAACACTAACACCATGATTCCATGGCAGCGGCGAAGGCTTCTTTAGGAGTCTGTTTTGACCACTGGAAAATTGCTGAGGCAATAGCAGCACGGCTGGTGAATGTGCGGCCACGGAGAGTGTCTTTCATTGTTGGAAAAAGCCAAAAGTCACTAGGAGCCAGGTCAGGTGAGTAGGGAGCATGAGGAATCACTTCAAAGTTGTTATCACGAAGAAACTGTTGCGTAACGTTAGCTCGATGTGCGGGTGCGTTGTCTTGGTGAAACAGCACACGCGCAGCCCTTCCCAGACGTTTTTGTTGCAGTGCAGGAAGGAATTTGTTCTTCAAAACATTTTCGTAGGATGCACCGGTTACCATAGTGCCCTTTGGAACACAATAGGTAAGGATTACGCCCTCACTGTCCCAGAACATGGACACCATCATTTTTTCAGCACTGGTGGTTACCCAAAATTTTTTTGGTGGCGGTGAATCTGTGTGCTTCCATTGAGCTGACTGGCGCTTTGTTTCTGGATTGAAAAATGACATCCACGTCTCATCCATTGTCACAACCAACGAAAAGAAAGTCCCATTCATGCTGTCGTTGCGCGTCAACATTGCTTGGCAACATGCCACACAGTCAGCCATGTGGTTGTCCATCAGCATTCGTGGCACCCACCTGGATGACACTTTTTGCATTTTCAGGTCATCATGCAGGATTGTGTGCACAGAACCCACAGAAATGCCAAATCTGGAGGCGATCTGTTCAACAGTCATTCTGCGATCCCCCAAAACAATTCTCTCCACTTTCTCGATCATGTCGTCAGACTGGCTTGTGCGAGCCCGAGGTTGTTTCGGTTTGTTGTCACACGATGTTCTGCCTTCATTAAACTGTCGCACCCCCAAACGCACTTTCGACACATCCATAACTGCATCACCACATGTCTCCTTCAACTGTTGATGAATTTCAATTGGTTTCACACCACGCAAATTCAGAAAACGAATGATTGCACGCTGTTCAAGTAAGGAAAAACGTCGCCATTTTAAGTATTTAAAACAGTTCTCATTCTCACCGCTGGTGGTAAAATTCCATCTGCCATACGGTGCTGCCATCTCTGGGATGTATTGACAATGAATGCGGCCTCATTTTAAAACAATGAGCATGTTTCTATCTCTTTCCAGTCCGGGGAAAAAAAATCGGAGGCCTTAGAACTTGAATGCACCTCATACACCAAAATGAATGGCCACCACCAAACTGTGGTCAAGAACAAAGTTGACCAGCTGGTGGCACAACATGCTCAGTTTCACAACCTGGGTCATCTGGATCCTTCCATCCACCAACAGCTTTTCTGAAATACACAAGATATCCTTCACTTCTCTACCATCCTGGCCTCCGCCCCTGTTAACCCACTATCTGCACACCTTCCACCCAACAGTTTCTCCTTCTTATGCCCTACCAGCGCCTCCAAATTCACATCTCCATGTCACTTTCATCATGTGCTGCTCTCCACTGGCTCTGACACCTGTGTATCAGGTGCCTAGCCTGTTCACCTACCATTCCCCTACCCTTCCCCCATCCCCACCACATCCTTACAAGGGAACCTCCCCATCGCACCCCCCTCAGATTTAGTTATAAGTTGGCACAGTGGATGGGCCTTGAAAAACTGAACACAGATCAATTGAGAAAACAGGAAGAAGTTGTGTGGAACTATGAAAAAAATAAGCAAAATATACAAACTGAGTAGTTCATGCGCAAGATAGGCAACATCATGAATAGTGTGAGCTCAGGAGTGCCGTGGTTCTGCGGTCAGCGTGAGCAGCTACGGAATGAGAGGTCCTTGGTTCAAGTCTTCCCTCGAGTGAAAAGTTTAATTTTTTATTTTCATACAATTATCAAAGTTCAGGTACTCACACATAATCAACTTCGCTCTCCAAAATTCCAGGACATGTTCAGATTTGCTTGAACATATGCAGGATTTGACGGTCTACACACGGAAAAATTTGAAAACATTAAAAACATATGTTTTGACAGAGCACAGGGAAAACTGTGTGACTGTGAAACTGTTGCATTCATTTGTTGCAGTTTATGTCACAAACTCATGTTTTCATCACTTTTTTGGGAGTGGTTATCACATCCACAAGAAAACCTATTTACCCATTCGCCAAGTGTACAAGTTAGGTGGGTTGACAACATATTCCTGTCATGTAATGCACATGCTGTCACCAGTGTTGTATAGAATATATCAGACGTGTTTTCCTGTGGAAGAATTGGTTGACCTATGACCTTGCGATCAAATGTTTTCGGTTCCCATTGGAGAGGCATGTCCTTTCGTCTACTAATCACACGGTTTTGCGGTGCGGTCGCAAAACACAGACACTAAACTTATTACAGTGAACAGAGACGTCAATGAATGTACGGACATAACATAACTTTGGGAAAATAAAGTAAGTAAACTTTTCACTCGAGGAAAGACTTGAACCAAGGACCTCTCATTCCACAGCTGCTCACGCTAACCACGGGACAACGGCACTCCTGAGCTCACACTATCCTTGATTTAGCCTATCTTGCGCATGGACTACTCAGTTTGTATATTTTGCTTATTTTTTTCATAGTTCCACACAACTACTTCCTGTTTTCTCGATTGATCTGTGTTCAGTTTTTCAAGGCCTATACACTGTCCCAACTTATAACTAAATCTGAAGGGGGTTCGATGGGGAGGTTCCCTTGTTAGCCAGAAAATCAGCTGTCTCTGAGCCATCAGCTACATACCTCAACCCTCTCTTCCTGCCACCTACCTCTCTTTCCCTCTACCCATCCCACCCAATACCATCTAACCCACCTTAGCCCACCTGCCAAATTGCAATCCTAGCATCATGCATCCAGCCATCATTATGTGCAGTAGTGTGTGTGTGTGTGTGTGTGTGTGTGTGTGTGTGTGTGTGTGTATACTCTAGCTTGAGAAGGGATGTATTCATAAAGCTAGGAAGTTTTCTTTCTTTTTTGTGTGTTCCTGTCAATAGCTCAATGCTTCTGTTTTCGGTGAGTGCTCTTCTTTAGTCCTAAAGTATTATTAGATGCTACCAGAACTTTCCTACTATATAGAAAGATATCACATAAAATTTAACTTAAGAAGTATATAAAGTGTACTCAGAAAAATGCATCCTAAAACAGCAATGTTTTCCACTTTCAAAGCTTTTGAGATTAAAGAATGGTTATTACTACTGGATGTATTTTATCATGTTTAGTTTTGGACATATCACTTCACTGGGTTTTACATTTGGTAATATTTTTTATATCTTTAGTGGACTGGTCCTCAGAAGTCACTACATCCCAAGTTTTGCAGTTCACATGTACATTTTACAAGAATTACAAGACTGTTATTTTTTTAAATTTTTTACCAAGGTGATGTGTTGAATATTTGTACAGACATCATTCTGGATGTTTTGTTTATAATGCTCTTTGTGGCCTACATTTTCAAAATTCTAATTGATTAACATTACCAGATAGAGTACTTGTTGCTCCTTCTTCATCTCCAAGTGAGCTAAATTCTCCTTTCCCAAGATAAGTTATGCCATCAGAGTGGAATCTTTGTAATGGTTGTTCCACAGGAAATGTCTATCTAAAATGGAAAATGAAGTCCTTCACATCCTAATAACACCCAGTATGCAGCACTTGATGAGCATTCAAAAGTTAGAGTCAAGAAATAGATGCCTTGGCGCAACCAAGAGCTATAAATATCCCAGCCCAGCCTGAAGTGGAGATATGGTCATCTTCAAAAGACAGTAACTGTATGGAACCATCAGAAGAACTATCATCATATGCCCATCTCAAAAAATGGGAAGTCTGGAAATCCTGTAATAAATGGTGCACAGGAATAACAATGTCCATAGCAAATCTCATGAAACCAAATATTGTCTAAATGTGCAGCTGTAGTGAGGTCCATATTATAATCCTTATGTTAGGGCCAACAAATATTTATTGAACAGAACATCAGCATTCTGTAACAACAGATTAAATTGTCCATTAGACCACAAAGCCAAACAGTTATAGTTCCTGTTTGAAATTAATGTAAGTCCAAGCATGACTGCTTTGTTGTTATACATATAGCAGTGATAATATTAAGTGCAATTTCACATAAGTCTTACAGTGGTGTAAACCACACACTCATCAGATAGAAGCACTACACACTAAATGTTACACCAGCTCACAGAGTACAGATAATAGGTCCATCATTCTAATCACACATCAACTCAGAAAGCACAGTAACCATTGTCTAAACTCAGTTTCAATCCAGCACAGGTAAACAGCAGCAGCACTCATAGTTCACTTGACAAAGGCAGTGTCAGATAATAGCAGCAAATGAAGGAAAACCTCACAGGATGCCAGCCACCAGGTGACATTCTCTTGGCCCACAATGGAACCTCACATGCTCAGCCTGCCTTCTATGCTGAAGGTGCTATCTCTAGACATGTTCGAAGTTACACATATCGATACATGTGTACCTTCCTTCTGCACATCCAGGAGAGTTACTAAATCTCTCTCTTCTTTAACTGTAATTTAGGGTTGAAACATCCCTGTCCAATGTGATGGAGGAAAATGTGGTAAAATTGGAAATGCACTGGGTGATGTCATGATTGGAAGGACCCTAAATGACATCAACGGTTGTTGGTGGCAATGGCAGTGGATCCAGAGCATCCTGCAAAGGCACAGAGACTTCCCAGATTGGCAGTCTCCCTATGTAACATGGCAGATCAAATAATTTGACCTTTGTTGAAACCATATTAATGTCCATGAATGTGCCACTCAACTTGCAGGAAGGGAGAACAAGGTGGCCATCATCTGTGGCTCAGGAGCAGTTGCAACAGTGGCAGCAGTGGATCCCCCAATGAAGGAGTCTGCTGACTAGGATGCCACAATCAAATCTGACTGCAGTGCCAGCACAGTATCCCACATGTCATCGCCACCAACACCTCCTGCCATGTATCCATACTGGATTCTGCCCAAATGTGCATGCCCACACCGATGTATCCACAGAGAACAGCATAGCTGCATCTGCTTCAGATTTTGGAGGCCAGAAGAGGAGATCCAGAAGGGTCCTATGAGAGTGTACCTGTGGAAGTTCTGCTGGACTTTGACCACTGACAAATGTGGATCTCCAAGAAGATAGGAAGGCATAAATTGGGGAATATTGTTGGTCAAAAGTGTACAAAAGTGTCTATTGCAAAGATCCATTCCAAGGCCTCGTATAATGGCCAACATTGTTTGCTAAAGCAGGTAACATTGCAAACTGGGGGAAGAATTCCATGATAATTATCCATGTAAATCCTGAGAAAGGAGCATGAAATGTGAACTCTGTCCTATTGCTGAATCATAACGAGGCATGGAGAGAATGAGTAGGGTGATGCTAACTGGCAAGCCTGGAGAAAAGCATATTCTTGAACCACCCATGCAAAATCATTGTACATACAAGGCCAGTAGATGTAGTAATGTCCTAGTTGTTTCATCCTTTAACTTCCACTATGGGATTGATGCTGGAGTTGGATGGACCTGCCGGAAGATGAGATAGTGCATCTGCATTAGGAATTGGGTTGGAAATGACACAGTGAGTGGAAGATTGTCAGTTTGTCAGTTAGAGAGCCCACAATGATGTGTGGGGATGCATCTGTGGCCAACACAGACAGCAAATGTGCCTGATAAGTCATAAGAAAATGTACTGAATGTAGGACCAACTTTAATTTCTGAAAAGCCAGACAGTATTCTACATCCACACCTACATATATACTCTGCAAACCACCATATGGTGCATGGTGGAGGGTACACCACTACCAGTTATTTCCTTTCCTGTTCCGCTCGCAAATAGATGGAGGGAAAATCGACTGTCTATATGCCTCTGCACGAGCCCTCATCTCCCTAATCTTATCTTTGTGGTATTCCTTTTATCATTATCAGAAGACTCAATTTTTATGGATATTATTTAGTGGGTGGATATGGAGAGTTCCTGGAGAATACAATGAAGTGGCAAAAGTTAAGGGATACCTCCCAATATCATGTCAGACCTCCTTTTGCCTGGTGGACTGCAGCATATTGATGTGGCATGGACTCATCAAATCAGTAAAAGTCCTCTGCAGAAATATTGAGCCATGCGGCCTCTAAAGCCATTCATAATTGTGAAAATGTTGCCAGTGAAGGATTTTGTGCAGCTACTGGCCTGCCAATTTGTCCCATTAATGTTAGATGGGATTCATGGCAGGCAATAAAAGGTTGTCAAATCTTTCACTCAAACTGTCCAGAATGTTCTTCAAACCAATTGTGAACAACTGTGGCCCAATGACATGGCGCATTGTCATCCATGAAAATGCCATCATTTTTTTTAAACATGAAGTCTGTGAATGGTTGAAAATGGTCTCCAAGTAGCCAAACACAAACATTTCCAATTAGTAATCATTTTAGTTGGACTAGAGGACCCAGTCCATTCTGTGTAAACACAACCCACACCATTATGGAGCCAGCACTAGCTTGCACACACTTGGGTCCATGGCTTTGTGGGGTATGCACCACACTCGAAGTCTGCCATCAACTCTTAGCAACTGAAACTGTGAGTCATCTGACCACATTATGGTTTACCAGTCATCTAGGGTACAGCTGATATGGTCACAAGCCTACGAGAGATGCTGCAGGCCATGTCATGTGGTTAGCAAAGGCACTCACACCAGTCGTCTGCTGCCATAGCTCATTTATGCCAAATTTCACTGTAATGCCCCAACAGATATGTTTGTCATATGTGCCATATTGATTTCTGTGGTTATTTCATGAAGAGTTGCTTGTCTGTTAACAGTGGCAACTCCATGCAAATGCCACTACTCTCATTGTTGAGTGAAGGCCATCGGCCACTGTGTTGTCTGTAGTGAGAGGTAATCCATGAAATTTGGTATGGAAACACCACAAACACAGCATATTTTCACGTCTAATATGGTGTACAAAAACCAATGGCATTCAGGATGAGTACAGTCACCTAAGAATGGATAAATACGTATCCTGTCTGGTTCTCAGGGGAACCTTATGCCATTCTTCCTGCAAAATAGTGGTAAGTTCAGGTAACAATGATAGATGTGGATAGTGATCGTGCAACCTTCTCTCCAAAGTAGACCACAAATGCTCAATAACACTGATATCTGGTGACTGTGGTGGCCGGGAAAGATGCAACAACTTTTCCCCATGCTAACAAAATCAGCTGTAGACGTTGTAAGCTGTGTGAACTGGAGCCCCCTCTTCTTGGAACAGAGGAAACATTGTACCATGGGATGGACCTGATCAAGCAAAATGATCACATAATCCTTGGGAGTAATGCACCTTTGCAGAGTAACCATGGGGCCCATGGAATACCACAATATGACTGCAAAAATAATCACTGTACCCCATCATGGTGCACTCTTAGGCATAATCACAGCTAGAAGTTGGAAACAGTCTGAAAAAGACTCAACTAACCAAATGAGTTTCCTCCATTGCTCCATAGACTAGGTTTTATGGTCTTGTCACCATGGTTTCCTGTTATGGGCATTTGCATCACTGATGCGTAGTGTACAGAAACTCCAGACATTCACAGAACCCGTTTATTCTGAATCTGGGGAACTATGACAATAACCATAGATGGAAACATAAAAGACCAAAAGACATACTTGTAAGGAACTAACATCTATGGCCTAGCACACGCAAACACAATGGTACAGGTGAGCCCCTATTAATCAGACACCATTACTGGATATCCAGCTGGAATACACTGCCGAAAAACTGGCACCACGCAGGGAAGTCGTTCCATACACTGCATGCAGACAAGCTCCACACATCCCCCACATAGTGAGATGATCTATGGCTGATCTCCCGCTACTGTATAGTGATCTTGATCGTTCCATGAATGTAGCGGCTGCAGCAACTGGGATACATCGCCATCGCTTGCCACGGTAATGATGCATGATGCCCATACTAACAAATCCAACCTTGCATGAACTATCGCAGCTAGTAAGCCACTACTGTTCTTACTACCCATCCCACTGTTGCAGAGGTTTTTTTCCCACGGCACAAGCCTTGGCACTTTTTTCCCCTCTGCTCTTGAAATTGCTACCCTCACTCGCATTTCGTCCACTGTCTATCACCTGATGGACCATGTTAATGCGTAGTCTTACCCAGACGCACAGATAACATCACGGCCCAGCATCCTGTGATCCATTTACTAGATAACTAACATGTTGACGGAGGCGACAGTAGAACTTTTGGTTTGGTCACGACATTGGTGCGGGCGTGGAGGGGCCCCATTTCTATTTACTGATGCGTAGTTTTGGAATTATAGCTCATCTTGCAATTCTCTGCTTATATAACTTTATTACTAGATCTGTGTCATTTACCAGTCATGACTGGACAGACTGTGTCAAGATTAATTACATATATACATTTAAAAAATATTCACAAAATTAATACATTTATACTTAATAGAAACAATATTTGTTTGTCCATTCACTTTGGTCACTATTAAAGAATTTACCAATGGAGTACAATGGGCGTTCTTTCAGGTCCTGTGCTACTCTCCTTCTGAATGTTCCTAGTGGCAGGGATTGCACTTCTTGAGGCAGTGAGTTGAACATCTTTAGGGCAACCACTGGAAAGCTGTCTTGCTTTCCCGTCAGTCGACACCTGGGTATTTCGATGCTCCCCTTGTTTCGGGTATTGTGATTGGGTATATCTTGCCTCATGCTGAAGACTCCTTGGTTTTCTTTCAAGCTGATGAGACATAAAAACACATACTGGCTGAAAACTGTCATAATTCCTAACTGCTTGAATATAGGCCTGCAGTGCTCCTGTCTTTTGCTTGATGTGATTATTCTGAGAGCTTTTTACTGTAGAATTAGCACATCCTTACATCCTGCAGAATGTCCCCATAACAGTAGGCCATAATTAATGTGGCTATGGCATAGGGCATAATATACTGTTATATTGGTCACTCAATACACCTTTTAACCTCCTCAGAAGGTATATTACACGGGAGAGCTTGGAGCACACGTACACTGTGTGTTTGTTCACTGTTGGTTTCCTGTCTATCGTGAAGCCCAACAGTTTGACAGCCTCCATATTATCATGGCATCCTTCATGTTGTTTAAGTACTGACATTGTTTGCCAGTGCAACATATAATTCTGCAGTTACTTTTGCAGCTGTTGTCCTCAAATTTTTCATTCAATCCTCTTCAATACCTGTCTGTTACTGTCACTTAACACACACTTTCATGTATGTTGTGACTTAGTGGATGATGTCTTTCTGCTTTCCCTGTATGCAGTATAAATCTTCAATAAGGTGCCTCCTGAAACACCATACACTTCAGCTCGTTTGGTTACTGAAGCGTCTACCATATGAACACCAACAATTTGCCACATTCAGATTCACTTAGCTCTGGCATACTGCACACACAGCCACACAGCATACTGTTCTGTCCACAACTGACACTTATAATATATTGAGGACATTACATATGTGCTGTCCATCATCAAATAAAACAGGCTTGGCTAGTATCCGCATTTATGTTCAAGCATGCTTTTCTCATGGTGTTTCCATATTTTTGTGCAACCCTTATATGTATCTTCCATTTGCACATCTGTTAGTGTTATGAAAGTCCAGACAAAACATCACAGATATTCCCATCATGATTGCCCCAACCAGTACAGCTTTAAAGACCCCATGTCAGCATATCTTAATGCAACTGACATTGCTCAGTTCTAGGCTGAACTACTCTATCTAATTTGTCCGTATGTAATTACTTGCCTTTTCTCTGTTTGCTATAGGTCTTCAAAATCACTGTAAGTGTATTTATCTGTTCTATTCCCATAACTTGTGAGCCACAGCACTTCAGATGCAAGATGTAATACCCATAATGTATTCTCTGGAACAATTGCTGCTCAATCAGTTTTACAGAATGTGACAGTCAAACAGGAAGATTAAAAAAAAATGCAGAAATTGGAGATTCAAACAAGTCTTTTTTTTATATTAACATAGTGTACATGAGTGGTAATTAATAGTTTACTCTGAAAGTTATAATTTTTTGAGATGGAGTCCTTAATTTTGCACACAGTCTTGGAGTCTGAGGGCAAATTCACCCATGATGTTACGTAGCACCTCCAACATAATGTTGCTTATTTCTTGGCGAATTTGCTCTTCAAATCATTTCTGGCTTTTGGATGGTTGTACTGAAAATTGTTGGGCATGAAGTAACCCCAAAGAAAAAAGTCCGGTGATGATAAATCTGGTGAACAGGGGGGGTCACCAAATATTACCATTTCTGCTGATGAGATGACCAGGAAATGTAAGTCTAAGCAAATAAATTGATACTGTAGTAATATGGCTTGTAGCACCATCCTGCAATGCCAATGAATTTCTTCAGACTCACAATTTCTGGACGTTTCATTAGTGGAAATGGCCATTCACCACATTTATCACCTCCTGATTTTCTCTTTGGGGCTACCTCATGTCAAACATTTTCCAGGTAAACCATACTAGAATCAGAGATGATTTGAAGGACCAATAAATAAGCAATACTCTATTGGAGGTGCTACACAAGATTCACCTTCAGACACCAAGAATATGTGTGAAACCAAGGATGCCATGTGAGTGATGCCATATTCAAAAAATGATAACTCTCAAAGTAAACTATTAATTTCCACTCAGGTAGCCTATGCTCATATCAAAAAATAAATAAAATTTGTTTAAATTCCCAGTTTGTGCACAATTTTTGGTCTTCCAATTTGACTGTCTCACCCTGTATAAAACATGTCAAGAAACATAAGACCTAGCAAAATGACATGTCAGAAGAAGAAATGTCAGATATGGCCTTCCTGCCATACACCCCACATTGGTGGACAGAATCAGTTGTATATTGTGCAGACATGGTGTATAGACAACATTCATGCTGACAAAGAGGATGAGAGTATGTCTCAAATGGACAGATAATGTCAGGAGTATACCACATATAGTAACATGTACACGTGCAAAAGTATATGTCAGAATGACTGGAGAATCCATCAGTACTAGAATCATCAAACATAAATGGTATTTCAGGTGGAACAGTTGGAGAAATTGGCTGTGTTAAAGCATGTGCTGTGTGAGACTAACCACAGAATAAAATTCATTGGCATGCAGGTTCTTGTTGTGGAGTAGAGGAACCACAATCGTTCATTCAGGAACCCTCGAAATTGATAAGCATATCAATAATTTTAACAGTAAAGAAGAAAGCCTGAAGATAGACAGATCCTGGATTCATGTGCTGCAATTAATGAATATTGCCAGCAACAAAAAAAGAGTTGCTGTGGTAATGACCAGGGAAAGGGCCTCAGGCATTGGCATGGAAAGTACATATAACCTTCATGTGCAGGCTTGACTACAGTCTTTCACCAGGAATGGAAGGTCAGTCTTTGACAATACCTGCCAATTGCGCTGGCAGACTGTCAGAAAATGGCTAAACAAATACTGGCTGAAGATCCTGAGACAAAAAGCAACAGGCTATTAATAAACAAGTGGCCAGAAAAGCTTCAACAATTTTGTAAAATCTACTCTTCATGAAGATGTTGGTCATGAGGTTTGTTTAGATCTGGGTCAAATTGAGTATTGCAAACTGACATGCATCAACCAATATATGTACAAAATTTTTAATTATTATCTTGATCAGAGAAGTAGTATGTGCAGTACTTGGACACAAAATGCAACATTTTGAGTATGTTCTGAAGAACAATGAGTGCTCCACTAAGTATGTCAGAAGCATTACCAAACATAAAACACAACAAAGTGAACACTGCATGAGGAGATACGAGGAATAGTCTTTCTGTGATGCAGCCACTGAGTGTCTAAGAAAGTCACTCACATATTATATACACATAGCAAAAATGCAAACTGGTGAGAGGAACCAGAAAGTACTTGAGATTAGCAAAGGACAAAAAGGATTCACAAACAACACCAGGAGTGTACTGCATACCAAGCACCTATGGAAAGGTTCGTGTTGTGGTGACAGGAAGAGACAGCAACACTCAGATGATGTAATACACTGCCTGACAAAAAAAAGTGAAGCACCCAGACGACAGGCTAGGATGTCAACATAACTTTGTACACGAACACATCATTGCTGGACATGTCAACAATTACAGTTGCAATTCTCTGTTATAGTTAGAAGAGCCACCAGCATGCATTAGTGTTGTTCATGTTTAGTGTTGTTACCAGGCCAAGTAGGGTACAGGAGAGGTGTGAACAGTGTCAGATGTTGAGTGAACTGAAGACACAGGGTCTGTAAATGAGTCCATCAGCATGTTATAGCACTCTATTTGTAAAGGTCCATCTTGATTGCATAAATTGTACATTTCACAGTCATCAGTTTACACCATTAACATCTTCAGATCTGTCACAAATCAAAAAATAGTGGAGTAACTAACTGAGACAATTAAATGAAGCAGAATATATAACAGAACCAGTGATGCATAAAAATGTTAAGATGATTAACAGCCATGCATATCAGCCATACATAACACAAAAATCTTCTGATATAGGTATGAACATCAAAATCTATATATCTAGGTACATAATAAATACTAGTGATAGTCTTAGAAGGTCCAGTATTTACATAAGTAACAGAGGCTAGCAGAGGGGATTGATGCTAGGGTGGATGGGTAACCAGTATTGTAAATTCAATATTTAAAATACAGCACACATAGACATTAATTAAAATTTCTTCATATGATATAATGAGCATGTGAAAGTTATCGACCGCAAGCAATCGACCGATTCATCTTTGAACTAACTTCCTCGAAAAATTGTTTATTGGAGTGTTCACTATGTTGTTGAATCAAGCGACTGTGGATTTTCAATGTGTCACTTTGTATATCTATTTCTAGCAACAATAAAAGTATTCAATCGATTAAGTGATATGTTTCGGTTCTACAAACCCCTATACGACCCAACTACCACACTGGTGACCCCGAACTTTTGTTTTTTCGTGTGCTTCTGATACAACTCAGTGTATAAACAATGTGGCCGAACAACAACGCGAGTGTGCCTACGATTCTGCTGTCCTGTGTAAGTGCAAGTGAATTCTCACAAACTGCTCCAGCACAACTACCATTTACACCACATCCTACGTTTGTGTCTCTTACGAATTATTATGCTCCACAGTAACAGCTTACGACAGACACTTGTGTTGTGACAACGCCACCCGACAGTGTTTGCGTGAAACAAGACATCGACGACGCATCACGTGCTGCGTATTCTGTGTTACCTACGTCGTACGGCACACAAGCCATGCAATACGACCAAATCACCCGCTCATTTGTTCCGGCGGCACCGGCCGCCCCTGCTGCACCTACCGCAACACACGCTGATTGTATTTCGGACCGTTCCGTGTTTTCAACAGCTCTGGTTGTTTCATCCGCACCGGCAACACACCACACGCCTTCCGTGCCAACTGTGTCACGTCGCTTCGCACCTTCAGCCACCACGCCAGACGTCGCATCTCGCTCCAAGCCGGATACCAGTTTCTGGGCCCCCACCTTCTCTCCAGTCGCACAGCCATCGAAGCCCCCAAAACTGCCACTATTCAATCGTGACAATCCTGTCACTCGGTTTGCTCGAGTCGACCATGCTTTTGAACTTAATGGTGTTATCTTGGACGACGCACGTTACTCCAGTTTGATTACTCATCTACACGACGGGTTTGAGTAGTTGAGTGATATAATTAATTCACCACCACCTCCGCCACGCTAGATTTCAGTGAAGAAAATTATTGTGGAACGTTTAGCATGCACTACGGGTGAGGCACTGCAGCAAATCATCCATGTCGAGCAAATTCAAGACAAATCGCCATCTCAGCTGTGGCGCCGACTACGCTCAATGGTCGACCAGCAAACCCTGTTGGACACCGCCCTGTGGGCCATTTGGTCAGTTGAGTTACCATATGACATCCAAATGCAACTGCTCACCCTCTCGATGGCACCTTTGGACCAGTGCCTATGGATGGCTGACAGCATGGTTCAAATGGCTCTGTGCACTATGGGACTTAACTTCTGAGGTCATCAGTCCCCTAGAACTTAGAACTACTAAGGACAACTCACACATCCATGCCCGAGGCAGGATTCGAACCTGCGACCGTAGCGGTCACGCGGTTCCAGACTGAAGCACCTAGATCCGACAGCATGCATCTACTATATTCGCACAGACACCTTGTCCCTGCAAGCCATGTTCACAAGGCGCCAACGGGTGGCACACCTGCAAGTGTCAGTGCCTCACCAGCGCCGCCTAGGAGTGGCCGCGTGAACTCCAATGCATCGCGTGAGTCAATGGCGTCCCCACCTGGGAGCCACACAGGAAAACTACTAGCACTGCCTGCCCCCACCACGGCTAGCACTCCCACCGCTGGCGCCTTGCACAGCCCCGCGATGGAGGCGGGAACTCCTTGCCTGGCTTCCCCTCCCACTCATCAGCTGTGCTGGTTCCATGCAACACACAGCGACGCCGCTGGCAAATGCCGACCACCATACGCGGTAGAAAACTACAGGTGCAAGCCGCTTTAGGCACCTCGTCTCGCGCCGCCTCTTCAGGGCGCCTGCAACGCACAAAACATGATGCCAGCTGCGCACCTGGCCATCTGTACATTCTCGACGAATGCTTCAAACTCCACTTTCTCATGGATACAGGAGCGGACTCCAGCATTCTGCCATGAACACTTGCTCCATCGAGCTTGCTACCTACCATTTCCATGCTCCGCGCAGTTAGTAATTCCAATAATATCAGCGTTCACGGAACAGCCAAGATTCAGCTTCAGTTCGCACCCGACATGCTGTTCCCATGGACGTTTCACATCACAGATATCGACGAGCCGCTGCTTGGTATGATTTCCTCCGACATTATGGACTTTCTCCAGACCTACAGTCTGCAGCACTGGTGCACCACGCCTCCGGCATCACTGGCTCCTTCATGCCACGTGCTACAACTATGCTTCTTACTTATGATTCACTCATCAATGCTTCTGACGATTGCTCCAACCTGTCGGCTTAATTCATCGCCGCCATTGCCGAAGTCAACCGTCAACGTCGTGAAATAGATGCTATTCGTAACGACTACAACAGACTATGACAATTGATTGCGGATGCATCACGCGAGCTGGCACGCGTACGCAGCGTGATCGTCAACCTCTTATCTACGAATGCTCTCCAGTCATCTGCGGTCACTCACACCGCCAACCTCACACACATTTCCGCACCTGTCGCAGACTCTACTGATGAACTCCACCTCAAGTTATTCCCTAACTCTCATGTCGAGTGGCCTGCTCACGTCGAGCTGACACACGACCCCACCTAATCACAGGTCACAGCCATGGACGGCAGATCTTTTCCTGTGATGGCACTTTGCACGAAGCCCTCCACCGACCACCCCCACGCAGCTCCTGTTACGACGCCGACTACACGGTTCCCACAGCCTCCACCACAGTTCAGTGACTTCAACTGTCAGGGCCGCAGGTGATTCGATATCCTCCCATCGCCCCCACATCACGGTGATTTCAAACGGCACGTGCCACAGACTGAATACTACCAAAGGCCCTCCAGTTCGTCACAAAGCCAGGCGCCTGTCAGCCCACGAACTTCGCCAGGCAGAAGCTATCGTACAGGACCTATTAGACATCGGTATTGTCTCTCCGTCCTCCAGCAACTGGTCTTCTCCAATTCACTTGGCTTTCAAGAAAGACGGTTCACACCACTTATGTGGAGATTACCGCAAATTAAATGCACACCACCATTGACAATTATCCGATTCCGCATATTCAGGACTTTGCACAACAACTACACGGTGCATGCGTTTTCAGCGTTATTGACTGTAAAAAAGCGTACCATCAGACCCTATGCTCACTGATGACATTCCAAAAACGGCTATTACCCCCCCCCCCCCCCCCCCCTTCGTCCTCTATGAATACTGTATCAAAAAACGCCATGCACGCCTGGCAACGCTTCATTGACTCACTCCTTCTCCCACTGCCTTTTTACAATGCATATCTCGATGACGTCCTCGTTTTCTCAGCGTCTGAAGCGGAACATGAAGAACATTTGTCACCTGTGCTACAAATTCTCTCAGACAATGGCGTTGCGATTAACGAGGATAAAAACCAGTTCTGTCACTCTAGTATGACGTTTCTGGGTCATGGTCACCCCTGATGGCATACGGCCTACATCTGAGCGTGTCACCATTATTAACAAACTGCTGCTTCCAGAAACGTACCGTGACCTCTGCCGTTTCTTAGGAATGGTGAACTTTTTCTGCCGACACATCCCGCTCGCAGCTTCACTCTAGGCACCACTCACAGACGCGTTGGCAGGCAAGAACACTTCTGGTGCACGCAAAGTAGTTTGGTCCGATGATATGACACCTGCGTTCGACAATCTCAAGTCTGCCCCGACCAACGCGGTTACACTCACGCACCCACTTCCCGACACACGCATCTCTATTACTACGGATGCAACTGATGCCTGTATCAGAGCCGTGCTTCAGCAACACGTCGGTGATACCTCTCAACCACTTCGATTCTTCTCTAAAAAACTGTCCACTTCTCAATGCAAGTGGTCCATGTTTGATAGAGAGTTACTGGCCATTTACGAAGCTGTCAGACACTTTCAGGAAGATATCGAAGGTCGTGAGGTCACTATTTTCACTGATCACTGTCTGCTACAGATGCCATTCGTAATCTTGCTACCGACCTCCAACCATGTATGTTCCAACATATGGATTTCATATGTTAGTACATGATGGACGTCCACTATATAGAAGGTGCAGACAACGTCGTCGCAGACTATATGTTGCGCAGACTATATGTCGCGCATAAATGCCATTACTTCACCGTTTGACATGACTAATCTGGTGCACCTTCAACAAGATCCCAGCATACAGGACTTATTACAGGACACCAACACATCTATTACCTTGGAGAACCGCCGCCTACCGGGGTCTGACTCCTCAGTCATATGTGACACTTTCACTGGTACATCGCGCCCGATCGTACCTGCCTCGCTCCGTCGAGCAGTGTTTGGTACCCTCCATGATCTAGCCCACCCTGGCATTCGGGCTACGACACACCTTGTAACCGAATGTTTTGTATGGCCTAATGTCAAGCATGACTGCCGTGACTGGGTCCATGTGTGCATACCCTGTCAGCGCAGTAAAGTCAGACGTCATGCCCAGCCGTCACTTGGACAGTTCAATGCTCCTAAGGGTAGCTTCCGCCACATCCACCTCGACATCGTCGGTCCCCTCCCCCTTCTGAGTGCTACAGATAGATTTTGTCTATGATCAACCATACCAGCAGATGGGTGGAAGCTGTACCGCCTATTGACATTTCAGCTGCCTCGGTGGCTCGTGCCTTTGTCCAAACGTGGCTCACCCACTTTGGCTGTCCATCCGCAATTACTACGGACTAGGGTCAGCAGTTTGAGTACGTCCTTTTCGCCAGTCTTTGCCAACTATGCAGCCCAATAAATTCCATACAACCGCTTATCATCCACAAGTTAGCAGTTTAGTCGAACACTGGCACAAAACACTAAAAGCAGCCCTCATGTGCCATGTGGAACAGTAGTCAGAGGCCCTTCCCTGGGTGCTTTTAGGTGTGCGATCAGCCTTCAAAGAAGACCTGCAAGCATCATTAGTGGAAGTGCTCTACAGTGAGCCCCTTGTTCTTCCTTGTGAGTTTGGCGTGGATTCACATCCCCTTTCATCAGACGAGCTCCCCAACTTGGTCGAGCATGTTTGCACATGTATTTCACGCATCCGTGTACCCCCTCTGCATAAACACATAAAGGCTTGACTCAATGTGAGCATGTAATGCTCCGCGACTACACTGTGCAAGCCGCTTTACAAACTCCCTACACAGGACCTTACAAGGTACTGTCACACTCCCAAAACACGTTCCAAATCTCCATCAACGGACAACCACACACTGTGTCTGTGAACCATTTAAAGCCGGCATGGACCATCTCAGAAGCAGCATCCGTTATTCCATGTAACTTCACCACTCCAGTTGAGTGTACTCACCTGAGTGACAACAGTGTTCTAAGTGATGTGCCGTGTGATACCCACACTCCAAACAAGTGTTCTGACTCAGGTCATAGTGTACCGTGTGACGCTTCTCCCCCTCAGGGCGACACCGCTACGCCCCCCTTTAGGTCGAGTGATTGTGTCTCACCTGCACCGTCGCCAGCAACTCACCTTTCAGCAGCTCCTCCATTGAGCGTCTACGTCACAGTCGACATCTCCATGTATACAGCCGACGATCTAGCAGTCCATGTCCATGAGGGTTCCTTTTTCATCCTCCACACCCCTCCCCACTCTCTCAACGATTCACATCCCTCTGTTACACTGCTCAGGCATCCCTCCCTTCCTCCTGAAGCTGATGTCAATAGCATTACATCATTCATCAACATGACTCGTACCCTCACTGTCACCATCCCCATGCATCCCTCTTCCTCAACATCACTGTCCCCCTCTCCCCTACCCCATGCCCAGAGCAGGTCGTCAGCTTCGGCCTCCTCTCTGGCATAGGGACTATATATTTTCCTTGCCTATCTGTCCTCCCCTCGCGGATCTGGATACCTCACCAATTACACCGTGCTCTGCACTACCGGTGGGAGACTCTGTGGTGGTTATCATCCACAAGCAATCGACCGACTCATCTTTGAACTAACTTCCTTGAAAAATTGTTTATTGGAGTGTTCGCCATGTTGTCAAATCAAGCGACTGTGGATTTTCAATGTGTCACTTCGTGTTCCTATTTCTAGCAACAATAAAAGTATTCAATCGATTAAGTGGTATGTTTCGGTTCAACAAACCCCTACACGACCCAGCTACCACAAGCATCTGACAATAAAATATCAACTCACATAAAATATGTGGAAATAAAACCTATACATAAATTAACATAAAACTTGTAAAGAGTAATAATAGAAAGTTATCAACCTCACAAAGTAAATAACACATAATTGTGTAAAGTCCAGAAAAGTTTAACAGTAACATCACATCTATAAATCAAAACCTTTCAGTATAGCAAACAATTAAACATAACAGGAAGTGTAAGATAATTAACAAGACAATTAAACTCTCAATAGTCGATGATACATTCAGAATGGAATCTCAGTGCCGCCACCTTGTGGCTTCTCTGTAATCAGTTTTCATTTTCCTGTGGTGCAGCACAAGGAAGATGGTCCAGACTCCTCACTACTAGTGGCTGGTGCACACAAACGCACACCCAGTTGCCATGGTGCTCAACAATGCTCAAAATAGAAGGTTTTTGAACACATCAAAATAAACGTTCAAGTTAAACTTATTCTGTTGATTCAGCAGTAATCCTGGTTGCCATTTTCTATGTACGTAAATTTCTGTTTCTTCCAGTAGCTTCAATAATTGTCCTTTGGGTGCCTTATGCAATACTTCCATATTACCTTCTATATTTCCAGACATACACTTTCCTCTGTCCACATGCGTACCGAATGTGCTCTTATTTTCAGTGTATGCTCAAATGGTTCAAATCACTCCAACCAAGCACTGTGGGACTTAACATCTGAGGCCATCAGTCCCCTAGGCTTAGAACTACTTAAACCTAACTAACCTAAGGACATCACAAACATCCATGCCTGAGGCATGATTCGAACCTGCGACCATATCAGCAGCACAGTTCCAGACTGAAGTGCCTAGAACCGCTCGTCCACAGTGGCCGGCTCAGTGTATGTACACCCTCTTCCAGTCACTTAGCTACTTATTCACCATCAATAAACTTCTCACAGTTACACTTACCTCAGGATGGGTCCATGGCTTTTTCAGGTACAAATGGTTGTCTCAGGTCCTCTAATCTTACCAGTCTCCTTAGTGGTGGTTATCCTCCATCACTGTATATGGAAAGAAGCACAAACCATTCTGCAACAATGTTCATAGTAATTGTCCAAAGTGGTGACTGCCAGTCTCAATGCATGTATGACACTGGCACATGAAGTACTGTCACACTCTCTGAAGGACGCTGATGTCTGTCATACCAGGAACCAGGCAGCTTGGACCATAACAAGGTGGTCTTCATCCATTTCTAAGGGGTTTCATACACCAACATTTTGATATGACCCCAGAGGAAAAAGTCCAGAGACGTGAGGTCAAGCAATTGAATCGCTAGTTGGAAGAAAGGAATAAACACCAAAAATAATAAATCGCGATTTTGCCGAATTCGCATCATGAAAGGGTACACACAACTATAGAATACAAGAAAGGAACAAAAACCAACCCATCAAGCCTTGAAAACCAGGTCTGAATATTCCGTAAGTTGGAAGAAGGAAACAAAGACTGGATTTATTTCTGTCTTCCAACTACTGCCACACATGGCCACAAGACGGCAGCAGGGCACGGAACAAGTTCGTTCTTGCTCCATCTGCTGGATATCTTTTTAACTAGTTAGTTTGCAAACAGTTGGTTAATGTGATTACATGTTCGTGTAGAGCTTTCACTAATCATTAATTTCTTCGTACTACAACATACTTATTATATGTCATCTATTTCCAAGAGTGATTCTGAAGTGGCTTCATCGTTCAGAAACACGCGGAAAAAAGGAGTTCGCAATGTTCACTGCTATAAACGTGACGTACAGAAGAGGCAGCGTCTTCTTGATCAACAATTTGTGAGTACCTGCACAGGTAACACTATTCCTGCTAAATCAAATACCAACATTTCGTGTTCTTGCAAGTTGAAATGTACAGACAACTTCCCTCCTGCAGAGAAGAAATATTTTCTAGATAATTTATTGATGGACGAAACAAAAATGAACACAATACTTTCCTAATGGGTCTGATAATACGACGTGATCCAAAATGCCGCCGTTCAAAGAACGAAAACCCTAAGAAACGAGACACCGTTTTCGATTTCTTAATCCCAAAAAAAGAAATACAGTTTGTAGAAGTGCATTTTCCGTTTTATATGCCATCAAAAATAAAGCTCTTTTCCGTTTGACTACTTTAGTTGCTTCTGGAAAATCTGCAATTGATATGCGTGGTAAATATGAACTGGGGTAATGTTTTACCTCCACAGTCCACAAATACTAGGTGCTATTGATGATCATATGAATGAGATCTCAATACATCATTCTCATTACTGCAGTAAGGAAATTAAATATCTAAGTGCTGAGCTGGACATAAAAACTTTGCACTGCCTGTTTTGTGAGAAATATCCGCATTACGCATTTAGCGTCAAATACGATTTTTATCGGAAATATTATAATGAGAACTATGGATATAGATTTGGGAGGCTGGAAATTGACGTCTGTAGCACATGTGAGGAATCGGAAACGAAGATCAAATCACCAGTTCTCAACGACACCGCAAAACGTGTCGCAGTCGATGAAAAGATGGTCCATTTACGTCGAGCCAAGAAATTTTACTCCGAACAAAAAGAAATGTTGCAACTGTGCAATGAAAAAGAAGAAGTATGGTGCCTCGTCTTTGACTACATGCAAAATCTTCCAATGCCGAAAATTCTGGTGCAAGAGATGTTCTATCTAAGAAAGCTTTGTTGTGGTACGTTTTCTGTATACATGATGTGAAAACAGGATCAGCAAATTTCTGCACATATCCAGATGTGGCTAAAAGAGGCCCTGATAAGGTATGTAGCCTACTTTGGCTAAGATTCAGGACATGAGTCCAACTGTTAAAGAAGTTCACATTTTTAGCGACACTTGCGGTGGACAAAATCGAAATAATACTGACGTCAGGTTTCTACTTGCCTTGGTATCACTTGGCCGTTTTGCTACAATTCACCAATATTTTCCTATTCGTGGATATTCGTTCCTGTAGTGTGATAGTATCTTTGGTACCGCCAAGCATAAGATTAGGAAAATGGACAGAATATAGGCCTACACTCCAGACGAGTATTGTGAGTTGATACAAACAGCGAGAGAATCTGGATATTCTGTGAGAAAGGTGACTTCAGAACAAATTGTGGACTATAAGGAATGGTGGCCAAAGTACTGACAAACATTCAAACATTTGTATTTCGAAATACCGACACCTTCAATATTCAACTGATTTGAATGGTTCTGTAATAGCCTCAGAATTCATTGATGGCATCAAGGGTTCTGTAATAGCCTCCGAATTCATTGATGGCATCGTTCATACAAGATTTGTCCTTCAAAAACCAAAGTTATTGGATGAAATAACGCTTCCTACAGAGACCACATACACAGATGAGGAAAAAATTCAAGACGTAGAGGAGATAATCACCTACACACCTACAGAAAAGAAAGACTTCTACGAGGACTTAATGACCTGGCGTACATCCTCAGATCCAGCTGATCATGATGAGTGATTTGTGTGTCCAAGTTTTTTTTTCTAAAACTTTCTGCGCATTCTTGGAATCAAATAATTGATGCCCTTTTAAACTTTTCAACTATATACATTTTTCCAATAGCCTATAATGTTATGTTTTTACAATTTTCAATGAAATGTGAACGGCATTATTGACTTATTTCTTTATTTTTAGTTACATTTTCAATCAGTTGGAAGAAGGAAACAAATCCATCAACTTTTTTTTAATTTTACAACTCAAAGAACAATACCTGGAAATTGTCCAAACACTGCAAATGATTCATGGGACTCAGAAAATATTAGATACAGGCTCCCAGGTAGATGCCATTTTCCTTGACTTCCGGAAGGCGTTCGATACAGTTCCGCACTGTCGCCTGATAAACAAAGTAAGAGCCTACAAAATATCACACCAGCTGTGTGACTGGATTGAAGAGTTTTTAGCAAACAGAACACAGCATGTTGTTCTCAGTGGAGAGGCGTCTACAGACGTTAAAGTAACCTCTGGCGTGCCACAGGGGAGTGTTATGGGACCATTGCTTTTCACAATATATCTAAATGACCTAGTAGATAGTGTCAGAAGTTCCATGCAGCTTTTCGCGGATGATACTGTAGTATACAGAGAAGTTGCAGCATTAGAAAATTGTAGCGAAATGCAGGAAGATCTGCAGCGGATAGGCACTTGGTGCAGGGAGTGGCAACTGACCCTTAACATAGACAAATGTAATGTATTGCGAATACATAGAAAGAAGAATCCTTTATTGTATGATTATGTGATAGTGGAACAAACACTGGTAACAGTTACTTCTGTAAAATATCTGGGAGTAGCGTACAGAACTATTTGAAGTGTGATGATCAATTAAATTAATTGTTGGTAAGGCAGGTGCCAGATTGAGATTCAGTGGGACAGTCCTTAGAAAATGTAGTCCATCAACAAAGGAGGTGGCTTACAAAACACAAGTTCAACTTATGCTTGAGTATTGCTCATCAGTGTGGGATCCGTACCAGGTCAGGTTGACAGAGGAGATAGAGAAGATCCAAAGAAGAGCGGTGTGTTTCGTCACAGGGTTATTTGGTAAGCGTGATAGCGTTACGGAGATGTTTACCAAACTCGAGTGGCAGACTCTGCAAGAGAGGCGCTCTGCATAGCGGTGTAGCTTGCTGTCCAGGTTTCGAGAGGGTGCGTTTCTGGATGAGGTATCGAATATATTGCTTCCCCAAATTCATACCTCCTGAGGAGATCATGAATGTAAAATTAGAGAGATTCGAGCGCGCACAGAGGCTTTCCAGCAGTCGTTCTTCCTGCGAACCATACACAACTGGAACAGGAAAGGGAGGTAATGACAGTGGCACGTAAAGTGCCCTCCGCCACACACCGTTGGGTGGCTTGCGGAGTATAAATGTAGATGTAGATGTAGATGGAAATATTGTTCTATATGTGCAATAAAAAATAATTTCTGGTTAAATAAAAAATGCATAAGTTATACAGCTTTTTCGAATTTCCCGACAAACAGATTTATGGAGTTATTTCCTTCTTCCAACTGCCGATTCAACTGTGCTGCTCATGAGGTGAGGCGGCACCTCCCTTTCCAGCCCAACAATCAGAGTATGTATTGTTCAGATGCTCACGGACATCAACATTGAAGTGGCCTGGTGCACCATCTTGTTGAAACCACATCCTTTCACGGACAACAAGAGGTGCTGTCTCCAAGAACTGTGGCAGCACATCTTGCACGAACACCAGGTAATGTGGACCAATCAAACAAGAAGGCAACAAATAAGGTCCTATTACATGATCCTGGACAACATATGCTGACAGAGGATCATTAGTGGCCACCAATGTAAGTGGTGCGGGACATATCCACACTCCAGGTACAGCTGTTGTATATGTTGAACACCATCACAGGTGAATGAGATCTCATCCATGAACAATGTAAACTGTGTGAATTTCGGGACTGTAGCACTATGGTGGATAATCCACTGACAGAAGTGAACACAAGGCTTAAAATTCATTGGTCCCAGGGCTCGCACACATCCTTTATGGTAGGGGTGTAATACCTGTTACAGCACTACTCACCACACGATACACTTTGAAGTGTGAATTTCACAAACAAGTTGACACGTGCTCATTGATGGATTGTTAGCCTCAAGATTTAATACCATTTCCACAAATTCTGATGTTCAGATGTGTCTTCTGCAGTAACCTTGGTCAACTTTCTTTGGTATGACTAACCCTCTCATAAGTTCGTATCCACAGATATAAACTTCTTCCAATTAAAATGACACATGTTGGGAAAGTGTCTCCTGTACATTTGTGCAGCCTTGTGGGCACTACATCCTGCCACACCATACATCAAATGCATGCCTGTCAACTTTCGTGATGAGTAATGTTCCAGCTTTGACTCAGTGACATGCACTGTACACAATACACACCTCACTATGAACAGATTGCAAGCTGTGTGATGCAATGGACATCCAACAACAGGGATATTGGTGTGCATGTGGCACAGTTTAATGCTCCAGTGTGATGTATGTAGTCATTATATGACACACATGCTATGAGCTAAGTTGTGCACAGTATTTCTGTTTGGTGGCCAGGGGTGTACAACAGTTATCACCTGCATGTGCTATTGCAATACATGCATTGAGACTGGCAGTCATTGCTTTCAACAATTACCATGAGCTGCATTGTTGTTATGCACTGTACACTGTGTGTGTTTATAACACAATAAATATGCACTTCCGACTATTGTTTCCCTGACTCAGTACAACTGGTTGTGGACCCACTACCACCTGTTACACTTCGACCCAAAACGTTTGAGACACCATGTACACCCACAATTTTGCCAAATTGGCACAATAGTTTATTTCAAATAACAAAAAAATTAGAGGGTTATGGAACAAGGTGGAAGAGCTTCTTGTCTATTTAGAAAATTTAGAGAGCTTTGAAAAGGTAGACATTCTGTGCTTAGGAGTTTACTCGTGCAGAACTAATATGGTTACATGTTTTAAGATGGAACACAAGTTCAAAAACATCGAGATAAGTAGATTTTGTTATGATCAGCACATAGAAGTTTGTGCTTCTCAATTAATAATGAAAAATGGTCCTCTTTTAATTGTAGTGTACAGATCCCACTGCCCAATTTTGAAAAATTTATGAGGAATCTGGATTCCTCACTGTGCTATTTATCAGACAGCAGCAGGCATTTAACAGTCTGTGGTGGCTTCAGTGCAGATTTTCTGAATGATTCTGAGTAGAAAAACGATCTGGAAACCTTATCATATGTAGTACAGTGTACAAGATGATACTGGACTTCACACTAATCATTGGAGGGAACAACTTTCAAGATAATAATTATATATTCCAACATGTTATATGTTACAAAAGTAACAGATATATACATTTATTGTAGTCCAAGTATTCACTTACTGAATAGAAGCAGGGTGCTGTAAATATTCTGTAACAGATCTTTGAGAAGCATTAATATTTAGTATATAGTTAACATTATTTACCAACTTATTGAATAGTTTTATTCCCATGTAGGTTGTACCTTTTTGATACAAACTTGTATAGGCTGAGAGTAAATACATTTCATTTTGTAATCTAGTGTATATTATATAAGTCACAATTTATTCTAATACTGTTATCATTTGCTACTAAATTTTTTAATAGACATTAGTGTGTCAAGACTGAACATGCAGTGTTTTAAGATCTAGCTGTGTTCTTTATAATAATCCTAATGGCTCTATTTTGGATTCTGAACGTCCCCAGAGCTACAGGTGAATTCCATCAGAATATTAGTCCAAATTTTAGTTGTGCATCAAGATTTGCATAATAGGCGACCATAAAATCCTGTTCATTTATGCATCCTTTTAGAACCTATGGAAATTTAATGCTACTGTTTTCCTGGTGTTTATTATAAGCTGATTAATTGTCAATCATTTACTTAATTGATTTGTGACAGAGTTTACTACATGTTGGATCTCATTATTTTGGATGCTTCTATTAACATTGTTATGTCATCAGCAAATAGAACTATTTATTGTGACTCAACAAGCACATCCAGATCATTGATAATATTATGAAAAGGATAATTTTCTACACACCATATAGTGGAGATGTTGAGTCACAGACAGACAAAACAAAAAGACTACTAAACATGTAAGCTTTCATCCACAAGGCCTTCTTCTGAAGTACACGACATACACACACACAGTCACACAAATGCAACTCACACACACATGACCAATTTTGTGTGTGTGCGTGTGTGTGTGTGTGTGTGTGTGTGTGTGTGTGTGTGTGTGTGTGTGTTTTCTATATCAGAAGAAGTGCTTCTGGCTGAAAGCTTATATATTTCATGGTCTTTTGTTGTGCTTGTCTGTAACTCAGCATCTCCACTACAGGGTAAGTAATAATCTATCCTTTTTTATTTTATTTATTTATTTATTTATTTATTTATTTAGCATCCAATAGATCACACATGTGATATAGGATTTGTCATTTGATTACATGTAACACATAACAACACATACACATAATAAATGGACAAACATATACAAACAGCAAAAAAATTACATACACATAGTACATAAGTAGTGTACAAGAACTTATTACACAAAAACAAAAGTACGTGCTCATGATAAACAATTATAGATCATGAACTACACCTTATACACAAAACGTATTATGGATATTTAACAGATTTTTCATAAGTACCATAATTACAAAGTTGAAAACATAATTAAATTAGTTTAAATTTAAAAAAAAATAAGTACAGGTTTCAATCCACAGTCTGAGACAGGTATTCATTTACACTATAGTAGCATTTTTCATGATACTGTCATTATTCCATCCTGGATTTTCCATTGTTTGACGTGCTGATCATTGGTAGATATCAGAAAAAGAAGAGGTCTCATTACCAATCCTTGAGTACCCTATCGGTGATTGGGCATTCTTTTGACAAGTATTTTGAGACTATTTGTGTTTTTTCATGTACATGTCTAATGTATACTTTTTACTTTTGGTCACTCAGAAATGAACAAATCCATTCATTTGTTAATCCCCTGATACCATAGTACTCAAGCTTGTTTGGAAGAGTTCTGTGGTTTACTATGTTCAAAGCTTTAGTTAAAATTAAAAAATATAAAAGTTTTAAACATGGCTGCTTGGTTCCAGTGACCATTTCTAAATTCAAATTGAAACAAACGAGCCCTCAGGCACTATTATTTTTAGTCCTATTGACCAGGTTTCAACACTTCTAAGAGTGCCTTCATCAGAATTAAAATGGCCTTTAACATAGTTACAAATTTATAGGAAAAGACATTTTTTATATAAAAAGTGTAAGTTCTGACTAGCAATAAAAGACAGAGGCAGTACTTACATGTCACATATAAAATAATTTAAAGTGTAGAAGGGCTTTAGTCACAAAAAATATAAAAAGGAAAGCTATGGGCTGCTTGTACCTGTGCAGCCACAGGTTGCAACCTGTATTTACTCTCAGCCTATACAAGTTTCTATCAAAAAGGTACATCCTACATGGGGATAAAACTGTTCGATAAGTTGGTAAGTAATGTTAACTGTATACTAAATATTAATGCTTTTCAAAGATTGTGGCTATACAGGTACAAGCTGTACAGGTACGAGCAGCCCATAGTGGTTCACCTTCACGAATACATACTGAAACTGTTTTTCTTTTTTTTCAATATATTAGTAACATCCTGAACCTTGACCAGTTTAAAGATGAATACATTTTCATTCCAGCATTTATAAAACTGATGAATTTTTAAGAGAGGCAAAGAATATGGTATGACTACACTTTATGTGATCCGTTTGTATATGCGTCTATACCTGAGTAAGTCTGTAAGTGGCTAAATTTAGTATGCAATATCAATTTGTACCAGAAATTTCTCTGTTTTGTATTTCTGTGAAGGTACTATAATTATTTGTGTAGTATTTATATTGTGTAGTATTTTTCTTGCTTTTGTAATTATTTGTGTAACATTTATACTGTGCAGTATTGACTTTCGTACTACCTCAGATGATCTCTGAGGTCTCTACAACAATAAAAATCAAATCAAATATTACAGTTTTGAAAAATTGTATATGTTATCTGATAAAAAGTCTCCTCTCTCTAAGCATTGTCCACAGTAAAATATACATGAGACAATTGACAAAAGTGATTAAAGTTAGAAATTTCAACTTAATGTCCTCTGCTTCCTACAAAATTCCTACCATTGCTTCCATTTTTTTCACAATAATTAATTCAAATGGTAGCTAAAAATCTTAAATATGACAATAGTAAAACAATAAGTCTGACTTCCTACCTTTCCAGCCACAAATTCCCAAAAAGCCACGCAATAGTTCCCCAAATAGATCCAAAATTTATGTATACATATGTCCATTAAAACATACAGGACAGAAATCCAAATCACATCTCAGTTCATTCCATGCAAAATATTTTTCCTCAAAAACAGCAAAGTACCTCCTTTCCAAAGGAAATGCAAATTATTGAACACTTAAGCCTAAATGTAAATAGATTTCCCCATCAAAACAGTGTACATCATCTCAAATTTAATCTTGCTGTGAAAATTCTTAGTTTGTACCACTAGGACACAAATTTCATTTCAAAAACAAGAAAACTTCTCAACTCCTAGGCAAAACAGTACATTAATTTTTCATTAATATGATGTGCAACCACACTTGAAAATCTCTAACATGCTTGCCCCTATTACATAATGAAGAGGGATAGCATGATAGCAGAAGATAAATTGAAAGATTGACCAGTAATACAGAGAAGGAATGTGCAAAGGAAAAATGAAAATTTTGAAAAAATTGCCCCATTAGCTCAGGGTGCTGTGATCAAATTACATACCATAAACAGCTTTTATGGTTCCCAGAGAGCTGTACATTTTGGTAATAGACAAAGGGAAAAATTTTATGGTAATTACACATTGAATAAATCAGTCTGTAAGCATTTGGATGGGGAGTTTCTAATATTTCAAATGGTCCTACGTAAACATCAGGGAATTTCTTAATTTCACTATGGATAGCCCTAGATTTTTCATTAGTTTTCAATTAATAAGATTACCTATTTTAAACCATGTTACTTTCAATCTGTTGTCATATTTCTTTTTTCTGTTACACTGTTGTTCTGCAGTTTTCCTAATATTTTTCCCAGTGGTGTATATTGTGGGCTATCAATGCTATCACCAAAATCTATATCTAAAGTAAACTAGAAATCAACAAGTAATATTAGTAATAATTGCAATACCAACCAGCTTCCTTCATGAAGAATTAGTGCATATGGTGGGGTATACCTTGTTCTCTGCCATCGAACAGAGTGGAGAATAGAGCTTTGGATGTTTACTGCAACAGTCTTCACTATGATATGGGGAAGGAGGGGTGAGGTGGAGGAATGCAAGAATGAGCACGGCAAGGCTTCAGAATCCCACATCACCATTTACATATGAGTATCTCTGAAATGGACTGCATGGGCATGACAGGCTTTTGGAAGTCTGCATATCACGTGTTGTTAAAAACAACAAGGGGCATGTTTGTACAATTGTTACAGTCCTCAGAATCTGTAATAGTGTTAGTATTATTTATTTCTTAATGTACAGTGTGGCAAGATAATTGCTAGTACTAATTCTTAGAAACCAATTAACAATGTGCCACAAAACAATTAGTGGAAAGACCATTCTTGCACTTAAAATATGAGGATAAGTTACTGACGATAAAACAGGGAATGCCTATTCTAGCTCTTCTGCACTTACAAAGTAAGCAAAAGGCAAAAAAACCCTTACAAAAGGTATTTTAATATAAACAATTATGATAAGTGTGTCTGGTTATCTGATTCATGCAAAGTAAATAAACTTTATTACTGGCCATGCTTGTTGTTTGCAACTGGAAAAATGCTATGAAATATGATGGGTTTCACAAATTTATCATATTTAATCACAGTATCATATTTAATCACAGTTTTGGATAAACATAAATGATCAACAATCCATATAAAATCCTTTACAGCATTTAAAACTTTTGACACTCAATGGGTCTACCATTCACTGAATTATCAGAAAAAATTGCAAACTGTTTGCACAATGAAAAGGTTAAAGAAAATAGAAATCTATTGAAAAGATTGATTGATGTAGTGGTGCTTCTTGCATGACAAGGGTGTTCTTTTCAAGGCCATGATGAAAGTGAGAAGTCATTATGTAAAGGCAGTTACGTAGAACTAGTATCATTTCTGGCTCAGTATGATGTGGTACTGTCTCACCATACCAAAACAGCAGCTGTTTCCAAAGGCACCTTGACTTTTATGCACAATGACTTCATTGATGCTGTGGCCAGTGCTGTTAGAGGAAAGATTAAATCAGATATTGATAAGGCTACTTGTCTTCGCCTCATGCTCAGTGGAACTGGTGATATCACCAAAAGAAGTAAAATGTTCACTATTCTATGTTACTGATGACAAAGGATATTACAAAGAATGATTTCTACATTTCACTGATACAGTTTATGATCGAACAGCTAGTGGTTTATTTCAACACATTAAAAAGGACTATAGATGTCAAGATGTTAAAAAAAATGATTGCTCAAACTTTTGATGGTGCTGCAGTAATGGCCGAACATCTTTATGGACTACAAACTTTAATTAAAACTGGGTATCCTTCTACTACCTTCATCTATTTTTATAGCCATAGACATAATCTATTACTTTCCCAATCTGTGGGGTACAAAGTTTAGACGACCTCCAAGACGGTGTACCCCAGGCAATGGTCCGTGACAACGGAACGGCAAACAGTCTACACACTAGGTGACCGAACTAGAATGAATTTCTCTCACAATCAATAAAATCTACAGAGGAAAATGAAAAAGCAAAAAGGTAATGGTTCTTATCAGAACCACCTGACAAGAGATATTGGAATTTGTGTCCATATCGTACAACTAAATGTTGAAGGCTTAAGCTGAGACAAATGTGAACAACTGAGTAGGACAGCTAAAGATAACTACATAGACATTATAGCACTGTAAGGGACACCTATTGCAGATGAATCTCAACTCACAACTAGAGCAAGAATATATGGCTACAAAATTGTAGGAAATCTTCCATCTGAAGTTTACGTATCTATGGTATATGTACAGAATGACATCCAAAACTACAAAGTGCTCGACTGCGTGGTGCGGGAAGGTGTAGAATCCATGGTAATCGAAGTCTCTGGAATAAAAATAACCACAGTCTACAAACCTCCTAATGTTACATGGCCCAACCCTCCCCTACCAACTATTGGGCATCCTGGAGTCTACGGCGGCAATTTTAATTCCCACCGAACGAACTGGGGGTACTCAACAAACAACAAAAATGGAGAGACCTTATCCGAGTGGATTGAATACCTAGGGCTCCACCTGGCCTATGATGCTAAAGACCTGAAAACATTCTGATCTGCCCTTTGGCAAAGTGAAACTAACCCAGATCTATGCCTCATAACAACTTATCAAATGATGAATCCACTACTACATACTAAAAGTGTATTACTTGGTTTCCCCTGCACACAACACCACCCAGTATTACTGAGCCTTGGAGTGCAACTCCCCCTAATTGGATTCACACAGAAACCAAGATGGAATTTCAGAAAAGCAGACTGGACAACTTATGCCAAGGAAGCGGACTCACACCTGCGATGGGTCCACCCTCTGCAGAGAATTATACACGGTTTGTTGGTGTCCTTACTGCAGCAGCAAAACGTAACATCCCTCGTGGCTATAGAAAAGAATACATCCCTTGTTGGAATCAAGAAGCTGAAATGCTTTATAATGAATTCCAAAGAACTGGAGATCCTGACATAGGAAACCAAATACTAAATGCCATAAATGAAGGCAGAAGGGAAAGATGGGAACATACAACAAGAAACCTGGACTTCACCTGATCTAGCAGGAAGACATGGTCTCTCTTATGCCAGTTGGGAACAGCAACACCCCTAATCAATAACAACCCTAAAATATCTCCTTCGCATGTAGCACTACAGATAAAATGATGGGCGGAAAATGTCCCAGTAGATGATAGCTTCAAGAAAGAGATTAAAGCAGAGATTAAAACTATCGACAGCCAACTTGAAGAACATACAGATTTCTCTATTCCGTTCACAGATTTGGAAATGAATAACGCAATAAAATCTCTTAAACTGAAGAAAGCCACTGGTCTAGATAGAATATTTCCTGAATTCATCAGACACCAGTGCCCCTAAGCCCATGCATGGCTTAGACAATTCTACTGTGACATCATAAACACCAGCCAGGTTCCCTATCAGTTCAAGATAGCCAAAATCCTCGCAATCTTAAAACCAGGAAAGCCACAGGATAACCCAGCTAGCTATCAGCCAATAGCCCTATTGAGTATTTGCTACAAGCTATTAGAAAGACTGCTGTACAACAGAATATATGACTCCATAGATAGACTAATTCCCGTAGGCCAGGCAGGATTTAGGAACAAATGGAGCTGCTGTGAACACGTCCTTGCCTTAACCTCATACATTAAGTCAGGCTTTCAAAGGGCCCAAAAAACCTGTGTGGCTTTTGTGGACCTCTCGGCGGCCTATGACACCATCTGGCTCGACAGATTCATACTCAATCTGAAAAAAGCTATCCCTTGCCACAAGACAACTAAGCTTCTGGAAAAATGCTGAAAATTTGCTACTTCAGAGTGAACGTAGGTCAATCTACGAGTAAATCCTACTCAATAAACAATGGTCTCCCACAGGGATCAGTGTTGGCTCCCCTTCTCTTCAGCCTATACACGAGTGACATGCCAGCAACTAAATCGCAAAAATTCTGCTATGCAGATGACATTGCAATAGCCACTCAGAGCAAGGCATTCGAAGAGGGGGAAGCTACTCTGTCAACTTCTTAACCAGTATTATACAAAATGGAGGCTCTGCCCAAGTCCAAATAAAACTGAGGCAAGTGTATTCCATCTGAACAATCATGAGGCAAGACGAGAGTTACAAGTAACATTCTGCAATGACGACTGACACACAACAGCCATTCAAAATATCTAGAAATAACTCTTGACCAGCCACTAACCTACAAAAAACACCAGTCAAAAGATAAAACATCGAAATAACATATTAAGAAAGCTGACTGAAACATCCTGGGGACCTCAAGCTAACACCCTACACACCACAGCACAATCTCTCGTTTACTAGGTGACAGAATACTGCACCCCAGTCTGGTACAAGGGCACACACATGAAGAAAATAGATGTCCAGCTTAATACCACCAGGAGGATTGTCTCAGGAACTGTGCAATCAACCCCATTTCCCTGGCTTCATGCCCTTTGCAATATAGCTCCTCCCTCCCTAAGAAGGCAACAAGCAGCTATCCAAGAATGGAAGACAATTAATGACCCCTCTGCCTCTTTGTTTCTCTTAATGGTTTACTGGCTTTTTTCTAACATTCTGCTCCAGGCACAGATGCTCTTAAAGCTTTTATGGAAAAGAAAATGCCAAATATCACAACTAAATGATGGTATTTTGTTTGCAGGCTTGTAAGCACAGTTCATGACTATAGAAGTTATCTTTTCAGTTTCTTGTCTTCAATGGAAGAAGAACTTATGGACTGGTCTAGTACAGGAGTCAACATGGTTTCAGGCTTTGTGCCATTTCTCTCGAGGACTCAAGCCAGCTTTTACTTGACTCCATTTAGTAAAATTTTTGCATTTGTAGACTTTTTTTAATTTTGCAAAAGGAGAACTGGGATATCTGTTACTGTACAGAAAAGTAAACTAATTTATTGCCAACACTGTATTTGAAACACTATGGCCAGAAACTATGAGTGCTGCTAGTAAAAATAATGAAGAAAAGCCTAGAAACAAAAAATGAAACCAACTTTTGTACTTAAGAATTTTCTGCAAAGTCCTGGACACATTAACAACACAAACTAAATTAAGATTTGGATCATAGAAACAGTTGACATTTCTGGCATTACTGGAGTCTAAATATATTACAAATTACAATAAAAATTTCCAAAAAATGTATCTCAAATTACAATAAAAATTTCCAAAAAATGTATCTTGTGAACTTTTTTCCTATTTTGATATACTAAGTTTGGAAAATGAACTGAAGGTTCACTTCAAGACACTTCAAGAATTTTCTAACAAATCTTTTCTAAAGTACCATTTTAAATAATATGAAATCAAATGGACTTTGTGCTGTATACAGCGAAGTTTATAAATCAAGTGAACTGGTTTTAACCTTTCCTTCCACCACTGAAGGTGCAGAAAGGAGTTCTTGAGCCTAAAATTCCATTTACAGGCAACACAAGGACAAATACATCCTAGCAGCTTGGCTCTTCTATTGGTAGAAAAAAAGTACTTGTTTTATTGAGAAGACACAACAAGGAATTGTTTTTTGTAGTGTGACAGTGCAGTGTACCTATAAAGAAAGATGGCTGGAATTGATGTATGTATAAACATGTATAGTAAAATTGTTCATTTTCCCTTTATAATTGTTGATGGTTGTTTAACTTACATTGTATTGCAGCTTGTTTCAAGAAAAACTGATTTAAATAAACTATTTGTGAAGTTAACATTTAATGAACAATCTCTCATTGCCTAATCTGGTATGCCTAGTGGTAGCCTAAGTCACAGCACGATATACGTCACTGATTTCTCCCAATTCCTGAACAGTTATATTCTTGCATGCTGGAAAGTCTGTTAACTCATCCATAAGGTTAATAGGTCCCTTATCATATAATATTTATTAAGGTGAATAACCAGTTGATGAACATTGTAAACTGTTTGCAGTGTCCTCAAAGCTTCTTACATACTTACACATATGAGATTGGTCTTTTTTGTAATAATATGCTAAAATTAATACATGATTCGTATTTTCTTCACTTACAAAACTTTTCCAAGTTTTTGAAAGAATAGCCTTTGCAGTACCTGCATCCTGAAAATAGTCTCTTCGGGTTTTCAGTATTGTGTTCTTACTGGTTGCTTTCTTTAATGGATAATTTTATGAATTTGGAACACAGATGCATCAATAAAATATAGCTGAACCTCCTTTTGTCTTTGACAATTGTCCAAACAAGTTGACCCCCACAAGATCCTTCTGTTTTTCTGCAATTATGTTTGCATATATCCCCTGCACATCTGATTAGTAACTTTTACATGCTGAGATCTGTCACAAGTAGCTAATATGTTCCTGACTCTCCTGATTAGACTGTGAAAAAAAAAAGAAAAAAAGTGTTTCCTCAATTTTTCAATACACTTTTATGCACCACAATGTATGAAACTTTCAGGTACCATCAAACGGGGTGATTTCGGATGGTTTTATCGTTATTTTCATTGTAACTTTCGGATATATTGTTAGATCAAATTGATTGTTATGGAAGTGGTAGGGTATATGTGTAACTAATACAATATATCCCAGAACCAGAAAGTGTATGTGTAGGTATATTTATCTGAGTCAGTTAAATAAAGTGTCTGAAGTCACCCCATAGATTGGGGTGATTTCAGACACATGTGTTTTTTAAATCTCTGCCCAAAGCTATAGTATATAGAGGGCGAATTTGGACAGTTACTGCCTTTTTTTTAATTCTACAAGCTTTTTATTTGATTTTGGTGACATTTTAGACATTTCAAGGTAGCCCTTTGTAATGAATAAGTGATATGGAAAGATATAATGAATTTTATATATTACAGATAAGTTTTTATTTTGCAAGAGATTTTCCAGCTTTGCCTTGATATTGGAGAAAAACATCTTAACAGTCTCTTTGTTCACTTCTGCATGAGCTCATTTAATATTTTTGATTAAGCAAACGGAAAGATCCTTCTGACTGTCGTTTGAGGAATAAATGCACCCACTCTTCTCCTGGCAAATTATTACGAAATTTCTTCTCTTTTCAGCCAGATTTATCAAGGTAGCCTTTAACTAAATATCTAGTATCCAATTTAGTGAAGGGAAATCCCCAATGTGCAGCCCTCAAGATACCTTGCTTCAACATTTCTTCTTCTTCTTCTTTATTTAGCACTGGCTATCCTCCCATTTTTTTCAGATGTGCTTCCTGCATTTTATTTTGTAGGGTTGATTTACGTATACCATACAAATCACATGATTTTCTGTAGGATAATTTACCACTCTGAATATCACAAACAGCTTTATCTAAAAGTTCCAGGTCATAATTACAATATTCTGTACCACCTCTCCTGCTCTTATACGTTCTTGGCATTGGCCAAAATCACCCCACACAGTACACAGTTTTACAAAAACTGTCAATATTTTATAACCTTGCACGAGAAACTCAACAAACTTGTACAGAAATTGTCTCAATGCTGTTAGCTACTGAGCGCATTGACAATTACGATTACAATAATTTCCAGCTTGGCGCAACAATAGAAAGATTCCACTTTACGATAATGCATGGATTTTTAACACTGAGACTGTTCATCAATTATTCACCTAGGGAAACAATTGACACAAAATAAAAGTTGTGGAAAGCGATAAATGCAATCTTGCGCTTAAAATAACTGGTGCGCGGATGTTAAAATAAGTAAGTCTTTGTTTCTATGCAGTGGCATAGATCAAATAAGCCACACGGTCTGAATTTGCCCCGTTGTCTGATGGGTTGGGGTTGGGTTGTTTGGGGGAAGAGACCAAACAGCGAGGTCATCAGTCTCATCGGATTAGGGAAGGACGGGGAAGGAAGTCAGCCATGCCCTTTCAAAGGAACCGCACGGCATTTGCCTGGAGTGATTTAGGGAAATCACAGAAAACCTAAATCAGGATAGGTAGACATGGGATTGAACCATCATCCTCCTGAATGCGAGTCCAGTGTGCCAACCACTGCACCACCTCGCTCAGTCCCGGTGTCCAAAATCACCCCGTTTGACAGTACATATTTTATGAGAATATCAATAAACTGTTCTGGCCAACATAATTTCCAGCTTTCAATATCTGGACTGTCTGCTAAATAATGTTCCCCCATAAACTTCATAATAATGTTCAATTTTTTCCTTTCCTTTCTTCCCCAGGTAACTTTTTATATGTCTCCAATTTTGGTCATGATTTTGGTTCCTTCTTACTGCATAACATATATTCATGAATGTTTTTGACTCGTTACACATTCATGCGTTAACTCGCAGAACTGGATCTATGGAATATGTATTGCAATAAATAAATAAATGATTTCTTTTTCATCCATAATTCCCTTCATATACATAGTTTTGTAATCCCCTTCACAATGTGTACTGCTGTCTTTACATTCAGCCCCCACTGGTAGTCTGGAGAAAGCATCTGCAATAAGATTTTGTTCCCCTTTGATACACTTAACTTATAAACAATCTGCTGTAAGAAAAATGTGCATCTTGTGATTCCAATGTGACACAATTTACATTCCTGTGAGTAACTTCAAGCTTTATGATCATGATATATTATGATTTTGTATCCCAGTAAGTAATTTTTTTCATTTAGTAGGGGCCCAGTGAATTTTTCTGTAACAGTGTGGATAGATATTTTACAGTTTTAGTAATGTTCTGTTGATAAAAGATATAGAACAATGTTCTTCTTTTCTCTTGAAATAAATGAGAACCCACTTCTGTTTCACTACTGTCAGTCTTAAGGTAGAACAATAATGTCTGTAAGGTCTGGACTACACAACATTTTGCTGTCACCAAGCTGTCTCTTTATTCCTTCAAAAGCTTGTTGCCATTCATCATCTCATATTCATATGCTGTCTTTCGTTAAAAGGTTACTTAAACAAGGAGTGTAAAGAGCTTGTCTTACTCTAGAAGCCAGTCAACCCATAAAATGGCTTTAATTGCTTTTTTCTTTTAGGCACAGGGAATTTTGCAGGGTGTAAGGTTTTGTCACTGTCAGGCAAAATTCCCTCCTCAGTGAGTCAGTGGTTAACACATTTTAACTGTTTCACAGCAATCTTGCATTTTTCCAGTTTTACTGATATACCTCCTCCTGTAACTTTTGACCTACTTCCCTTACCCAACTTTTCCCTGTAATCAGAATATCATCAACAGAGACTGTCAGTTTTCCTAGCAGTTGCTTTCCCCAAACAAAATTTACAGCACATATAAATTCCCCAACAGAAACATTTAAAGCAAAAGTTACAATACAATATTAATAACACCTGCTGCCATATAGGACTCAGATTCAAGTGGTATTATGATGAATCCCAGAGGTGAGATCAAGACTGGATATGAAGTTAATATGTTCAAATATCTGTAACAATGCATTTGTAGTTTCAGGCTGGTCTGTTTGTCTTTGTTCAAATATTTCAAAGTCTTACTCTTTCATACTTTTTGGACACTACAACAAGAGGATTATAGTGCTTGCTACAGCTCCTCTCAATGGTTCCTCAGCTCTCTATCCTTTACATTTCCTTTTGTAGGGTCCCCATCTTTGAAACAGGCACACCTTAGGGCTTATGAGGTTTTAGTTTTCACTGGTAATTTTCAACTCTCCCAGGCTTCTCATCAAAGACTTCACAATACTCCCACAAAAATTCCCTGAATTCTTCTTTATGATTCTGGTTCAATTTCCCTGCTTCCTGTAGTTGGGTTTCCACTAAACTGTGGTATTGTTCATTACTATGCTTTTCCCCAATGTAAGCTTCATCTTCTTAAAGGAAGCCTCTTTCATATGTAATACCACCCCCAACCTGATTACTACTGTTTATGGAGTTCAACATGATTCATTTTGTTTGAGAGGTCCCACTTTAAGGATTAGTAAAAATTAATATTTTGTTTGTCCAATGGATTCCTATTTTTGCCTTTACAATCCAGTCCATACCTAAGTCAATATTGTCAATCAATTTTGGAATTACAAGACATCTCTGAACAAACATTTTATTACTAATTTAAAAAAAAAACAGTAATACTTGCTTCTTTACAACATTGCCATATCTCCCAGTAACTCTGATAATTTTAATCCCTTTAACAGGCAACTCAGCAAAATTGGAACTGTGTTTAATTCTGTCCCTCAGTTTTCAGAGATCCCACAGATAGGATTGCCAGTGTAAATTAAGTAGTTGCCCTCCTTGTTATCAGTTTGATTGAAAATGTAAGGAGTCCCCTGTATTTCACAACTGTTTTTGTTTTCAGCTTAATGTAAACGATTTACCTCAGTTTCCTTGAATTCCATGTTCTTTACCTCATCTTTGTGAGTGCTTCCCATTTTGGTTGCTTGGCAACCACAAGCATGCCAGATTACCCTAATTTATCTAAATCACATTTCGTCTTCCCCCACCAGTCTGGGTGCATACTTTCAAATATTGGTATTTCTTGTAATTTAACTTTAATTTGCTGTTACTGTTATCATTACTATAATTTTTCCCACTTAACGTCAAGATTTCATTGTTTATGTATTTTAAATGTACCCTTTCATTCTTTTCTCTCAAAAATGAACCTCTCTTTCTGTCCTTGCTACAAAATCTTCAACTTAATTTTCTCCACTATTATCTGAAACACCTTCTTCACTTTTCTGATGATAATCATCTATAATGATCTCTTCACTCTTCTCACTTCAGCTACCTTAAATAATATCTTCCCCCTTAATCACACGAATTTCAGACTCGCTAGCCTCAACATCAGAAATATAGGTTCAATTTTGACTTCCCCACCTCATTATTCATCAAACTATATATCCAATATTAATCAGAGTTGTTATGAGTTATCTCTCTTCTCACCAAAACATCATTACCTGATTTGCTGCAAAAATTGTAAGAATTTCTGCATTCAGTTCTATTTTATTATTGTGAGTAATCCCCAAGACATCAAAATTAACTGCCTTCCAAAATTATCTATCAAAATATGTTCCATTCATGTAGTATGTCTTCTGTTTTGTTGTCTGCAGGATCTTGAATTTCTCCTCTCATGATATTCCCTCTGTGTTTACTAGCCCATTTTTATCTCTTCTCGCCCCAAACAGAAAGGCACCCAATTGTATAACCTCAGTTTCCTTGAACATTTCCCCTATTACCTTGTCTTCTTTAATCAGATGGTCTGTTATTCCCTTCCAATGATCTATTCCTGTTATCAACTTCCTTATTTCCATTCGTATTTCTGTCATTCCACTGAAATTCTCTCCTGCTACATCCTCCCTGATAAACATTTCTTAAATTACCTACATCTCTCCTCCCATGACTTCCACATTATAATTTTTTATCCAGTCCTCATTCTGAAGACCACCATATTCATTCTGATGAAAATTATGTCTGTGATTTCTCTCCAATGCGATATCTAGTTTGTCTACATAGTTTATGAACTGTTGAATGGAGGTCCATAAACTAAACACCAATGAACTTTTCCCTGGCAATCTCCTTTTTAATGCAGCTATTTGTGTAAGTTCATCAAAAGGTCTATCTAGAGGGATTAATCTTCTTAACTGCTTTTCACAAAATACTGTCATGCTCTCATCCTTTTCCTACAATGTGGTCCATTTAAAAACTCACTTTTAATCCTAGCTTTTTCAGTCTCTGATGAGAATTTATTCAGAAAATATTTTTCAAATTCACTTTAAGTCATGTCTGTGTTAGTGTGCTGGTTTGTCCACGAAAGTGCATCCCCATCGAAAAAGGTTTTTACAAATTTTATTTCAAGCATACAAGTCAGCAGCAACAAAATTTCCATGATGTGTTGTATAAAAGCAGACAGGTGGAGTTTTTATGATCTGCAGGAAAGGCTTTTAAGGGTATATTCACCCACATACCATTACAATTACTAGTGAAATTTTTTGTGACAAAATCCTCTTCTAATTCACCAAGTTTTCTACTAATATAGCCTATGTTGCTATTAACTTTCTCTACATTGCTAGCTACAACTTTTTCAACGTCTGTGACCTTGCTGCTAATTACACAGGTCTGATTATCTGTTTTGGATTCCTAAATTTCACTTTCCTGTTCAAAATGTTATCTTCTCGGATATATTTTGGACCTTAAAATGTGGTTGTCTTGTTTTATTACATTGTGTATGATTTCAAAGTTTTTCTCAATTTTTCCAACTGTATCTGTGAAATCTGATTTGACCTCAACAACTTTAGTTTCCTCTAAATTAATCAAATGGTTCAAATGACTCTAATCATTATGGGACTTAACATCTGAAGTCATCAGACCCCTAGACTTAGAACTACTTAAACCTAACTAATCTAAGGACATCACACACATCCATACCCGAGGCAAGATTCAAACCTGCGACCGTAGCAGTCACATGGTTCCGAACTGAAGCACCTAGAACCACTCGACCACAGAGGCCGCCTAAATTAATTCAAGCATCAATCTGCTTGTGCTGTGACTCAACAATCAGTTTAAATTCGACAAATTTTCTTTTATTGTCACAACCTAATGGACCTCAGCAACTTTAGTGTCCTCTAAATTAATCCAAGCATCAGTCTGCTTGTACTGTGACTCAACAACTAATTTAAATTTGGCAAAATTTTCTTTTACTGTCACAACATGACTGCTGTTATTTAAAATCTCATTTTTTAACTTTAACTCATTTAAGTTGTAGGAATCTGAGTGAAGGTGTCCACAAACAATATTCAAGTACTGAAGCTGTCGATTATACACATTAATATTTCATTAACTCTTGCACATGCAATGTAATCAGAGTACACTTTACACAATCGCATGCTGGCAGGTGAAGAGGCATTAAGAAGTGGGGAGTGGGGGTGGTCATCATCAGTGATGACTGGGGCTGGTTGATGTGCAACGAACTCTGCTGGAAAAACAGCAGAATTAGCATGAAGCCGTTTGGCAGTGGTGTTGGAATCAGAAGTAGATTACATAGAGAGGGAAGACAGGTAACAGTAATTGTTATCTGGCACTCAGCTATAACTGAAAATGTCTGTTCCCCATACTGGAGGACTTTGTAGGGCCCAGAATTCAGACGCTGCAAGAACTGTTTCATTGTGTAGCATGATATTAGTATAGTTGTATAGTGCTCTGTGACCAAAAACAGGCCTTTGCTTTGGTCATGGAGCTGGGAGGAGGGGGGGGGGGGGGGGGGGGGGGGTTGCTGGTGGTAATGATAAGGCGTTTAACTTGGTGCACCAAGGGTGGTAAGTCTGATGTGGGCACTGCCAGTGAAGGTAGAGGAAGTCTGCCAGCAGGATGAGGTATTCACCACACAAAACCTCTGTGAGGGAGGAACTGATTTCATCCTTGCATGCAGAGTGGACACTCAGTAATACCCATGGCAACACATCAGTTCATTGTGCGTCATGGCACATTAAGGTGGTCATTTACGGTGTGGGGTCATATTTCCATTAATCTGTTGCTGTGTGGCTGGTAAACAGTTGTATGAAAGTATTCCACGCCACACAATTGGCCCACCTCTGCAAAGGCAGTGACGCAAAGTTTCACTGTGGCAGTTGTATTGGACAATAGGCTTCCAAAGCGAATTATCCACAAGTTTACAAATGCTTGTGCCATTGATTCTGCCACTATATCTTGTAGTGGAGTGGCCTCTATGCAATGAATTGTACGGTTGATAGCTGATAGGATGTATTTATAGCCATTAGATTCTGGTAAAGACCCTTCTAAAACCAGATGAACACTCATTCAGTATTTTAAAGGTGCCATGTGCTGGGGATGCATGGTGTCCGGTTTTGCTGTGCTGGCATGGGACGTAGATGCACGACCATTTCCTGCAATCTGCTTAATTTCATAAAAGGTCTCATACCTGTTTGTTTTGTTCTCATGTTGCAGCCAAATCACAAAATCAAAGAGTGTACTGAGGGCATTATTGCAAGATTGTAGTACACCACTATATTTTCTCTCCTGTTCAAATGTCAGATATCTGTGGAAAATTGAGCAATAGGATCAAGATTTTGCAAACAGAATGGTGAAATGCCTCTACTAGGGTTGCAGATGGCATGGCTGAATCAACGGTGATCCATGAAAAGTATGAGGCATCATCTGTCAATGTCAGTACTTGGGCAAAGCGGTTCTGGTGCACTTATAATATCTGATTAATTGTGCAAATTAATTAAATTGACAATTAATTTCCCTCATTACCCTGATGACATCGAGGGTTTTCTCCAGCTAGCATGTGGTTCCCTTCCCCCACCACCCCTCAGGGAAACACTGACCCCTCATCCAATCCTCCCCTCTATCCCCTCACCTGGCGCCACCACCCCCTGCCCGCCCATCAAAATTATGGGAAATTCGTTCAGTCTGTGTTGAGCTGTAAGACTGTAAGACTGGGGAGTATCAATATAGTACTTATTTAAACAGCTTCGCCCAGTTTGTTTATTTATTTAAACGATTCTGAATGCCACCACCAAAGGATACCCCCCCCCCCCCCCCCCCCCACCCCCCCCCCACAGAAAAAATGACGAGAAAAATTGCCCAGGCTGTGTTGGACTGTTGGATTGGGAGGGTCTCACAACCGGAGGCTAATGTGTCATCAGTCACATTGTATTATAAAATTTAAGGCATTTGAAACTCTTTAAACAATTTGTAGGAGAAAAAACAGCATGGAATATTGTTTATTTAGCCAATTTGCAAGCAGGGATTTCACACGGTTTATTTATACACATCAAAAAAAGTTTTGCATTACCTTGGTTCCGAGAGTCCTGGAACCTGTCAGAACATTGGAATATAGATCAACATATACATCATTTCCACCCTTTTATTGCTTATGAAAACCATACATTGTATGTTGTACCAGCATACAGCGAGACCTTCAGAGGTGCTGGTCCAGATTGCTGTACACACCGGTACCTCTAATACCCAATAGCACATCCTCTTGCACTGATGCATGCCTGTATTCATCGTGGAATACTATCCACACACTCATCAAGGCACTGTTGGTCCAGATTGTCCCACTCCTCAACAGCGATTCGGCATAGAAACCTCAGAGTGGTTGGTGAGTCATTTCGTCCATAAACAGCCCTTTTCAGCCTATCCCAGGCATGTTAGGCATGTTTGATAGGGTTCATGTCTGGAGAACATGCTGGCCTCTCTAGTCGAGCAATGCCATCCTAGAGGAAGTCATTCATAAAATGTGGGGGATGGGGGGGGGGGGGGGGGTGAATTGCTGTACATGAAGACAAATGCCTTGTCAATATGCTTCCTATACAGTTGCGCTATCGGTCAGAGGATGGTATTCACAAATCGTACAGCAATTACAGCACCCTTCTATGAGCACCAGCAGCTGGTGCCTTTACAAATGTCTGCTTGTGTCTGTGTATGTGCGGTTGGATATGGGTGTGTGTGCGAGTGTATACCTGTCCCTTTTTTCCCCCTAAGGTAAGTCTTTCCGCTCCCGGGATTGGAATGACTCCTTACCCTCTCCCTTAAAACCCACATCCTTTCGTCTTTCCCTCTCCTTCCCTCTTTCCTGATGAAGCAACCATTGGTTGCGAAAGCCTGAATTTTGTGTGTGTGTTTGTGTTTGTTTGTGTGTCTATCGACCTGTCAGCACTTTCGTTTGGTAAGTCACATACCTCATCTTTGTTTTTAGATATATTTTTCCCACGTGGAATGTTCCATCTATTATATATATATATATATATATATATATATATATATATATATATATATATATATATATATATATATAAAAAAAAACAAAGATGAGGTGACTTACCGAACAAAAAGCGCTGGCAGGTCGATAGACACACAAACAAACACAAACACACACACAAAATTCAAGCTTTCGCAACAAACTGTTGCCTCATCAGGAAAGAGGTAAGGAGAGGGGAAGACGAAAGGAAGTGGGTTTTAAAGGAGAGGGTAAGGAGTCATTCCAATCCCGGGAGCGGAAAGACTTACCTTAGGGGGAAAAAAGGACAGGTATACACTCGCACACACGCACATATCCATCCACACATACAGACACAAGCAGACATATTTAAATATGTCTGCTTGTGTCTGTATGTGTGGATGGATATGTGCGTGTGTGCGAGTGTATACCTGTCCTTTTTTCCCCCTAAGGTAAGTCTTTCCGCTCCCGGGATTGGAATGACTCCTTACCCTCTCCTTTAAAACCCACTTCCTTTCGTCTTCCCCTCTCCTTACCTCTTTCCTGATGAGGCAACAGTTTGTTGCGAAAGCTTGAATTTTGTGTGTGTGTTTGTGTTTGTTTGTGTGTCTATCGACCTGCCAGCGCTTTTGTTCGGTAAGTCACCTCATCTTTGTTTTTATATATAATTTTTCCCACGTGGAATGTTTCCTTCCATTATATATATATATATATATATATATATATATATATATATATATATATATATATATATATATATATGTGTGTGTGTGTGTGTGTGTGTGTATATATATATATATATATATATATATATATATAGTAAAACAATTACAATATATATACAGAAATGTCATATCTTCAGGTAACAAAATAAGGAAAAAAAATTTATAGTACAATAGACGGAAATAGGAGGATATGCATTTCTGGCGTTACACGTGCCCCACATTGTCTGAGGATGTTCGTGTAACCTAAACAGACTCAGAAAATGTCCCAAAAAGGAAAAAAAAGCAGCGGAAATGCATATGCTCAAAATATCAAGAAAATTTAACATTAGGCTAATTAACCATAAACCAATTTTTAGACCATAATAATTGAGTGGAGACACTCCTAACCTTATTCCAGTCTGTCATCTTACACAAAAGAAAACAGGTTGACAAGATATTAAAATTCATAGAAAACATAGAAAATGTTTCAGCTATTCTAAATCAGCAAAATTCCTAACAGTATCAAGAAATGGAATACTATTTACAAAATCAACCAGAATACATGGTCATAAAAAAAAGGTACATCAAAATACGCAAATTAATAATTAATTACATAGAATACACATTTTTATATAACCTCGCCAGTATTGTTGCGCCCGCCTGTGCGGCATGCTTGATCTCACTCGCCTGTGTAACGGCATTTCCAGAACGTTCGTTTCACTGAATTCTTTAGGAAAAACTCACTCCCGAGTAATCTCAAGGAGTCCATTAACACTATCACAGTGGATAACTCATCATGAGAGTCCACCTAACGCTAAACAAGAAAATAATACACAGCAGATCGAAAAAAAAATATTGACAGCACAAGAGCCGATAGCAGCTCCGCCTCGCCAGTATTGTTGCGCCCACCTGTGCGGCACGCTTGATCTCACTCGCCTGTGTAACGGCATTTCCAGAACATTCGTTTCACTGAATTCTTTAGGAAAAACTCACTCCCGAGTAATCTCAAGGAGTCCATTAACACTATCACAGTAGATAACTCAACACTGTCCATTATGACACGCATGTACTAGCCTGAAGCTTAGTCTAAGTACATCGGCAATGACTAGTAAATCACATATTTATGAAATCTTACAGCTAGTTACAAAATCATATTTACATTCCTTAATGTACTGTAACTCAGCTGAAAACTTAAACTAGCAGCTTGGATTTTCAATTGATTAATGATCAGTTACTCTTAAATCATTTAGTCAAAATTAATTACTTATTAATTACAACTTTTTTGATATCCTCTTGGTCAAGCAAAATCATGGCAATCTAGCAAATCCTTAAATCTTACACTCTATATTTACATACTGTACAAATTACCCATTCTGTGGTATTAATCAATCCTAGGTTGGTATAATTTCAAGTTTACAATGTTCGCGTATACCCAATAGTTTTCCAGAGCTTGGATACTCTACAATAAGCATTTGTGTGAGGTATACCACCGACTTTATATGGTCCATTATAAACAAACTTAAATTTAGAGATTTCATTGTCTATCTCGCTCGATTTCTGATGAGCTTCTACAAGTACTAAGTCTCCGATTGCAAACTTAGCAAAATGCGCTTTAGCGTCATGACAACGTATGAGAGCATCGGCTTTTAGCTTCATTATTTCTCGCAAAACGATCTTTTTTCACACCAATGCTAATGTCAATCCGTGGAGGGTATTTGATTATCTCTTCCACAAGTCCCGGTTTGTCTGAAAACACACTCTTATTCCTCATTATTACTTCATACAGGCCTCGTCTTTGTTCGTGTGTTACGTTTGACACACTGTCTACAATACTTTCCAATGCACTTCCTACACTATTGTCAATGCCGAGATTCTTCACGTTACAGTAGTTCAAATTCATACCTACGCCAATGGCATCTGGCCAGTTAACTATGTGTATAGGCTGGTATTGCCTATGCACATCGTCTCCTGCGTCGTCAAAACTAACTATTATTGTTTTATCTTGTGACGTATACGTCAAAGTTTTGCGTTCGAGATTAATCACTGCACGGTACTTTAATAGCCAATCTAACCCGATAATTACTTCCGTAGTTAAGTCTGACACGACGACAAACTATTGTTCAAATTGTGCCCCGGATATCTCGAAGTTGACAAAAATCGGTTTTGTGACCGGTTTACTGGCCTTCCCAGTAGCACCGATAATTTTCACTCCTGTTACTGGCATAACTAAGATACCAGGTCTGTCTTTCAGTAACTGAAATATTTTCCCAGATCAGCACTCGATTCTGCACCGGTGTCAATCAACACGTTTAGTTGTAGGCCGTACATATTAACAGACACTACTACCTGTCTACACTTATCCTCGACTGTTTCTTTATTTTTCCACAATAAATCCTCGTCTATATCCAGGTCATTGCAGAAACCATCCGGCTTTGATCCTAAATCCGGCTTATCTGGAGGCTTTCTCAGCCTCTGTTCACATACAGTTTTAATTTCAACACGTTTGTCCTGAGGCTTAGTCTGTAGCTTTGCCTCCAATGCCGAAACCTTTTCCTCTAACTCATCAACTAGTGAGTGTTGCTTTGCTATCAATTCACTAATTGTCACCTTCGTTGATTCCTCTTTGGTCAGATTGATCTCATCTGCCAATCTACCTGGAGGAATGTGCCCAGTAGTATCTACAATTACTTCCTCTGCATCTGCGCAACCCACACTGCTACCGTCAGAGCGTATAACGTCAGCTCTAACCTCATACACGCTGTAATCTACGTGCTTTTCTACCAATCGTGTCCGGCTATCACTAAAATTTTCGTAATCTTTCTCCTTAATACTCTTGCAATGTTTAAACTGGAGTTTTGCGTCGGATGGGCTGGCTACTTCTACCAATATAACTTTCAGTAAGGTCTACCGGTTAGGGCCAGAACTTTCCGTTACTACTTCAACATCCAACTCCTGCGGGACGAAACACGCCGAATCTTGCTCATGCTCCCCATTAACATCAACTATTTCTGGTAAAGTCTGCCGGTCAGGGCCAGAACTTTCTATCACTTCACAAACACTATCTTCCTGCGGGACAAGACGCGACAAATCCTGCCCGCGCTCCCCATAAACACTTCTCCCGTAGAGGCCCCTATAATCTCTTGGTTCGTTGTATAAGCGACCGAACTTCCTTAACCAGACCTCATCCCTCTCTGCATCCCCTCGCTCGATGACGGACATGTTATCCGGCATCTGATCTTCTCTGCACACTTGCGAATCATTCTTAAATTCAATCTCCAGTTCCACTGTGGGTGTTACAGCTCCCACTTTATAATCGATTTCCGGAACACTACTTAAATTGTTCTCACTGACAGTGAATGTATTTTCTTCTGCCGTGTATACAGCTGATCTACTACTTGTGGGCGCACTCCTTTCTCTTAACACTGGCACACTCTCCCGCTGTTGATTATTCCATACGGAATCTACGCAATTTAGAAATAAGAGATCTAACTTTGAACTTGAGTTAAATGATTCTGAACAATTAACAATAGTAATATTTAGTATGTACCAAGCTGAGCTGCAGTCACAGGTAAGCTAAAATACGGTAACAAAACTCGCACTCTTAATTTCTGCTTGTGTAATCTAAATATTGTAGCCAGCTATGAATACTTTAACTGAACTTTGAAATTAAAGCAGTGTAATGGAATGATATTACTTTAATGCTGGCGTATGAATTTCAACGACACTCGGGTTCATTCCAGAAAAGGAAGGGACCCTGCTTGGTAATGCAATTGGGACGATGAGCTGTATTTTTGTGATGCAACAGTTTGAAAAGCTGAGGTCTGCCATACAGTTCTAAAATTTTATGTGCTTTTAGACTTCCTTGTTGGTTGATTGAAGGTTTGCAGTCATCAATCGGGAAGGTGGCGACAGTCACTCATTGTCGGCCGTCGCTGTTGCAGAAGCTGGATGTTGGCGCACCTGCTTCTCGAGACGGTCACCAGGCAAAACGGGCTCTTGATGTGCGCCAGCTAATGCTTCCTGTCCACGACACTGTGGCAGAAACTATCATAGCAAGTCGAGCACAATTACATGCTGCCAAACCCCGAAAGTGCAGCAACTCGCGGGAGCGTCACACAACACACCTGCTCCACTGCCCTACTCCAGCCAGACTCCCCCTGCCCGCGCTCCATGCGGCAGAGCCAACCCTACCAAAGATCCTAAACACTTTGGTTCTCCACACGACCTATCGATGTAATCGTTCGATAGCATAGTTTTCCGTAGGCCAGACTCAGCATAAAAATACAAATAACATTTACAAAACATACATCGACATAAATGCATATATATATATATACAAATAGTAAAACAATTACAATATATAAAGACACAGAAATGTCATATCTTCAGGTGACAAAATAAGGAAAAAAAAATTATAGTACAATAGATGGAAATAAGAGGATATGCATTTCCAGCGTTACAACCCTACAGCCTCACATATTACCTTTATAGAATAACACGTACCATATGCAGCAGCATACCAAATTGTGTTGTCCTATGATCCAAGTTTTTACCACCACAAATATTGTGTCAGGGGTAATCCCGTGGTTTGTTTTCTCACTGAACTTGAAAAACTTTCATGGAGGTTGATAAGCTTTACAGTGAAAAAGTTCCCATTACGTGATTGAAGGATAATGAAGTTTTTTACAATAACACAGTTAGCTGTCATATTTGTGGGCTGCCATCAGACAGAAAAGTGAAAACTCCTCGTAGGGATGACACTTTACAGGGAAATTCTGTGGCACATCCCACAATACATGCAATCTTAAGTATCAGTTACCAAGGCACATACCCATTTTCTTCCATAATTTAAGTGGGTATGACACTAACTTTCTTGGTGAGCACTTGTCAGTATCTGGCCTGAGAGCTTCCAGAAATGTATTTCATTTTCCAAACAAATGATGCCAAGAATTATGCTCTGCATCCTTGGCTGGCTATATTTTATGCAGGCAACACTCCAAAAACTTGTTGAAACACTACCTTGGGATGATACGCACATCACTTGAGCAGCATTTCTGATGAGGAAAAGTTTCAACTTGTGACTAGGAAGGGGGTTTTCCCATATAAGTAGAGTATGTATGGCTTTACATGGACACATATGTGCACTTGCTTGTGGATATTTTTGAGAAATTCCAGAATCTATGCATGATCACATATTTTCTGAATCTGCATTTTATTACACAACACCTGAGTTGTATTGAGATGTAATGCTCAAAAAAACAAAGTGTAGCATTGAATTATTATTAGGGACACCAAGGCAAATAACCTATAGATCAGTGACAGATTCAGTGCATTCCTTGATTTGAGTTACATCATGTACCTGGATGTAAATAACTTATACGGCCACGCCAAGCAGAAATCACTGCTGTTTGGTGACTTTCAAACTCCGTATGTGCCACTTTCATTATGAGTTTGTGAAAACTCATTTTGTAGATTCTAAATTACTTTATGTGGATACAGATAGCTTTATCTATTGGGTGAAGAACTGCAATCCGTGTGAAGTAATGTCGTACCACGGTAATGAATTTGACATGTACATGGCCAATAATCCTTATGGTATTGTTCCACAGAAGAAGAAGATTGTCAGCCTTATGAAAGATGAGGTGGATGGATTGCTGATTATAGAGTTTGTAGGTCTGCAATCATAAATGTATGCAAATTACTCACTGTAGAGTGCTACCCAGGGGCAGAATAAAGGGTGTGCATTGTATGGCATCGAGACCCCTCTCTATCAAAGACTACTTGCATTATCTGTACTGCTGTGTCTGCAGTGCTGCACCACAGTCGCTGCATATGGTACAGCAAACTAATGTTCGATTGAGAGGACATGAGGTGCACACTGTGCTGCAGTCCAGAATTGGTCATTCGCCTCATGACAATAAAAGGGCCATTTGTGATGATGGGATTGAAACTCACCCACACTCTCACTATTCGCTTGTAGCAAGAAAAGGGGTGGGGGATTCTGAGTGAGAGAGAGAGAGAGAGAGAGAGAGAGAGAGAGAGAGAGAGAGTAGAATAGTATGACTCTTTTATCATAGTGAAAGTAATTTTGTCTGTGTGTGTGTGTGTGTGTGTGTGTGTGTGTGTGTGTGTGTGTGTGTGTGTGTGGTGTAAATATTTATGCACACAAAATGTGTGTGCTGGGAAAAATGTAAAAAAAAGTTAAAAAGTATAGAAAGAAATACTTCAATATCTCTATTGCTATTCATTGAAATAGTTATTTATTTGTACACATTGTGTGTAGTGCGTCATCTGCAAATACATTTGTGCACCACGTGTGTCATCTAAATAGATATAGTTTTTAAGTTTCACCTATCACTAGCCATCGAGCCTGATTAGTTTTTAAGTGTGGATGTATATAGATCCACCCATTTCATTGTAAATTATTTCATCTGTTTGGTGTGGATGTGTAGATCCATCCAGTTTTGTAAATTATTTTGTCTGTTTGGTTGGAATTTATTTAGTATTAGTACTAGTGCAAGGAAAAAGTACCTCTGCATTAGTTATGGTCCTTTGTATCTGTGATGTGAACCAAAATATTTCAAACAATTCCATTTTAAATCTGTGATGTGAGTGAAAATATTTTGAACAGTGCTACTTTGGACCTGTGATGTGAATCAAAATTTTTCAATCAGTGATACTTTGAATCTTTGATGTGTACCAAAAGAACTCTGTCTGTAAAATGTTGCAGACAGCTGTGATCTGAACCACAAATCTGTGATGTGAATCAAAATATTTCAAACAGTGGTACTTTGAATCTTTGATCTGAGCCAAAACTATGCCTGTGAAACATTTCAAACAGATATGATGTGAAACAAAAGAAATATTTATTTCTGAATAAAAATGAATTTATTATGATATGTCTTTGTTGTTATTTCACAAATCCCTACCCTTATAAATGTATATAATGGCTGTGTAAGATGCACAAGACATTAGTTTGAAACATGAGGGAGGTGATGTTTAAGATGAAGAAAAACAAACTGCAGGAAATGGTGACATGGGACTTTGCCTATTGTGCTCCCCATATTGGATTATAGGAGCACATAGCATGCGACCATGTCCATTTCCAAAGACATATAGCAGACATGTATAAAATTATATTCCCAGTGCTTGAGAAAAATCACAGGCACATTATCTGGACTAAACTACATCGATCACGATGAAATCAGTTTAAAAAAAAAAAGTACACACATATTATGAGATAAAAATTCATTTATTTCTCATCCAACCAAAAAGTAATTTTACATGCTCATAAGCAGACACAACAGTATTTTCACACATCTTCTTCTTTGTCTTGAGTCAATGGAGAACAGGACACCCACAGAATTCCAGGTGTTGAATAGCAGCAGACAGGAAAATTTGATGCATCACTGTGATCTTCTCCTTCCCCTTCATGTAGATGATGGTATCTGTGTGGTTGAGTAATCAAAGCAGCATCAACATACCACTTTGCACTCCTTCCTGTTTTAGCACACTTCACAGCCTTGAAAGACCTCGATGATGCAATTTTTGCTGAGACTGTTTCTATTATACCTGCATCTTCTGTGTACATTATGAATGCAACATCTTTAAATAGGAACTGTCTATGCTCTCATCATAGAAACCCTGAGTATCTGCAGTGATGTTCACACCTTGAGATACCATTGTGGAAAGCTGTGGGTATGGCACAGCACCTGTTCGTTTATACAGCTCGCTGCACAACACCAGTGAGTGAGCTGTTGTTAATCACATGTTCATGTAGAACTACAGCATGTGCTGCAGTGTGTTCTGGGAAATTTACCAAAGATTCAAATTCAATTCATACATCTATAGGCCCAGAATTAATTATATCATTCTGTTTTGAGCAGTCTGTTAAGATGATTGGTGCCAGCTCCTTGAATTTCCGTGGACCGAGTAGACATCCTCTCTCTTCCCTGTGTGAAGCATGGAACCTTACATACATTTTATACGCTAGACTGTATACATTTTCATCCCACTGCAGGTGTAAATTACCATGCAGATAGAATACAGAGTTCAGGTACATCCTGGCATTAGTTAACTGTCAATTATTAAATTTGGTGGAATCATTTGCTACATTCCCTCTTCTATTGGTCTGAAATGCAAGTAGAACAGATGTTTGAATATACCACATTTGTCTGCTTGCAGTCTGTAGCACTGGATACTCAAAAACCTAATACACTAGCATTCAGATCTTTTAAAAGCTTCAAACACTGGTCATCTGACGCAATTATGTGTTGCATTTTCCATATTATTTTATTGATGGTGATCTCATTCTCCTCTTGAGCTCCTTGAACATATGAGTTGTTACCCACTGCACTCCATACCAGAATAAGTTCCCATTCAACATTAAGACCAATTCACCACATGTTATCAAAGTATCCCATAAGCAGTTTTATAGGTACACATCCAGTAAATCTCTTGTATTCTTTCACCATTCTATCCACTGGCTCATCAAAGAACCACCCAGAATTTTCTAAATTGTTAAAATCTGAGGGAGAAGCAGAGACATACACTTTAAGAGCATGGGAAGGTTAAAGTGTCCTGGTGTTGGATGAAAGTCCTAATTTCATCATTTTTTTAAAATCTGGTTGATGCATAAGATTTATTGAAGACGTATTCCTGGCATATAATACACTCATCATAGTCCACCAGGCTAATTAGATTGAATGATGTCGCTGCACAACTTCAGACCTACTGATTTAGGGAACTTATAGTTTGCGCGTGTTATCACCTTGCTGCTCTGTTGTGAAGGGCTGCACTGTGTATGTGCACTTTGGTTTTATACCTTACACCCACCCTGTCTTTGTTGACTATGAGGAGATGCTGCGACCCCTGACTGGTTGAAGCCCACTGCCAATGCTTCTGGTTCAACAAGTTAAAGGTTCTGCCTCCAACACATCCCAGCTGGTTGAAAGCCACTGCTGCTTCTGGGGCTCTGCACTTTCAAAAGTCACTGCTGGTTCTGCTTTAGATGTAGCCAGTCAATAATTTCCTCACCACAAACGTGAACAAGTTGGTTGTCCTGGTCCACAATACTCAGCTTCTGATACTCCAAAGTCTGAATTGTTACTGGGAGGTAAACAGTGTTGGTGGGGGTCTCAATGATCTTATACCCTGTTCCCACTGGTGGGAAGGTTCTGTAAATTCTATGAATCAATCTGTTGTTGAGATAAGAATTAGTTGCAATGTTACACTGGACATAGATTGCACTGAAGGAAGTATATTCACTGACTGATCAGATTTGTAGAATTTGTTAGTATCCTGCTTCATACCTGTCCTTTTGTGAAACCCAGTAGCCATTCTATTGATGCTCTCTGGTTAAAGTCAGTCATTGCACTCATTGTCTTTATTTCAGATTTAAGTGTATTGATATTTGTACATAGCAAAATTTGTTTTCCAGAGCGTTTTAAAACTTCATTTAATTGTCAATACCATATGCACCATGTTCTATTTCCACAATTTCTTTTCCATCATTAACTTCCATATGAAGTTTGTTGTTAGTCTCTGTGATATTTAGAATACTGTCGTAGGTCTCCAGTCCAGTCAGCATAATACTCCATTTCCCATTGCTTAAATCAATTGGTGGGAAGTAATATGCGCATAATACTGATGGTTGATCTTTTAAAGTCAGAGTATACATCACTGCATGTGAACCTCAACTGATGGGTGGATGCTTAATGCATCTGCTTATATCTATGCTTCTTCATAAACATTAGGAGGTACATGATGCACAGATGCCCACATCAGTAGGTATTTTATGACCAGCATCATTATTTGAACTTATTCTTATTCTGGTATTATTATGAATACATATGTAATATATCTTCAGTGAGATGTATACTATAAGGAACAGTGCTATGTCTATATATGTTCTCATATCATTTGTTTGACTTGTCCCATGTCATGTTGTACACTTATGTACATTGAATGATTGAGTGGATCAATAAACGTACAAATACAATACAAATTAAAGTCTTGGTTGCAACAGAAATTGCAGAACACGCGTCTTCTGCTGGTGAAGTATCATTGTAACTCTTCTGGCAGCTGCAAGTCTTAAATGAGTTGCAATAGTAGCTGTTATTTGTATTTTTCTTAAGATAAACCACTCAGTGGGTTCCTGGCCCCCAGCAACATCTAAATTCACAATTCCACATTCTCCGGATTTCCACATATTCTTTGGTAATACATCCCACATAAACACATCACAGAATCTTGGAATCCTGAATTTTCTCCTGACAGACTTGAGCAGATCCATTTTCGTAAGTGATTTATGCAGTAGGACAGCTAATAGGCATTTTTTTTATTTATGAAGAGACCTAGTACTTTCTTGTATGGTTTCAGGTACAGCCCATTTCTGATGGTTGCTGCTTCCATCATGTGTTCATGTCTTCTTGCTTCGTCTGGCTTCTTCTGGGATTTCTGTGCATTCTTGACTGTTCTGGCAATAGCTGCAGCACCACCAGACAGTGAACCCATCACAGAGAGAAGAACGAGGAAGGATATAATTCCACCTGATGTCTTGAGTATCGGCAGAACGCTGGGTGCTTTAGTCAGTCCTTACGCTTCAGGGCACTTTTAGCTGCATATATTACCACTAGGATACAGATTTTTAAACACCCCTTCTTCTTCTTCATTGTCTTCTTCATCTTCTTCTTCTTCTTCTTCAGTGCGCAGTGTGCAGTGTTCATAACTTGCTTGAAATTCACACCCTAATGCAACTTAATTTTACCAGCATGATTTTATCAACTACAAATGCTGCAATGTGCTGTCCTATATCAATATCCTTTCTTGCATGTATTGCCTTGGCTTTATCAGCTAAAATTGGATCTGCAGTATGACGTCCTTGGAGGTCTTTATGTTTTGCTTGTGCAATGTCATGTTCTAAACACACCTCATTAAGCAATTTAACCCCATTATCACCACAAGCCAAGTGTTTTTGAAGCTCTGTGTGAGGTTCACAGTAATTATATCCCACAATTTTTACTTTGATGGGAAGTTTGTTGCGAATACAGCCACCTCGTATAATGTGTCTCCAATCGTGAAAGTTATGCCACTGCACTGGTTGTGCTTGGTGCACCCAATTAGATATCAAATCATCAGTTTCAATCCAGATGTTATGTGATGGAGGAAAATCAAGCCATTTAACTAGTGCTCTTTTCCCTCAACATCTTATGACATTCTCTATGAGAAACACATGTAGTTCTGCACTCTTCTGCATTTCCTTGGTGTAAATGCATCCTGAAATGTCCATGCCACTGGTATCTTTTAATATGTAAGTTCTGGAATTTGTTTTCTGCAGTTTGGAAACTGTGAATACCTCACTTGACCAGTTTGGGAGGCACAACTCCTCCAATGCTGTCTTTGGTTTTGAGATACATAACTGTGTTTATGTGGATCAAGCATTTTAATATGATAGCACACCATATCCATGATTCCATTATCACGGACACCAATTGGTCTCATTTTTATCAGACTTTGTTTGGTTTGATTTTACTTTTCAATTATTTCTGGGAGGATATCTTCCATTTGTATGAATCACAAAGATTAAAATGTATCCACATTTGGTCACATTCCATGATACTCACTTTCAAGTGGGGTGATGATTGAGTAGTGATATATTCCATACCACCCCATCGCAATCTTGAAATACCTATTGTAAAACTCTGCACCATGGTCAATTTGGAATTTGTCAGGGTATCCATTCATCACTGTCTGCAACAAATTCTCAAATATCTCCACAGCATTTCTCCCAATTTTTGTTTTAACAGGTAATGCCCAGGTAGATTTGTAGTATGTATCAAAATCATTAAAATACACACATCAAAAAAAGTTTTGCATCAAGTCGGTTCCAAGAGTTCTGGAACCTGTACAGGAAATTGGAATAGAGATCAACATAAACATCATTTCCGCCCTTTTTATTGTTCATGAAAACCACACTTTGCGTGTTGTACCACCATACAGCGAGACCTTCACAGGTGCTGGTTCAGATTGCTGTACACACCGGTACCTCTAATACCCAGTAACACATCCTCTTGCATTGATGCATGCCTGTATTCATAGTGGCATACTATCCAAACTCTCATCGACACACTAATGGTCCAGATTGTCCGACACTTCAGCAGCGATTCAGTGTAGATCCCTCAGAGTTGTTGGTGGGTCGCGTCATCCACAAACAGCACTTCTGAATCTATCCCAGCCATGTTTGATAGGGTTCATGTCTGGAGAACATGCTGGCCACTCTAGTCGAGCGATATCATTATCCTGAAGGAAGTCGTTTATAAGATGTGCATGATGGGAGTGCATCCTCATTATTTTCTGGAATGTATTATTCTTCTTCCATTCATCCATTATCTTTCCTTTCCATACTTCATGTATGGAGCTATGGATGCTATCCTCAGCTGCGTGCTTGCCTGTAGCACACTTATTAAAATTGTCCCTGCTCATCATCAGCATCTCCTCAATTGCACACATCGATGCTTGGACCAGAGCAGATAAGCGTCTTGCATCTTTGGACTTTTCTGAAATGGTCTACAGTTCCAGCACAAGCATTTATTAGCATGAGTTGTGAAGTGTCATTTATCCCCATCTGGCTGCATCTTCATTATTTCATGAAGCATGTTTGTCTTCTTCATACATTCACTCAGTATCATCACATTCCAAACACAGTGTAGGTATCTATGGACACAGTCCTCAGCTACATGATTACAGCTAATATAGCTTTTAAACTCTCCCTCTTCCAAAACAGACATCTTGTCCACTGAACACATCATACAAAATAAATGCTTATTTACATCCTATCCCGCAGCTCAGCACAGACTGAAGCTTCCTCACAAGTGGAGGTGGAGAGGGGAGTAGGGAATGTGGATTGGGGAGTAGGAAGGGCCAACTGCACCCTCTGGTGGTGAAGTTGTGAATTAGGTCAGTTGGTCTCCAAACCTCAAGGAGAACACACACAATTTGATATTCCCGCCAATAAATTTTAATTTCCCACCATTTTCAAGGGTGGGATGGGCTGTGGGGGAGGTAAAAGAGGGGAGTGGAGGTGACAGGGAGGTGGGAGGAGGAGGAAGGGATGCACATGCCAGCTGGAGAAAACCCATGATGTCATCAGGGGGTGGGGTAATTAATTGATAAATTCAATTAATTTGTATAATTAATTTGATATCAATTTGATACCAAAAGTGTACCAGAACCCGCTTTGTGTGTCTTATCTGAAGTATTTCACTGCCTCATAAAGCGCTAGTAGCTCATAGTTGTACATTGACCAAAACCGTTGGGGTCCTTATAACCGGTAGGAGAAAAAATGTAGTGGTTGCTGGACACCATTCTGTTGTAAAACTGCATCAGTTGTGATGTCACTAACGTCAGCTAAGGCAGACAGGTGGGCAATGCATTAGGAGTGAGCCAACACCACTGCTTTCAGTAATAGATTTGAAAACCCATTAATCAGTTTTGTTTCTCTTAGTGTTAGTAATGGAAAAGGCATTGGTGAGAGATGCTTGGATAGATACTACCTGTGGCACGTATGCCAACAGGAATTGATAATGCCCAAAAATCCATGAATTCCTTTGGAAGCTAAGGGCCTATATGTTAATTGAATTAATTCAGTCCAGCTGGCCTCTGTGACTGAGTGGTTCTAGGCGCTTCAGTCCAGAACCGCAGGACTGCTACAGTCGCAGGTTCATATCCTGCCTCGGGCATGGATGTGTGTGATGTCCTTAGGTTAGTTAGGTTTAAGTAGTTCTGAGTTCTAGGCGACTGATGACCTCAGATGTTAAGTCCCATACTGCTCAGAGCCAATTCAGTCCATTTCTTTGGTGGGCTGATCTCCTCTGACGAAATTAAGTGTCCTAGAAATCTTACTGCCTGTTGTCATAAGTGGCATTTGTTAGTATCCATTGCTACACCTAACATCCCAGGGTGTTATAAACCTGTTTTAAGTTATCTTCATGCACATGTGGTGATGAAATAATGAGTACATCATCCAGCTATGGGAAGCAGACTGGGAGTTTGCGGAGTCAATAAATCTCTGGCATGTTTGTGCCACATTTCTCAGTTGAATAGCACGCATAAAATTCAAATAACCAAAAAGGTGTAATAATAGCAGTTTTAGAAATATTCTCTGTTACCATCAGTATCTGCAAGTATGTCATCTAGCAATCTATGATACTGAAAATGGAAAAATTCTTGGATGTTGGGTACAGCATATTGATCAGGGATGGCTCTGACAATGATGGCCCTATAGTCCCCACACATGCGAATTGCCCATCGTATTTGGCAGCCAAATGGATTGGTGAAACCCACGATTTATTCAAGGAGCTGATAATGGCCTTTGTTTGGATGGCGTCAGTGAGCTGTGGGACACCTGAGTTGGATGTCTTTCAGTCATACCCAGGATGTGAACACCAGACATTTACAACTTTGCCACATATCCCACTAGGACCTAATGCAGTTTCACTGTCCTACATCCTTCCATAGATGCTCACGACAGTAGCATGGGAACATTCGACCAACTTCGCCGTTTTCGAGATACTCGTTCACAGGCTCTGCGTAATAATAATCTGCCCTTCGTCAAAGTTGCTTATCTCGATGGATTTCCCCATCTGCAGCCTACATATTCGCTAGGGTAATCCCCTGTCCATATCTCCTCTGCTTACATATTTTTGTTACGGCGTCATGTGCCCACAATGCCACCAGGCGGCATCCAACGTCTTGGTGGGCAGTGTTCATAATGTTTTGGTTGTCCAATATATGTGAGTCACTGTAAAGAATGACAGCGATGGAAACACATGCCACAATTACTTCTGGGGCATATGGTACCCATTCCACCAGCAGCAGCATCATTCCACTGAACTGGAACTGTTCTCTTGGAGAGTTTTCCAAAGTAGACAAATGGGAATCAATGGATAACAGTCTGCACTGATTGCCTCACCTGCTACACTGCCACTAAAGCTGGGCCAACTGCGAAGGCTACAGAAAGTGCAAGGCTTCTTGTAGAAGACCCTGTTTGTGGAAAAATTTTCCAGTGGAGACTAGTATCAGGGGTAATTTCACATTACATTACCCATTGGATGACAAGTGGTTAGCGCCCATAGACGAATGGTCTCATAGAATTCTTTAATATGACGTTGGCAGATATGCTCTCAATGTACACTGATGCTGAACAGTGAGGGTTAGATGCTACTGCCCAATGAGACAGTCGCATAAAAAGCAAGGAAGCAAGACACTACAGGCTTCATACCGTTCTTTCTGTTGCACTGCTGCACCAGAAAAGGTATTATAGCGCCACTTTGAGCCATATCATACCCATCATCACCTCTCGATGTCACATACAAATATGAGGATTATGATCTTCCATCAAGAAGGCAAAAAGGAAATGTCTTCGTCCATGTGCTCCGTATGAAGCTCTACCACAGCTTTGAGCCACAGATCGACAATAGTGGCTTTTCAGTCAAAGAAACGAAGAATCTGCTTTACAATAATGAAGTTTCGATGGTAGGGGCTACCTTCGATGCTTGTCATAGTGAAGAGGATCCGCCAACAAAGCCATACAGAGGACAATTGACACGACATGTATCTGGGGTTACGTAGGCGGCTCTAATGAGAACTTCTGAATTAGCAGGCCGCTATGTCTTCAGCTGGGGAAGCAACATCATGAGCTGTGCTGTGTGCAGTTTGACGAAACAGCTAGTATCGCTGGCTGGCGTATGCAGGTCGCTAGCTCAAACCTGGCCACTAGCAGTTATTTGTTACTTAGTATTTATTAATTAGTATTTATCATTTTTGGAAAGTTCTAGACATTTCTTATGCTTGTAATGTTTTCATATTCTGGAACATCAACTGTCTGTACATATAAATCGCAGCAGTCTCTGTCCAGGAACTCAGTACTGTTCTGTTTTAGCTGCGAATTGGTGTCAGTAATAAAGGTGATTTCAGTACTAATTGTTGTACTTCGTTGAAAATCCTGCTTTGTGATTTGGACTTGATTTTGGTTATAATGTGACGATATACTATATTATAAACTTTAATGGCTTTCATCGTAGTATGATGACTAGATGATTTCCCGTTTTGATCGACTAAAATCCATTTTCAGATCCATGGAAGCAGACAGAAAGGATGCTTGCAGTCAACTGAAGTCAGTTGTCATCCACGTATTATTAAATTATATTATCATAAACACCGTTACAATATGAAATACGTAATACAGATCGCTGATTTTCACTTACCGGTATCTGAAACAGTAAGGTGTTACGCACAATATAATGAATTTACAAACGAGTTTCATTAATACCAGTTCATACCCATTGTTCCATTTGTTTCATATATACTAGGTGTCCAGATCGCGGATATCCAAGCCGGCCGGGATGGCCGAACGGTTCTAGGCGCTACAGTCTGGAACCGCCCAACCGCTATGGTCGCAGGTTCAAATCCTGCTTCGGGCATGGATGTGTGTGATGTCCTTAGGTTAGTTAGGATTAAGTAGTTCTAAGTTCTAGGGGACTGATGACCTCAGAAGTTAAGTCCCATAGTGCTCAGAGCCATTTTTTTTTTTTTTTTTTGAGGATATTAAAAATAAACAAAACATAGCTTGCACACTATTCATTACATTGCGCAGCAAAATTAAAATGTTATTCTTTTAAAATCACGTCATTTTTCCCATTATGCCGCAGAAGTTGGAAATTTGGCTTCCTCTGTAAAGGTCAAAAAGAGTGGTGCCCTGCGACGTCAACCTCAGGCTCAGCGACGCTGCAAATAGCAAGATGTCGACATGAGCGAAATAAAGCCCAGAGCTCATGCCATCCGGCCGGTGTTGCCGAGAGGTTCTGGGTGCTTCAGTCTGGAACCGCGCGACCGCTACGGTAACTGCCTCGGGCATGGATGTGTGTGATGTCCTTAGGTTAGTTAGGTTTAAGTAGTTCTAAGTTCTAGGGGACTAATGACCTCAGAAGTTAAAAGTCCCATAGTGCTCAGAGCCATTTGAAACATTTGAGCTCACGCCATGGGAAGATCGTCGCATTTCCCCCCTTCTCCTGAAGACTCTGTGGCGGAAATCAGAACCGCGATGTTCAGCACTGAAATCATGAGATTTTCTTATGCGTGGCCGAGGACGAAATTTCGGAGATATCAGTGCTCGGAATCGACACTAAAATGCTCAGAAGGTGTAATGACAGACGTGAACAAAACCATACCTTCCCTTGGGTTATTAATTTCCACCCATTTCGTCGTCGTAAACGGCAGTTTTCAGTGTGATAAGCAACAGGGCAGCGTTCTAGACAACTTTTGACACTGCTGACACTCTCCAGCCATTTCAACCCTTCAACATAATGGGGCTGCCCCCCAATTGCACGTGGAGACACTTTTCTGGAATGTAGCATGACAGTGATCCTTGCTCTAGTATACAGGTTGGGACCGCTAGGGACCGTTCAAAACCATTTGACGAAATCAAAACACCTTCTGAAGCGGAAAAATGTGCTTACACGTTTTCATCCCTCCTTTTTCGCGACAAAAGTTCCCTCTAAGACCCCTCCAGTTTGGCAACATCCTCGGTGCCATGTGTGCACCTTAAAATTGTTCTTGAAGAGATAGGCCATTCACCAATTCCAAAGCACTGGTGGGGTAGGTAGTCCTTTCAGCACCTTTCATATTTCGCTTGCAGTCAGCTAACGATAGTGCAGCGGTAAGCGCCACACACCTGTGTTGTTTTGATGCCCTTGAAAATTATTTTCAGGGAAAAAAGTACACATTCCGATTTTATTGATGCCTATATTGGCTTGAATAAATTTTCAGTAACAAATGACACTACCTCTACCATTAATGACAGCTTGGCGTTGGTGACAACAGATGCAGCTCAGGAATTTGTTGTAGGACTGGGGAGGGGGGGGGGGGTTTGTTCCAGATATTTTGTAATGCATCAGCCAATTCTCCAACTGTTCCTGCCTACAGATGTATGTGCTTTAGCCTTCGATCCATAACATCTCACACATTTTCAATTTGGTTTAAGTTGTGTCTGTTGGCAGGCCATTCCATCACTTAGATGCCCACTGCATGGGGATGATCCCAGACGATGTGAGGCTGAGCATTGTCCACCACCATGGTTCAAACAGTGCAGCCTACAGAGTGAAGCATGGCTCCACTATCTCAGTCTAATAGCGCTGGGCGTTCAATACTGGATGTGGCATGATGACAACTGGCATTTTTTGTTTAGCCTCCCCAAACCATGAGAGATCCACATCTGAATGTGGTCTCCAGGAAAATGATGTCTGGATGATTCTTCATCTCCTCATGGTGACACATAACAGGTCCAGCTATCGTGGCCCTCCATAGAGAAGTGTGACGAAGGGCACCTGGCACCAGCACTCTGCACTCTACTGTGTGTGCTGTCTGGAAAACTGCAACCTGGCAATATGATGTGCAAGTCTCAAGTTGAGAATCTTCAATGATGTGCACTGACAAATGTGCAGTTGCCACGACCATTGCCAAGCTGATTGAGATGACACCATGTGACAAGAAGCAGGAGCATTGGGATCAGCTTGAATTTGTGCTGTTACTCATTGGTCCTGGACTAACTGCCACCCAATAGCGTGACCCTCCCATGGTGCAGTGCAATGGCGATGGTCCTGACCTGGACATCACGTGGTAAGGCCAGTCTCCCGATGTCACTGCAGCACCCTTCCTACCACATTGTGTGACATGCCTAGCATGTTCATAGTGTATCGTTGTAATTTGCCACCTCCAGACAGAGAAACTGCTAGGCTAACGTCAGCAGGAAACAGTTCTCTCTTTACCATCATTCTGTAAAACGAACCAAGCATTCCAGGTCTTCTGCACTGAGATGTGACAGAGGTTAGTACTTTGTACATGTCAGTATTCACAGAATCCTTGCCATGCTCTGAAAACAGATAAAGAAACACATTGCACTGTGCAAGAGCTGTCTAAAGACTGATTTGATTGTGCATCAAAATAAAACAGTTGAGTTGCGATACGCCACTCCACTAGCATTTACTAGCCACAGGTGAAATCTGGAAAGTGCCATAAGGCTTGTCCTTCCCACTGGCGCTTAGAAATCAGTGAATGTTCTGTCTGTGCACAGGTGCATTTTTAAGGTGCCTAACAAAGGTGAATGCATGGCACTGACTATGTAGCCGAACTCAGGGGTCTTAGGGTCTCCCTTCACCATTTCACTCACGTGTGTCAATGACGCACCCCCTTCCAACTCCCCACAGTGCACACGCCACATGAGGGTGTGGAAGAGGAGGGATAGAAACACGTTTACACATTTTCTGCTTTGGATCATGTTCGGATTTTGTGAAATGATTTTGATCAGTCCCTAGCAAGAATCGTAGTCATGCTACACTCCAAAAGGGATTTGATCACGTTCAATGGGCTTGCAGCTCCACAATGTCCGTATAGAAGGGTTGAATTCTCCAGGAGTGTCAGAAGTGTCAAAGTTAGTCAAGAACGACATCCTGTTGCTCACCACACAGCAAAATGTCGCTTATAAGGGCGAGATGTGTAAAAATTAACACAGAAGAGGAAGGAGTGGTTTCATTCATGCCTTTATTACATCTTCTGACGTCTTTTCTTGTCGAATCTGAGCAGCGGTGCGTCCGAAATGTTGTCCTCAGCCACCCATAAGAAAACTGTGTGATTTAAACACTGGGCATCGCAATTCTGACTTCTGTCACAGAGGCTCCAAGAGAAGGGGTGAGATGTGGGTAAGACAATGTGTGACGGTCTTCACATGTTTTGTCACGTCCATGGCGGCACTGGCCAGAATTGTGGTAAAATATGGTAAAAATGTGGTATCACTAACTCACCCTACACCTCACAGGAACTTCTGAGCTCTGGCCTTTCTTCTGCTCTTGTCGACATCTTGCTGTTTGAAGCATCACCGAGCCTGAGGATAGCGTCGCAGGGTGCCACGCTCTTGCACCGCTACAGAGGAAGGTTGTAGACACTTTTGAACCAAATTTCCAACTCCTACATTGGATGGGAGCCAACGATGGGGTTTCAAAAGAGTGGCGCTTTAATTCTGTTGTGCAGTGTATATACGTTTATGGCTTACAGTGTTGCAAAAGGACACTACCAAAGTTTTTCCCTGTATGTCACATCCTCAGTAGACTTCAATATGGTCGACCAGTGTGGCCGAGCGGTTCTAGGCTCTTCAGTCTGGAACCGCGCGACCCCTACGAACGCAGGTTCAAATCTTGCCTCGGGCATGGATGTGTGTCATGTCCTAGGTTCGTTAGGTTTAAGTAGTTCTAAGTCCTAGGGGACTGATGACCTCAGATGTTAAGTCCCATAGTGCTCAGAGCCATTTGAACTTCAATATGGAACCCCCTTGTGGCACACCAAATATCCAGGTGATATTCATTTTGTTCCATGTAGCTTGGTGCATGTTTAGTGGAACTGTTGCTATAGCGTCCTATACGGATTTTTCAAGGGCTGAAGGCTGTTGATATTATCCTGGTAGACTATATTTTCTACATAACCTCACAAGATAAAATTTAATGGGTTTAAGTCTGGAGGTAAGCAGACCAAGCAGTTGGCCGACTTCTGCCAATCTACCTCTCGGACATTTCTCTATTTAGAGATTCCCTGATCATGAGGCTGAAATGTGTGGGAGCTCTGCACTCCTAGAAGATGTGGTGGTTATGGGAAAGAGTACTGTTCTTGCATATCCAGGTATGAAATTCCTGTCACTGTCAGTCCTAAGAAAAAGAATGGTCCAATCACCATCTAATGCATTAAGGTGGCCCACATATTGACTTTCAGGGATTTCCTCTCAAATTCGCATGTAACATGTGGACTTTCACAGTCCCCTCTTCTACAGCTGTGTCTGTTTACAACTCCACTGACACGAGACATCGCTTCGGGAGAGTTACACACAAATTGGAGGTAGACACGTGAGTTACTTTACTTTACTTTACTTTACTATATCTTTGTCATTTACCAGCCATGGCTGGACAGACTGCGTCACAAATACAATGTTTATCAACTAACATTTCCAATAGGCAGTTCATACATACAACTTTGCCATTAGGTTTTATTATGCGAATCATTTGAATATGGCATGCTCTGACACAGAGCCTTTTGTGAAACCCATCATGCACTATTGAAAGCTGAATCTATAAATGCAAACTAGTAACACTAAGAGATGTACACAGGCTTTATTGAAATGCTTTTCTAATGTGATCGACATTTTCTTTGCAAGTCTCCACCTCTCCAGAAGATTTTACACATAACAGATTACCTGTGGTTCTCAGATGATTTTCCATAATTGAATGCTTTCCTTTTTAGGTGGCTGAACTCCACATTGTTGCTGTTGTGGTCTTCAGTCTGAGGACTGGTTTAACACAGCTCTCTATCCTACTCTATCCTTAACATCTACGTCAACAGGCACACCCCACAAACCACCGTATGGTGCATGGTGGAGGGTACCTTGTACCACTACTAGTCATTTCGTTTGCAGTTCCACTCACAAATAGAGCGAGAGAAAAACGGGTGTACGTTGGCACAAGTAGAATCGTTCAGCACTCGGCCTCAAATGCCGGTTGTCTTTGGAAAAGGGCTTTGTTTCCCTCCAGTGATTCCCATTTGAGTTCACAAGGCATCTCCTTAATACTTGGATGCTCACTGAACCTACTGTTAACAAATCTAGCAGCATACCTCTGAATTGCTTCGACGTCTTCCTTCCCATGCAAGGCTCTCCTACATCCTTCTGAACCTATTTACTGTATTCATTTCTTGGTCTCACTCTGCAATTTTCACTCATCATACTTCCTTTCAACAGTAAATTGGTGATCTCTTTGAGTCTCAGAATGTGTCCTAACCAAGTTGTGCCACAAATTTCTTTTCTTCAAAATCCTATCCAATGCCTCCTCGCAATCTACCCATATAAAATTTAGCAATCTTCTGTAGCACCACATTTCCAAAGCTTCTATTTTCTTCTTGTCCAAACTGTTCATTGTCCATGTTTCACTTCTGTACATGACTACTCTCCATAAAATACGTTCAGAAAAGACTTCCTAACTCTTAAATCTATATTAGATTTTAACAAATTTCTCTTCTTCAAAAACGCTTTTCTTGCTATTGGCAGTTTACATTTTATATCCTCTCTACTTTGGCCATCATCAGTTATTTTGCTGCCCAAAGAGCAAAACCCATCTACTATTTTTCGTGTATCTTTTGCTAATCTAATTCCCTCAGCATCGCCTTATATAATTAGACTACATTCCATTACTCATGATTTGTTTTTGTTAATGTCCATCTTATCTCCTCCTTTCAAAACACTATCCATTCCATTCAGCTGCTCTTCCCAGGCCTTTGATGGCTCTCACAGAATTACAATGTCATAAAAAAAAGTGGTTCAAATGGCTCTGAGCACTATGGGACTTAACTGCTGTGGTCATCAGTCCCCTAGAACTTAGAACTACTTAAACCTAACTAACCTAAGGACATCACGCACATCCATGCCCGAGGCAGGATTCGAACCTGCGACCGTAGCGATCTCGCGGTTCCAGACTGTAGCGCCTAGAACCGCTCGGCCACTCCGGCTGGCTGTCATCAACAAACCTCGAAGTTTTTGTTTCTTTTCCCGGAACTTTAATTACCACTCCAAGTTTTTCTTTGGTTTCCTTTACTGCTTGCTCAATGTACAGACTGAATAGCATCGCGGATATGTTACAACTCTGTCTGGCTCCCTTCTCAGCCTTTCCCTTTCATGCCTGTTGACACTTATAACCAATGTCTGATATCTGTAACAAGTCGTAAATAGCCTCTCGCTCCCTCTATTTTATACTTGTTACTTTCAGTGACATTGGTTATATGGGCACTAGGCCGTGATCTGATATGTTTCTGAGTCTAATTTTTTGTCCGCTATTGCTAAAGACGACCTCAGAAACTATAAAGGTATATATAGTTCGTTACTTTTCAAACGTGAACGTCGTAATCTAGCCAGAACTTCCAAACCTGTTGATTGGCAACTGCAACAGTGCCAAAGATCACAGTCATGCCAGTTTGTGCTGTTGTGCTTGTACGCCGCGCCGGATTAGCCGAGTGGTCTCAGGCGCTGCAGTCACGGACTGTGCGGCTGATCCCGGCGGAGGTTCGAGTCCTCCCTAGGGCATGGGTGTGTGTGTTTGTCCTTAGGATAATTTAGGTTAAGTAGTTTGTAAGCTTAGAGACTGATGACCTTAGCAGTTAAGTCCCATAGAATTTCACACACATTTGAACATTTTTTTGTGTTTGCACAGTTGAATAGTGGACGCTGTTTGCTTTGTATAGCACTAACGCACTTAACTTGCTAATTTCAGCCCTCCTCCGTTCGTGTTAGAGTTGTTTTTGTGTTTTTGAATTTCGGTTGTATTTCAGTGTACCCTAGTATAGTAATCACTGGTTCGTGATAAAACTTTAGTATTGGAGAACAGAATTTGGTGTTTCCTTGGTCCCAATGCATGATCTGCTACAGCTGTTTTATCAGTGTTTCCTGGGTGACAATTGTTCGTGGGTTCTTTAAGCATGGATGTCATGCTCACGCAGAGAGTTGTTATTGTTGCTGTGGTCTTCAGTCCAAAAACTGATTTGATGCATCTCTCACGCTACTCTATCCTCTGCCTCTTCTTATCCGAGTGAGTACTGCAATGTACATCAGTCTGAACCTGCCTACTGTCTTCATCTCTTGGTCTCCTACAATTTTGCTCCCACACTTCCCTCGGTTACCAAACTGACAATTCCTTCATGCCTCAGGGCGTGTCCTATCAATCAATTCTTCTTTTAGGTAATTTCTACCATACATGTTATTTTTCCTCAGTTTGGTTCAGTATGTTCTGATTAGTTATTCAATCTGTCCATCTAATCTTCAGCATTCTCCTTTAGTACGGTACTACATTTCAAAAGCTTCAATTCTCTTCTTTTCTGAACAGTCGATCACCCACGTTTCACTTCCATGCATATTAAATGTTAGCAAATTCCTCTTTTTTTAGACACACTTTACATGCTGTAGCCAGTCTGCATGTTATAAACCCTCTTCTTAGGCCATCATCAGTCATTTTGCTGCCCAAATAACAAAATACACTTATCGGTCTACCTTTAGTATCTCATTTCCTAATCTGCATTGCCTGAGTTAATCTGATTGTATACCATTACTCCTGTTTTATTTTTGTTGATATTTCTCTTATAAACGCTTTTTACGACATACATTCAGTTCATTTGTTCTTCGAAGACCTTTGATGTCTCAGAGAATTACAGTGTCATCAGCAAACCTCAAAGATTTTGTTTCTTCCCCATAAACTTCAATTCCTTCTGCAAATTTTTCATTGGTTTGTTTTAATGCTTGCTTAATGTGGAGATTGAATAACATTGGGGGTGGGTTACAGCCCTGTGTGATCCCATCTCAACCACTGCTTTCCTTTCATGCTTTGTGAGTACTACACTGTAATGTGGTTGCTGTAAAAGTTGTAGATAACTTATCGTTCCCTGTATTTTATCGCTGCTCCCTTCAGAATTACAACAATGACTTAAACTTTCTCTAAATCTACAAATGCTATAAACATATGTTTCCCTTTCTTCAGTTTATCTTCTAAGGTAAATCTTAGGGTCAGTACTGCCTTTCGTGTTCCTACATGTCTCAGATATCTAAACTGAGCTTCACCAAGGTTGGCTTCTACCACAGTTTCAATTTTTCTGTAAAGAATTCATGTTAGTATTCTGTATCCATGATTTATTAAAATATAGTTCACTAATATAGGCACCCGTCAGCACCTGCTTTCTTTGGAAATGGAATCATGACATTCTTCTTGAATTCTGAGGGTGTTTCGCCTTTCTCACACATCTTGCGCACCTGATGGAAGAGTTTTGACACGTCAGCTTCCCCTGAGGCTATAAGTAGTTCTGATGAAATTTCATCTACTTAAGGGCTTTGTTTAGACCCATTACATACTCTTCCCACGTTTTAGTTTCCCCTTCATCACTTAGTACTAGTTTTTCATCTGTGCTCTTGATATTCATACACCTGCTTCTCTTTTCACCAAAGGCCTCTTTAATTTCCATGTAGTGTGGTGATATACAGTACATTGTGTTCAGATATACCCATTACAAACTTCTAAGACTTGCAGAGGGGGAGTGAGTATATAATATTTTGGATAGGTACCTATGTCCGGAAACACACCATTTCTGTTCTATGACAGCTTCAATTCAGATATGTAAAGTGTTCACATCTCCTAATGGAAAGAGAAAAGTTTCAGAGTTGTTTGCCCTGTTATGCAATATGCTAGACAGGCTTTAACTCCTATGAGCTACTTCTTGTGGGATCGTATGCAAAGTTTAATTTATGAGATTCCCGTAGGGACAACGCCCTATTATGCAATAGGATAAATAGGATTTAACTCCTGTGGACTACTTCTTGTGGGGTCGTATGCAAAGTTTAATTTACGAGATTCCTGTAGAGACAGAGAAAGAAAGAAGAAGGAAGGGAGATTGGGTTTAACGTCTCGTCAACATCGAGGTCATAAGAGATGGAGCACAAGCACAGATTGTGTCAAGGATGGGGAAGGAAATCGGCTGTGCGCTTTCAAAGGAACCATCCTGTCATTTTCATCGAGCAATTTAAGGAAATCTCAGAAAACATAAATCTGGATGGCTGGACACAGGTTTGGACTGTCATCCTCCTGAATGCGAGGCCAGTGTGCTAACCACTGTGCCACCTCACTCGGTTGACAAAGGAAGATCTGTTCGCATGAGCTCTGGCTGCTGCTCTAGAAACTGAAGAAACTAGGTGTTATGGTAAGAGTGAAGCAGAACATTCTTCGCAGGTTCATTGTCTGTAACAACGTTGGTGGTCGCCACTACGAGTCGCTGTTGTAATGGATCAGAACAGCTATGTACGTACATTATGCTGGATTCTTTTTTCTTTTGGGATAATGTAAACATGTAATATTTAAGTGTTAATACGAACAAATGTATGTAAGTGGTTAACAGATGTTGTGTTATGCTTCCCTTCGAATTGTTACCTAATAATAGCACTGTGTCATGCCTAACTCAATTTCTCAAACAGGAGTGAATGAATTAAACCTCTGAATTGAAACCGTCGTAGAACAGAAACGATACTTTTCCGGACTTGGGTTCCTATTTAAAATACACACATCAAAAAACCTTTTGTATCAGAGAGTTCCGGAAACTGTACAGGAAATTGGAGTAGAGATCAACATAAACATCATTTCCGCACTTTTTATTGCTCATGAAAACCACACATTGCATGTTGTACTACCATACAGCGACACATTCAGAGGGGCTGGTCCAGATTGCTGTACGCACCGGTACCTCTTGCATTGATGTGTGCTTGTATTCGTCATAGCATACTACCCACAAGTTCATCAAGGCACTGTTGGTCCAGGTTATCCCACCACTCAATGGCGATTCAACGTAGATTCCCCAGAGTCGTTGGTGGGTCACGTCATCCATAAGCAGCCCTTTTCAGTCTATCCCAAGCATGTTCGATAGGGTTCATGTCTGGAGAACATGCTGGCCACTCCAGTCGAGCGACGTTGTTATCCAGAAGAAAGTCATTCATAAGATGTGCACGATGGGGGCGCGAATTGTCGTCCATGAAGACGAATGCCTCACCAATATGCTGCCAATATGGTTGCACTATCGGTCAGAGGATGGTATTCACGTATCGTACAGCTGTTACAGCACCGAACGTCGGCCCCACATAATGTCACCCCAAAACAGTAGGGAACCTCCACACTGCTGCACTTGCTCGACAGTGTGTCTAAGGCATTCAGTCTGACCAGGTTGCCTCCAAACAGATCTCTGACGATTGGTTGAAGGCATATGTGACACTTATCAGTGAAGACAACGTGATGCCAATCCTGAGAGGTGCATTCGGCATGTTGTTGGGCCCATCTGTACCATGCTCCATGGGATCGTGGTTGCAAAGATGGACCTCGCCATGGACATCAGGAGTGAAGTTGTGCATCACGCAGCCTATTGCGCACAGTTTGAGTCATAACACAACGTCCTGTGGCTGCACAAAAAGCATTATTTGACATGGTGGCGTTGTTGTCAGAGTTCCTCTGAGCCATAATCCATAGGTAACGGTCGTAGTCTGCAATAGTAGCCCTTGGGCGGCCTGAGTGAGGTATGTCATGGCCAGTTCCCATCTGTATCTCCTCCATGTCTGAACATCATCACTTTGGTTCACTCAGAGACGCCTGGACACTTACCTTGTTGAGAGCCCTTCTTGGCACAAAGTAACAATGTGGACACAATTGAAACGCAGTATTCACCAGCTAGGCATGGTTGCACTACAGAAAACATGAGCCATGTATCTCCTTCCTGGTGGAAAGACTGGAACGGATCAGCTGTCGGCCCCCCTTCGTCTAATAGGCGCTGCTCATGCATGGGTGTTAACATCTTTGGGCAGGTTTAGTGACATCTCTGAACAGTCGAAGGGACTATGTCTGTGATAGAATATCCACAGTGAACGTCTATCTTCAGGAGTTCTGGGAACTGGGGTGATGCAAAACTTTTTTTGATGTGTGTATTATATGCTCACTCTCCTCTAAAAGTCCTAGAAGTTTCTAACGGGAATTTCCGAACATCCTGTAGGGTTCTAAAAAGTCGTCTAACGTAAGTAACACATTGCACCTCCTCCAGTCACAACACACGCTATATTTGCTCTTGCACTGTTGCCATTTTAACTGAAAGCAACAAAAAGAAATGATTCTTTGTAGCTATGTAACTTGACTGCTTGTATATAAATTAGTTTGGGTGATATTAACTTTCCGTTTTGGTTACTTTTCAACTGGACAGCTATTATGTGAAAGGTTAACCAATAATCCTCCTCCTCCTCGACTCACTATCCATACATACAATACGAGGGAATCTGCAGCTGTAGTTTTCGGAAGTAAAAGGAAGGAAACTGACTTAAGTTGCACTATCCACATTGAGAAGATCCTCAAGGATGTGGAGGACAAAAATTTTACCCATTTTTTCAATTACACATCAATTACGAAGCTCACCACAAAAGTGTATTTATATACATACTAATGTGGACAAAGTAATTCCTACAATACTGTAGCCAAGCATTGTCAATACAAAACACTTTACAAGGCTTGTTAACACAGATTGTTTTACTGCACAGAAGTCGTACTGAAGTTACATATTAGATTAACTGATGATGTTACATAATATAGCAATGAGGATGAGACGCAAAGTAATGCCTCCGAGATTTTTGTCCTGTTCTTACTATCGGTTGAGGTTGAATTTCGTGGATATTACTCGGCCGATTTTGCCACTTTATTGACGCAAGTTGCAGCTGTCTACCATTACATGATTCCGAACTGTAGCGTTAAGATGGCAGTATGTAACGTAACATCACCCTCGAGACAGTCCCGATTTGGTCCCATCTGATTTTCATGTGTTTCCAATGCTTAAAGAACGCCATGGAGGGCTTGACTTTGAGAGTGATGAAGTGGTGCAAGGAGGGATTGTGAGTTCACGAGCATTTTGCTCTCATTTAAGTATATGGCCGAAAGAGTCAGCCTTCAGGAATTGTAAAATGAACCCTGTCGCTCAGGACCGGTTGCCACAAAGGGTACAGATTCACCACGAGATGGGGAAACTCACAGGTGTCTATTTCTATTGAGGCCTAAGTGCTGTAGTGTGCGAGTGAGACAGACGATAACCTACGTCATAGGAGACGTAGCAGTGTTAAATATGGCGGACCTAAGATCGGTCATAAAAGGAAACGTTTATGGAAACTATTTAATTCTGTAGTAAAGCAGGGAATGAAATACAGTAATTAGAATCTACCATCCTTCATAAATTTTCGTGGTGATCCCAATAAAACTTGAATATTGATCATATCTATAATAGTTTAGGATTTACTGTTAAAGTGAAATTCACAGTTTTTGTAACAAAGATCTGAATGATAAAATCTGAACACTTTAGTCGATCTGAACGATCGACATATCATATAGAGGCCCATCATTAAAATGACAAATGTTGTAAATATCAACTCTGTATCTTCATTTGTTTAAAAGATATAGTAAATTTAAATTATAAGTATTTACAGTTAAGCATCAGATCATCATTTCCTCCACACGAAACACACTGAACGATGACAGTATGACACCTTATTGAATAATTAGGTAATAGAATATTTGTTGTAAAGTTTAGTGCATAATAGTTACTTTTGTTCTTTATTTATTCATCAGAAAGCACATTGGTCTAAGGCTACTGGCCATGGGTTCAAAGCTAAGAAGGAAATTATATTGGCTTTATGTACCGGGTGATCAAAAAGTCAGTATAAATTTCAAAACTGAATAAATCACGAAATAATGTAGATAGAGAGGTACAAATTGACACACATGCTTGGAATGACATGGGGTTTTATTAGAACCAAAAAAATACGAAAGTTCAAAAAATGTCCGACAAATGGCGCTTCATCTGATCAGAATAGCAATAATCAGCACAACAAAGGAAGACAAAGCAAAGATTATGTTCTTTACAGGAAATGGTTAATATGTCCACCATCATTCCTCAACAATAGCTGTAGTCGAGGAATAATGTTGTGAACAGCACTGTAAAGCAAGTTCGGTGTTATGGTGAGGCATTGGCGTCGGATGTTGTCTTTCAGCATCCCTAGAGATGTCGGTCGATCACGATACACTTGCAACTTTAGGTAACCCCAAAGCCAATAATCACACGGACTGAGGTCTGGGGATCTGGGAGGCCAAGCATGACGAAAGTGGCGGCTGAGCACAAGATCATCACCAAACGATGTGCACAAGAGATCTTTCACACATCTAGCAATATGGGATGGAGCGCCATCCTGCATAAACATCGTACGTTCCAGCAGGTGTTTGTTAGCCAGGCTGGGGATGATGCGATTCTGTAACATATCGGCGTACCTCTCACCCGTCACAGTAGCAGTTACAAAACCAGAATCACGCATTTCCTCGAAGAAAAAAGGCCCGATAACGGTAGATGTGGTAAATCCAACCCATACCGTGACTTTCTCATCGTGCAATGGAGTTTCCACGACAGTTCTAGGATTTTCGGTAGCCCAAATTCTGCAGTTGTGAGCGTCGACAGACCCTCGGAGCGTGAAATGAGCTTCGTCGTTCCACAACATGTTACCCAACCAACTGTGATCTTCTGCCCATCTTTTGAAACGCCCACACCGCAAATGCCCTCCGCTTCACTATATCGCCAGGTAACAGTTCATGATACCGATGGATTTTGTACGGATAGCATCGGAGGGTACACCTAAGCGCCAACGAAACAGTAGTGTATGGAATGCCGGTGCGACGTGCGACTGCACGAGCGCTGAATTCCCCGTGCATAGACGAACCCGCTACACTCTACAGTCTCCATTTCTTCCTGGACTGTCTCAGCAGCATTACGCCTTGTGCTTCATCACCAAACGATGTGCACAAGAGATCTTTCACACATCTAGCAATATGGGATGGAGCGCCATCCTGCATAAACATCGTACGTTCCAGCAGGTGTTTATTAGCCAGGCTGGGGATGATGCGATTCTGTAACATATCGGCGTACCTCTCACCCGTCACAGTAGCAGTTACAAAACCAGAATCACGCATTTCCTCGAAGAAAAAAGGCCCGATAACGGTAGATGTGGTAAATCCAACCCATACCGTGACTTTCTCATCGTGCAATGTAGTTTCCACGACAGTTCTAGGATTTTCGGTAGCCCAAATTCTGCAGTTGTGAGCGTCGACAGACCCTCGGAGCGTGAAATGAGCTTCGTCGTTCCACAACATGTTACCCAACCAACCGTGATCTTCTGCCCATCTTTTGAAACGCCCACACCGCAAATGCCCTCCGCTTCACTATATCGCCAGGTAACAGTTCATGATACCGATGGATTTTGTACGGATAGCATCGGAGGGTACACCTAAGCGCCAACGAAACAGTAGTGTATGGAATGCCGGTGCGACGTGCGACTGCACGAGCGCTGAATTCCCCGTGCATAGACGAACCCGCTACACTCTACAGTCTCCATTTCTTCCTGGACTGTCTCAGCAGCATTACGCCTTGTGCTTGGTCGGCCACTACGGGGTCTATCGTCTAAACAACCTATGGCTTCGAACTTCGAAATCATTCTTGCCACAGCTGCATTTGTGAACGGACCTTTACCCATTCGAATCCCCTTCCTATGGCGATAGGATCATAACACTGAACTAGCACATTCCCCATTCTGATAATACAACTTCACTAAAAGGGCCTTATCGGGTATCGTCAACATGCTGCGACTGCTGGCGCATCTCATTCTCTCTCTATTTTTTTTTTTTTTCTTTATTGTATTTCATTTCCCCATCGGAGCGGGCTGGCAGCAGCATATGCGCTGCTCTTCAGCCGAAAGACATAGAACAAAACAATAGAAGACATATAAAAACAGCAAAGGAGAGAATAAGGTGAACATTTTTTTTTGTTTTTTTTCTTTATTGTATTTCAATTCCCCATCGGGGCGGGCTGGCAGCAGCAAGATTCTCTCTCCCATTACAGCTCCTTTTATACACGCGCAGTCACTGAGGTTTTGCTGTCCAGCGCCATCTGTCGGACATTTTGTGAACTTTGTTTTTTTTGTTTCTAATGAAACCCTATGTCATTCTAAGCATGTGTGTCAATTTATACCTCTCTATCTACATTATTCTGTGATTTATTAAGTTTTCAAATTTATACTGACTTTTTGATCACCCGGTAAAAGAATTTAACCTTTATTATGTAATGGATATTATTGTTACTTTATTTAGAACGTGAAAGTGGTCAAACATTGATTATTTAAATATGTTAAAATGTAAAGTAATGTAGAATAAGCTGTAGCCAATCAGATGACGGCTTCAGGAAAGGGAACTGCGCTAGTCGGTTGAGCGAAGAAGTTCGGCGCGCGGAAAACGCGGTCGGAGATGGGCAGAGGGCAGTTCTGGTCTAGACACCAAAGAGTACAGTTCATCTGGAGACACGAGAGGGTACAGTTCGGATTGAGACACGAAAGCGGACAGTCGGTCTTTAGACAGCTGGGAAGTGAAACGATTTAGAAAATTTCGCGATGTGTGGTACCACGAAACTTAGTCTCTGAGCGGTGAGCAGCCGCACGCCTGGTATGAACTCTAACTCTTCGCATAGTTAACGAGATGGAGTATTGGACTTCTAATTCGCGATGAGATTGTGAATGATCGAACTGTATCAAATGGATATGCACTCGAGTGTAACAGTAACTCTAAATACGACCACTTTCGCTATTAGTTTGCTTTATGAATAAACATTATTCTAACCAAATCACAACTGTGTGGCCTACATCATTTATGGGACGTTAATTTAGTTCCCGATATTATTATTACTGTTGCTATATGTTATATAAACTTTGAATGGTCCTTATAAATTCGCCAACTTGCCATCAGCCAGACAATTTAAACAAAGGGTCACAACTGTCTAATTTAGGGCGTGTAACGCGACACGTGCGGTTCAACCCCTAGACGAGTTTGAGTCAAGATATTTCTACGAAGAGGAGCTGCATGTGATGCCGAACATCTTTGGGATGTTAGCTCGTAGGGTGACGTTGCGGCTCTGTCAACAAAGTCGAACATTATGCAGTGACGGTATCAACAAACTGGTCTCTCATTGGGAGACATGTGTTCATTGCAAGGTTGACTATGTTGAGAAATAAATATGTAGGCATGAAGAATAAAGATGTAAAATGTTATTTAAAAAGCTTTCAGAGTTTTCGCTAGCTGCAACAGGAAGGAGATATGTTCTGTTGATGCCGCACATTTTTTCTAGATTTTGACTGAGATAAACTCATGCTGTAGTGTTGTTTTTCAGCAAATGCCGTGTACCAGTTGGCACAGAAACAGCTAAATAAAAAATCCATACCATTTGCACGCTTATTTGTATCTACAAGCCGATTTCGTAATTTTCCTATGTGCGAGACAGCGTGTTCAAGATTCGAGTGCCGATTGAAATTCCAGATTCACATATTTTACTATTCGCATGACTTTTGCATTGTCTTTCATTGATTGTACCAATACCCATTTGTATTGTGATATACTGTGAAATTTCGAACATTCGTGAGCACCGCGATAAACTCCTGCTGTTATCGTCAATTGTAGGCTTAAACTTCCTTGTGTTCTTTTAACATCTTTGAGAACAGTAGGCCTCTCCTTATTCAAAAAATCATTCTCTAATTTCACTGCATAATTACATCTACATCTTCATACATACTCCGCAACCGGACGGTGTGTGGCGGAGGGTACCCTTTACCATAACTAGTTGTTCCCTTTCCTGTTCCACTCGCAAATAGAACGAGGGAGAAACGGCTGTCTATATGCCTCCGTATGAGCGCTAATTACTCTTATCTTATTTTCGTGGTCCCCCACGTGAAATGTATGCTGGTGGCAGTAGGATCGTTCTGAAGTCAGCTTCAAATGCCGTTTCTCTAAAGTTTCTCAGTAGTGTTCTTCGAAATGAATGTCTTCTTCCCTCCATAGCACTTGCATGCTGATCGAACCCACCGGTAACAAATCTAGCAGCTCACCTCTGAATTGCTTCGATCTCAAACACTCGAACAATACTCAAGAATGTCGCACCAGCGGCCTATACTCGGTCTCCTTTACCACTCTTTCTTAAAATTCTTCCAATAAACTGACGTCGGCTATTTGCCTTCCCTACCACTATCTTCACATGCTAGTTCCATTTCATATTGCTTCACGCTGTTACACCCAGATATTTAAATGACTTGGCTGTGTCAAGCAGGACACTACCAGTGCTGTATCCGAACATTATGGGTTTGTTTTTCCTCCTCATCTGCATTAACGTACATTTTTCTACATTAAGAGCCAGCTGCCATTCATCACATCAACAAGAAATTTTATCTAAGTCATCTTTTATCAAGCAACAGTCACTTATCTTCGACACCTTCCTGCTCACCACAGCGTCATCAGCAAGCAAACTCAGATTGCTGCCCATCCTCTCTGCCACATTTATTTATATACACTACTGGCCATTAAAATTTGCTACACCAAGAAGAAATGCAGATGATAAACGAGTATTCATTGGACAAAGATATTATACTAGAACTGACATGTGATTACATTTTCACGCAGTTTGGGTACATAGATCCTGAGAAATCAGTACCCAGAACAACCACCTCTGGCCATAATAACGGCCTTGATACGCCTGGGCATTGAGTCAAACAGAGCTTGGATGGCGTGTAAAGGTACAGCTGCCCATGCAGCTTCAACACAATACCACAGTTCATCAAGAGTAGTGACTGGCGTATTGTGACGAGCCAGTTGCTCGGCCACCATTTACCAGACGTTTTGAATTGGTGAGAGATCTGGAGAAAGTGCTGGTCATGGCAGCAGTCGAACATTTTCTGTATCCAGAAAGGCCCGTACAGGACCTGCAACATGCGGTCATGCATTATCCTGCTGAAATGTAGGGTTTCGCAGGGATCGAATGAAGGGTAGAGCCACAGGTCATAACACACCTGAAATGTAACGTCCACTGTTCAAAGTGCCGTCAATGCGAAAAAGAGGTGACCGAGACGTGTAACCAATGGCACCTCATACCATCACACTGGGTGATACGCCAGTATGGCGATGACGAATACACACTTTCAATGTGTGTTTACAGCGATGTCGCCAAACACGGATGTGACCATCATGATGCTGTAAACAGAACCTGTATTCATCCGAAAAAATGACGTTTTGCCATTCGTGCACCCAGGTTCATCGTTGAGTACACCATCGCAGGCGCTCGTGTCTGTGATGCAGCGTCAAGGGTAACCGCAGCCATGGTCTCCGAGCAGATAGTCCATGCTGCTACAAACGTCGTCGAACTGTTCGTCCAGATGGTTGTTGTCTCGCAAACGTCCCCAGCTCAGGGATCGCGACGTGGCTGCACGATCCGTTACAGCCATGCGGATAAGATGCCTGTCATCTCGACTGCTAGTGATACGAGGCCGTTGTGATCCAGCACGGCGTTCCGTATTACCCTCCTGAACCCACCAATTCCATATTCTGCTAACAGTCATTGGATCTCGACCAACGCGAGCAACAATGTCGCGATACGATAAACTGCAATCGCGATAGGCTACAATCCGACCTTTATCAAAGTCGGAAACGTGATGGTACGCATTTCTCCTCCTTACACGAGGCATCACAACAACGTTTCACCAGGCAAAGCTGGTCAACTGCTGTTTGTGTATGAGAAATCGGTTGGAAACTTTCCTCATGTCAGCACGTTGTAGGTGTCACCACCGGCGCCAACCTTGTGTGAATGCTCTGAAAAGCTAATCATTTGCATATCACAGCATCTTCTTCCTGTCGGTTAAATTTCGCGTCTGTAGGACGTCATCTTCGTGGTGTAGCAATTTTAATGGCCAGTAGTGTAGTAAATAGCAAGGATTCTATCACACTTCCCTGGGGCACTCCTGATGTTACCCCTTCTTCTGATGAACACTCGTTGTATAAACACACTGGGTTCTCTTCCTTAGGAAGTCTTTGAGCCAGTAACGTATCTGGGAGGCTATTCCATATGCACATAACTTCGTTAACAATCTGCGGTGTGGTACCATGTCAAATGCTTTTGCTTTATGGAAATCTAGAAATATGGAACCTGCCTGTTGCACTTCTTACATAGTTCACAGTATTGTGAGAAAAGAGCAATCTGAGTTTCGCATGAACAATGCTTTCTAAAGTTTTGTTGATTCATGGACATGACCTTTCCCGTCTCTAGGAGATTTATTATATTCGAACTCAGAATATGCTCTAGAATTCTGGAGGAAACTGATGTTCAGGATATTGGTCTGTAATTTTACAGGTCCGTTCTTTCACCATTCTAATATACAGGAGTCACCTGCGCGTTTTCCAGTCGCTTGACACTTTGTGCTGGTCGAGATATTCGCGATGAATGCAAGCTAAGTAAGGGGCCAATGATGTAGAGTAAGCACTCTTTGTAAAACTGGACTGAGATTCCATCTGGACCTTTCGATTCATTTGTTTTCAACTCTTTCAGTTGTTTTTCGACGATAGGGATGCTTATTACTATGTTATACACATGGGACTCTTTGACTTAGAACTACTTAAAACTAACCAACCTAAGGACATCACACACATCCATGCCCGAGGCAGGATTCGAACCTGCGACCGTAGCAGCAGCGCGGTTCCAGACTGAAGCGCCTAGAACCGCTCGCCCACAACGGCCGGCTGTGCGATGATCGGACGACTATAAGTTTCTACATTTCTTCCATATGAATGAGTTCTTAAACGTGGAAAAACTTCGGCCTTCCTTTTGCTACCTTCTATTACTAAAACAGGCTTGTGAATGAGTGACTGGATGGAAACCTTAGATCCGCTTAGAGATTTTACGCAGGGCCAGAATTGTTTCGGTTTCTCCGCCATATCCTTGGACAAGGTGTGATGGTGGTGGTAGCTGTTATATGCTTCGTGCATAGATCTTTTGACAGACGCACGGATCTCAACTAATCCTTGCCTGACGTCATTTGCGTGTCTGCTTTTGAACCGACAGTGCAACAGCCTTTTGCTTCCTCAACATTTTCCGAATTTCTTTATTAAACCATGGAGGGTGTTTTCCGTCCTTAATCCACTTACTAGGCACATACTTGTCCAGAGCACGATTATTATGGAACTAAATGATTGCAGTTCATTGTTTAAGTGAGATGCTAACAACTGCTTATCTGCCCTTTCTGACAGAAAAACTCTGCTAGCCCTCTTGACTGATTTATTAACTTTCGTAACCGTATTCTCTATGATGACATCACGATCACTAATCCCCGTCTCTATACTGACGCCATCAATAAGTAGCTACAAGGTGTAATATACTTGTATTGCGTGTGGGCTGCTGAACTAGCTGCTCAACACACTAAGAAGACGATCTGTCTGTACCCTCTGCAATGAATCCACACACATCCCACTGTATACTCGGTAGGCTATGTCACCAACAACAAGTATTGCATTATCTAGGTATTTATGCACAACTGACCGTAGACCTTCTTTGAATTACTCTAGAACTATCATAGCAGAGTAGTCGAGTGGTCGGTAAAAACCTTCAACAATTAACTTGGTTTCACCTAGACCTGTTATGCATGGCCAGACAACTTCACTATCACACAATCTCAGTAGAGAGAATATTTTTGTCGACTTCCATGAACACTTCCCGTCCCTCGGCATCTAATCTGTCTTTCTGAAACATTCCAAGACTCGCTAAATATCTCAGAGCTTTTTACTTCAGCTTCTGCCAGCCCTCAAGTCCCAAGAATAATTTGAGGTTGAGAACTCTCTTGGAGGACAGTTAACTCGGGAACTTTGTTACGAATACTTTGACAATTTACTAATAAAATTTTTACAGTCGAACTGAACTGTCTTTACTCTAAACACGCTCCGATTTCCCTATATGCGTATCTACTCAAACTGCCGCCTAGCCTAAAAAAAAACACGTGCAATCCACATGTACTCTGCTAGCCGAATAGCTGCAATCCTTTGTGTAGTGCACCCATGACCTATCAAGGTGAGTCCTACAAATCCCCACCCAATAACGCAGTCCAGAAATCTGCAGCCAAGACCATCACAGGGTTGACGAAGCCTTTGGTTGAGACCCTCCACTCAGCTCCAAACCAAAGGGACTCGATCAACTCTGGGAACAATGCTGCAAAATGCGAGCTCTGCTTGCACCCCGCGTGCGACGCCAGCAGCCTTCAAATGAGAAACAGGTAACTTTTGGACGCTTGCAAAGCTATATTTTCGTAAGTTACTGTTATGGGTGTTTTTGGATAACTTATCTCGTAGCAAATCCGCATTTATGTTTCACAGTTACTACTAAAGAATAGATCAGCCCGAATTTCATCGTATATCAACGCAAATAAATGTGCGGTTTTGAGAATTTTCGGAAGTTACCGGTACCTTTGTCCATTGCACAGTCTAATCTGTAATATGTTCAAATGTGTGTGAATTTCTAAGGGACCAAATTGCTTAGGTCATCGGTCCCTAGACTTACGCACTACTTTAACTTATGCTAAGAACAACACGCCCACCCATGCCCGAGGGAGGACTCGTACAGTCAGTGACATGGCGCCTGTAACCGCGCGGTAATCTGTAATAAATCGACATTTGTAATTTACTGTTGCAGGTATCATAACTAACATATTCTGTAACCTCTAGTTTTCCCTTTACGAGGAAATATATATTATTTACGTCTATTGTTAATTAACTCTATATTCGAGTTTGTTAATATCTATAATTAAGCTCAAAAAGTTTTACGAATTAGTAATTTTACCACAGGTCTTTCTGTTGCCTTTTGTGTATTTGATTCAATTGTTGTAGAGAATTAGTAATTTTTAGCAGGCTTAAAGTTATTTGTTCACTGTCCTGTAATTCATTGCACCAGCCAAAATGCAATCCCCCTAAGAATGCTGTTCTCCAACATGGGATGAGTTGGTTGGTTCATAAGTGGCTGAAAATTGCCCTGAATACTGTCAAACGCTTGACAGTTGCTCCACCTCTTGGAAGAGCTCCCAAGAGTCATGTACCTCAGTACCAGTCCAAAGATACCACAAAATCTTATCGTCTCCTGTGGATGCTGTTTCCTCTGCAGAAAGTATGGGATCTGTCATTACTCGGCCACTTGACTGTAAGTGGCGTTTCAGTCATAGATCTTGGCAGACTGTACAGTGTGGACAGGGATCAGGGAGAACACAGTGTATTATACCAATCCTCCTAGCCAACAAGTTCAAGGTGCTGTATTTCACTGAAACTGAGACAGTGGGACTCACTTCACCTCTTTTGTGGAAACCTGTTTTGTCTGGTATCAACAGGAGGCACACACAAATGGCTAGGGGCATATTAATCTTCAGTAGTTCAAACATACAGTGAATGATGCTACCCCTAAAGGAAATGGCAGCAAGGTACAGGACAGGGCACCAGGTGCACTCAGTCTGCATGCCTGGGAGCCTCATCCAACATGTTGAAGAGGCTATTCCGGCAGCCATTGAGGGAACAGGATGCAAGCAACAGCAGATTGTGGCACATGTTGGAAAAAATTATGCCTGTTGTCTCGGCTCCGAGGTAATACTTGTATCATTCCAGTGACTGGTAGAGAAGGTTGAGAGGACCAGCCTTGTGCAAGAAGTTTCAATGAAGCTCGCACTTTGCAGCATTGTGCCCAGAACTCATCGTGGGCCCTTGGTTCTGACTTGAGTGGAAGGACTGAACCAGAGACTTCAGAAGACCTGTGGCATGCTAGTCTGTGACTTCCTGCACTTGCGCCATAGGGTTGAGAACTGTAGGGTGCCCCTAAATGTGCCAGATGTGCACTACACATCAGAGGCTGCTAATCAGGTAGCTGACTGTGTGTGGGGTGCACACAAGGGTGTTTGAGATCAGGCTACTCTCCATCCAATCCAGATAACGATAGCTGTAGGAACCCAGAATTATTGGTGAGAATATTAAAATCCTAGTGGTTAACTGCTGAAGCATTTGCAACAAAGCGCGAGACTTCAAAATGCTCCTGAAATGCAGTGAAGCTCACATAATACTAAGCATAGAAAGATGGTTGAAACCTGAAATTTCTGGAGGAAATTTAAGTGTATGCTGAAATGATAGGCTAATGGGACATGGAGGCAGCAGACAAGAAATTCAAGTATACCAAGATAGAAATCGAAGATTCATATTGTTCGGGCAAGACTCAGTATCAGAGGTGATGATAATATTGTAATTGGATCCTTCTATTGCTCACCAGACTCATCACCCGATGTAACTGAATACTGGAAAAGTGCAATCAGTTTGCAAGGGAGACTGCTTACAAATCACTTGTTCAACCCATTGTCAGATATTGTTCAAGTGTGTGGGATCTGTACCAAATAGGACTAACAGAAGATATTGAATGTATCCAGAGAAGGGAAGTTTGTTTGACTCATGGGAGAGTGTTATAGTGATGCTGAAGAAACTGAACAAACAGATTCTTCAAGACAGATGTAAACTATCCCGCAAAAGTCTGCTAACAAAGTTTCAGGAACTGGCTTTCAATGATGACTCCAAGATTATACTACAAACCTATATGTATTGCTCACATAGATATCATGAGGACACGATTAATTACAGCACACACAGAAGCATTCAATCAATCATTCTTCCCATACTCCATACAACTGGTACAGTGGGAGTACCCTCTGCCGTGCACTTCACGGTGGTTTTCAGAGTATAGATGTATAAAATTTGGAGGCATTACTATTCAGCATGCCTTTGTAATAATGTATGAATCAGTTGATTCTCTTAAAGTCTCAGTGGAGTAGAAAGACATGGCCACAAATGAATCCTTTGGCCTCCTTTAAGCTGTACTTTATTAGTCACTATGTCTTTATGATTACTGGCAAAATATAAAAAATTGTGTGTTGCTGGATAATGGATACCTTCCTGGACCATTATGAGTGGTTGTAAGTCTTTATAAAGATTGTTCTTATTTCTTGTACTGGTTCTGAGAAGTTTTTTGTTAGTTCTATAGAGAGATATAATCTGAATGAAAAATTTCATTTCATAATAAATACACTGAGAAGCTTTCATTAATGTACAGTAGTAAGTTCTTTGACTAGGCTTTTACAAAATGTTCATGAATTCACACTGCAAATGATTTGTCTTACATGCTTTTGGTTCTACAAAAATTTTGTTTGTTTTGATCTGTTACCCAAAAATATGAGACTGTTGGAGCAGATCCAAGAAGGGTCATGATCCCACCCAAGTTGTTTTTGTAGAACCCTTTATATTTTTACACATAATGTGTGCCTAGAGAAACTGAACAGTAGTTTTTTTTAAAAAATTATTTGTTCATAGGTAAGATTTTCTTAAAGTAACTTAGAGACTATGGGAAAAGTTTGTGCTTTTTTTGTTCAAAATTTATCAATTCGGAGTAAATTTGCTGTCATACGTTTCATAACCACAACACGCAAAAAATATCAAAGCACAAGCAAAATTATATGGGATCATCATCACCAGCACCTTCTCTAATTGTGATTCAGTGATAGTTCATAATCATTTCTTTCACTTTTTCCACAATTTATTTGGTTGATAATGTACTGGGGAGAGGGGCGGGCATCTTCATGGCCATCGAAATGCTTATACCACTCATAAACCCACGGCTTACTCAAAACAGACTCACAAAAGCAGTATCTAACATTAGAAAAACTTTGATGCACTTCATTCCATTCTTACAGAAAAATTTAGTACAATTTCTCTGAAACATTTTTATCCAAAATAAACCATCTTCTCTACTACAAAACCACACATAACTTTTTTCGACGACTGACGACAGACTAAATACTAGATATGGCTAACATTGTACAGATACTTTTTCAGACATGTTTACCAACTCAACAAAGAAGAAACTGAGCTACTTGGGCTAAAATGCTACAATAGGTTGACTGCGTTTCAAAGAGAATAAACCAGAACTCTAGTGTCTATACCTAACTTCATCACTACACTTATGCTTACCTTTCTTGGCACTTATAGTGATATTTTGAAATCGATAGTAGGGCTATGACAATGCAGCAGCTGAAAAACCCATAGCAAGAATGTATCTCCATTTCGTGAATTGTAAAGGGAAATGTAGGTACGCTACACACACAAAATCCTTTTCTTCAGAAATAAGAAAGACTGATATATACTTTTTTTTATTGTGATAGCCTGAGTATACCGTCTGCAATGTTTAGTCACTTACTAGGGACCTAGGTGCAATTTGTTAATCCTAAAAAGTATGTAATATTACTAACCAGTAATCAGACACAAATGATGCATACATGAAAACCAATATTCAATGATCGCTGCTAACACTTACTGCATCACTCACATTCTTCACCAAATTAACTTCCATATGGCGGCAGTCCCAATATGGGAGACGGTTTTAGTGATGCTCCTTTATATCTTCTTAGGTTTTGGTTTTACTTGTCTCAAGGGCCATAAAGAAGAAGGTCTAAATGTTAGAGGTGGGGGTAAGTAACACCCGCTTTTTTTTCCCAACATATCTCTTATTCTTTCTTTACACATAAGACGAGTTAAAGGAAATGCGGTAGTCCTATATACGTATTGTGAAAACCAACACCACATTTCTATAAGGTTCTGCTTTTAGGAAACTTGTTTTTCACAAATATTTAAATAAATGAGAAATATTATTGCACACATACTGGAACAATTATTTGTCCCCAAAAGATTTTCTAGGGACACCACTGACATTTATATGAAAACCAGAACTGTCCTGACAAAATTGGAACATCTCATTAGCCTATGCAACAAGCGAAACTGCAAAATTTCCGTTACTTCTGGACACACCTTAACTAAGTCTCAAAAATGAGTTCACAGTCAGAACCCGCAAATCACAGGTAATTCAGTAATCTTCGGCTACACATTGGTGCCAACATTTCTAGGACAGTGCCCATACATTCGAGACTACATTTTCAGTTGAATTCGTAGAGGACCTATGTAAACAGGTCTTACGCAGACATCTTGGACATGCATTGCAACTTTGGGCGTGAATAATTATACCCTGTCATTGCAGAACAGAAAAGAAAATCATTTAAAAGATGATGATGGGCTACAACACTTCACACATGTCAAAATCAGTAAATATTAAATAAGGCATGAGAATGCAGACAAAACATACAACCTCAATATACATCAGCAGTTGGTGCCCCTCAACTACTCGAGTCTTTTGACCTCTTCTGAGGTGTTAAGTCCATATTAAAGACTTCTTCTTCTTCTTCTTCTTCTTCTTCTTCTTCTTCTTTAATTCGACTGTGGTGCAATCCATGTCGAATTTTAGCTGGATGTATTTCCATGCAGAGTGGCTTTGTGGTTCCTCGCAGCAGTGAGACTCCATAAATGTATTTCTTGCTAGTAAAGTTTCAAAACCTCACAAACTTGTCTGTTACTCCATTGCTCCTGAGACATTTTGATTTCAAAATCCCAACTTGGAAGTACAAGTGAAAAACAAACGAATTCAGATTTCGAAACAACAACCAAACCAGAAAACGTTGGTACCAATGCTTGGTCGACATGTCCCTATTAGCCCCAACAGCCTTTTATGTTTGGTTGAAATACCAACAAGCAACGGAGTAGTACCAATATAGCCAATGTTGGTCTCAACACGTGGACCCATCCTTAGGCAAGACAGAAAGGGAAATTCAAAGAGTATAAAAAAGCCTGCCTTCCCAAAGGTAGGAGAAAATGTCTAAAAGAAACAGCATTCCTTCATTTACAGAGTCTTACCTGCAAAACCATGTTCACAACATTGCATAAATTATGACATCGTCAAAGCTGAATTAATTTGGTGTTATTATAATTCTTAATTAATTGTATCACACTTGTACCAGTACTTCTAAAATTTTTTGATGTATGCTTTTTCTGAATTGCAATTTCTTGGACATTGTGCTAAATCAATGCAGTATTCACTGATGCAAACAAATTATTATTATTCATATTCTTCTTCTTCTTCTTCTTCTTATTATTATTATTATTATTACACTAAAATATTTTACGGATCTACCACTATAAGCCTGTATGACATAATGGAATGAAAGTAAGCATAGAATGACACCCTTTGTATTGCAAACAAAGATTTGTTCATGCATATCTGCAGTTCTGTTTATGCTGCTCCCAATGAAATTTATTATGAAATCTTCATAACGGGAATTTAGTGTTGTCAACCTTTTCTGTTTGCATGTACTCATATTTTATGTATATGTTGGGAAGAAATTTTTCCAGATTCTGAACTGCATAATGGGAGGGGATCTTTTTCCAAAGTTTAATGAAAGTGAGCTGGTCAATAACCATTTACAAATGCCCGTTAACTTTTGTTAACAGCTCTTTCCACAACTGCATTTGATTTGCTGTTTACATAATGTTTGTATAATGTGCAAAGAAAACAAACTTAGCACCTAATACTGTTACTGTTGGAGGGTTTTGACACACACAATTAAAAGGGCCACAAGATGGAAACTTGTGGCACACCACATTCAATTAGTTTTCCTTTACATTAAGACTGGAACTTCTCACACCCTTTCTTTGCTGTTAGACATCTTCAACCATGTCACATAATTTCCTACCAACCTACAATATTCTAATTTACTTATAAGGATGTTGTAATTTATGCAGTCAAATACTTTGACAGACCACAGAATACACCAAAATACTAAGTAAATGTCTAAGAATTAAGTACGTTCTCAGTGTATGTACAAACAGCCATTTCTAGTACCAAAGCCTTTAGGAATCCAAACTGTGATTTCCACACCACAGTTTTCCAATCGTAAGGTTCAGTGACAGATTACACAGTGTGAACCTGAACTTCAACACAAAATTTCGAAGCTTGATCGTGGATATTTTCAGTGTATTTTGGCATAAGGGACCCACAGTCTCCCATGGCTCTTTGCAGAGTAATTGCATTTTATTTGATTCATAACCACATGTACCTTTGTATCTGTATTGCACTGAAAACATCTGCACAACACTGCAAGTGTTGACAAAAGTGCTGTGTGTTTTGTTTGGAAACAAATGCGTTCTATTCATTCATGGCAACTGCTTTTGACAACAGTAAAGCCCAGTTTACTCTTTGGCCTCAAGTTCGCTTTCAGTTTTGCTCCATTCTATCTCAGGTTTGTTTTTCCGGCGGTGTTAATTGTACATTGACAATGACACACAGCAAAATAGGTTCACTGATGAAGAGATGGCAGATATGTACTGTGTGTATGGGCTCATTCAATGCAATGAAAGAGTATGACAATAACACTATGTTGAGCTGTTCCGGCAATGACAGCAATAATGTCATGATAAATTTCTAATCTGAAGGCTGTTACATTATTCAGATGGAGATGAAATCAATGAAATGCAGTGACATAGAATTCCACTAGCGAAATCTGTTCTGAAATGTCGAACAAGCAGTATATTGAATGTGTCGTGATACACAAAAATTTGAGCAGCCACACCAAAATCCCTATCTGGATCTTCTGCTCATCATGAGCATTTGCCTTAATCATCTGAGCACACCCTCGCACCAAGAATCAAATTCTCAAAACCAGAAGTACTAATGGCCTGTGCTTTAACAATAATTGCATCTTCATGCAACTAAAATATCTCCCAATTTAGATTTAAAAAAAGATACTATACCATCCACAAGTTGTGATTTTGTGTGTGTGTGGTGTGTGGAGGGGGGGGGGGGGGCGCTTTTGGAGGGTGCTCAACATCACCGGCGTTAGCGTCCGCACTAGAAATCTCTCACCGTGTCTTTGTGCCATAGTAACTTACATGCTTTCCTGTGTAAATGATGGTATCAATGCATTATTGATATTAAGCTGAAATAATTCATTTACAGATTTTGTGAACACACTGCCCCTGTTTGACTTGTTTCCTGGCCTGGAATTTTAAAATCAGCAGTCCTATAGAAAGAGAAGTATACTTGTATTAAAATTAATTACAAATGATACTGAGTGATGTGCAGCATCCAAAGAAAGTGTTTATAAACACATCAAGTAACCCCCTAACTCAAAACATAAAAACATTAGTTTCTGGTGAGCCATACCATGTCGATAGGTTGTCGTTATGTTTTCCGCATGCCATCTTTGTCTCTAACGGAGGGCGTGCTGTTTTGACATAAGCAAGTGGCAGTGTGAGGAGTGAGCCATACAATGGCTGGTGGCAGAGCAGGGAGGGCCCTTCAAGCATGACGTGTTGTGATTTTGAGTCTTGTAAGTTCTCTGTTGGACAAACGGACTTCGGTATTCCAATCGGGGTCACGTGTCTGAGAATAAGTTTTCATCTCGCTAGCTTCCGAAGATGTGAGATGGCCACAGCTATTCCTATTGCAGAAGTCTGTGGCTGTGGCGCTTTGGTTAAGAGGGAAGTGTGCCATCTTAGAACTATGGTGAGGTGCCTTACTTCTGCTGAGGTAATTTGGCGACAGCATGAGGTTCACAAAATGTTCTTTCCTATTGTCTCTCCCAGTGTGCCGCCATTTGCTTATGCGCATTACCCGTCTTCACAGTTATTATAACCATTAAAATACCGGCTCAATCTTCCCCCTTGCTTAAGCCCCAGTCATGAGTATGCTGAGGTGGAGTTCAAGACGCCTGCATGTGTTTGTACTAACTGCTTATTATACAAACATAAATTTATGATTTTCTGTATTTAAAGACATACTGCACTTTTACCTTCCTATATGATAACTTTGTGGACTGTGGTTTAAGTCACCTCTTTTATTGCTGTGAGTGACTTTGATGCTTGCTAGTTAACTTGTTAATTTTGGTAGAAAAGGGTTCATGCTAATTTCTTTGTATTTAAGGTACTTTCTGCTAATGTAATCAAAGTTCGTTTGGCAACTGTGTGCATCCATTCAAATCTCATTGATTTTCTGCCCCGCATGGTGACCTCTTGTTACTTTTGTGCCACTGGGCATTGTTTTGAAACTGAATTGCAGTTGACAGGTGAATCTGTGTGTGTGTGTGTGTGTGTGTGTGTGTGTGTGTGTGTGTGTGTGTGTGTGTGTGTGTGTGTTTTCAGTAATAAGGCCGTGATTGCATTTTTGTTATAATACTGGAGGGCTTAGTTTTGGCCCCTTTTTGTATGTGGGTGTGTAATTACACTCGTAAATATATTGTGTTCAGTTCCATGATTGAGAGGCTAAAGATCATTTATGATTAGATTACTTGTTGAACTTAAAGATCCTTTTTCTTGCCACATACTACCAGCAGTTACTAGCACCGTGCGCAGAATTGTCTCAATTATCTGGGAGGTGTCTATATCAGATTTACGCTGAATAACTACCTGGGGGCAGCCAGTTGGATTCTGAGGCCATAGGTTGCATTGTCTCTTGATCAACAGTACTCGTGTGGACCCAAAAGAAATTGCTTGTTTTATGTATTTTTTGAAGACAGAGAGAGAGAGAGAGAGAGAGAGAGAGAGAGAGAGAGAGAGAGAGAGAGAGAGAGAGAGTGTGTGTTTTGGTAACTGAGTGTAAATTTTAAAGTCATTGTTTTAGTAAGTTTTCATTCCTTTGCCCAGCAATGTTGTGAAACATTCTATGATACCAAGCAATTGTAAATCAGTAAACAGGCTGTCAGAAAATATGTTAAGGTGAATTGCTTAATTGCTTGTGACACAAATTCTTCTTGCTGTAGCTGTTGTTTTGAAGCATCATTCTTCCGTCACATAAGCATGTAAAAAAAGAAAAGAAAAAAATTCTGTGTCCTAATAATTACTTAGTATCTCAGTATAGGAATTGAAGCTAAGCGATAAGTGATTATTCTCAAGGAACTACAACAAATTTCTTTGCCTCTGTGAATTGGATTGCTGAAAATATAGTCCCATAGCTTAGCTAATTTATATGGCCTCTATACATTCTAGCACAGTAACGGCTGGACACTGACACAGTTTTAATATCAGAGAATTGAATTTCGTGGAATCATAGTCCCAGTGTATTATCTGCTACAGGCAATTCTTTTTTAAGTTGGGTGTTGATGCTTCTTTTAATAGTGTCTATGAACATTTAACCACATGAGAAAAAGATTTTGTATACTCCTGCTGTGGAAGGCAGTGGGTGTTTGACTTTTGCAGTACTCAAATATTCATGCACCTTTCTTGTTTTAATAAACACTGACTCTTATTAGCACTCTGTACAAATGATCAGTTATTGTTTTTGTGAATGAGAACGAAACTTCCCCTTCCACTGCAACTAGCTCTGCAAGTGAAGAGGTTAATGAAATTAAAGAAATTATTCAGATATTTAGGGGAAGCAAAAATTTAATGTCATAGAGGACTAAAATTTGATAGTATCAAATTGAAAGTAAGGAAAAATATTATGAAACATATATGGGGAAAGCAGTGAAAGAGGAGAACTCTTCATTGAATTTAATTCAGAGCATAATTTAATCATTACTAAAATTTCATTTAAAAATCATGAAAGAAGGTTGTACCGCGGAAGAGACATGGATGCACAGGGCGGTGTCAAGTAGATTACATAATGGTAAGACAGAGACTTTGAAACTAGATTTTAAATTGCTAAACATTTCCAGGGACAGATGTGGACTCTGGTCATAATTTCTCTGTTGCGAACTGCAAATTAAAGGTGAAGGAATTACAAAAAGGAAGAAAACTAAAGAGATATGAACTGAATAATTTGAAACAGCCAATGGTTGCAAAGAGTTTCAAAGGCAGCAATGGGCAATGATTGACTGAAGCATGGGTAAAGAACGCAATAGAAAATGAATGAGTAGCCATGAGAGATGGAATAGTGAAGGCATCATAGGATCAAATAGACAAAAAGACAAAGCCCAGTAAACTCTTTGGATAATGCACCAGATATTGCATGTAACAGGTTAAAGGACAAGATATAAAAATGCAGCTAATAAAACAGACACAAGGGAATATACATATCTAAAAAAAATGACAGAAGGTTAATGTTTAACATCTCGTCAACAACAAGGTCATTAGATGGACAAGTAGCTCGGATTAGGAAAGGATAGGGAAGGGAAGGAAATCGGCCATGCCCTTTCAAAGGAACCATGTTGGCTGGCATTTGCCTTAAGCGATTTATCAAAATCACGGAAAACCTAATCTGGATGGCCAGATGCAGATCAAAAAGTGAGGCTAAACACGAATGGCTAAAACACAAATGAAAGGGTGTTCAAGCAAGCATAACTAAGACAAATATAAATACTGCCTACACGAAAATTAAAGGGACTCTTGGAGAAAAGAGAAGCCTCTGTATTAATATCATGCGCTCAGATGGAAAAACAGTACTAAGCAAAGAAGGGAATACTGAAGGGTTGAATGAATATATAGAAAGGCTATGAAAGGTATACAAACTTGAAAGCAGTATTAAGAAAGGGAAGGGGAAACAGATAAAGGTAGGATGGGAGATATGATATTGCCCCTGGAGTAGACAACATTCCCTCAGAGCTGCTGATGTCCTTGGGAGAGCCAAACAAAACTATTCCACCTGATTTGGAAGGCATATGAGACAGCTAAAATACTCTCACACTTCAGAGAAGAATGGAATAATCCCAATTATAGAGAAGGCACACACTGATATGTGTGAATAACGGACACAAAATATTTACAGAAGAATGGATAAACTGATAGAAGCCAATCCCAGGAAAGGTCCGCTTGGGTTCCACAGAAATTGAGGAACAAGTGAAGCAATATTGTTCTTTATACTTTCCATACAAGATAGGTTGAAGAAAGGCAAACCTATGTTTATAGCATTTGTACATTTAGAGAAAGTTTTAGTCAGTGTTGACAGGAACACACCATTTGAAATTCTGAAGGCAGCAGGGATAAAATACAAGGGGCAATAAGTTATCTACAATTTTTGCAGCAACCACACTACAGTATAATACTGAAGGGCACGAAAAGGAAAGCAGTGGCACATTACGTAGGCAATAAAGGATACTGAAGAAAAATTTGGAGAAGAAATTTGAAGTTTATGGGGTAGAAATGAAAACTTTGCAGTTTGCTGATGACCCTGTAATTCTATCAGAGACGGCAAAGGACTTCGAAGAACTGATGAACAGAATGGATGTTGTAAAAAAAGTTTATAAGAGAAATAACAACAAAAGTAAAACAAGATTAATGGTCTGCAGTCAAATTAACTCAGGTGATGCTGAGGGAGTCAGATTAGGAAATGAGATATTACAGGTAGAAGATGAATTTTGCTATTTGGGTGACTAAATAACTGATGCTGGCCTGACTAGAGGGGCCATAAAATGGAGACAGGCTATAGCATGTAATGCATTTCTGAAAATGAGGACTTTGCTAACACTTAATATGAATTTAAATCTTAGGAAGTCTTTCTGAAGGTATTTGTCCAGAGTGTAGAAATGTGAGTGATCAACTGTTATGAAAAGAAGAGAATTGAAGCTTTTGAAATATGGTACTAAACAAGAATGCTGAAGGTTAGATGGACAGATTGAATAACTAATGAGGAGATAGTGAACGAAATTGGGGAAAAATGGCATTTACAGTACAACTTAACTGAAATAAGGGATTGATTGATAGGGCACATCCTGATGCAAGACAGATTTGTCAGATTGGTAACAGAGGGAAGTATGGGGATAAAACTGTAAGAGACCAAGGGATGAATATAGTGGGTAGGTTTAGACAGATGTATGTTGCCGTAGTTACTCTGATACGTAGAGGCCTGCACACGATAGAGTAGTGTGAGAGCTGCATCAAATCAGTCGTTGAACTGAAGAAGAAGACGACGACCACCACCACCACCACCACCACCACCACCACCACCACCACCAACAACAACAACAACTGTTTGCATGAGCATGAACACCATACTAAAGAATACAGGAACAATAGTCACCCAGAAAACATGAAATAGCAGTAGCAGATCATGCACTGGGACCAAGGAAACACCAAATTCGATTCTCCAATGCTAAAGATTTACATGAAACAATTTTTATTATACTAGGATATACAGAGATACTAAAGAAAGTCAAATACACAAACAACTCTAGCAGAAAAGGAGGAGGACTGAAATTAGCAAGTGAAGTGCCGTAGTGCTACGCAAAGCAAACAGCTGTACAAACACAATAGCACAAATGGCATGAATCTGCAATCTTCGAAACTGGTACGCAATTGCTAGTTTTAACATATTATGTCTTTATAGTCTCTGAGATCATCATCTGCAGTCGGGAACAAAACATTAGGCACAGAAACATGTCAGAAAATGGCCTAATGCCCATAAAACCAATGATAAAAAGAACCATGAGTCCGAATGTTTCTCTAAACATACAGTAGCAGATGATACTGAATCAACACCTCTGACGACATGGACTAGAATGTAATACCATGGGGTGCTGATACAAGAGCAGTAATTGTGTTATTCAAACTACTATGCTCAGAATGAATATGATGAGTCCATATTTGTATTTTAATTGAAGTGGCCTATCATTCAGGGTCAGGTCATTAGTGAACATTGGAGATATATACGAATTGTGTGAACAAACAGAAACCACACAATATATAGACTTCAGCTCTAGTTGCATAAAAAGAGCATTTGAAATTCACATGTGGCACTATTGGCCAGACTGGGCAGAGACTGTGGTCTTGTGTGTGTGTGTGTGTGTGTGTGTGTGTGTGTGTGTGTGTGTTTTGCCTAATTCTTATGAAGGCCTATTTGGCCAAATGCGTTGTTTGACAGTAAAATTATAAAGAATGTAGCAACCAGTTGCAGAAACATAATTTATTTATCTTGTTGCAAATTGATTTTGACTGGTATCAGTCATCACTGGTGCATTTTTCTAACCGATACATGCCATAAGTAGAAGTACTGTCCGTGGCAGATTTCTATCATGAAGTGACATGGTTTTTTGTTGTGTCTATCTGTGACTCAGCACCTCCACTATATTGTGAGTTGCAACTATCATTTTCATAATACTGTCATCATACCATCCTGGAATTTTTTCAGTGTTTCAAATTGAGAACATCATTGATTAGCTACAAGAGGACCGTAACATGACAGTTGAGTAACATAATTTGCATCATTCTGATTGCACAGGAGTAAGGCAAATTTTCTTATGCTTGCTTGCTTGTCATAACCTAGGGCAATTACCATGTTTCATTGAAACCAGTTGTGAATTACTTACAAAATCTTTCTATGCTACTAGTTCTGCAGTGTGAATATTGCAATAATTAAACAGTTGGGGACTGCCCTCCATCCAAGGAAAAAAGGGACATGAAAACCAACTCATGCATGTTGGTGTCAGTTGTCCAAGAAGGTGCTCAACACTTGTCACACTGGTTCTGGATGACAGGAGTACAAAAATTCATGCCTCTGCTGGTAGCAATCAAAGCTTATCTCCCAATCACTACAGCATGAATTAGCACCAATGTTACATGTACAGTGTCAACTAAGAATATCAGTAAATATTAGATAGAAGCTGTACTAAAAACAATGGTACTGTTCACCAGGATTCCTCTCACAGGCCATTATCATGCAGCATGTCTCTAATCATGTAATGGAAGAGATGTAACTGGAGGGATGAACAACTCCAAGTTGTGCTTTGGGTGTGAGCAGAGTTTGCCTTGTAACTGATGGCCATTTGTGAGTGTGGTGGTGTTCAATCAAGCAACAACATACAAGACCAGTGCACTTTTGTGAATAAAACTGTTAGACCATTGTTTCACTATGTCATTTCTACTAGTGTGTATCAGATGGAATTTTTATTTATCCTTGCCAAGAGGAGTTATCAGCTAGTCCAACTATATAGGGCACTTATCTACAGCAGGAATTGGAACATCAGGTGCATTAACACAATATGACACTGGTAAGACAAGATCTACTGAAAGAGCCATACAGATTTCTCTGTGTGGAATATAAGAAAAAAGTACTGCAGACTGACACTGAACTATTGACTCACCATTTACTCTTCGGAAACAAAACTGTAAAAATAAAAAAAATGGTGTCAAGACCTCTTTTTTTTCAAAGTCATTATCATAATGTAATTTAAGCTATGTGTCACTTTTTCTCAAGATTATAAAATTATGACTTCATCCTGAATCCACTTCTCAGGTACCAATAAAGTCAAATGAAAAATTAAAGTACTCTGCCTCAATTACAGAAGCTTCAGTGTAACAGTCTGCCTTCTAACAGATCAATCATTGTGACAAAGAAATTGTGTGAACTGAGATTTCAATTAATTTGTAAAGCACTCTGTTGCTTGGAAACAGTGGAAAGGTATGGCGGTCCTCACCATTAAAGTTAGTTTGAACACTCCAGTTCATTACTAGACCCGGTCCTACTGAAGGTGGTATGCCCTCACTTTCCACCAGTCTTTGGACTGATTTATCCAGCCAGTTAGTGAGGGAGCTACTGTTGAGTACAGCTTGACAGATCTCAGCTGATTTATTTTTGTTCCTGCATTTAAATATAATGACTTGACACACACTTTCCATAAACGGAGAAGGCTACTGTAACCACAATCACTATTCTGCAGAGACTTATGTAACATTTTTCCCTTTCAGTTAATAGTGGCTAGCAGTCACTTGATGGAGACTGTTGAGAACTGAAATTGATTTTTCACAAAACAAAAATACATACATACCATTTGTTCCCCAATAATGCAATATGACAAAACCGTTTCATATTGGTGGTGATATGCATGGTATTAGCAGTTTAGTTGTGACTACAAAGATCATTGTCATGCTATGTAACTGACAGTAATAGTATTCTTTCTCCTTCTTTCCATTACATATTCTAGATTACTCACCTTTTTCAATAATCTGTAATAACAAATG